>NC_133123.1:39673186-40343208 GCF_033568475.1 Henckelia pumila | reverse complement strand
GAAAATGGACATTTCTGCTTTTTAAAGTTTCTTCTTATTTTAAATTATAAATGAGGTATTTTTTAGTGGTTCACGTTTAAATTTTTTCATGATGTACTATATTATTTGAAGCATCATATTTTTTATTTTGAGTATATTGTAAGGATATGTATTGAAAGAGAAGATTTAATATATTATATCGTGGAAATTATATTTTTTACAACAACCAAAAGTTTTTCGGAGTCAGCTAATTTGAAACATCAATCACATATTTAGTAGTTTATATTTTTTTATATCACTATATAATATTTATAGTTACCACTAAATGTATTGCAAGTTTTTTTTATTATAAATTAGTCTTTATTATATTTTAAATATTTAATTGAAATGTATATTTTTATGAAATCGATCAGCCCAGATTGAAAATTTTTTTGGCTACGGGTACCAAACAACTTATAAGCTCTAAAATAACTTTTAAGTTGTTTTGGAGAGCTTATAAGTCAGCCAAACAGCCTCTAATTTGATTTAAATTCAAATAGGAGTAATATCTTATAATTGTAAAAATTATCGAGGAACTAAACTACAGTTTGAAAATTAAAATCTCAAAATAAAAAGACAAAAAGTATAATATATATATCATATCAAGACAATTTTGACAAAAAAATGTTGTATTGTATCTTCTTTGACTATTAGACATATTTTTTGGCCGCATTTACTTGCCTTGATAAATGAAAGATTACCTAATTAATACCGACTAATCCTATGTTTACTTGCAAAATTGAAAACGAGTATAAATTTTTTGGCCCGTCAATGATAGGATTCAGAGATGATTTTTAGTCCTAAATTTTTCATGAGATTATAAATCTTTACAAAGTGAGAGAGTGAAAAAAAAAAAAAAAATCCATCCAACCAAACATATTATTATTTTTTCATAATCACTCTATATCATATCAAATTATCTTAATAATCATGCCCCCATGCGGGTGTCCAAGTTAGTGGATTAGGTGAACTATTGGCCAAAGGTCAAGAGTTCGATTCCCCCTGCCAACACTTTCTTGGACTAGCCTGTCACACAGGGTTTTCTTAGTGTGGTTTACCTGACTAGCCTAGTTTGCAGGCTATTGCGTTAGTCCGGGGGTTTACCCAGATTGCACCGAAAGGTAGCGGCTGCGAGTTCCCACGTTACAAAAAAAATTTTAATAATCATATTTTAATCTATTCTTGCTCAATTCCATCATTTAAAGTAAACAAAGTCTTTATATATAACTAATACAAAATGCACATGCTTTGCATGTGTAAAATAAATGATTTTTTATATTATATTTTTTAAACCAAAAAATAAATTGAGTATAATCTAGGTTTGATTATATTTGTCCACATGGATTACAAAAGTAATTTACAAAACTACCCTTTCAGTATAAAGAAATAGGCCCACTTGTTTAATAATTGAGTGAGAGAAGAGCATTCTGGTCAATCTAAATTATTTGTACTAAATTATCCCACTTTTAAAAATCATATCAAACATAAAAAAAACTATCAAACACATACTTTTATTTCCTTATCAATCAACATTCTAATCTATGAGTTATCCCATCTATGTACCAAACGGGGCCTTAATTTTGTTTGAGTGATAGAATAAGTAATCCATAGATAAGTAATATAATGTAAATTAAAAATAAATAAGAAAAAATAGTTAATAGATTATTCGATTTGATAGATAGATTATAATTTATTTGATTTAATTGATGTAAAATTATTAATTAATAAATAGATAAATAATATGATGAAAATAAGGCAAAATTGATTGGGATAAGTTATACATATAATACATCAAACCAAACAATGTCTTAATAGTATAGATATAGATATAATAAAAATTCGAAAAACCTTAATTTAAAAAAAAATATTGAAAATAATAATAATAATAATAATAATAATAATAATAATAATAATAATAATAATAATAATAATAATAATAATAATAATAAATAATAAGTTTCTTCGGTTTTCGATTCGATTGATTAGGAAGCTAATAATTGATTTTTTTTTTTAAATTTTATGAAATCAGTTTATTATCTTATCTCATGAGTCGGGTCGATTTAACTGATCCCTAATCCCACACCCTCCCCTCCTCCTGCGTGCCAAGATTTTTTATATTAATTATTTTAGAAATTCTGCCATGATTTCAATTACATAAAACCCCACATTTTGGTCGAATTAATGGCCAATAAAGGGTTATGAATTCTGTCACGCTTCCCCTACCATAAATAAAAATTAAAATCACACACACCCCCCCTTCAAATTTCTATAATTGTCTCAAAGAACATACAGTTGTGGATTAATTCACTTGTTGAACCCCCAACCACCAATTAGTTAAAGATTGCAGTTGAATTAACTGGCAATAATGAATAATACACAACCACCCCATAAATAATATTCTAACCATCAGTAATCAAATTTCAATACTGCATTCTATAAATTATACTCTTTTCGTCTCAAACATTTCGGTTGTATTTCTTTTTCCGACAATCTCAAATATATAGTCCGGTTTCTTCTCTCTTCACTAATATAATTGTTAATTAATGGAATCCGAATATCTCACATTGGTACGATATTGTCCACTTTAGACACAATCCCTCATGGTTTTGGTTTTGAAATCACCCAAAAAATCTCTTACCAATGGAGATATCATTCCATGTATTATCTCATGATTTTTATTTGATCTTCAAATGTGGGACTTTGGTTGACTACCCAACAATCCTCCTCTCAAACGAAATCTCACCATCATTCACATGCTCCGAGTCTCCCCTCAATTCGTCCTCCAATCGAGGTCACTCCTCTTCAATGCGTTGGACCACACGCCTTACATGAACTACCGAAAGCATCACCCTCGAGAGTTTATCACAGATCTTACTCGGAGCCATCACCCTCCTTAGTTCAAATATCCGAAGATTCCATCCACATTGGCTCGATCACCCTCGAGTTCTTATCCCGGATCTTATCGCGAGCCCTCACCCTCTTTCGTTCAAGTGTGGGACTTTGGTCGACAAACCAATAATAATAATCATCTTCAAGATATATATATATTATATATATTTGTGGGGTACAATGTAAATATCTTGTATTATTGGCTTTTATGTATTTATACGGGGATTAATTATATATAATATTATTATATACAGCTGTAGGGAGAGAGGAGACCGTGATATTGGTGGCATACAATGGCTATGGACCACCCTCACAGCTAGCATAGAGAGAAGCTGCACGTTACTAACTCGACTCGTGACATTTCTGCACCAGATTTGGTAGCAAGTCTACGTCTATACGTATATATTTATGTATGTATTGCATGCGCAAACCCCACGTCGAGTCTCCCATAACTCGTCGAGATTATTTCACATCTAAAAAATCAGGATTTTTTTTTTTTTTTTTTTGCGATGAATGATTTCAAGATCAAATGTTGTGAAAAGCGCGAAGCTAGGTCAAATCTTGAATTTGCAATGATGTCAGTTCGGTCTGGATTCATTGTGGAAAGCATCCAAGATCATTTGATTTTTTTATCAAGTAATTTAATAAATTATTGTTAATAGTATATATATATATATATATAAATTAACGATGAGACTATACGAACAGAACAAGCACTTTAATTGGCATTAAAGGTCAATCATGGGTTGACTATCTTGTTCCAAAAAAAAATTATCCATGTACCATAAAATTTGTACAGAAAATCTTACAATACAAAAAAATCAATATATAATTTATCAAAATCTCAAAAAATGCTAACTACAAAATCTCGCAATAAAATAAAAAATCTCACGATGAACAAAAACATTAGCAAGCTGATAAAGAAAATAAAACTAAATAAAAATAAAAGGATATATATTTGGGATTGATAAAAAATGTAATATTATATTTGAGAAAAGAAAATAATGATCCAAGTTATTGATTTAAAAGACAGTAATTATGGGCTTCCACTATTATAATAATTTATAACAACACGATTAAAATGGCTTTGTCTATGCTATGCTAGATCGTTAATATGCTGCATTTAATGACCCATATTTTTTTTTTCATTTAAAATGATGTTATTTGAGATGAGATAATATCAAATTGCAAAAGAAATGAATAGTCGGATCTCATTGGAACACTATCTGAGTGAGATAACGCAGACAAAACCCGATTAAAACAACATTGGAGCAGAGCACACCAGAACAGAGAATTATTTACGATGCTGCGATTAACAGCATTTCTGTATCCTGGTCCCACACTCCCACTACAAGTCCAGTCAAAGGATCTTAAAAAACTAAATTCATCAAAACTGAAAAGTATTTGGCGAAATTTATTTTAAATAACTTATAAACTATAATGTCTAAACTGTTTTAGCCACAGATAAACTGCAAACTACAAAATGTAAAATTTTTTATCGCAAAAAATTATTTTTAAATATATCTTGACGCAAATGTTATGAATTATGATAGTCGATAGATCTCAAAGACACTGAAATATTTAACCTTACAACATTTTTCTAGTTTTTATAATCTTTTAGTTGTACAATGTGGTATTATAATTGTGTTTTGAACTCGTTTCAAATTTAAAACTTTTTAACGGCAGATGAACCGGGTAAAACAAGCTGTATTTACCTGGAATTAGCTGTCCTTAAAACAAGCAACAATAATTACAAACTAATTAAGAACCTTAACTTTCACACCAGACAAATTCAAGTAAATCAAAAGGAACTTTAAATTTTTTTTTTTTGAAAAAAAAAAGATTATATGGAAAAAAAGAAGAAGAAAACTAGAGATGGCATCCGAAGCAATTACAGGTTTTGGGAGTGAAGGAGCAGAAGCCGAAGGGTCTGTTGGGGATATTGCAGTTGATCGCATAGCAACACGGCGATGCCAAGCAGTAGCTTCTGCTCCGGCCGCCGCAGCAAGTGCACAGCGCGCAAATCTGGAAACTGCCCAGTCTTCTCCGGCTTTCATTCACCATAATCATCATCTCCTCCGTCCCCATCGGCACCATCTCCACCGCCGCCGCGCTCATGTTCCCTGCCTCCGCCGCCGTGAACCCATTTTCCTGCCAATTCACAACTCAGTCGTGATTAAACCGATCAAAGCAACGGAAGAAATGGAATGGAATAAAAACCCATTAATTGAGTGGCGAGTGGGCTAGCTGATGGGATCTAAGCTATAAATCAAACCGGAGGATTTCGATTTACATTATTTCAGAAAGATACTCACAAGGGACGATTGAACTTGAATTGATACACTGGATGCGGCGAATAACAAGAGGAACAGCGACCAGAAGATCCCGCCAGCAGTTGGACGCATCTCTCGCGATTGTTCTTCGGGTTTTTGGCGAAAGAATGTCGAAAATGGCGGTGGGCTCGTATGGAGGAAAGAGGAGAAGTTTGCGAATTAGGTGAAAGCGTAGTATTTGCTAATAAATAGTAAGATGTATATGGATGGAGAAGGTGGGGATTAATGGGATTCAACTGTAAAGAAGAAGGTTTTAATTTCTCCACAATTGCTTTGCTTTTTCCGAGGGAAAAATGGAGTAATGGAGTTTGGAAGGAGGCGGAAACACAGAGTGTGAGAGAGAGAAGAGAGAGAGAGAGAGAGAGAGAGAAAGTGAGTGTGGGAGTAATCAAGATTTTCTAATTGGAAGACAGACTCACAAAGCGCCATTATATACTACGGCTTTCGTGTTTGATTTTTTATTTTTTAACAATAAATATGCTTTGGCAACATATATCACAAAATACAATAATTAAATATGAGTAACGTCTTTCAAGTTTCAAGTAACGTTAAATGTCCTAAATTTTGAAAAATAAATTTTCTATTCAAGTCACTAGTGAAAAAAATATTATTTTTCATGTTAAAATTATTATTTTTTATTATAAATATAAACATAATTACCTCATATCATAAATAAATATAAATGAAACAGTCTCGCAAGAGACTTACTAATTCTTTTATAGTCTAAATATGTAATACTTTTTTCTTATGTTCATATTTTACAATAATGCATTTGCATCGAATTTAATATAAAATGATGGTCAAATATAAAAAATTATCTTTAGAAATTCAAAAAAAAAGTATATATTAATTCAGGCGACAAACTAATATAGCAATATCCAGAGACATAGCCTTTTAAAAAAATCGGGGCAATGAGCGATTGTCCAACGCTTAGATGCTTCTTTAGAAAAGGTTTTTTTTTTAGCACACGGACTAAGACATGAGGCTCAACCCATTAAGATTTAAGATTACAAAGAATGCATATCGGTCTTAGCCCAATAAAACTTAAACTCATAATTCACCCGATCCATACCTTGTTTAACAGGTCGAACCTAGACTAGACACATCATAAAATTAATAAGATTTTTGCTAAACTTATAAGCTTCAAAACAGACTCTTTTAACTTGTTTGACAATAATTTGGTCAAACAACTTATAAACAATCAAATAAGGCGTAAAAATTTTGGGGTGATTTTGACAAAATATCTTATAACGTCAAACACAACAACATATTTATCTTATTTAAAATAACTTTATCAAAATACTTCAACAAATTATTTTTAAAATAAATCATAATAGTTTATAAATTGGTCCTAAAACTTATAAATTATTTTAAATAAACATTGTCAAACACAGTCTAAATTTACGTTATATTTCGACATATATAATTTTTAATCAACATTGAATATTCCAAGCTTCCATCATTGACTCCTTCTCTAGTCTCTTCCTTCGGAATGATTTGGGGCTAGGGCTCCAAAAGATACCCCAATAAATTCGCAGAGATCCCCAAATTCATCGGCGGATAAGAATATTTTAGATTAATCGTCACCCTATTGCTGCAATCACAGGAGATCAGCTGGAATGGGACGCCGCGGAGATCGCAATTCTTCTTCGTCGGACCAACCGTCTCTGTTGACCAGGGGCGTCAACTCTGTGTTTGCCTTCGTCCGGTTAGCTGAATTTGAGATCCTCTTTGTCCTCTTCTTCCTCATCGCGTATCTACTCTTCAAAGATCTGGTTAGTGCTTGCTAATTGTGGGCAATTCTCTTTATCCATGATTGATCAATCTTGACGACTTGATTTTTATCGATTGTATTTTCTTGAATGTTTGTTTACTAGACATCTAGACCTGAATATAATCAAATCCTTGTGAAGAAGCCCGGGGGACCTGATTGGTGGCCTTACTAGGAGAGGCTACTGCAAATGAGTCCTGATGTGTAACTGGTTAGGTTATTGGGAGCTTTTGTTGCAGAGATTCAAATCATTAATTACGAATTTTACTTGCTTTCTTTGGTTTGATTCTTGTGTAAATATCACGGATTTAAACACACATGTTTTCTTGTATGTTTTCAATTTGCAACTGTTCGTGTAATGCCATTATATGTCTGTTTTAGAATTTGGATTGAATTGAATGAAATTTGTACATTGAATTTCATGGCAATTGGAAGTGGTAGAAGTCGAACTGTAAGTATAAATCACTGGCTAGACTTGAGCATACAATGTCATTATTAAATTAAGTAACCCATGAAATGGGCATGACACCTCCCCCATGCTTGTCATGTTTACGGTAATTAAGAAGTGGGCAGCTAATACCTTAGAGGGGGGAGTTGGCTTAATTGTCCGTGAAATGGAGTCAGTGGGGGTTATCCAACTTTGTATGTTAATACTCAAGTGCATATTATGATCCTCTTAGGTGATGATTTGTGCTCACTTGTTTGGGAAACTGACTCCAATTGAGTCGAAAAGTAACCACGTGAGAGGAAAAATCTGTTTTAAGAAAGCTGTGAGTTGCATAAGCCTTGTGGTTGTTAATCCATTGCCACACAATTAAAATATACGGATCCGGGTTTTCTATGTTTCGAAAGTGAACCGTATTTGGTCCCTACTAAACCCGAACTGAGAAGTATTGTCTCGACTCTTCCACCTAGCTTGATGGACCATCTCAGTATTGTTTCGTTGCTGCTGTACTTGTCCTACCATTAGAGTTCAGTCCGTACTTTCTAAGTATTTGGAGTTTTCTGTTCCTGTTCCTGTTCCGGACTTCAGTTAGATGCAGCCAGCTCCAAATTCAGTCTCTTCACTAACAGAGCTGTTCCAGCTGCATGTTGGCTCTAACGTCAGCCTGCTGGCTAACAGCAGAGCAAATTCACTTATCTTATTTGTTTGGTTTAAATACTTCATTTCAATTAATACTTGCTATTACTGTATCTTTGTATACTAGTATCCAACAATTTGTGCCTTCGGACCTATCATTGCAGGAATCATGACATTAGCTTACCGTTAAAAGGAAATAGGTGTTTTGAGTTATTAACTGTCCTTTTAGTCAGCTAATACGTACTTGTTCTGTATGTTATGTACAACTATTCTCTCTTGCAATTTTAGTTATGTACAATTTTAACCTGACCTCATTTTCTCAGTTGATTTATCTTAAATTTAATCGATCTTGTGGCGTGAGCGTTTTTAATCGGATAAGAATTGCATGATAATCAAAAAATTGCACTCAAACCACACATTGGTTGCCTTTTTAGATGCATATGTTGCCTGTGTAGCATGACACTGGATAACACATTTTCATGATTTCCCATGAAGCATGGCACATGAGAACTTAAAAATTTGTGACACCCTGGGAATGTGATCTTTATCACATGTTACCCAGACTTCTCAGTTCGTATATTGGAAATGTGATAGTAATATACATTAGCATCTGTTCCGTGTAAGCGGGGCAACACTAGCGCTAATTGACCAATCAACCTCCCAAAGCCACCTTCAAAACCTTTTCTTTTCAATCCCTACTCCGTCACATGGAGGTGGTGGTGGTGATTTTTTAAGTTTAAAAATGGGGTAAATTTGCTTTAAATCTCCAAACTTAAACATAACTTTACATTCGGTCTCTCTGTAAAAAAAAAATGATTGAACTCCTTGATCCATAACAAAATGTTTTTGCACTCCTTGGGCCCACATGTTTTCTCGGATAATAGTCGGTATAAAACATTGAAATATTTGAGCTTATGTTGTTTCAAATTTGGTACTAATATATGATTTTTGAGTATTAAAAAATGTATGCAAGTATTGATATTAATTACATATTTGTTTTTTTTTTTGGAATGAATAACGATACAAAATATTGGAAATGTGATACTAATATATAATATTGTAGTACAAATTGTTTTATATTGATACTAATATATGATTATTGAGTTTTCAAACATGTGTTGTAAGTGTTTAAGCAAATAAAGTTGCTCAAATTTTGTAACAAAAATTTTATCTTTTATATCAAATTTAAATCAATTAGTGCTCAAATATCTTTTATTAGTATCATATTTTTAATGTTTTGTATCGATTTTCATCCGTAAAAAATGTGGGTCCAATGAGTGCGAAAACATTTTTTTTGTAGATTACGAAGTTCTAACATATTTTTTTTCTGACAGGGACTGAATGCGAAATTATGTTTGTGGATATAAAGTAAGTTTTTCTTAAAAATAAACATTATCATTTGAAATTGTGCACAAGTTTTTTGTTTTTTGTTTTTTGTTTTTACAAAAAATTTAATATGATAATAAATATATTGCATCGGGTGAAATAGGGGTGCAAATGAACCGGATCGAGCCAAATAATGGTTAAAATTTAAAGCTCGAATTAAGTATATTGAGTTCGAGCTCGATTTGAAGCTCGAAGATTTCAAATATTTTGGCTCGAGTTCGGCTTGAAATATTTGAACCTATTCATGAACTATTCGAATTATTGTTCAGATATTATGGTTCGAAAAGCTCGAAATGTTCGAAAATGTTTAAAATGTATATATATTAATTATATCATTATATTATATTAATAAAATATTAAAGTTAGCGAACTACGGAACAAAATAATTTTGGCTTGAATTTGATTCGAAAAAGTTCGAACATGTTCGGATTCGGTGTGGATTTGATAAGTTCGAATATGAATCATTCGAAAAAAGTTCGAACATGTTCGGATTCGATGTGGATTTTATAAGTTCGAATATGAATCAAATATTTATCGAGCATGTTCGATTTGTTTACAACCTAGGCTGAAAATTGGAGCAGCACAGAACTCGTGTCGTGTCAAACCAATTGGAACAAAAACCCAAAATCAGGAATAAAACCCAAATTGAGTGAACTTGTTTGAGTTTTAAAATGTTATTTTAGTCTTGTATATATTAAATTGTGATATTGTTTTAAATCATATTCCTAAAAAATATGCTCAGACGATAAATTTTATACATTCTTGTCAAAATTGATAAAATATATGGTATGCTTCAATTTTTTATTTTTCTAAAATCGAATCAAATCATAGTCGAACATCGTTACTATTAAATTCAAGCATCGGAAGGGAAATTACAACATGAATAAGGAGGGGAGGGGAGGGGGTAGCATAAAAAAGTTGAGGAGAAATAATTCAATAGAAAGTTATAATATAACGTCCATGCAGATCAATAGGTATAATTCCATTTCATTTCATTGTATTGTATATGTTTCTTGAATATTCAGGCGGATAATGAAATCCTGCCTTAGACGATCGAATTTCTGCGTCGTTGGAAATAATAATCAATGTTCCAAATGACCAATATCTTAATATGCAATTCATAAGGAGGTAACAAGAAAACGTACATATTTGTGGGGTGTTCTCGGAACGGCTAAACCGAAAAACTGACCTATCATACATATTTTTTTTTTGTCCGTTTAGACGGTTTTTCGATCGATTTTCATAGTTTGGGTCTCTGGTTTTGAAATTTTATAATTGAATAAAGATTATTTAAAATATAATAAATTTATAAAATTGTTAATATTTGACAACTTTTCAGTAGGTTACAATCTGATCTGATATATCTTATAATTTGTCACCTGCCATGCATCCTGGAAGTCGGCTCACGGATTCAACCCATCTTTTGTTTTTTCCTTGTAAAATTTCCCCTCACCCGACTCTGCTCCTATATATCTCATCTCAGATTTCAAAGTTATTTATTTATTGACCTGAAATTAGCAAATGTTAGTTTGAAATTTATCAATTGTCGTTAGTGAATGCGTTGGAAGAATCGAAACTAAAAAAAAATTAACACGTCGAAACCTAGCTTTAAAAAATATAATAATTAATCAGACAAAGTCAATGAAGCCAAATACATATATATAATAAATAAATAATAAATAAATATCCATTCCCAGATATATATGTTAGTGTGATATATATTTTATTATATCTTTTATCTCGATACAAGTACACGTATCCTTTATTCGAAAAAAAAAAAGTGGCGAGTACACGTATCCTAATAGCAATCACATACGTGTCCCCCTCCTTTATTTTCGATCCGACACTTGTCTTTCCCAAACTCGAATTCTATTTACCCCCCATCACAGTATAAATATCCTCACCAGCCTGCTTCCAACTTCATCAGTATCAATCAAACACTATCCTACAAAAGCTTATTTCCTCAAACTATTTCGTTCCAAAACCAAGCAAGAAACCAATGGCGCAATACGGGAGCAACCCATACGGTGACGAGGTGAGGCGCACCGACGAATACGGCAACCCCGTCCACCACACCACCGGCGGAGAGTACGGCCAAGCCGGACACCACACCACCGGAGGAGAGTACGGACAACCCGGACACCACGCCACCGGAGGACCTCATCTTGGCGGCGGCGAGCATCAACACGGTGCTCCTCTTGGGGTGCCACACACCACCGATGTCCCCCACCACCGTCGATCCGGCAGCTCGAGTAGCTCGGTATGCATCATGTTAATCGCCAGGAATTTTTTTATGTAGCATATTTATGTATATATATATATATGTTGATCGTGTGTGTTTATATATATTTGGCAGTCTTCTGAGGACGATGGGATGGGTGGCAGGAGGAAGAAGGGGGTGAAGGACAAGATCAAGGACAAGCTACCAGGCGGCCACAAGGGCACCCAGCCACAAGCCGCGGCGGGTTACGGCGGAGGATACGGCGGCGGAGTCCCGGGACATGAAGAGCCTGAGAAGAAGGGGATAATGGAGAAAATCAAGGAGAAATTGCCCGGCGGCCACAACAACTAATCGAAGTCTCGCAACCCCAGAGCGAGTGTTTTACGTATATTGTCGGAGATGCATATGATTTCGCGTGTAATAAAATCGTGTTTTCTTAAGCACGATGCGTCGTGAAACTTTTGAGTTTGCATTTATATGTGTAAGCCTGAAGTATATATATTATAAATATTTTTCTTTCGAGATTAAGCTTTGCTATATTTGACCTACGTGAGTGTGTGTTTGTGTGTTTTTTTTTTTTTTGGTGACGTTTTGAATCGGAATTGTCATGGATCGAACATAATAATCACACCATATTGTTACGGATGAAAGAAGTCATATATATATATATATAATTTATATTGATATAATTCATACTATTTTTTTTTTTTGAAACTATGCAATACTGATTGATATTATAAATATAATATATATATATATATATATATATATATATATATATGGGCGGACTCATATAATAATCAATACTGATTTATCAAATAATTATATCATAAATTATTATAAATTGATATCAATATTTTAATTATTTTGTATTTTTTAATGATATAAATTATGTATTCATGATTTTTTTATGAATTCTATCTTCAAGAAAAACAGATTTTTATTTATATCAAAGTAAAATTTTTAAATATGTTTAGTTTGTATATTGTTTGTATTTTTTTATTTTTATAATTGTTAATAGAGATATTTTGATAAAATGAACTAAAATTAATGTATATACAACTAACATAACTCGATTTTTGTCACTATGACGCGAAAGGTCATCTGTTAACATTGTATAGATAGTGAACAAGCACCAAGTCTTCTTACCAGTGCTTCCAGGGACGGAGGTATAGGAATTGAAAAGGGCAAGCTCTTCAAAGAAGGATCCATACGATCATATTGGCTCTATATATATAGCAGAAAAGGTCTTTCTTTGTTTAGTTATAGGGAAAAAAACGCCAAAGGTTTCTCACTCTCAGAGGCCTTGGGTTCAAAAACTACTAATTTCCATCTTAAACGTAAAAGAAAAAAAAAATTTGAGAAAAAAATTGGTCGTCCAAGCTACCATCAGACGGAGGAACACATAATTCAATTCTTAATTGCACCTATCTGGAACAAATTTTTTTGGTCCGTCCTATATATATTCTTAATTCAATTCTATAATCGTAAAGATGGCCGAAAATAGGGTTAAATGTGCAACTTTTTGTCATTTTCACGATTCCGGCCATCGAGATTGAAATTTATAGCATATGATATATCATTGGATTCATATTTTTAAAAAGATCCTACCATAAAAATTTTAAGTCAATCGGAATTATTTTGAGCACGGGTGGGCACAGATTCCCCGCACCCTAGACCCTAGAGTGCGGGGATCAAGTCTATATATATATATATATATATATATATATATATATATATATTGAATCTTACATTTTGTTTGGAACAAATTAATCAAGTTTGTATCCGTTTACGGTAATAACTTTTTAATTTAAATTCGATATTGAAGTTTTAATATATGTTTTTGGATAACGTTGCATGTAATGTGATCAATTTGCAATTACAAAATTATTTAAATATATATTTGAAAAAAACTTTTCAAATAAAATATAGTATACTTTTGAAATTTCAATTACATTTTTTTTATCAAATTTGTTATAATCATAGGGCTCATATATATATTTTTTGTTTATTAAAAATACATAAGTTAATGGTGATATTAACAATTGATCAACTACAAATTAAACAAGCACATTATTTAATATTACAGTCAACCTACGTGGACTGCGTTTTCTCCACCCGATTTGCCTTCAGTACTAGACAACCGCTAGTCTCCTATTCTTTCAAAGCATGAATGTTAAAATAAGGACAATTTGCTCAAAAATTTCCAAATGCAAACATGTTTTGCTTTGGAGTCCATAATCATAAAATGTGATACAAAACAATACAAGATGTGGTACAAAATCATACAAGATGTGGTATAAATTAACAAAAAATGTGGTACAAAAAAGTGTCTAGGAAGTGCAGAACAAAACATGTTTGTATTGTGAATTTTTGAGCAATTTGCATTTAAAATAATATTAGTAAATAATTATAAATTATAAAAAAGAAAGTAAATAATTATGATTACTACTGAATCTACTAATTGAAATGACAGTGATCAACGCTTGGCATGAAAATGCGTATGTTATCTTTTATTTTTTCTCAACTTGCAACTATCCATGTGGTGCATACTTTGCATATATAGTTACATGTGTTTTAAAAATTGGACTTCGATTATGGTTTGTGTGTTTTTTAAATTCAAATTATGTGTTTATATTTA
This sequence comes from Henckelia pumila, assembly GCF_033568475.1. Taxonomy (NCBI): domain Eukaryota; kingdom Viridiplantae; phylum Streptophyta; class Magnoliopsida; order Lamiales; family Gesneriaceae; genus Henckelia; species Henckelia pumila. The sequence goes on along the minus strand of NC_133123.1, from coordinate 40,328,868 downwards.
ATTTAATTGAAATTTAAAAGGCAGTCATATGATCTATTAAAAAAAATTAATGTTAAAATCACTCTAATCACTTATTTACCAAACACTATTTAATTTTGATTTTTAGATTTTCACATTTGTTTTCAAACACTACCAACTTTTGATTTTGTTTAAATTTTTTATATACTTTATAACTTAATAAATTTTGATAAAATATATATCTTTTGCAAACACTAGTGTTGGATTTATTTAAATTTCATCAAATATTTGACAAGAAACATCATGAAGTACGTCTTAATTACTAATTAGTGAGTTACGATTATAATGTCCATATGGATACAGAGTTCACCGATAAAGTCATTTTAAGGTCTGTCCCATACGTTACACCAGATGAATTTTTTACATTTGTCGAGTGGACAAAGTCGTTGCGTTGCTAAATTTCTTTAGCTATATTTATCGGGCTGAATCATTTTGAAACCGATTTAGTTGGACTTAATTAGGTGATCAATTTAATTCAGCACCATTGTTGAATCAAATTGTGTAAATTGTTTGAAACTGATGACTGAAATCATGAAACAACAAATATATAGAATAATTTTCTTTATAATCTATTATTATTAATAAGCAAGAGCATGTTATACTAACTACTATTGGTATTTTTAAGTGTTTTGAAAAAATTGACCTTCTTTCAAAATTATAATTACATGCATTGCTAATTAAAAAAATAGTAAAAATATTTAATACACATACCTAAATTAATCCTAAAATTCCACGTCATGTCCACTTCTAAATTCATATACACGTGCATACCCATTAATATACTTCAATTTTTTTTATAGTTCATAATATTTTCTCTTTAAAATACAATGGATGATTGTCTAAATTTTTTTACCATATTAAGATTTTAAAAATAATATATATTACGATTTAAAAAAATATATAATTTTATATATATTCAACACGCGTGTGTTTCATGATTAGTATATATAATTTGATAATTGAGACCATAATGACATCTACAATGTTCTATGGGTAATTTAATCAATATCACCTGCAAATGAAATATTCGTGACTTTTTTTTAATTCGAAAATAGCCATCAATGTTCCAATATTCACCCTTATCTTACAAGCTAAGGTGCCAGTGGGTACGTACATATTTGGATATATTATTATGATAAAAATAAGAAACATCTTGGGAGGAATCGAGACATCCCGAATGTGTGATTTCACAATAAAGAAATGTTAATTGCATCTTATCATGCAATATCTATTCGAAATACAGATATGGTTGGTGCAATCAATATTCTATCTTAATGCAAATTATACACGTAGCATAGCTTCTTCGATCTGTTGAGAAAATAAAAATTGAAATTAGTACCCATAAATTAATGCTCATCAAACTTAGGTACGTGTCAACCTCCTTTTGTTTTTATTCGACACTTGTCCTTCCAAAACTCGCACTCTATTTTCCACATTCACACTATATATATATTCCTCACCACCCTACACTCAAATTCACAAATATCATCACATCTTGATCAACATTTCTTTGCTAAATATCGAAACAAATTAAAATTAAAATTAAAACCAAAACCAAAACCAAGAAAGGCAGATGGCCCAATACGGAGACAACCAATTCGGTGAGGAGTTGAGGAAGAAGACTCATGACGAGCATGGAAATCCCCCCGTCCACCATCAGCCCGCCGGAGAAGGCGGCGGACTTCATGGCCCCGAGCATCAACACGGTGCTCCTATAGCGGTGCCGCACACCGCCGACGCTCCCCAACACCGCCGATCCGGCAGCTCCAGCAGCTCGGTACGTTAGTTTGAAATCACTCCACTAGTTTTCAGTCTTTTATATTCGATATAATTAAATGTATGGCTTCAGTCTTCTGAGGACGACGGGGAAGGTGGCAGGAGGAAGAAAGGGGTGAAGGACAAGATCAAGGACAAGCTACCAGGCGGCCACAAGGACACCCAGCCACAAGCCCCGGCGGGCTACGGCGGAGTTCCGGGACAAGCAGAGCCTGAGAAGAAGGGGATGATGGATAAGATCAAGGAGAAATTGCCAGGCGGCCACTAAATACAATATTCCACACCTGTATACATATATATATATATGCATGAGTGTGTGTGTGTTTTCGAGTAATTGTGTGTAATAAGCCAGCAAGCCATATATATCCTCAACTTGGGTACTACTGTGTAAAGTAGAGGACGACATACATTGGCGTCTGCGTGGATATATATTATATATATATATATATGTTGTGTTTCCTGATCCGTGTAAACCTTTATCGTTTTACTTTTACATGAGATTTCAGGAGTTTGGTAATTTATTTGCTCATTTAATTTGGTATATCGATCGATTTACGTGTTTATTAAATAGTATATTGTAAATTATAAACATGTGTGCACATGGAAAATGGGAAAATATATTATCATATTTTTGTAACACAATATATAAAATACAAAATGCATGTACGTTGGGTGTAAATTAATATTTCATTTAGAATTATATTGCAGTGATCTAATCGATTGGGTCTCAAAATTCATTACTAGATGGATCTATAATTTGTTATTATGAATTTAAACCCAAGCTAGCGTTCAATTTAATTCCCATCAATTTAGTTGCAAATTTTGATGAATTAATGAATCTTTTTAAACGAGTTGATTCTATACATGCATAAACATGGCAAGAAAAAGTAGTTCTGATCAGTAGCTTCCTTGTTAATTCCAAAATTAATGTACGTTGGGTTGTGATCAATAAATAGTAAAATAGGATTCCCATTTCTTACTGTACTAATTAATTAATTAATAATTTTTTTTTTTCAATTTTCCTTGGGAGAGGTAACTTTTTACAATATTTTTTTTGAGGAGAATTATTTATGTTTTAAATTTCATGTAAATAATTAGACAACACTAGATCATGAACATCAGATGATAATATATTAACAACGGATCATGAGTCCACCTAACGCCTTTTATTAATAACACCCCTATTTCAAATTTCATATGGAACCCGAATTAAAGAACGTATTATTGAAAAAACTCCCAAAATATTTATTTTTTTCAATCGCAACGTGCATCGCTAGGTGTAATATAATTGTTTTATGGTCGATACATGACGATTGTAATATTGTGAATTCATTAATTAGTTATATCTTTTGATAAAATGTTAAATACTTTTGGTAAAATGCTAAACGTACATTATATCTAAGATGAACACCGAATTTTTTAATGTAAATATTACTACCAATCGAACATTTGAAAAAAAAAACATCACATTTGATGTAAAATATAATTATTTGTCTTAAAATTTATATGTTATATATTCAATCTTTGTCCCCCCTTGCCTCTCGTCCGTCCACTAATTAGTCCTCGTAAATATTGGGAGGTTTTCAACTTTGTATCACATTTTTAGGATCTTAATTCCCCCAACCAACTAATTATTTTCATTTCTTACAATTTCCTCGTTCTTCCCAACAATATGCACGAGTGCATGAAACAATCTTTTCTGAAATCAGAGACTTATTGAAGATCTTCATATATAGTCTCTCTAGCTACAATCGTGGGATTCCTCAAGTTTCGTGCCTAAAATACATGTTCATTAACATGCAAACAACGTAACAATGTTGCAAAATGTCGGATGAAATGAACCTCGATCGGATCAGCTTGAAACTACCGCAGACATTAGCATATACATAACACGTTTGAATACTTCGTGCGTCAATAATGGCGACCTTGTCGAGCCAGCCGTCGAAGAAGGTGCGCAGCTCCGCCAACTCTTCTTCGTCGGGGAACCGAGGATCGAGCGGGCAGACGGTGAAATTCGCGAGACGGACGTCGAGCGGGAGGTATGTCAGCCTGTCGAGAGAGGATTTAGACATGTCCGACGAGTTGGCGTCGGGGGATTACATGAACTACACGGTCCACATTCCTCCCACGCCGGATAATCAGCCCATGGACAACTCCGTGGCCACGAAAGCCGAGGAGCAATACGTGTCGAATTCTCTCTTCACGGGCGGGTTCAACAGCGTGACTCGGGCTCATCTAATGGACAAGGTCATCGACTCCGAGGTGAGCCATCCGCAAATGGCCGGATCCAAGGGCTCCTCCTGCTCCATGCCGGCTTGTGATGGCAAGGTTATGAAAGACGAGCGAGGCAAAGATGTCATTCCCTGCGAATGCAGGTATACATATATGTTATGACAACTTATATTATAACTTTGATATGTGGTACAAATGAGTGGACTAGAAATTTTAGTGAAATGTTCTTTTGATTGATGACAACTAATTGTATGTGACTATAAAGTGTAGAAAAAAAAAATTGCATTATCAACTTGCATGTACATTACAATGATGAATTCATTTCAAGATTTTGTTCTTTCCAGGTTTAAAATATGTAGAGATTGCTACTTGGATGCCCAAGGAGACACAGGGCTGTGTCCAGGATGTAAGGAGCCATACAAAGTCGGGGAATATGATGAGGAGCCAGTTGATTTCTCGAACGGAACTCTGTCTCTTCCGGTCCCGGATGATCCCAAGAGAGATCACCGCAACATGTCCTTGATGAAAAGGAACCAAAACGGGGAATTCGACAACAATAAATGGCTATACGAAACACAAGGCACGTATGGATATGGGAACGCGTATTGGCCTCAAGACGATAGTTTTGGAGATAATGGGGATGGAGGAAGCTTCAGAGGGGGCATGTTGGACTCCTCAGACAAACCATGGAAGCCTCTAAGTCGAATATTACCTATCCCGAATAGCATTATTAGTCCTTACAGGTAATCTACAGTTCACATACAGAGTATGTATGCATTAATCACTTTATGCTGATTTTTTTTGGGAAAAAAAAAGTGGTGCATTCATGTAGATTAACTCCCCTGTTCAATTATGTGATCCTTGTAAAGTAAGTTACTATTTGTTTCTTCGGTGTTCATAACATTCCGTGGTTTATACGAAGCGAAGTAAGCATTAATGTACCATTTCCACAATGATCATTCAGGTTGTTGATTGCTGTTCGGTTAGTTGTGTTGGGCTTTTTCTTGGCGTGGAGAGTTCGACACCCAAATGAAGATGCGGTGTGGCTTTGGTTGATGTCAGTTACGTGTGAGATATGGTTTGCCTTTTCTTGGATCCTTGATCAGATTCCAAAGTTGAATCCTGTCAATAGAAGCACAGATTTAGATGTGTTGCATGATAAATTCGAAATGCCATCGCCTTCCAACCCGACCGGTCGCTCTGACCTCCCTGGTGTTGATCTGTTCGTATCCACAGCAGACCCCGAAAAGGAGCCGCCACTGGTCACTGCCAATACCATATTATCAATTCTAGCTGTGGACTACCCTGTGGAGAAATTAGCTTGTTATGTTTCTGATGATGGTGGTGCCCTTTTGACCTTTGAAGCAATGGCGGAGGCGGCGAGTTTTGCTGATTTATGGGTCCCTTTTTGTAGGAAACATGACATCGAGCCTAGGAATCCAGAGACTTATTTCAGTATGAAAGGGGACCCGACAAAGAACAAGAAAAGGTCAGATTTTGTCAAAGATAGACGTAGAGTAAAGAGGGAGTATGATGAATTCAAAGTAAGAATAAATGGATTACCGGATTCGATAAGGAGAAGATCAGAAGCATTCAATGCAAGGGAGGAGATGAAATTGATGAAGCACATGAGAGAGAGCGGGGGAGATCCATTTGAGAAAATCAAGGTCCCGAAGGCTACTTGGATGGCCGACGGAACCCACTGGCCTGGAACTTGGGCCATTCCATCTAGCGAACATGCCAAAGGCGATCATGCTGGAATTCTTCAAGTACAGCATCAGAATTTGTTGTCCTTGGATGTTTCTTAATCTATAATATAACTACTTCTGCTATATTTTAAAGTAACTTCTTGTCTTTTTGGATATTTTGTTTGTCAATAGGTGATGCTCAAGCCTCCTAGTGATGATCCACTGATGGGAAGTTCAGATGAAAATCTTTTAGATTTTACTGATGTGGACATCCGTTTACCGATGTTTGTATATGTTTCACGTGAAAAACGTTCCGGCTATGATCATAACAAGAAAGCGGGTGCCATGAATTGTCTCGTACGAGCCTCGGCCATCTTGTCTAATGGTCCGTTTATACTCAACCTTGACTGTGACCATTATATATACAACTGCAAAGCTATCCGCGAAGGCATGTGTTTTATGATGGATAGAGGTGGTGAAGATATATGTTATATTCAGTTTCCTCAAAGATTCGAAGGCATTGATCCCTCTGATCGTTATGCCAATAACAACACAGTGTTTTTCGATGGTAATATGAGAGCACTTGATGGCTTACAGGTAAACTTACACATATGCTTGTATGTTTTCACATGATGTTATGACACATAAACTATATGGAGATTGATTGATCTATCCTATTTTAGGGCCCGGTTTACGTGGGAACAGGGTGCATGTTTCGAAGATTCGCACTTTATGGATTTGATCCTCCAAAAGTTGACAAGATTATTACAGATAAAGGCTCAGAAACTCAAGCTCTAAAAGCAACAGATTTTGATCCTGATCTTGATGTGAACTTACTACCTAAACGTTTTGGTAATTCCACAATGTTAGCCGAATCGATCCCCATTGCTGAATTCCAAGGCCGTCCTCTTGCTGATCATCCTGCTGTCAAATATGGACGGCCTCCCGGTATCCTTAGAGCTCCGCGTGAACCACTCGATGCAGCTACTGTAGCTGAAGCTGTCTCATCCATATCTTGCTGGTATATAGAAAGGAAAAACTTATTTATACTATTCTTCTTGCTTAATTTACCTAAGCTTCATGTATGCCAACGATAACTTGTTGAATTCCGGGTAGTGGCTAACTCATTTATAATATGAATGATCACATGTAGGTATGAGGACAAGACAGAGTGGGGTGATCGTGTTGGATGGATTTATGGCTCGGTAACAGAAGATGTGGTGACAGGATATCGGATGCATAACCGAGGGTGGCGTTCGGTCTACTGCATCACCAAGCGAGATGCCTTCCACGGATCAGCACCAATCAATCTCACAGACAGGCTCCACCAGGTTCTTAGATGGGCTACTGGCTCAGTTGAGATATTCTTTTCACGAAACAATGCCTTGTTAGCAACTTCCAAACTCAAGTTCCTCCAACGCCTCGCGTACCTCAACGTGGGCGTCTACCCTTTCACCTCATTCTTTCTTGTGGTTTATTGTTTCCTACCGGCGCTCTCCCTCTTCTCAGGCTACTTCATTGTGCAAACGCTAAACGTCGCCTTCTTGTTGTTCCTCCTAACCATATCACTCTGCCTAGTGGGGTTAGCAATCTTGGAAGTGAAATGGTCTGGGATCGGGCTGGAAGAGTGGTGGAGAAACGAGCAGTTCTGGCTCATCTCTGGAACCAGCGCTCACTTAGCCGCGGTGGTGCAAGGACTACTCAAGGTCATCGCAGGCATCGAAATCTCCTTCACACTAACATCCAAGTCCTCGGGAGATGAGAACGAGGACATCTACGCCGAACTCTACTTGGTTAAATGGACTTCTTTGATGATCCCACCTATTGTGATTGGGATGGTGAACATAATAGCTATAGTCGTGGCGTTTTCGAGGACAATATATCAGTCCGTGCCTCAATGGAGCAAGTTCATCGGCGGGGCGTTTTTCAGTTTCTGGGTTCTGGCTCATTTGTATCCATTTGCAAAAGGGTTGATGGGGAGACGAGGGAAGACTCCAACTATAGTGTTTGTATGGTCAGGTTTGATTGCTATCACAATTTCTTTGCTTTGGGTGGCAATAAATCCTCCTGGAGGTGCACAAACAGATCTTGGTGGTGGAGGCTTTAAATTCCCATGAGCTTAAATATATATATGTCATCTTTTTGTTATTGTAAGACTTTGAGGATAACAATGACACTAACTATGCGTACATATGAATGCTCGCAATCCATGTTCATATTTCGTTGTTTTTGTCGGCGTAGTTGTCCCATGAGTCAACTTGTGAACGTGAGATTCTGAACATCTTCCATACAACGTTATTTATTCAAGTAATAATATTATGTTTTGACACTCTTTTATGACTTTATATTACTCGTATTGGGATTTTCATTCTTTTGCCAAAGACAAAAATCTTGGTATTACCGTACACGTGAAATGTTGTCGGGCAAGTGTTTGAATTGCTCGCTAGAAATGTAATGACTTGTTAATAAGTTGCGTAAAGGCTCTCTTTTAAGTTTTAACCATTTTTTGAGTTTCTCCCCACTTGGATGGGTTGCGGCACGTTGGAAAGTCCAAATGTATCGCTACTTCAAATTATTGATTACAACATTTTATCTTAGTAAATTACTAAAATATAAAAAGCACTATGTAACATAATATATAATAACATAATTTTTTTATGATTATAATATTTTAAAATACTATACAAAATAATATATAATAACATGATTTTTTTATTATTATAAAACTTAAAAATACTAAACAAAATTTAATATGTATCACATTTACATGTGTGAAATGACGGTTTTGAAATTAAGAAAATGACTTCACCAACAATCATTGCTCTTCAATCTTCTTATTTTGTTAATGCTAATGCTTTGCTATGTATATGTACAAATTTTTGTGTGTTATTTTTTTAAAAAAAATTTATGGTTACTTATATATATATATGTTGAAAAATATTATTATTATTAATATTATGTTGAATATTGAATGTTGAATGTTGAATATTGAGTTGTAAAATGTGGAAAATTAGTGTATGATGATGTAGATGATGATGTATTTATTTTTGAACTAATCTCAAATGTGGATCTATAAATAGGTCTTCATTTGTGATGAAAAATACAATTGATTTGAGAGAAAAATATTATAAAGTGTAGAGTTTGATATATTTTGTGTTTTGGAGTATTTACTTTTTACCGTAAATTTTTACTTTTTTACAACACGTTATCAGCACGATCGCTCGAAAGTTCTCTATAATTTCTGACGCTCCAAAATACAAGAAGAAGTCAAAAATAATCAACAAGTAAGAATATTCACTTTTACTGTTTATATATTTTTATTGTGTATAATATCATGTTATGAATTTCAAAAACTTGTTATAAATCCTGGAAGGATGTTAAGACGACATCTCACACTCCCGGTAAGGGATACGACATGTATAAAAGCCTCTAAGGTTTTTAAACAATATAATCATATTTGTATAATTTCATGTTATTATATAAAAGGCTGTCTATGACACCGATCTTATAATAATGTGATATGATATATTATACCTGACTTTATACTAACTATATTAGTATAATTTCACAATATTATATAAAAGGCTGTCTACGACATCGACCTTATAATAATGTGATATGATATACATAATTATTTAATTATGATTATCATTATATACATTGCATCATTATCACAAATTTTTATTCAACACATACTCGATTTTTTTCTTTACCCCCAACGGTCACAAACGGCTAATTTTTGCCCTATAAATATGTTCACTCAAAATCATTTTCAATCACACCAAATTCACTCTTTCTCTCAAAATATTTTCTCCTCGGGTTTTTTCGAAAAAGAAGAAGATGGATTTTTTGACCTTTCTAAGGCTATTTTTCATAACGACTATGATCATCATGCTCACGAGTTTTGTACTCACCGGTGATTTTCCACCACAGATTTTTTATCTATTTATATACGCACTTGTAATTTTCGTCCTTCCATTATTTTGTATTATCATACTAATAGAAATTAACTAATAAAATGCATTGTTATTTTTCTAGTACCACCATGTCAAATTTGGCAAAGATTGAATTTGTTGCGCTCGATATCACTGGAAAGAATTATATGTCATGGACTCTCGATATAGAGATGCATCTTGAGTCATTGGGTCTAAGTGATACCATCAAATAAATTAATATATCAACCTCACAAGATAAAGCAAAGACAATGATTTTCTTACGCCGACATCTTGATGAAGGGTTGAAATGTGAGTATCTCACAGAAAAAGACCCAATGATTTTATGGAAAGAGTTGAAAGAAAGATTTAAGCATATAAGGGAAGTGATACTTCCGACCGCCCGTGATGAATGGAATTCGTTGAGAATCCAAGACTTTCAAAATTCTGTGATTATAATTCTGCGATGCATCGAATAGTCTCGCAATTAAAATTCTGTGAACTTGAAGTCACAGAGATGGAAATGCTTGAGAAAACGTTTTTCACTTTTCACGCATCAAATATAACTCTACAGCAACAGTATAGAGTGCGTAGTTTTACGAGATATTCTGAACTCGCTGCATGTCTTCTTGTGACGAAAAAGAACAACGAATTATTAATAAAAAATCATCAATCCCGACCCACTGGATCAACGGCATTTCCTGAAGCAAAAGTCGTAATGAAAAATGAAAATCAAAATCAAAGACATAGACCAGAATTTCGTCGTGGACGAGGTCGAGGAAGTGGGCGTGGGCGTGGACGTGAACGTAAAATTATCGCGGTCGTAGTCGTATTTCAATAACTCATCTCAAAAGAACGTCACGAACCACCCACCAAAAAGGCAGCATGAAAATACGAGTAAAAATGAAAATCACTCAAAAAGATCTGAGAGTGTTTGTTATAGATGTGGCACTCCAGGACATTGGTCACATATTTGTCGAACCCCTGAGCACTATGTAAGCTCTATAAAGAACAACAAAGGGGAAAGGAAAAGAGACCAATTTTGTTGAAAATAGTGACCATTTAATTGGTTCAACTAGTTTCAATGCTGCAGATTTTTTGAATGATTTTGAAGACATTGATTAAAAGATTGGTGGGATTAGATTGTAACAAATTTGTATTTTTATGCATTTTTGTATTATAAAGCATGTTATATTTTGCATTTGTATTGTACTTAATTTTTCTTTATTGCATTTTTGTGAAGTTTGATATGGAAAATGCTATGAGCAAACATGGAAATAATATCATGGAAATTTGCATACCGGATAGTGGTACAACGCACACTATTCTGCGAGATGAAAGATATTTCTTGGAAATAAAACCAACAAAAACAATGGTGAATACAATATCAAGTCCTGTAGACTTGATTGAAGGTTGTGGTAAAGCACAATTTTTGTTACCAATGGTACAAAATTTCTGATAAATGATGCTTTATATTCACCACAATCGAAAAGAAATTTGTTGAGTTTTAATGACATATATTCTTATGGATATGATACTGAGACGATAACTGATGGAAATAAGAAATATATGTGTCTTACCACATATAAATCAGGAAAAAAATATATGGTTGAAAAATTATCAATGCTCCCTACTGGATTGCATTATACACATATAAGGCCAATCGAATCAAATATGGTGGTTAATAGTTCTTCAATATTAATCAATTGGCATGATCGATTGGGACATCCTGGTTCAATAATGATGCGAAGAATTATTGAAAATACGCATGGTCATCCATTGAAAGACGAGAAGATCTTTCAGAATAATAAGTTTCAATGTAAAGCATGTTCTCTTGGAAAACTTATTATAAGACCATCGTCAGCTAAAATCCAAACAGAATCATCCATATTTCTTGAATGCATTCAGGATGATATTTGTGGGCCAATTCATCCACCATGTAGACCATTTCGATATTTTATGGTATTAATCGATGCCTCTAGTAGATGGTCACATGTATGCTTATTGTTAACTCGGAATGTGGCATTTGCAAGATTAATGGCTCAAATAATAAAATTGCGGAATCAATTTCCCGATTATACAATCAAGAAAATAAGACTTGATAATGCTGAAGAATTTACTTTCCAAACTTTCAATGACTATTGTATGTCAATGGAAATTACTGTTGAACATCATGTTGCTCATGTTCATACATGGATTAGCTGAATCATTGATTAAACGTCTACAATTGATTGCTAGACCAATGATTATGAGAACAAAACTCCTTATTTCTATATGGGGACATGCAATTTTACATGTTGCGGTATTAATTCGCATCAGACCAAGTGCATATCATAAGTTCTCCCCATTGCAGCTTGCATTTGGTAAAGAACCAAATATTTCTCATCTGAGAATTTTTGGATGTATGGTGTATGTGCCTATTGCACCACCTCAACGATCAAAAATGGGTCCTCAAAGAAAAATCGGTATTTATATCGGTTATGATAGCCCATCAATCATTCGATATCTTGAGCCTCAGACAGGCGATGTGTTTACAGCACGTTTTGCTGATTGTCATTTTAATGAAGAAATCTTTCCAATGTTAGGGGGAGAAAAGAAACACATCGAAAAAGAAATCACATGGTATGTACCATCATTGTTGCATTTGGATCCAAGGACCAAACAATATGAGAAAGATGTACATCAAATTGTGCACTTGCAAAGAATTGCAAATCAAATGCCAGATGCATTTGCAGACACAAAAGGGGTAACAAAATCATATATACATACTGTAAATGCCCCTGCTCGAATTGAAATTCCAAAGAAACAAATTGAAGACACTCATGATGTCATAAAACGCTTGAAGCGTGGAAGGCCAGTCGGTTCCAAGGATAAAAATCCTCGGAAAAGAAAAGGCATAGAGAAACACGATGATCATAAAATAGAAAATGGTGTTCCAGAAGAAATACCTGATGATGAAAATGTTCTGTCAGAACCACAAACTGACGAGAATCGTGAAATCTCTATCAATTATATTAATACTGGAAAAATATGGAACCGAAAAGATACAGAAGATATTGATGAGATATTTTCTTATAATGTGGCATGTGACATCATAAATGAAAACGAGGATCATGAACCAAAAACCTTTGGTGAATGTAAAACTCGTCATGATTGGGCAAAATGGAAAGATGTCATCCAGGTTGAATTGGATTCGCAAAATAAACGTAATGTTTTTGGACCTATAGTCCCCACACCTGAAGGTGTAAAACCTGTTGGATACAAATGAGTTTTTATTCGAAAGCGAAATGAGAAAAATGAAATAGTAAGATATAAAGCTAGACTTGTTGCACAAGGTTTTTCTCAAAGGCCTGTAATTGATTATGAAGAAAAGTATTCTCCTGTTATGGATGCAATTACGTTTCGATATTTGATTAGTTTGGCAGTGTCTGAAAATTTGGAAATGTGTCTGATGGATGTTGTTACGGCTTACTTATACGGATCACTTGATAGTGATATATACATGAAGATCCCTGAAGGATTTAAGATGTCTGAGGCACAAAGTTCAAAACCCAGAGAATTTTATTCTGTAAAATTGCAAAGATCATTATATGGGTTGAAGCAATCCGGCCGAATGTGGTATAATCGGCTAAGTGAGCACTTGATGAAAAAGGGATATGTAAATGATCCAATATGCCCTTGTGTTTTCATCAAGAAAACAACATCCGGATGTGTAATTATTGCTGTATATGTTGATGATTTAAACATCATTGGAACGAATAAAGAAATTCAAGAGGTTATGATGTACTTGAAGGAAGAATTCGAAATGAAGGATCTTGGAAAAACCAAGTACTGCCTGGGTTTACAAATAGAACAAAAAGAATGTGGAATTTTTGTTCACTAGGCAAATTATACAGAAAATATCCTTAAACGTTTTAATATGGATAAATCAATTCCATTAAGTACTCCAATGGTTGTAAGATCATTAAACATAGAAAAGGATCCATTCCGTCCATGTGAAGATGATGAAGTTATTCTTGGTCCAGAAGTACCATATCTAAGTGCCATTGGTGCCCTTATGTATCTTGCAAATTGCACTAGACCAGATATATCTTTTGCTGTAAATTTATTGGTAAGATTCAGTTCATATCCAACAAAGAGGCACTGGAACGGAATTAAACATATATTTCGTTATCTACGAGGAACGACAAATTTGGGACTTTTGTACTCAAAAGACACCAATCAAAGTATCATTGGTTATGCCGATGCTGGATATTTATCTGATCCACATAAGGCACGTTCCCAAACCGGATATGTATTTACTCGTGGAGGCACCGCAATTTCTTGGCGTTCACAGAAACAAACACTCGTAACAACTTCATCAAATCACGCTGAGATTATTGCGCTACATGAAGCAAGCCGTGAATGTGTTTGGCTAAAATCAATGACACAACATATCCAAACTTCTTGTGGATTATCAGTAGACAAGAAGCCTGTGACGTTGTATGAAGACAATGCTGCATGTATTGCTCAAATGAAAGAAGGATACATCAAAAGTGACAGAACAAAACATATACCCCCAAAGTTTTTTGCCTACACTCAAGAGCTTGAGAAGAATAAAGATATTGATATCTGTTATATTCAATCAAGTGAGAACTCATCAGATCTCTTCACAAAGACACTTCCCACGAAGATATTCAAAAAGCATATATACAACATTGGGATGCGCAATCTGCGAAATATGTGGAGAATCACTCATGTTAACATGTGGGGGAGTTTACGTGGCTGCACTCTTTTTTCTTTACTATGGTTTTTATCCCACTGGGTTTTTTCTAGTAAGGTTTTTAACGAGGCAATATAAAACACGTAATGAAGACAATCATCATATCACGATCATCATCACAAGGGGGAGTGTTGAAAAATATTATTATTATTAATATTATGTTGAATATTGAATGTTGAATGTTGAATATTGAGTTGTAAAATGTGGAAAATTAGTGTATGATGATGTAGATGATGATGTATTTATTTTTGGACTAATCTCAAATGTAGATCTATAAATAGGTCTTCATTTGTGATGAAAAATACAATTGAGTTGAGAGAAAAATATTATAAAGTGTAGAGTTTGATATATTTTGTGTTTTGGAGTATTTATTTTTTACCGTAAATTTTTACTTTTTCACAACAATATATATATATATATATATATATATATATATATATATACAAAAATTGTTTGTGGTATTTTTGTTTAGGTATGTTTTTTTTTAAAGTGGTCTCACGGATACAAAATTCGTGAGACGGATCGACATTATCCATATTAACTATAAAAATTAATATTTTTTTATGATAAATTTAAATTGGAGATTTGTCTCACAATATTGACCCGTGAAACCGTCTCACATAAATATTTTTGTTTTTTAAAATTTTATGGTTCAAAAAATAGTTACTGTAGACCCTTCGACTATAATAATATACTATAGTAATTCCATAGATAGCATATAAATATATGAGTAACACTTTTGTGAGACAGTCTCATACGTGAGACGGATTAATCATACTCATATTTACAATAATAAGTAATACTTTTGGCATAAAAAGTAGTACTTTTTAATGGATGACCCAAATAGGAGACCCGTCTCACATAATTAATCCATGAGACCGTCTTATGAGAGTGTTTGTCTAAGTATATATATAGATGATATAGATTATAGATATAAAGTAATTATCTACTTCCTTTACATGGGCAACCATGTAAAAATTTATCTAACAAGATATTAATTAAACGTAATTTCATTTTCTTAAAAAAAATGCATTCCTAAGTAGTCAAATAATTGTTGAATCCATTATATTTGTAGTACCGTCATAAGATAATTATTCTCATAATTCATATTAAAAACATTGAATTTAGTTTAAACTTCTTTAAAATATTGATTAACTCAATTTAAATAACGCAGCATAAATATTGTAAATTCTGTTATCGTATTTTTGAAATCATGTATAACTTGAACTAATTTACTTTAAATCATTGGAAAATGATTCAAATTTTTTAAGTTATGTAACAATTCAAACGATACATTTCGATTATTTACTCAGCAAAACAAATATTGTATCCATGTATTATCAATCATACGATGATATATAATTTTAAAACATATATAGTGGTATTAAATGATGAATGTAAAATTTTGCTTTTAACGAAAGGGGTTTAATGAATTCACTAGCAATAATGATGGGAGTAAAATGGAATTAACCCTAATTTTCTGGGAGATTAATTGAACAAATCTTCAAAATTATTCCGATCCACAATTAGCTTTCCGGATCCAGATCCCCTGCTATATCTTTTCTGTCGATCCCTAAAAACTGCTCAGAATCAAGCCAAAATGGGGGCTTCAACTTTTCCTCGGAGGAAACTCTTTGCTTGCTACGTGTTCTTGCTCTTTCTCTTTTTCTCCCAAATCGCAGCTCAGGTAATTCGATTTTGTTGTTTTATACTCTTATTTCTTCGTGGTAATCACTTGGATTTTGATTTTCGGACTCATCGATTTATATGCTCACAATGCTAGGAGAATGGCAGGGATGAGGCGAGTGCAGGGATCAAGGATCTGGGCCGACGTAGTAAAGTCAGTATTCCACTGCTTTGTAGTTTTACCCGCTAAATTAGATGTTGCTGTAGTTTGGGTTTGAGTAAAAATGTTTAAAAACTCTCGATTTTTTTTATTGATTTAGTCATGTTATAATGCGGCAGCCGCTGTAATAGTTTATGAGGAGCTTAATTCTTCAGTAACTTGCTGCTTTTTATCAATATTTTTGGTGTCATTTAACTTTTACTGGATGAAAATATTATCGAACTTTTAGAAGATGTGGCTGGAAATTGAAGCAGTGCCTCAGTGGTCATGTACATGCTTGCGTGATATTTTCTTGGTTTATGTGTTGTATTTGTGGGGTTTATGATGGAGTATGATGACCATTCATTAGTTTTGGTGGACAGATATTTGTGGACAAAATCAAGACTGGTATTGGAAGGGATGTGAAAGACCCTGATTCTGTTAAGTTTGGTGTTGCATTGGACTCTGGTCTTGGGCTGTCCGATGCTTTTTTTGCTAGTTTATCTATGATCATGGTCAGCGAGGTCAGTATTATTGGTAACTTGGTATCATATATTGACAGACATTTTACATGCAGTTTTATTGATGTTCTCTGCTGCTAGAGCTTGAACTTTCAAGTATCATGCCATGTATAACGAATCTGATTCTCATCCTTTCAAAAGTATTTCTTTTTTGCCATCCTTTTACCTAATGTTTGAGGTGTCACATAGACAAGCATCATGTTTCAATCTTTGTTTTCAGGTATAATGCAATAGAAATGTCACCTATATACAATGATGAACATGGCATCATCTTGTGCGACAGTTATTGTTGATTTACTTATGTTGGCCCAGATTTTGATTTATAATGTTGACATATTTGTTCTTTATTAAAATATTAATATAATAGAGAAATGGGTATCTAAAATTTTTCTTTTGTCATTGTTTTTCATGGATGATAGGTGAATGTTTTTCCTTATTAAGCCATTTTGTTGTTAAGATGAGATGAATTTTTAACCACTCACTTAGAACCAAACAAAAACTAGCATGACCATGAAAATTTGCTGGCACCATTTCCTATTTGCCATCTAGTAAAGCATGAAAAATACTCAATCGCAGACTCGCAGTCTATGTGGTTAAAATATTGTAATGAAAATGCCTAACGGGAAAGCAATGGAATGTCAATAGTTTTTGCAGCAGTGCTTTGAAAATTTGATTTGTGTTTTATGGTTGGATACCCCAAGGTGTGCAGCCTTAGGTCTTGATCTGACTTTTACAAGATTACATTGTTTTAAGTTTCACTACTCAAAAAATTGGCACCACAATTTCAAAAAGTTATGTTTGTTTTATACTTGTGAAACCACCGTTTTTAAGGTGTTAGTTGCCTATTTTGATAAGATCCTTCATTTGACATCCCTTACATCTATTGAACATCTTTATTGATGGCTTGCTACTAGATTGGAGATGAAACTTTTATAATAGCGGCTCTTATGGCAATGCGTCATCCAAAGTCAATTGTTCTATCTGGCGCCCTCAGTGCTTTATTTGTGATGACAGTAAGTTGAATCCTGTTTCTCTTGCTGAAATAGTCCTGTTTTGTTTGCTTAAAGAATGCTGTACATTTTGGTGAAATAGTGCTTTATTTTCCTTCTTTTTAGGCCTCTCTCCATTAATGCCAAATATTTAAAGCTTTATATCTATTTCCAGTTTTTGGCTCTCAAAACTACTTATGGTGGATGATATTGACGGTTTATTTCCCACACATGCTACCAGGTACTATCAACTGGTCTTGGTAGGATTGTGCCTAATTTGATATCAAGGAAACATACTAACAGTGCAGCTACAGGTTATTGTTTCACTCTACTTTCCATATCTATCAATAAAATTTCTGCCTTTTTTTTGGGCATGATTTGGTTCAACTAAACATGCAGTGTTGTTATGCAAGGGGACGCAAAAAGTAAAAGAAATAAATTGTGGTGTTTTGTTAGATAGTTTAGAAAGAAGATAACTAGAAACAGTAGGAAGAAACTGTGGATAGAATTGGTCAGTAAAGTGCCTGGTATCATTTTTAGAAATGCTTGTTTCCTAAAATTATAGTAATTACACAGATCGTAACTCAAATCACTTAATTCACAAACTTTGTGCGGGACTAGTACTTTGCATTTCTCATCTCATGGTGAGTACATGCATGCTGGGCCTTCTATAATCCTCGTCATCAAGTGAATGACTGGAAATTCGGTGGACAAGACAACAATTAATAAACGAGGGAAAAAAGCCTAAGCATTGAACATCACTGTAAAAAAAAATAGATCGACAGAGAGATCAATGGAAGCAAAATTGCAATGGATGAAAATTAGTTAGGTTATGGGGAAAATTCTTAACCTTCAGATCGGTGTTGAAGCTGGAGGCTTGGAGGCGAGCAATGCAAGAATTGAAAGAGGGAAGAAGTGCCAAAGTATCTGACAGCTTGAGAGTTGAGAGGTTAAGCTTAGATTCCAAAATTAGGTCTCAATCCAAGCCCAATGTTGAAATTTCTTTTATTAAGAAAATCGTAATTGGTTACCTGAAGGGCAGAAAAATTGTACCAAAACCCGACCAGATCGGGTCAGGCTGGTTTGGTTTGGGTCGGGACCGGAACTACCAGGCCCGAGTGTCCACCCCTACCTATAGTACTAAGCATACAAACAAAAATATAAGCTACACTTCACCTTGTGGAACATATTGAATAGGCTCCAAGCTTGTTACAAACCTGATTTAAACTTCTCAGTGCAGCACACATTTATGCAATGAAAGCAAACAACTTCGAGTCCAACTCACATATATGTACCACTTAAGAGTTATGTCCATCCACACTAAACTCAATTATGATCAGTCTATCTACCAAACAGAACCTACTATCACCATGTCAGTTTCCTATGGACTTTGCTTAGTGCCATCCCCATAGTGGCTGAACTTGGTTCATCAATGGTGGCTCAAACAAGCAAAATCTTGAATATTTTTGTGTACGCTTTTCATGACACCGAGGTGAGCTTGAGAAAACCTGAAGTCTGCTGGACTGAAAGCCGTTGTGTGCAAACTACACTTGCGTCTTTAATGAAGATAAACTTGCTTCTATGATCTCGAGTTTCCCTCTATGCTAACTGGACTTTCAACTTGTTTAGATATCTCATATTAATTTTCTATGGCAGTTCTTTATGCTTTTTTTGGACTCCGATTACTTTATATCGCTTGGAGATCAGATTCAAAAGCTTCTCAGAAGAAAGAAATGGAGGAAGTATGTTCCTATTCAGAAATTTGGTTTATAACTGTAATTTTTATTTCTGAACTTGTTATTGTTTCCTGTTTTTTCTGTTTTCTATTAAATTTTTTTTATGATGGGATTAATTTTCGAATTTGACTCTTGAAGAGACACTCTGGATGCTGAGTGCTAACCTGTCTGTTATATGCATTAACCTTTTCTGCAAGCTGATTATGCTGGTGCTATATGATGTTCATGATGCTGTTGTTTGGTGTTTTGTAATAGTAAAATATCATGGTTAATATGCATTGGTAATTGATTTTTTGGTTATGTCGCATGACTAGCTCATTAACTTTCTGGTTTAGCCTTTTTCACATGATCTCTGTTCAAAATCTCACTTTCTTAATAAATGTAACACTACGCAAGAGGGGGTTTATTTACCAAGCATCCGGACCATTATCCGTTCACTTCACCTTTCTGGATTTAATGGGCCATATTTCTAGTTCCATAGAGCTGGGGGTTGAAATTGAAGTTACTTTCCAACCCTAACTTTATCCTATCTTGTCTACCTTACTGTGCCTATTCTTATCTTCCCCTCAACTCACGTATGTGCTAATAGATCGTGGAATTTGGTTTTTCACTGTGAATATTTTCAGGTAGAAGAGAAACTTGAGGGTGGACAAGGGAAAACACAATTCCGACGTTTCTTTTCTAGATTTTGTACACCAATCTATTTGGAGGTATATTTTTACTTATTGTCAAGCTCTATTTTCTACCCGTTTTACTCTTATCAAGTTCTTATCAAGTTTATATTCTAACTAGCGCTCAGGTGCATGCACTTGCACAATCTTTTTTTTTTGTGCATGCACTTGTACAGTCCTTTTTGTTGTCAAAGTTATCTTTGAATTAATTCAATTTTTATATAAAGTTGGTACATTATTATAGAATAGAGGCAATACTAGTAAAATTGTCAAAGGGGTAATTTTTAAAAATTGAGAAAGGGTAAATGGTCATTATTAAAACTGCTAGGACTAAAGCGACAGACTTGGATCAAACTGCCAAAGGGGTAGTTATGAAATTGAGAAAGGGTGAAATGATAATTACCAAAATTAACAGGGATGATTTTAATATAGAAATTGGTACATTATTATAGAATAGAACAATACGATAATTAGTAAAATTGTCAAAGGGGTAATTTTTAAAATTGAGGAAGGGGTAAAATTGTAATTATGAATACTGCTAGGTTTATAATTGCATAAAATTGCCAAAGGGGTAACTGTGAAAATTGAGAAAGAGGTCAAATGATAATTACCAAAATGAATAGGGATGATTTTGACAATTGACAAAAAAACCATTCCAACCTACCAATTTTGTCTATTTTGACTCAACTTTAATTTAGTAATAGATAAAATTCTCCCTGTTCATTTTGTTATTTTTTTTACGTGTTTGCTTTTTGCTCCTTTTCTTCAACTCAAATGGATTGGAGATTTTAAAGTGACCGACTGTAATGTTCTTTTTGCAGTCATTTATTTTGACATTTTTAGCAGAGTGGGGGGACCGTAGCCAGATTGCAACAATAGCTGTAAGATTTTCTAATTTACTTTGAAGTCTGAATGTATTTATGCCAGCTTTCAAACTTGGTCATTGTCGATATGAGTAAATATTTTGTCCAATGGTGTCAAATGCATTCCAGACATAGTCCTTTGGAGAACTTGAGAATTGGTGGTTCACCACCAGACTGGCTAAGCCATTCAGTCATTTCTTCTAAGATCTGTGGAAATGCTTTAAGATTCAGTATCATTTAAGATAGAAGCATCCAATCGTCTTGGTGTTTGAACAATAACCTATATTTACATGGTTAATCACTAAACAAGGGATATCAAGGACTGTATCATAGTTGTAGAAATTCACACTGTTGGACCATAGAAACTATGTTGAAATTTGATGAAATTCATTATAGTTCATGTATGGACTAGGGTATTGCATATAGTATCTTCTTGCTATCATTTTAACATAATCAGTATGGTACTCTCCACTGCTAATGATAGCAAGGGATACAGAGAACTGTCATTTGCTTTGGTTTGATCATGGACATATGGAATTCGTTGGAGATCTCTGTTTGGTTATAGAGTTATGTGTACAAATTATATTCATGATTTGTTTTTGGTGATGTACTTTTATTCATTTTTCATCGCATTATATTCCATGACATGCACAAAATTTTAGGAATGCAGTTGGTACTTTTTAGGGGTGTAAACGAACCGAATCGAGCCGAATATGAAGAAAATGTTCAGGCTCGAATTCGATATATTCGAGCTTAAGTTCAATTTGAAGCTCAAAAATTTTAATATTTTTTGCTCAAATTCGGTTCGAATCAAGGTTTGAGTTCGAGCTCAAATTCGGCACGAAAAATTCGAATATATTCGCAAGCTACTTGAAAAGAAAGGCTGAAAATATTTTTATTTCATATACAATTGTATTATATTAAAAAACTGATGAAATATTAAAGCTTGCGAGCAGCACCTCTTGAACTATAGAACAAAATAATTTAGGTTCGAGTTTGGCTCGATTTCGATCATTTCAAATAATAATCAAATTTTTTTCGAGCGTGCTGCTTGCTCAAAAACCTCGTGAATTAGTTCGATTCGTTTACACTCTTGGTTTTGTTTGACTAGAAAATATAAGCTTTTCATTGATTTTATTTTCATATTTCTGCATGTATAAACCTAACTCATAGTGAGTGAACTGAAGTGTGAATTTAAGTCAGATCAAAACCCCTTTCATGATTCGAGTCCAGGCACTGCTTTATACATAATTGAACTTGTCAAAACTAGATGATACCATTGCATGAGCTGTCCAGGATCCCAGATTAAGTTTCATCTTGGATCCTTGAGGCTGGTCTGGAGTGAAAGCAAAATAAAAGGAGTTATGCTTTCTTTGATATGGTACCGTTTGGTACAATAGATGAAAATGAGATGAGCCGCAATTTTTTTACTAATCCCATGTTTGTCTCATTTTTTGGTTAACTTAATTTCATCTCATGCCCCGTGATGTCATTGCATATGAGTTGGATGAGGCATCACTTCCAGCCATGTGATGAGGGCATACTTGACTTGATATAGATGGAATTTTACGAATATTCTCCACAATTTTTTGCAATTGACAAAGACATTTAAGACATTATATTAGTAAAAATAATAATCCTACAAAAGTAAAAACATACAAAACAATATATTATTATTTATTTTGATATATTACTTATCTATATCTCATCATATTTTTATCACATTTATATATATCATTCATCTCATCCATAACACCAAACGGTAACTAATTCTATTGATATAGATTGTTGGAGGACAATTTATTACATTGAAAACTTTTATGTGGCATGGTCTTTCAATGTTAATGTTGTGATGCAATATTTGTGGTGTGAACATCTTGTAAGTAATAATGTCTCAAGTCATCTTATAGTTTACATGTTTGAGTTTGAACAATCAGAGGGAATGCAAGCATCTCTACCAAAAAAATCCAAAACTAGTCTACTGGACGAGTAAAAAAGACTTTTGAGTTTTGAATCTTTGCCTTATACAGCTAGCTACACATAAAAATGCCGTTGGAGTTGCTGTAGGGGCCATTATAGGACATACAGTCTGCACATCATTGGCGGTGGTCGGTGGAAGTATGCTGGCATCAAAGATTTCACAGCGTACTGTTGCAACGATCGGAGGCCTCCTCTTCCTTGGCTTCTCCTTGTCTTCATACTTTTATCCTCCTCTATGATCATTTGGTACATTCAACTCGATTACTTGTGATGTCGTGATATCACCCGATAGTGTCAAGTTCCTGATTAATACTTTAATATACGATAGGTGTTCTATGACATTGTTCTCCCTAATTTTTGTAACCGACATTCTCCGTATTAAGATCAATGTATTAAAATCTCTCAACGTGCATCTTTCAGTATGAAGAGTAAGGTTTTTTTTGTTGAAAATGCAAAGGTTGCAATTTTTTTCATATTCCAGCTGCGATGTGTCGCACGCATATGTTCTGGTTTACTGAAGGGAGCTTAGTCAACCATAATACCAACGACAGAAGTTCCATAGACGAAAAGCCGCAAGATTTTGTGAATCACATTGCGGAAGTCAGACGAGACAAATCCGTTCCCAATAAATATTGGTTGTGCTCGTATTTTTAAGGTCAATTTTGAAGATTTTCTTGTGTCGAAAGGTTCTGCAAGTTTATGAAATATGAAGAATAATTGAAGTGAATATATTACCAAAGATTTGTGAAGTAAAAAGCTTAATAGTATGATTTATTTCCTTAATAAATTAAATTTGAAGTGGATTTGTCGACTCTTAGTACTATTGTTTCGGCCTCTGCAAATACTGCACTGCACTGTTGGAGTTTGGCCGGCAGATCATTTCTGATACTCTAAAATTAGGACTTGTACAAGACTTAGCTTCTTGTTCATTATGGTTCACAGTTCACACGCATGCCAAACTTGGATGATTCGCCTCGGAATCGAGGGCGACGCAATTAGACAGGTAAATTTCGTACAAAGAACTAATGAAGAAACAAAGTATTTAGGCAAAGCAGGTATCCACATGTCGTGCTCTCAAAGCAACCATTGACTTGATAATTCATTAGTTCCAAATCCTTCGGAATCAAGCAAATTCACACAATTCCCAGCTATAGTCATGGCTATAGCGATTGGGGCTCCCCATGTTATCAATAAAATGTTGCTTGTAACGTACTCATTTTTGGTGGAGTAGCTAACTAAAGATGCAAGAAGATTAAACAAGCAAACAGTGCTGGTTACCTTCTCCTTTAAGTGAGGCAAGTAGAGGAGGAGCCCACCAATTTAGAACCAACGGAGATACAACTGAATATCAGTCATCAATCGTGAATGGACATTCTTTCTCAATATAAAACAAAGTAGTTCTAACTTAAAAATAAAGCTAGTATGTAAGTTAGAAGCATATATATTATATTACAGAAACATCATTCCTCCCAACCCACCTCATAACTTGTTGCATCTCAATTCTCAACATACCAAGACATGCGGGATCGAAGTGAACGATTTTTACTTCTTCCCTTCACTATGGGTTGCATCTCTGAATCAAGTATAGCAATTGGAATGCAGCAAAAAAGATCAAAGCCAGACATTGACTCGACTCCCACAAGTCTGCTTCTCTACAAGACACACATTCACACACGCATTTCATCCAAGTATGAAGTCCTTTTACTCCCACACTTTTAACCTTTTTCTGGGGTTTTCTGTTTTTGTTGTGAAGGAACCCACGAAGGAGACAGGAGCGTGGAAGAAGGGGACTACGAGGATGATGAAGAAAGTTTGTCGGACCAAAATTTGAAGAGCCCATCCTCCCTTCCAAAATTCCAAAAGCTGATAAAAAATTTCAAGAACTTCTCCCAGTTATTTGGTATGTAAAAATGAAAATTTTCCTATTCTCATTCAATACACATTATATCTCTATTTTAAGATGCATAACTAAAACGCACGGTTTTATTCTCATGCTACATGTGCCCGTCGAACTCTAAAAATAGTCATCTTGGAACCTGCCCCAAGATTACTTATTGACTCCCACAAACTCGATCGGATAGCCCAAATATAATTAAAAAGTATTATTTCCAAAGTCTCACCCACTCTCTACACAGTTCACTTGCCAGGCTTCTTTGACATGGTTACAAATATACATGTGTCAAACAATCTTTAACATGTATCTCATTTCAGCATACAAAGATGAGTTAGAAGAACCAGAAATAGGAATGGAGATTGGATTACCGACAGATGTGAAGCATGTGACACACATAGGGTTGGATGGTTGTGCAAGCTCGATCCTCTCAAAGGGCTGGAACAATCTTATTGAACCAGAAATGATAAATTTCCCATCTTTATTCTTACCGCCGCATGAGATTGCAGCAGAAAACCATGCTGATACATCCAGTGTCAATATATTGCTTGGAACGAAATGTACAGTTTAAAGTGATAATTGCATTAAAATTGAAGAGAGACTCAGATGAAGATGGTTACTCAATTTTAAATGTGACACGTATCCCTGATAGTTTGCTCATGTATCTTATAAGTGTGTATTGTGGTTATGTTTGCTTTTGTGATGGTGTGTACCTTGTAATGCAAAACTCTATAGCAGTTATATGATATTTGTTCAAATGCTAAGATATACACGGCTGCAGTAAAACTAAATCCCAAAACCAACAGAGCTAACAACAATAAGAACAAAACCCAAGTAGGACAGTAATGCTGAGAAAATTTACCAGCTGATAGGTCCAGAGCTCCCATATCGATTTGAATGGTTGACAAGCTCTTGGTGGGAACAGTTGATCTTGAATATATTTGATTTTACAAACTCCCATATTTTTTGGAACCAAATTTTTTGGTTGGCTGTCAAAATTAACTTGAAAGAACATACAGATTTACCATGTTGTAGGCAGTCCCAAAGTAGCAAAGTAGCAAACCACTGAATCATCACAAGAAAATGTATGCTGGTCCATTTTTCATTAACCTTGCATGAGTCGCACCTCACACATAATTAGCTATTACATCACTTCCAGACGTAACAGGGATTGTGCTTGCCGCTTCTTCACGCAGTTAAATGATGGATAAGTTGGTGGATTTTGATGCATGCAGTTGGTGTCAAATCTTAGGGGGTTGAGAGGATTTCGCTAGAATAAACTTTTTATATGGTTAAATAGTGTCGGTATCTCATGCGTCATATTCTTGCTATTTGAACCTAAACTCAGCTATTTCATATCACATCGGAAGTTGTGGAGTCTTTGCAACCAGAGAAAGATTGTTTTACCATCACAGTGACATTGTCAAAAAGATAATAATTGAAACCAAGAAACCATCAAAACCAACCACAAGAAAAAAATTGCGTCCTACCAATTCAGGTCCACATCGAAAGTGCTGGCTTCTTCTGATTGTGCATTCACACTGTTACGAAAAATAATCCACTCATTGTCCACTCAAAATTAATTAGTAGAACTACAATTCAACTTAAGGATACAAGTCTCTTTCAGAACATGTAAGAAAAAAAGACTTTACCTCAATATGAAGATAACAATATATTCGTTCCAACTTCCAAGTAAGCGAATGAGTGCGACTGTTTTTGCTAGAGTTAAGAGGTGAGAATAGATACATACTAGTGACATTGTAGACATAAAGCTAATCAATTATATGCCAGATGCATAAAATGCAGTGAGCACAATAACACAAAATCCCAGTTGAATCTAAAAGTAAACCAAACATGAGAATTTGCAGTGTCAACAGTGGCAGAGATCTTAATTCCATAAGTGGCAATGATCAACACATTGTTCGACGCTGAATCCTTCGAAAAATAGCTAATAAATCCAGCAATGGCTGCAGGGGAGTGATTAACCCATATAAATCTCAACTCTCCTCTGAAATGAATTTGTTAATATCATGAAGAAAACATGAATGAGAAGGCCTATCTTCCCTCCTAACATACTTCCTTCCCATCTCCGAACTGTACTCACTTATCAGCCCCTCCTCCCCACACCTATTCTTCATCGCCTCCGCGAATTCCCGATGCGCAAAGTACGCCTCTGCATGCACCACCTCATCCCCGCCGTCCTCCACCACCGCCACCGGAAGCCTCTCGTAGTGAGCTCGATCAACCCCCTCCAGCTCATCGAGACGGGCCAATCCCCGGCCCGAAGACACGGAGTAAAGCTCCCCCCGGATCCGGTGACCCGATCCCGGAAGGTTAATCAGGTAAGGTATGCCGTTGGGCCCGCACACCAAGGGGAAGGCATCCAAGGTGGCGCGTGGTCCGATGAATGCGGCATCGCCGGTGTTCATCAGGTCCGAGATAAGCGAGTGGTTGTAGAAGCCACGCTTGAGCGTGCCATATACGAAGATGAGGCTGACGCCGCCGTCAACTACTCCTCCGTCTGCTACCCCTCTTGCATTGGCCATGCCAGTGGATAATTCAAGCCGATGAGCCTGTAAAAATCTGATCTTTAAATTGAGAAATTTGATTGATGGGAAGAATCAAGAAAGATCTTCCCCTGCTGGCGGCGAAGAGCCCCGAGAAGGAAAATGAGGAAAGGTTTTTCGTTAATCAGAGGCACCGAATATTCTGAGTCCACACTTACGGTCACGAAATAAATTTATTTGAATAATTCAAATATCAATTTATCAAATATTAATTAGCAATATCGTCTAATATAAATTTTTGTGTTTAATATTTGATATGCATTCTCGTAATTACCCAACTCAAATGTGTCTAACCTTGATTTAATCGAACTCGAGCGCAAAATTATTTTTCATGTTTTTTAAAAAATTTATACATATATTTATATATTGAATATTAATATATCTCATATTTTTTGAGCATTTTATTTTGTTAGAAATAGTTCATATATAGACTGTGAACGTGTTAAAATTTTTGGAGTCCAACTCAAATTTGAGCGTAATCTTTGAAATTATTCGAGCTTTGAGATTAAATGAAGCTTTAATATATATATGTATTTATTTATATATATATAATCCAAGTCTTACAAAGTTTCTTCAGTTAATTATTATACTATAATTTTTAAGATATCAAACATATTTATTTGGAATCCATATAATTTAAATATTTCTGTAGAATCTTTGTATCCGAAAAATAGTCTCACAAGATGACTAGAATGACAAGATTTTGCTATAGTAATAAAACTTCTTTGATATTTTTAGGTCATGATTCCTTAACTGGTCAAATGAGCATAATTGATCGATCCCAATTTGGAGCTTATAGCACATTGAGCTTTGTCAAATGAGCAAATAACACCAGGTGTGATTAAATTTTTTTAGTAACCGTTCGAACTGTTTAACCAAATTTTACAACATCATTTTTTTCCTAATTATTTTTTAAAAAAAATCGCAATTAAAAATAATTATCATAAATCGCACCACATACATTGTGTGGTTATTTTTTTTGTCAAGCAACGCACCAAACTAACTCGCCTACATCCTTGCGATAATATTTGGCCTAAGGTCATAATAATTTGTAAACAATATACTCAAGAAATGGTCATTTAATCTATCTCGACTCTAGTAAAAAAAAATTCCTCCTATTAAAAAAACCCATATTTTTCTTAAATATTCTTCAAAATAGTCTATTATTTGTTAGAGTATTTATTCATTTTACTAAAAATATTTTGTTTGAACTTTGAAAGTAAAAAAATGAAAATATAGCATAAATATCATTATTATTGTGAGTGTCATGTTGTGTTCGATTATTAATTTGACTTTGAATCTTGATTATTGTTTTATTTTGTTTTATGTTTGTACGATTTTTAAGTGATATTTTACATTAGAAAGACACTCTATTGTTATGATTTTTGAATCAATTTGAATATATATTATAATATTTTTCATTTAACTTATCATTCACAAGAATAACCACAAAAACGACCGCAACGGCTCAAAACTGTAAAACTAATTCTACCTTTAAAATCGTGATTAATTTTTTTAAAAAATTAACCGACCGCATATGACATTTCGATTTGATTTTTTTTAAAAAAAACCGTAAAATCACACGATGATCATCCATATATAGCGCATAACGGTGATTAATTGAGAAATATCTCAAATTATCATTTATTGAATTATGGTACTCCATTGGTCCGAATTTTATTTTTTTTTTAAAAAAAACGTACATTGGGTCGGGACTGCAGTCATTGGGTTGGTTTGGTGGCCCATTTGACTTGTCTCGTGATAGACATTTGTACTTTGTGGGTGAAATATGAATACCCATGGTTTCCCTTCATTTTTCAAAACAACTGCCAACATCAACATGAACATGCCCCAAATTTGATCCAGTTACGATTTGAATCGAAAATTGTCCTCGAAATCATATTCGGTTTGGATAAAAACTTGAAACCAAGCTAATACGGCAAGAATAACTCAAGCAGTCGAGCCGACACCGCGGTTCGACTCGATAACTTGGGCACGTTGAGATTTTGGGATGACTTGATTATTGATATGCTGGAGTCCACACACATACATAATAATTTAACTATTTAAGGGTGCATTTGATTGGAAGCATTTGCATTTGGGAGAAGGTTTCAAGCCAAAGCATTTGATTGGGTTGTTATGAGAAGATTTGGAATTTTAGTATCAAAAAACGAATAATTTCAACCTATTCCATGGGTATTATCACATGGAACATGTATATGTATTTTATTTGTTTAAATCATGTGAGCCCCATATAATTTAATGGGATCCACATGATTTGAATCAACCAATGATTGCCACCTACCCCATGGAGTAGGATCTAACCTTCCACCAAAAAACCCTGGGGATTTGAAATAAGAAAGAGGACTTTTGATTCCCACAAGAAAAATAATTTGTTAATTATTTTATTTTGGTCAAAATTTTTAATTATAACAACATGCCTACCTGCTCAGTCGAGTAATCTTTGAGATGGACGCTCAAATTATTGTGAATGCTCTTGGCTCTACAATAAGAATGACAATGAGTCGGGTATGGGTAGGATATCACGTAACCATTCTCATACCCATTTATTAAATCTATCCCCATACCCATATCCATACCCATACCCATACTCATTCCCGTCGGGTATTCAATTTCATCTTCATCCCCATATCCGTCGGAGTATCGGATATCCATACCCTACCCATCTTTCATTTATCTATCTACCCCATACAAATACATTTGTTCAAATTTGAATTATTTTGATAAAAATATGCTTATTTATTAGATTTTATATCAAATTTATAAGAGGAAAATAAGAAAAAAAAATGAAAGATAAAAGAAATCAATAACCTAATAACTTAAGAATTATAAGAAATAACAAAATATTGTAAATAATTTATCTCAACATTATTATCCTGCATAATAGCGTTAGATTTATATTAATAATTTTCATTGTTAAATCCAACTAACATAATTCAACAAAAAAATTAAATCAGCATTTCTTTAATATAATTAATATGTAAATAAATATAAATTTATATTTATATTATATTTAATCGGGTATCGGGTCGGATATGAATAAGATATCACTACATCCGCCTCCATACCCATATACGAGATCCCCATACCCATTTACCCATTTATTTAATTGGGTCCAAAAAACACCTCCATACCCTCCTCCATTTGGATGGGGTATCGGATTCTCCATCGGGTTCGAAGAAAATTGTCATCTCTACTCTACAAAAACTGACGTTACTGAATTTGGAGCTATTATTGAAGATTGTCGACGTATTTTGCAACAGAAAACATGTTTTTTTATTGTTTATGTGAGTCGGTTAGCAAATAGGGTTGCTCATGCTTTGGCAAAGAAATCCGAATTAAATGCTAATCCTAGTTATTGGTCGAGTCATCCAACTCATATTTGTGATATTGTAATTGAAGAAGCCCTTGCTCTTTAATAAATTTGCTTTCTTAAAAAAAAAAAACAGCATGCCTACCTACCATATTTGAATATCACCAAAAGCCCACTCTCAGTCTATGACCACATATATATGCCTAACTTCTTCAGGTTTGAATAATTTATTTAATTTGCATTGGAAATGGGACGAATGTGGTCCTCGTGCACCACGAGGTGTGGGGTAGGTTTTTAAAGTAAATAAATATATATTTCCCATCTTAAACATGTGTATGCTAGCAAAGCAAAAACATGTCTTGTTCATCATGTTAAAAACCACTTTTCCAATGAATGACTTCTTTTCAAAAAAAAAAAAAAAAAACACTTTTCCAAATGTTTGATTTTATTACAATATCTATATCTATATCTATATCTATATCAATATAAACCAAGTGAAAAAATTTACCATCAAAATCAAACACCGCCTCATTCCGACTTAAATGCAGCCGCCACAATATTCAATTCATTTGTTTTCAAAGTGGCCCATAAAGTATTATATTTTAATATCATTTGTTTGAAATTATTATACTTATTACTATTACTCTATTAGTCTCAAAAGACAGCCGAGTTTTATGTCCCAAATCACTCTCGTATCATTATGTTTAAGTAACACGCAAAATTCGCTTAGATATAAAATCATATTTTATATTACAATTAACTACACAATCTAATCTCTTCCCCCAATTTCATATTAGAATGAATATAGGCAATTTAGAGAGATCACTCTCTTCACTCTCCCACCTAAATCGTACATTTGTATTCATGAGTCAAAACACGAGTGTTAACATATACATATTCTGATTTTGTTCGTGGAACCACAAAAATAATACTTTTGATATACTTTAAATTGAATATTCTTGTGAATATGTAAACTGAAAATAAAAAAATAATTGACATACTTGTGCCTTTTGTTTTTATGTAGATGTTCATGAATACGTCGATGTGTATAGTATGCAAACCCCCATATTCATAATCTTTTTCAACATTTGGCAGCGTTCAAGTATGGCTGATTTTGAGTTGACCAGTTTTTCTTTAAAAATGTTTACATCCAACAAAAATAAAATAATAGATAAACAAAATAAAATACCAACAATAACAATCAAGTTGGTTTCTGTTCCAGATCCCCATTTATATATATATTTACATATATCTATACAGCACCATTAGCCGGTCTGAAACCAAAAACCAAGAATCAAGATTTCTGGTGGAGAATCCAATATTGTGATTTACTGCTCCAATTTTATTAATTTGTTTGATTTTTTTTTTATAAAAAAATTTGTTGTGTGGGAATCCAAGAAAGGGACTATTTTGGGGTAGAAAATCACATAATAATAATGTCCTCCATTACTGGCATTCGGTTCCAAAATTTGTTACCACTCACCTCCTCCGCTGCTGCTTCTTCATCCTCGATCTCTTCATCTTCGTTGCCATTCAAATCCTTTCTTCTTAAATCGAAATCCCTTTTCAGAGCTCATTCCTCGAGGCCCTTTTCGGTCCACGCTTCGTCCTTCACCAATACCCCTTCAACCATGAGTGCTGCTGATGTTTCTGCTGATGCCGGCATGGATGCTGTCCAGAGGCGGCTCATGTTCGACGACGAGTTAGTGATTCTATCTGTTGACCTCTCATTTGTCTCGTTTTTGCGTTTTGTTACACTCAATGAGGGGATTTGAGATGGGTTTTGGTGAAATGGGATTGGACTCTGTGTTATTTAGTCTGGGATTCGAGGATCTAGAAAACTGAAACTAGATTTGCTTTGTTGTTTGTTTTCCCCCCCATAAAGGGTTAAAAAGTAGAGGACATTGGATCATTTGTGAAAAAGATGTTTTCTGGCATGCCTGCTTCTTATTTCTTTATTTATTTGTTGGTTTTTTTTAGACCACCTAATTACCTTTTGAATCTATTTATTTTTATGTGGCTATATGGATCAGTTTTCCCATTTGAGCTTCCTTTTGATTGAGTTCATAGTTTCGGATGTATTTTTCCTCGGATTTGATTTCTGGCCAGTAACATTTCCGGTTCTTTATGCAGATGCATATTGGTTGATGAGACTGATCGGGTTGTTGGCCATGATACCAAATACAATTGTAAGCCTGAGCTCTCGATTCTTCTGTAATATTCAGAATGTAAAAAAAAAAAAAAATTAATTTGAGCCATATACAATCTTGTGATTTTATGCTACGCAGCTGTAATCTTTGTTTTGTAACGCGTGGTCACATAGAACTTTTTCTTCTCTATGTATTGTATGATTCCAAATTACTGCTCTTTAAGTAAGTCCGATGGTTTACTCAAGGAAAAATTATTCTAATAGTTCTTGCTGTGTGTGCATAGGGATTGCTCTGTGATTTTTGAATTTATTCGTTTTCGTGGTCTCAGATGCTGTTTTAATATGGTACCCGATGCCTGTTTTTAGCTTCGAGTAGTGTACTCCTGACCATTCAAGTTTTGTATTATGCAGGCCATCTGATGGAAAAGATCGAATCTGAAAATTTGTTACACAGGGCTTTCAGTGTGTTCTTGTTTAACTCAAAATACGAGTTACTGCTTCAGGTACGTTTTGCTGAGTGAGTTTTGTTTAGGATAATTTCTTCGAAGATCATGCATACAATCTGTTGTTTCTTTAGAATCGTGCTGTTTAATGATTTCTTGGGGCACTTGGAAATTCTTAAATGCAACTAATTTTTGGATATCTTGAAAAATCAGGATTAAGTAGGGACATTTATTTGATACCACTGTTATCTTTACCTAGGTTGTACATGACATTTCTGTTAACAATTATGCAGTTCTCTCACTCTTGCCTTCAGGTTGCCTCCTTCGTGGGCATATCTTTTTTCTAGCTCTTGCCGGACATTTTATCTCAAATGCTCAAACATTAATTAAGGATCATTTTTAAATGTAAATGCCTTTTTTGATGAAAAAATATTTTATTTATCAAGAATAAATGGAACAAACATCATAGGACTTGGATTTCTCTAGGCCCTAAAGAACATTGAGGTACAATATTGCTCAGAAAAGGAGTCTGCTTGGTACTGTGCACGTTTGATTATGGTATCTCATTGGATGTCCCTGAAGCATTGCTCCACTAAGAATCAATTGAGACCTACTCGATAATATTTTTTGGTCGATCACCTTAATTTAGAAATGTCTGAAGGTATAGATCTTCCGTGAAATTTGCCTCCTGTTAATTCCATCTCAACTAGCTAGTGTTACTTTTCGAATTTCATTTCTGTCTGCGGAGGAATGCTAAGATGATCTATCATGTTTGCTTTATGTGCAGCAACGATCAGCAACAAAGGTGACGTTTCCTTTGGTGTGGACCAACACCTGCTGCAGTCATCCTCTGTACCGAGATTCCGAGCTTATCGAGGAGAATGCTCTCGGTATTTTTCTCGCTTCACATTTAAACTTAGGACTTAATTCTTTCCGACAGCAATTCTGACTCTGACCCAATTTCTCATTTTATAAGGTGTGAGGAACGCGGCTCAAAGAAAGCTATGGGATGAACTGGGTATTCCTGCTGAAGATGTCCCAGTCGGTCAGTTCATTCCGTTGGGTCGTATGCTGTACAAGGCACCATCGGATGGGAAATGGGGAGAGCATGAACGTAAGTATTTCATACTTCTAGTCATCTTTATCTATTGCAATGGAATTGTTTTGTCAGTTATCTATTACCATCTGCGTGGTCGAAAGATCCACCCCAAAAAACTCTTAAGCTTTTAAGTGTAATTGTTTCTAAAATGCAACTTTTGAGCCCCAGGCCCCAAACTCTGTCGAGCCACCCTCTTCACTTCATCTTAGCAGTCTCTCATAGTCTCATTTCAATTCTTAACAGCTTCTTTTGTTATATTACGATATCAAAGCCATTTTGAGACGTCTTGCCAGATCAATCTTAAAATTACCTATCTACATTGCGATGGCAAACTCAATGAGAGGGTGAATGTTCTCAAGAGAAATTTTATGTCAAATATCCCCCCCCCCCCCCCCCCCCCCCCCCCCCCCCCCCCCCCCCCCCCCCCCCCCCCCCAATAGTCGATCTAGACCCTAATTTCATCCCCTCCCCTGAACGTTCAGTTACTATCTCGATTGCTCGAGACACCATCAATTGTGTGCCCTGATCAATGTTATTTGACACATGCAGTCGATTATCTTCTTTTCACTGTCCGGGATGTTAACGTGAACCCAAATCCCGATGAAGTGGCTGATGTAAAATACGTGAACCGAGAGGAGCTGAAAGAGCTCTTGAGGAAAGCTGACGCGGGCGAGGGGGGACTGAAGCTATCACCGTGGTTCAGATTGGTGGTGGACAACTTCTTGATGAAGTGGTGGGATCATGTGGAGAAAGGAACTCTCAAGGAAGCCGCCGACATGAAAACAATTCACAAGTTGACTTAGAAGATCTACCAGGAGTGAGCGAGTCTATGTATGGTGCCTACTATGTCTGTTTTTTCTTGCTATCGTGGTTTGTTGTTCGAAGCAATAAGTTAAAAACCATGTTGGATTTACTCGATTGGATCGGTTTCCCTTTGATTTTGAAGAAATGATTTTGAAATATTATCCCAAACTTGGTATTTACAATCGATCGTATTGTCCCAGACTTGTCATCTTGATGTCAGATAAACTATAAATAATCAATCGGTCGTATTAGATTGTCGCATAAAAAAAATATGTTCGATGAATGTTATATGGATTATACCATCATTTTGATAATAGAATTTCATGTGATGAATACTATGTGGATTATACCATAAATCTTGGTAATAAAATTTGAAATGCATTAATTTTTAGTTTCAAGAATTAAAAAGCATGGGGTATGTTTATAAGCATAGATCTCGCCTTGCTAAATAATAATGTTATCCAACTAAAAAATTTCATTGAAAAACAAAATAAAATAATGAATTGCTTTGTTTTAATAAAAGGAACATTTTTTTTTGTAGTTAGTTAAGAAAAAGTCATTCTTCAAGCATATACCCAGGATAATATAAAAAAATTTATGGTGGATTTTTGTTTGTTAGAATTAAAACATCCATTAGAATTCTTGAATAAAGTCACGGTATACAATTTTATAAAACTACGATTATAACACACAATCAAATCAGTTAACAATCAACCCATTCGATACTTGATTCGAATGATGGATTTATATTAGATAATAATAACAAACTAGAACATTGTTCCTAAAAAAATAATAATCTATACTATATAATGACAAATGAGCATAAAAACTAACCACATACATATATTAGTGTCATGATTACACCATAGGATATCATCACTTCTAATTTGAAAAAAAAGATAAAATAAAATTTTACTATCGACTACCAAGAATTTTAAAACCCTCAATAATAGTAGACCAATTAATCATAAAAATTATCCCACTTAAATAATTATTTCAATTAATTATAGTTTTTCTTAAAAAATAAAAACAAATATTGTGTGCATTGTGTGTGCTTAAATACCGTACCCGGTCATTGTTCAAACGTAATAAGATTGTAAACCTTCATTGAATTTGTGTTTTTGTTGTATTCCTATGAAGCACAACGGTTAATGTTCCGCTTAACCCAAAGTTTAATTTGACAATTATATGCAATCGATTCATTCGCTTTGTGTATACCGGATGTTTTTCAAGATGCCTGGCACCTGTTTGATGAATTGCCTAAGTGGTGGGTGCCTTCAACTTGTTGAACTTTTATGAGTTTTTCTTATTTCCATTTATATTCATTGAATTTTCCATTTATTTCGGCTCTTGTAGTGAAATTCTATTTGTTTTTTTTTTTGAATAAAAAGATGGAGTGGCCGGTGAACTAGCTCAGGTCGCCTCTCAGCATTTTTACGAAAGCGATGCTATTGATGCTTCACAGGGTAAGAACATATCCTTTTTAGCTATTTTCTTGATTTTGCAAGCGAGGTTATCATGCGATTAACAATTGGGCGTGCTGGGTTTGATTTAAGGGGCTGTGTTATCGCTTGTGTTTGTCTTGCATGATTCCGTGTTTCATGGTTACTATCCATGCTGGTTCTCTTCTCAGTTTGATTGTTTTCAGATATGTTTATGAATTTGATGATAGGTTAAAATATGGTCCTTGAAAACAGGCTAACACGATTTTTTGCCTAAAGAAACAGGATGACGATGAGTAGAACCAAGAGTCACCCTTTTCTATTTTTTTATGAGATTTGTTCCTTTGGTCTTGTTGGAAAGCATCTTGTGAACATTTATTGAATCTCAAAAGTCTGTATTCCTTGTCTATATGCTGCAAAATACATTTGCTTGTCGTAGCTGTGAGATAGAGTATCAGATTTTGTATAATTGAGTCATTAGTTGTGGTGACTAGTTTTTCTGAAGTTAGGAAATTATTTCGATACGATTTTAATTTATAGTTCTAGAATCATATTAACAGACTCAGTAATTTTCTCCTGGATATTCCACTAATACTTGAATTTTGAAATGCTTTGATGTGGTAACTAATTTCTGTATTTTTCTTTGCTCAGTTCGAAGGAGAAACCCCTATCCCGTGAGTTTCTGGAAAGCTTTCCAAGATTTATTTAATGATGATTGCTAAGTTGCTAACTTTTGGAGGATCGTAACTTGGTGATTTGGTATGATTGAAACTCGTTTAGTTGTCGATATTTGCAATTTAGTGGTTCCATTTTGGTACGCTCGCTTTCTCAATCCAACCTCACCTTGTTTTAATTTTGTACAACAATGATTCAGTCATGAGTCAAGCTAAATTACCTACCCCCTTACCTCCAGTTTCTCAAGTGACTCAAATTGTTTCCGCAAAACTCAGAAATCCATCTGCTCTGCTACCTTTCGATGGTAAACCGATATCTAACCCACTTTACAACTTTCTTCCCAGTACTGAAAATCCAAATAATATTGTAACTCTCGTATGCTCTTCCCTGAAGAAAAAGGATTGTGTCAACTGGAACCATCTTCAACAGAAAGGATTGTTTAATAATTTCACGAGCCTTGAATTCTCAAGAGTTCTGTTGAGATGCCAGTCTGATTCATGTACAGCACTCACTTTCTTCAAATGGGTAAGAAAATACTTGGGTCTCGAACCAAATGCGCACAATTATTCCATCATGATTCATAATTTGGTGTGGTCTAAAAATTTTAAGCAAGCAATGAAGCTTTTGTTAGAATTGGTGGAAATGAAAGGAAACGGAAATGCTTCATGGAGCTTGAGTGTGTACAAGAACTTGCTTTCATGTGCAAATGAATGTAATTGGGACCCTGTTGTATTTGACATGCTCATCAAGGCTTATCTTAAAAAGGGTATGGTTGATGAAAGTTTTCGAGCATTTAGAAAAATGTTGGAGCTCGGCTTCGTTCCTAGCCTTATCACAATCAATTGTCTGTTGAATGGGCTTTCTAAGGTTGACTGTGGAGAAAAATGTTGGGATGTTTATGAAAAGCTGCAGAATATTGGGGTGCATCCTAATGTGTGCACATTTAATATATTGACTCATGTGTTGTGCAAGGAGGGAGATGTGGACAAAGTGAATGAATTCTTGGAGAGGATGGAAGAACAAGGATTTGACCCTGATGTCGTGACATACAATATGCTTATTGATAGCTATTGCAAAACGGGTAGGTTAAAGGACGCAGTTTATTTGTACAATATAATGACTAGGAGAGGCATAGATCCTGATTTAATCACATTCACATCCCTGATAAATGGTCTTTGTAAGGGAGGTAGTGTGAGAGAGGCTCATCGGTTGTTCCATTTGATGCTTAATCGCGAGTTGAAGGCAGACGTTTTTGCTTACAATACTCTTGTAGATGGATATTGCAAGCAGGGAATGATGAAGGAGGTAAGATCCTTGTTGTTTGACATGGTTGGAAGTGGGATTCACCCTGATAATTTCACTTGTTGGATTATCATAAAAGGATACCACGATCAGGATAGGTTGATTTCCGCATTGAATCTTATTTTAGAGATTACACGCATGGGAATTACAGTCTCTCATGATGTGTATTTTTATTTGATCCTTACTTTATGCAAGGATAACAGGCCATTTGCAGCAATGTCTCTTTTAGATCAGATGTGCCGAAATGGTGGTGTCCCCAGTGAGGAAATCTATAACGAGTTGATTAGTTCTCTTTGTAGAGGTAGTTTTGTAAAGGAGGCATTAAAACTGAAAGGGGAGATGGTATCAATGGATATGAAACCAAATCTGAATTCGTACAGAGATATGGTTAGAGGTTTGTGCGGATCAAACAGAACCATGGAGGGACAGTTCTTGATGCAAGAAATGGTTGAATCTGGTTTGGCCCCAGATGTTGAAATCTTTAGAACTTTGACAAATGGCCAATGCAAAGAGAGAAATTTCATTGAAGCAGAAAAATTGTTGAAACTCTTCGCTGAGGAATTCCAAATCTTTGATTCAGAATGTTATAATGCTCTTGTGAGGATGCTCTCTATGGAAGGGGATCTTGCTAAGTTGATGGAGTTCCAAGATAGGATGGCAAAAATAGGTTTCGAACCAAATAAGCTTACTATCAAGTATATTGTTGATGGAATGCGTAGAGCTATGGTGGCGCAGAAAGGTGGGCAGTTTTTGAAATCATAGTGACTAAAGGCCACAATATCACATTACTCACTCGCAACACATGCGCTCATGGTTAACTTAAAACAGTAGTTGTAAGAGCCTGAACTTATGTGTAATTCAATATTTGTATATAATTTTTTAAACAAGAAAAATATTTTACAGAATGCGACTGAATTTTAGGGACATCATGTGCGTTGTAATAGATGATGAACGTGCATTTGTTGTCGTGCCAACAAAATTAATCTAGTTATTTTCTTTAGTCATCCGTAGTGTAGGATATAGTTTCATATAAAATGTGTCTCTAAAATTACAACGTATTATTTGGTTCAAATATAATATCTTTCTTTTTGAAAATAAATATAATATCTTTCTTATTTGCTGTTTTAACAAAATGTCGATGAGCTCTTTAAATTTAAAAAATATAGCTATAGCTCCGGCACTTTGGCACTTTGGCACTTTTGCACTTCGACACTATTAAGAAGTTGCTTGATTGAACTTATAAATTCTAAAACAATAATTAAAAAATTTATAAAAATGTCAAAATATATTGTATGATAATTTATTAATTGTTAAAAAGAAATTTGTCATCCTAAACTATTTTTATACAATTCTTCAACATTTTATAGAAGACCAAAATATCCTCAAATATTATAATCCATTATACGTTTCTAAACTTTAGTGATGTAAATCTAAATGTGTCCAGACATACTTATTCTTATTGTTTTCTTGGCATTATCAATACACACACACACACAATATGTATATATTTTAATATTAAAACATAAATAATGTCAACATCTTTAATCTTATTTTATTTAAATATTTAATATTTTAATTTCAACATAACCTCTACTATTTATAAAATCCTAAAATAGATGAATGTGTAAACTATGTGAAATAATTTATAAAAATCATATTATGATAATTTCTTTACGATGTATTAATCTTATATGTAATAAAATTTCAGCCTTGGTTTTATATAGGCAAATTGTCAATTTTAGTTCTATAATTTGTGTGTGATATTTTTTGTTCTGTATGTTTCTTTGAATATTATATTCTTGTAATTTTATTTTATTTTTCAATCAATTTTGGTCATTTCTCCACAATAACATGCAATTAAATGATCGATATTAAAGTTAAATTTTTTTAATCACTTAGTTGAAAAGGTTTAACGAGATATGCACGTGTATTTGATAATGTAATTATAAATTTTAACAATAATATTAGTCATTTAGTTACATGATTTTAATGAAATTTATTAATATTGATGAGAAAGACATAGTTACATAATTGTAATTGATTCAACGAAACATACATGATTAACAATGTCACAAACTAATGTATACAAGATTAAATTGACATTTTACATTTTATATATTCCGATTTTTGATAATTTTTTTTAAAATAGAAAGTGTTGATGTGTATGACATAGCATATAACACTACATGAATCACATAGCACTATGTCGACAAAAAGAATTAAAATTCAAAATAAAAATAAAACTAAAATTAAAATTTGATAAAATTAAAAGCCAAAAATAGCAAAAAGAAAAACAGGAGAAACATACAAATTTTCCAAATAATATTACATCGGTGGAATGCGTTTATATATCTATCTATACAGTATATAAAGCAAAAGCACTTCAGTGGTTTCTAATCTCTTGTTATGTTATTTTTTATTTTTTTTTTCAGAAAAACAAAAACCCTACAAAATTATCAAATTGCAAAAAAAAAAAAAAAAAAAAAAAAAATTTAAATTCAAATACTTGAAAAATAAATTTATATTATAAACACACAAAATATAATATTTGTATATAAAACTACACACGCAAACACGCAAACGTGTGCGGTGCTACTAGTTCTAATTAATCAAGGGAGCCTGAAATCAAGAAGACATACTATTTCCAGAGGATCAACCACAGTGAACAGAGAAACAAATGTGGAAAGACAAGAGTCCTGGCCTCAAGATCCTCTGGATTTGGACCTTCGGAACCGCAGCTGGTACGTGTTTGGCTTCCATTTTTATGTGTAACAATGATATAGTGTTACTGTTGTCTCATTTGTCGTGGGGTTGATCGCAGTGATGGTAACGAATGTTGTGAGAACAAGGATCAGAGACATGGAACAACTCATCAACAACGACGCCACCGCCGCCCAAGGCGAAAAACCCACCGACACCATCATTATTTCCGACGACCCAAATAGCAGCGCATTCGAGGAGAAATCATAGCCTCTCCCTTGCGTTCTGCGAAATTCCTTTATCATAGTGCGTGCCATATGTTCGATAAATTTCCCAACTGGTGTATGCCTCATTAGCTTGTGAAATGACAACTATTAATGTTTCAGTTTTTGGTGCACGCTTCTCCATTTTTTAATAAATGATGGACTATGGAGGCGTTAATTGATAAGACAAAAGTTGAGAATTAGAAAAGTGGTCACACTATAGTTCTGTTGGACGATTAATTGTTGAAAGTCTCATTAGAGCATCGCATGTTCTTGAAAGATTCCGTTGAATGATGTTATACAATTACCATTTGCTATCAGAATAAGTTGAACCATCTCAATTTTCAAGTCACTCCAGACGTTCTGCCTTAAGTTTGTCGGACGATCGGTTTTATCCAACCATCGTATCATCAAGTTACCTTAACATACTAATCTTATTTGTCAAGTTGCCTGGTAAAGCTCGATAGCTTGATATGCTAGTTTTAATAAAAATATTGGTACTTGAGATTTCATCTTGTTTTGATAACGGGTAAATGAAGAACATCATTCATCATAATCTTCCAGCAACATTCGGTACTTCAGCACGTTGGTCAACAGACTCAATGCGTCCAACAAGATAACTTATCATAAATTAAACTGTCAACTAGACATCTCAACAATCAACGTCACGTCATCGAAATTTAAGATAATTTTAATTCGAACAAATTTAAAACTTATTATTATTTTTTTTGAAAAATTGGACAGAAAGCCCAGATAAATGAGGTGAGGTAAATGCGTTCGCGTTTTTAAAACACAGAGGCGTAAAGAAGTCCATTAATTTTATACCTTCGATTTTGTTTTTTTTTTGCAATTTCACAAGTGTATAATGATATTTGCCTAATTATTACACGCTGCATGGCGGTAAGGGGCCGTCTGCATTTCCCAAAGGATCGGGGCGTAATATGCTATTTAACTTTTTGGTCATTCTTACCAAGGAAAATGCCCTTTTTCTCTCGTGAAGTGGGATCCACGCGCCAATTTACAAGTACCTTGTGCATCAATTCTTGTACTTCTCTTTCAGCGATCGAAACAATAAATGCTAGTTTCCAAGAAAACATAGATACCTATTTCTCTCTCTTTCACCTCTCATCCTCTTCTCTCTTGGCATCGCGAATCGCCGTGATTTTCTTCGGTCTCGTCCCTCTCCTCAATTTTCCGAACTTTGGTTTATGAGGTAGAAATTCCCCTTTTCGATCCGTTCTTTGTGTTGAATTTCGTTCTTTCATCTTATGATTTTGTTTTAATTTTGTCGGGATTTGTATTTCTGGATCTACCCTTTTTTTGCCTTTTTAGATTAGATGTCTAATCAATCAGGAATTCTGGTC
The DNA here is from genome assembly GCF_033568475.1 of Henckelia pumila. Lineage (NCBI taxonomy): Eukaryota > Viridiplantae > Streptophyta > Magnoliopsida > Lamiales > Gesneriaceae > Henckelia > Henckelia pumila. The sequence continues at coordinate 40,285,842 of NC_133123.1, read as the reverse complement.
AATGAATTGAGAGTTGAACAGTAGTTTTTCTTATGAAAGATTTGATCTTGATTTCCCCGTGCTTTATTGTTCTGGTTGTGTATAGCCGAAGAGTGCGTCTTTCTCATTTTGGTTACGGAGAAATCAAAATTTAATCTTGATTACTCTGTCATCGTTCTGGGTTTTTGTATAGCGGAAGAGGGTGTCTTTCTCATTTAGTTACATGTTGCTTGATGGTTTTTTGTTTCTTTGGAAGGCAAATCTTTTAGTCAGATCTGAAAGGGGATCACTTTAGTTTGGGATACTCTATTTGTGATTATTAAGTGTTATTGGTGTGTTTACTAATCTTAATCTTTTTGCCCCTTGTGCAGCTCGAAGGAGAAACCCACTCTAGGGTAAGTTTTTCGAACACCTATTTAACAATTAATTGATGATGATTGCTATCTGATTTTGTTGTATAATTATTGTGTGGGCACTTTATGTTTGTCCATGCACAAGTCTGGTTTAGTCATGGGTTTGCATTAATTGAAAGTTGGGTCAAGATGTTTTTTTTGTTTTTTGTTTTCCGGTTTTCCTTCGGAAACTATGGAAAATTTATATTTTGTTTTCTTTTGAGAAACATGTTGCTCTTGGTTTTAGTTGATTTTTCTGTGTCTCTTGCTATTTCTTAAAGAATCTCGAAGTATTCTTTCTGGCTGAAACTGATATGCTTTTTACATGCATTGATCGTGCTTCAGTAACGTTTTCTGAGCTTAATTTCATCAATATAATTTTCAATGTTGAAATTACAGTGGCACGCGGATTAAGACCCGCAAACGGAATATTTCAGCGCCGCTGGACCCTGCAGCATTTTCGGATGCAGTGGTCCAGGTCTATTTGGATAATGCTGGTGATTTGGTATTTCTTCTTGTTCACTGCTTTTTTCATATTTAGTTTCACAAATCAATTATCCCTTAAATCTTGGTTGCACCGCATGCATATACATTTTGGTTATATTTGTCCACGGACAGGGGCTGGATGCAGGCCTTATGCAATACTTATGTGAATGTATTTTTATTTAGGAACTTGTTGCCAAGACCATTGAATCTGCAGATTTGAATTTCTCTAGATACGGTGACACTTTTTTTGAGGTTAGTTTATACAACTTCTGTTTTGCCTTGTGCAACTTTACTCGCAGCGTAGTTGGTACACCTTTGTTAGAAATTATATTTTGCGCTACAGCCTTCTTGTTTGATTGAGAAGAATTTCATGATTTAAAACTAATAATTAGAATTACAAATGAAAAGTTTGTCTATGAAGAGCCAATATAACTGTTATTTATTTATTTTTATGATTGATATTGATATATTATTCTGTGTACTGCTTATTGAAAGGGTTTCATAGGTAAGTGCTACACCTACAAGGTATCCATGTGAGTAATGAGTTGAAGCTATATCAAGAGTATCCATTGGAACCATATTTTCTGTTACATGACAAGTGGGAAAGTAGGCAGTTTTTCATTCTTAGATTCATGAAATTTTGCTTGTCATGTTAATAGACGATCGAAGGAAATGATTGGCATCGAAGGGGTTTATTCTTTGAAACATAGTTGGTTTAGTTTATTGAGTTTTGACTGATTCACCTCAAAACCAACAATCCAATTACACGTTTTAATTTAAATACTCACTCTGTTAGTCTGTTATATAAATTTCAATTTTCCTTAAATCTTAATCTGTATGATATGTTCTGTGATATCTTGCCTTGATTTTTTTTTTGGCATGAACGCAGGTGGTCTTTACAGGGGCCCGCACACAACCTGGTACAATCAAACCTGATGAAGGAGAGCTTCACCCATACTCTATAATTGACTGTGAGCCAAAGCGTGAAGTGATTTTGCCATCTGTGATATATATACAGAAGATCTTGAGGAGGAAGCCTTTTCTTATTAAGAATCTCGAAAATGTTATGCGAAGATTCTTGCAGTCTTTGGAGCTTTTTGAGGAGGATGAAAGAAAGAAGCTTGCAATCTTCACCGCCCTTGCTTTTTCCCAGAAGCTGTCTGGTCTTCCACCTGAAACTGTTTTCCAGCCATTGCTCAAGGATAACCTTGTTGCCAAAGGGATAGTTCTCACATTCATCACTGAATTCTTCAAGGAATATCTGGTTGATAATAGCCTTGATGACCTGATTTCAATCTTGAAGCGGGGTAAAATGGATGACAATCTACTGGATTTTTTCCCATCTGGAAAGCGGACACCTGAAGCTTTCTCTGAGCATTTTACGTAAGGTTTTTACTCCCTTGAGTTGCAATTTGTGTTTGATGGAGACTATACCGATTATTCTCACCAGCCATACTGTGGCTGAGTAAATTATCATCTCACATATAACACAAACTATATCAGCGCATTATAAGATGGTTATGGCTGATATAACCACGCGCACAAAAAAGTGTAAAAGATATTATATATTGAAATTGAATCTGAAACGAAAGACAATACAATGAACCTAAAATATCAGAGAAGAGGAAAAATGTTCCCCACTCCCCTAGAACCCAAAATACAAAGAGAAGAAAGATTTTCCCCTACCCCGCCCTAGCTCAAGCTAGCACCCAAAACTCCCAAAAAACGTGAACGCCCCCTCTGTAAAATTCTAGTATTATTTATTTATTTATCTTTCTTTTCCCCTTCCCAATCATCACCTCTAGGCCTAGTCCATTTGTGCCCTACTATTTGGGTCCGATTTGCTTAAGTTCCTAACAATGGCACAGTTTAAAATAAGACTCTTTGTGCGTAACCATTGTTGGAGGATTGCTAAATTTGAAAAAGTGAAGAGCTTTTCCTCGTGTCAGCTGATCTTAAAGCATAGTTGTCAAAAGCGCAAAACGCAATAAAGCGCTCAAGTGTCCTCGGGCTTTAAGCGCAAAGCGAAGCGCACACTTTACGGAAGTAAAGCGCGATAAAAAATTATTCTTAAAAAATAAAATAAAAATCACTTTTTAAATAAAATTTATGAAAACATAAGACATCAAATTTGAAATTCATCATAATCTTCATCTTTTGAATATCAAATATTAAAATGTAGAGGGCAAATGACAAGATGACACAAGGGCAGAGGCGTTGGGGAGGAAAGGCAATGTGATGTTGGGGTTTCTGTGTTTTTTTAGGGTAAATAGAGGGTAAATTGCACTTTAAAAGGCAATTTCACATCTCTCAAAACAATTTTTTTTTTAAAACTGTTCTTCTCCGAAGCGCAAAGCGCAAAAAAACAGCGCAAAAAAGCGCACGCTTCATAGAAGTTGTGCGCTTTGAAGCACACTGAAGCGCAGGCCTTGCGCCTCGTTGTGCTTTGCGCTTAAAGCGAGCGCTTCTGCGCTTTTGACAACTATGTCTTAAAGTGCTCTTAAAGTGCTTTAGTCTGATTGATTCTTGATATTTAAGTGGACTTCTTATCGTTAAGCTATAGTGGTAAAGTCAAAACAGTTCATTTAAAAACTCAAGATTGCAAAGCTCTCCATAATCCATAGCATTCTCACCAATAGGAAAATACTAATATTTTTCCACTTTTTGATCACATTCTTTACTTGGACTGCCTGCATCTATTGTAGTCAGTCTGTTGGCATCATCAATATTTTCATTTATCACATGATCTAGAACCCATTACCTCTCCATTCATGATCACAGTTGGTGCCACTCCAACCTGGATGCTATGTGATTGCATTATTATTGTGTATTGTGACAGAATTTTGTAAGAATGGCATCATTGGGCATGAACATGCCAAAAGATTTGTAAAGTTTTGCAACTTGCAAGGTGATCTAATGTTAAGTTAGTATGCAGATTGATTGCCCCTTCGATCGTCATGTACGTTCATTTTTTATTCTATCAATATTTTTCGAAATGTAATGTGAGACTTCTCTATCATGAAACACTGTTGTGTTAACAAACTCTAGAAAAATTAAACTCAAAATAAAACAAAAAATCTTTAGGTTTGATAGAGCAGATAGAGTTTTAGTAAAAATTTTTTTGCTAGACTTCAGGTCAAATGACATACTTGAGGCAAAAAATTCTGCCGAGTTACTAGAGATTATGGCGGCATTCAACAAAGTTGCCTAGTGTTGAAAAGTGAAAACTACTATTATTTGGCTATCGATACTTTTATGTTGTTAATCATGCAGATTGCAATATTTTGTTCAAAACTAAAATTGGAAAATCTGCAAGGTGTGCTCAATGTATCGATTTTTCAATCTGTCTTCTCTCAGAAAGGAAGGACTTCTCTTGGTGGTGGATTATTATGAAAAAAAGATATTCGAGTTGAAGCTCAAGGAGATGAAATCTGCTCTAACTAGCCAAATAGCAGAGGATGCTGATGTATCTGAAGTCATAGAAACTGTCAAGCAGCACGTGAAAGATGCCAAACTCCCAGACGTTGAGGTTGTACGGGTTTTGTGGGATGTCATGATGGATGCTGTTCAATGGTCTGGAAAGAATCAGCAGCAGAATTCTAATTCAGCTTTACGCCAGGTACATCATGATTGTCTGATATGTTACTGGTTATCAAAGATAGCACTGAATAATAATCGCATTTAGTAAAAAAATGAGATCATATAAATGTGTCTTGGTTTCTTCTGCTATATTACTGTAGAATCTAGATCATGTGCATTACATGGTAATTGGATTATTGTTACCCTCGCTGTATGTTACCCTCAAATCCAAAGCTTTATTAGCATTTAACATGGTGATATGATTTCATGCTTGAAAGTATGGGTTGATACTGCCAGTCTGTGCCATAATGTAAATCAATTTGCAAACTGGCTGTGTTATGTGTATTTACTGATTCCATTTAGATCCTTTACTTTATGACTGTGATTAGAACTTAAAAGGCATCATTGTTAAAGAATGATTTGATGATTGTGTGGTGACTGATTCTCTGCTCAAGAAACAGCTAGATTGAAATCCAACATGTACTTGTATACTCAGGTAAAAACATGGGCTGCATTGCTGAATGCCTTCTGTACCACTGGAAAGCTCGAGCTGGAACTGATGTACACAGTCCAGGTCCAGTGTTACGAAGATGCTAAATTAATGAAACTGTTTCCTGAAATAATAAGGTCCCTCTACGATCAGGATGTTCTTGCAGAAGATACCATTCTTCACTGGTTCCGTAAAGGAACGAACCTTAAGGGCAGGTATGCTACTTTTTTTTAATGAAAAAGCAATCACAGAGCCGGCTTTCTACTCATGGTCCTTGCCTACCTTTACTGTATTTTGAAAAAAAAAACAGTTTATGGAGTTGGGTACTGACTATTTCATAAATCTTTTTCTTAAAGCTCTATTATTGTGTTCTTTCTGTACTAATAAATTTGTAAATCGTGTTTCGCTTGTCCATAATTTAATTGTTCATCAGTAAACTATGATGTTAATCGGGACTCTGGTTCAGATACTAGGATATCACTTGTACAAAATCAAGAGTACCTCCTGTCATGTGTATTTCCCTCGTGGCTAAAGAAAATCGTTAAACTGGATGACCGAGCATTTGTTACTAGTTTCTTTCTAATGAAAGAGGTTGCATACAATCAAGCATGGGGAATTCGGTTTCTTAAACTTGGAGAAAATTACCCCCAGGGGCTATTTTTGTCTTGGTCTGGCATGAAAAAGTAACCCGATGTTTCGGTCCTTTACATAGTACACTCTAGAGTTTGTAGTCATCATTCAGACATTGCTTGTGTTTCCTTCTACTCAAGGATTTTTATTGTCATTATGAATATGTACAGGCAATCCTTTGTGAAGGCATTGGAGCCATTTGTGAAATGGCTGGAGGAGGCAGAAGAAGAAGAATAAAAAAAAAGTTCGTGGTTTCAAAATCATTATGATATTACTAAATCTGTGTGGGACATCATTATCTGCTATGACTAATTCAACACTTTTTGTTATTCCTTCCCATTGAGTTTGTCACTGAAGTTGCTTGTTGAAGTATTTGATGAATTTATGTTTGAATTTGTGAGAAAATTACTGCATGGGAATGGAATCATGGAGTTCTCTTTCTCACTTCATGTACCTCTGCTGTGCTACCATTTTTCCCCCCCTATAATTTCGTTCTCCTTTTGTTTTTTTATTACATGGGGGCGTGGTTATTTGCCATCTCTATCACCTAGAATCGAACTCAGTGGAAGAAGCTTAAGAAGCAATACACCTTTAACTACACACACACACACACACACACACACACACAAATTAAATTCATTGTTACAGACTTCTTACATCATTTTCCTCACGAATGTGGGGATATGTTTTTATTCCTTTCGTTCTCTGAAAATAATTTTAAACCATCTGGTTATGAATTTCATCTTCTTTTTTGGTTTTCAATAAAAAATAAATTTTCCCATCTGTTAATTCGACAACTTAATGTTTCGCCCAATCTTAAATATTGCACGATGATGTCATTTTCAGTAACAATTTCAACGTGAAAACGTGGAAACATTTTTTAACATCTTTTATTCTCATTTAAAAAAAAACATCTTTTATTCTCAAATAGAAAATTAGGGAAACTTACAAAATATGAATTGAAAAAGGTTTAATCCAAAAAATTCCCGAAATAAAACCTTGTCATCAATCTCGGATAACTAATTTCGTATAAAAATCAAAATTAATATATATATATATATATATTTGTATTTTTTAAAAATCAACTTTTTAGACTACATAAGTTTTTAATTGGTTGAGGAAAAAAACACCTTCCAACTTATTTCAAAGTTCTTGTCGATTGCATTAATATAATATCTTATCAAGAAAATTGATTTCGAATATATCATTAAATAATTTTTTTTTTGATACAATATCATATAAGAATATTTAAATTAACTTGTATCATAATTTTTGCCTTTATTACATAATCTTAGTTTTTTTCTGTAAAAAACGATATATATATATATATATATATATATATATTTCTACTGGAGATTCCATTATAATGACGTGGTTGAGCAATATACACAACCAGATTTCACACCTTATCCAACAAGGCTACCTTTGTGGAACAAAATACACACACAAACTAAGATATTTAAGGGCTTATCCACAAATTCAAATTCTTCTTGCAAATTCAGAATGGGAAGATTTATTACAAAGACATGAGCCCTTGTGTCACAGCTTTCCCAGCCAACTCCTATGCTTATTCTTCCTCCCCCTCTGCTTCAAAGTTAACACCTTTATCACCATGCCAATCATTTAACTGCAGTAGTAGAACTACTATTGCTGCTGCTGCTACTCATAGCGGTAGTAGTGGTATTAGTATCTTTCATAATGGCCGGAATGAGCAGAACTCCAAGGCTTCGTTCTATCATTTTCGTCACAATTATGTTTCTCTACGAGGTACCGTTCTCCTGTCGAATTTATCGGGCTTCATGGAATGATCAATATACGGTTATGCATGTATTTGTCTGAGAAAAATGTACAAGAATCGTTTTTGAAAGCATTTGTAATCATCAGTAGGGAGTTAAGAACCTTATTAAGCATTGAGATAAAATCAAGAATCTGCATGTGTTAGCGTGGTTTGCAGGCTTTCGCATTAGACAATGTCTTTACCTGTATGATAGCCGCAGCAGGATCCCCGTCATTTAAAAAGTTAAATGATCTGCACGTTGTATGTTAAAGCAATACAAGTTTTAAGAAAATTTAAGAGGGGTGACTGTATCTACTGTACCGTCTTCCTTCAGCATTCGCTCTTATTAGCGTATGGTTGTGATTATTGCAGTGACAAATGAGTCTTCTAGAGCAACAACATCTGAGGTGTCTACAGATGCAAACACCGAAACATCCGAGGCAGACAAGATTGTTGATGAAATGGACTTCGGTGAACTCTGCAATGAGTTTGAGTGCATAAGCAGTCCATCTGTGGAATCCACTGCTCGGCAACTTGCTCGCGACATTCTTGAACTCCGGCAAGGAAATCGCGCTCTGGGGGTCTTCGCCATTTCTGTCAAGTACAGGGTACTAGATTGTGTAGAATGACCTAATACCTTGTGTTGTGGGGAAAAGATGAAAATTCTTGGATCATATTCAACATTCATATTCTGTTGTATCTCAGTACATTGGTTATCTCTGTTGTAGTTTTAATTGTTGAAATTGCTTCTGAAATAGAAATAAATGCAGGATCCAGTGAGAAGCTTTACTGGTAGAGGAAAGTACAAAAGACAATTGTGGGCAACAGATGCACTAGAGAATCCCAAAGTGGTGAGTTATACTGTAATATTATGAGAAATATTATCTGTGGAGTTGAAAATTTAACCATACACCTCTGAAGATGAATCATGAAATCTTTCTTACAACCAGTGTGTTTGCTTGCACAGACTGTGCAGGAGATGGTGATGTTGTCAACAAGTGAGTTAAATATCAAGTGGACTGTGAGAGGGAAGCCCAAGTCTCCAATTTTTAGTGTTGTAGGAGACTTAGTTGTCAAAGTGAATTCGAAATTCATTCTAAATCAGATCAGTGGGCAAGTAATCGAGCATGAGGAGATCTGGGATCTGTCTGATTCGTCGACTATAGTTCAATCATGGTTCTGGACTTCAAGACGGCTATTTGCTACGGTTCAAACAGGCAAAGATGTTTCTGAATTCATGAAGGACTTGACCAGTCGCCTCCAAACGGAGAATAAGAGTACAGATATCTACCCAGATCCTTCTGGTGATCCAACAAAGGTGAAAGTTCATTATATAAAATCCTTTCCACCATTTTTTTAATACATTTTGTTTCGTTTACTCGACTGATATGTACTGTTATTTCCTGATCCAGTTTTTCCAAGGGGATGATGGGTTCCAGAGAGATTTATACCAGGTTGCATTATTTCTTGCGGTTGCTTATTTTGTTGTACAGTTCTTGAGGACAACTCTGTGAAGGCACACTTGCAAATGTTTACTATACAGATACACCAGAAAGAGTGACGCTGAGATTTTGCAATGGGATTCCATTTGATGTGAGTTTCATCTTAGTATTTTTTTTTTGTAATTAATGCTTGCACACTATTCTGTGAATATATTCTGTTTACCATATACTCGTATTCATAATGTTCGTCGAACAATATCAATTAGGCTAGCATAAATAGGTCTGACCATGGTTCCGGAACCGACGGTTCAATTCCAGTGAAAGGTGAAACCCAAACCCATTGTTTTTTTTTTTTGAAACTAAAACTGCCATATTTTACTATTAGTCTTCCAACAATGCATCAGCTTTTACAACAGAATGTAAAAGAAAAGGGATTACATCCTCCCAAAAAAAATTAGTCCTACCAGATAGTGCAATTTAAGCAACCTTGTGAACAACAAAATTAGCTGATCTAGGCATGAACTGGATGACTGCAATTAGTCTGTGATATGGTTCCAGTTGAGGTTTCGGTTTGAAACGATTTGAACTAAAATTTATTATTTTAAATTTAAAGGCAAAATGATATAGAAGGATACAAGAGGCGGGCCAGTATATGGATACAAGGATTTGGGAAGAAAATAAAGTCGACATTTTCCTTGTGTTATTACACTATAAGTGTGTGTTCCGTAACATTTCCTGTTGGGGAAAAAATGTCAAACCAAGAAAACTTGAAAATTCTAATCTGTGATACTCCAACAATGATCCTACAGAAGTTATAAACCAACTTTTGGGGAAAAAATGAAAAAAAACCAATGGTTCATTTCAGAAAGCCAAAACCAGAAAAAGAATGCTCACAAGTGCACAAACTATATTTCCCTGAGGTTATCACAAAGATTCATCACCATGCTGGGTAGCTCAAACCTTTTTCCTATGGTACAACATGAACATCATTTCTTGATCCTGCTCTTTGTGACAGAAGCTTATTCTATGAGGTTGAGGAGGGCGGCTATAAGTAAAAGGAATGATAGAACATTCACGCCAGACAGATTGAATGCAGCAGATATATTATGGGCGCTCACAGTATAAGTATTTCCAGTAGCTTTGTCTTTTACTTTGATGCTAGATGAGCCTGATATTAACAAGTATAAGAATGAGATTATAAGACCAAACTTCAACCATGAAAGCAAATCAATCACAGAGTATACGTAGACTCACAGTTATATTGTGTCCATCCAATGGTTTGATTTTCGAGGTCATACAAAATAAGCTTGTCTGATAATGCGAGATCTGCAAACAAATGAATAAAAATGAACATTTAAACTCTTTCAAGTCATCACACAGTTCATTTATTCTGGTTTTGAGACAAGTCGCGACACCTTGTCAAGTCGATTGCTAGCATTAATGATGCACCATAAGAGAACATGCCAAAAATGAAGTAGCATAAGCACATGCTAATCAGAAGAGTTTATTACAGCAACAGGTAAGATACTTATATGAGATTACTTTTACTCCAATTCCACACGAGGGACACCTAAAAGTTCTCAATAGCGATTATGCATGCATACCGGTTGAGGAATTCAAGCAGCTATTGAAAATTAGACAACTAAAAACAGGCCATGTATGTAGAAAATCCAGAAAGGGCCTATTACATGCTTTTTTCCCCTTGATGAGAAAGGGCGATCGATATCAAATCGGATACATAGACCATTTAGATATGGATAAAATGTGCTCACAACAGGCAACCTCTATACAGCATGTTGACATGATTTTCACACATGAAGTTAAGAGTAAAATCTACATATGCCCTTGGTGCTGAATGTCCCATATTTCAAAAAATTTTTTGCCATTCCAACAATTAACCAAAGAATCTTCATACAACTGCGCACAGAACTAAGAATCTAAGTCACAGATCTTATGTTGTTCCAAATTGAAAGAAACAAATCTAACTGCATTAACAATGCAATATGCAACGCTTGTATAAAGTGAAATTGAAATATACCTCCCAGCAGGGTAATTTCTTTTCCATCCTTTGTCTGCATTTCACTGTTTTGCCAACCTATACAATATTCAGTATCCTGCAAAGGCAAGGTTTTTAAAACATGAAACCTATCATATTTCAGTGAAGACATCCTGAAAAGCAACTGAAAAACCAAAATCACAATGTTTTTCTAGCGAACAGGCTTTCAAACACTATTAAATGTCAGGATAAATCTTTTCAACATTACAGAATGGCACCTGCTCCATTCTCAAATATCACATCTTACATACAAGGCACAAATGTAATGGTAAGACTCCAGCAGCTGTAGGACAATCAACATTTAATATTGAAGTTTTCACATGCGAAAATGTTGAGGAATTTTGTCTCTGTGGATAATCGCCTTTAAATATCTCAAATTAAAGAAATTTTTAGATAATTATTTATTTGTCATCGGTAGATTATGCTTCAACTCCATCCTCTATATCAGTTCTTTCTATCAATCCTGAAAATTGCAACGTCCCAAATACCGAGAACAGGGCAATCACATATTACACAAGAAAAACACCAGCTTTGCCTCTTTATGATGATCCATCATGTATGAAATAACTTATAACAGCTTTTGGGGACCATACGCCAGGGAAGATGCTACCCATGCCCACATCTCTGGAAGATCAGTTAATGGAAGCAGTTTTCATTATAGTCCTAGTATTTAGCTTAAATTCCTTGCCATAATTTTCTTCCACACCATCTCATTCCTTGCTCGCACTCTTAGCTATACAGCATTGCACAATTCATTTGAGAAATTTGGAGATCCAGCAGGAATGCTGAAAATGTTTTGAGTCCCTTTATGTATATCGAGTCAATCCCATTTGCTGTCATAACTTGCTGTCCTTGCAGTCATTCAATTTTTTGAATACCACAAGATTATAAAGTTCATGTAAAGCATATGGCAGTTTTTCTTGTGATCACATGTGCTAGCCTTTGAAATTAATTATTCCTACAAAATTTAATGATAGAATTCTAACTTTGCAAACTAGCTGGCAAAGCTCCCGAAGGCATGCAAAAAAGGTGTGTTCATCACCAAGTGATGGTTCAGCTGTCATCAGATTCATCTTCAAACGCGGAACAATCTCAGACCCCCCCTTATAAAGTACCCAAGAATTGTTTTGATCTTCTTAGTCACATATACTATTAGGCCGCCAGTGACATGAAGATTCTATAATTGATGCGAGGCTGAGTCACACAACCACCTCAAATCCTTTAAGAAGCCCTTTCTCATCATCCTCTTGCATAAGCTAGCTTAACAATAAGCATCACTATGAGAAACTACTTTTTTCACTGGAAATAATAAATAATATACAGTCTGCCCTCATCACCTCTCCTTCCACATGGTTCATTACACTCGTGTCTTTACATTTTACAAGTACAACTAAACAGTACGAGTCCCATTCGTATATCTACTTCTTCTTTGATAGCTTCCCATGAACACGTCAACAAATTGTTTTCCCACTTACCCACCGTCACCCAATTCTAATAATCAATCTATACTAATCTATCAGATGCATCATCATATAAATATATAACATCAAAACAAGAGGAACTGGAACAACTAATAGACAATAAAATAAATGAAAGAAATGTCTATTTTTTCTTTACTGGATAGAACTATCAAGTGTAAATCAGTCAATAGGACACACTAGTGGCCCAAAGACGAATCAATCATCCCAACACAATGAACAATGATACCCAACCAAGTTAATCAGCTTACTTACACGAACTTCAAACAGATAATCATGAGGATAAACTGGCAAAGCGAGTCCGCCATCAAAATGAAATGTTACAACTGGAAATCCGTCATCAACACTGCAAAAACGTGCAAATATTATATTGGATTTTATGAAGGCAAAGTTCATCAAGGAGAGACAGTTGCGGTAATATAGACACGTTAAAGCAAACACGAGAAACGTACGGAAAATTCATAATCAGAAAAGAAACTCCAAATTTGGTGCACACATAATAAAGCAAAACCCATAAGTAGTTCTTAGTTTTAGCTCTTAAAGAAGAAACTGAGATGAATATAACCCACAAACAATGAAGAGTACTGCAAGGTACCGAAAGACTACAGTATGCTTCTACATTCATTTCCAGTTGAGCATTAAAAAGTGATGTACAATGTGTCTGTTTCATTGATTGGACAACAGCCGTTAATCTCAACAAGTTATCATAGTTGGAACGAACCCTTGACTACTAAACATCAGCAGAATCAAACTATGATAAAAACTACTATATTAAAAGATTTTAAAAGTTTGGATCCATGGAAATCTTTTATAGGATACAACTACACCATTAATAGATGGTTCTCTTAAAACATTTTTACGTGCGATTTTTTTTCGAGACGAAAATATTTTGTTCGATACTTAGCGAGCTGATTGCAAGCTTTAATTTTGTTAACATGATATATTATATAAATATATTTTGAGCTTTTCAGGCATTTATTTCAAGCAGCTAACGAACTATGCTCGAATATTTTGAGCCAAGCTTGAACTTTAACTTTGATTCGAACCAAATTCGAGCAAAAAAAAATTAAATTTTTCGAGCTTCAAATCAAACTCTAGATTGAATCACAATTTAATTTGAAGTAATAAATATGCTGATTTTAGCGAAGATCACATGTTAACTAGAACAGGAATGAAGAGGGAATTCCAGCTAAGAAATGACACTTACTTCTCACTGTAATAAAAACATGTGAACATCTGCTCAACTATATGAGTTTTCAAATTTGGTTGCCGTGCCATCATCTAATGACAAAGAAATACAGAGAGAGAGAGAGAGAGAGGAAAAGATAAAGAGAGAGGAAAATGTTAGAATATACATGTGACATAGAAAAATCAATGAGTAAGTAATATGAATTAATATTAGCACCACGAATGTATTAATAACTCAGAGATGTTTGGGAATATTAGATTTACCTTGTCTAGAACTTGTTGATAAGCATTATTTGGAAGATAGGCCAAGGTCGTGCCACTGTCAATTATAGTCCCCGAACTAGATCCCGTGTCAAATATACCAGTAGGAAGATTTAGCAACTGACCACCCACGTCAATGTCCTTCAAAGCAACGTTATAATGTTGCCTGCTAAAAAGGTTTTAACTGTAGAGTTAATCAATCAATTAAAATAAAAGGAGGTAATGATTTAAGAAGCTGTAACCTGAACAAATTTTATCACAGGCTAAATACTGAACAACTTTAATAATTTCACAGGCTAAACAGCTACTAAGGTTGCAGTGGATATGTGGCAAAAACGGGAGGACGACCAACACAGTGAGTGGTGAGCAGTTGGAAGTTGAATGGATCGAACAGTGCCAAAAGATATAGAATAAAACATGGTGATTGCTAGGATGATTTGATCTGCCGTAGATGGTGGCAAAATCTTATTTTTCTCACCTCAGAGAGATCCATGAGACAGGACAGAACCAAATACTTCAACATTATTCACACGTAATAACACCAACGGTAAAAAAATAAATAAATAAATAAATAAAATAAAAATAAAAACGGTTAAAGGTTATCATCTTTCCAAAGGAAACCTGTCTGATTTTTAGAGAATCTAGTATCATCAGGGCTATATGAGAAGCTGAACTGTGTACTATAATAGAGCTAATGCATTGTTTTTGAAGCAAGATATAAGATAAAAGGCTTCCAAGCAGAGTAATTATGAGATTCTCAATCATATGCTATAAATTCAGATTAGAATTGAGGTTTTCAATAAATTCCAGACATAATGCGAGCTACTGCATAGGAGATAGATTCCACTAACAGCTCAAGACACATAAAATTAAACAACACACACAGCTCAAGACACATACAATATAACATAATAAAACATAAACTACACATCTCCCAAGACAACTCCAATGCAGAGAAAAGAAAAATTCAAACAAGTTGAAAAAACCACATACTCATTTTGGAGAAGTTTTGTTCTGTTTACTTTTGGCTGAACTACTTCTCCAATAGCGAAAATGCCACCTCCCTTGTAGCTGTCCAAGCAATGTGAAAATATCTTTTTCACCTTTCCAGATGAAGCAAGTTGAGAAAGAACAGAGGTATTTGCTTGTCCAAAACCAATTATTCCATCAACTGCCTCAGAAGATGAAACAAGCTCTCCCGATTGTTTAGCCGAGCACCTATCTCAGATAATACACGTGTCAGAGACAGAAAAGGCATATTATTTAAGCTGTAAAGAATCTGACAAGGGAAATATTGTAAGACAAGAATCCGTGAAGACTCATTTTAGAAGCAAGCACATTGTACAAACAAGATGATGTATAACACTGAATAAGTGTAAGTAGATGAAAATTTTCAAATTTCAGCCTCTGAAATTATTACGTCAGATGTATCCAAAGCAGCAAATTAAGAAATTCCCTTCTCCATAGTGCAAAAAATTTAAAGAAAGGAAAAGCAAAGACAAAAAATAAAAAAGTTCACAAAATCCAGAATACATTGAGTTAATTCACATAATATCTAACACCCCCAAACTGGTATTGCCGAAAACACTGATGGTCATCAATCTGCTCTTGAGCCTATACCTCAAACTCAGATCGGAGGAACTTTGCCATCCCTTAAAAATCAAC
Source organism: Henckelia pumila (assembly GCF_033568475.1). Lineage (NCBI taxonomy): Eukaryota > Viridiplantae > Streptophyta > Magnoliopsida > Lamiales > Gesneriaceae > Henckelia > Henckelia pumila. The sequence goes on along the minus strand of NC_133123.1, from coordinate 40,270,419 downwards.
TGAGATAATCCCAAGACATTGGTAGAATTCTAGTGTTTCCTATGAAAATATAATCAAATCATTATCCAAATGAGACTATTGATTTTATCCTGCCACATTTTTTTTAATTGATAGGAAACAATATTATATTATATTAAACAAAAAAATAATAATTGCAAAAAGCAACCAGAGGTCCCCGCAGGATAAGTTAAAATATGGGTTTAGATATCCTGCCACAGTTAAAAATATGGGTTTAGTTATCTAACAAAAACCGGAGTTTATTGCATAGCAACAGCATATGTCATTTTTACAATGGGCGTTTGACTAAGGTAAACTTGATGTATACTGTAACTTTCTTTCAAATGTGGGAAAGCGTCTACATGTGGAAACTGCATAAGTTAAGTCTTATCATGAAGATATACATAGACAACTTAATCTATAGACTACATGACATATTAGGGGAGGGGATACTTACGAAGATATATCGATTTAGACCATATATTAGGAGAAGATTTAAAATTTTGTCTTGTTCACTTTCCGACACCACAAATCTATTTTCTTAAGATAACTTTATTTTATGTGTATATAATATATCATTCCATATATTTGTGATATAATGGACCCTGCACACAAGCAACAGGGGCACAGAACCACAATTATTGATGGTTTACATATAAAAAAACATGACTAAGAAATCCGTTTTGAGGCACAAAATACAATCTACAGGAAGTCAAAGATACAGTCACGTCATTCTTATGTTTCTACATAAAGCTAAAGTTCTACACAAGTAATTGATGTTCATGCATAGCAATAGCATATAACAAATTTAGAATTGTTAAAGTTTCCAATATTTAATAACTCATGCACATACATGGATAAATAATAATATACAGCATAAAAGTTAACAACTTAACATAGAGTGGCTGAAAAGATCCAACCCTTTTACCTGGATTGTTAAAATCAATTAGGTACTAAACCTTCCTCTATCTTAGGCTATGGACAATAAATGGATGTAGAAGATGGGAGCATACTACTTCATTAGATCAAGAAATCAGGTACTCTCCCTTTTTCATATTTCCCTATCTGCATTTCTCACGCTCTAGTCTACAATAAAAGCAGGGAAAAAATGATATGGCTACATCATCTTCTTAATTAGAAAATTGGTCACAGCTACTAAATGTGCCTCCAAAAATATACGCATCCAAGTTCAATAACAAATTGAGATTGATTCCACAATCTCCACCAAGATGAATCTGTTCTAAACATGTGCAACAATGCTAATGGTCCAGTGTTTCAATGTGAAAGCTTCGTATTGTGAATGCCTCAGCATGAATATATAGGATGCCTAGTTAATAGCTGGTGTAAAATGATAAGAACTGGAAACAATCACAAAATAAACAACAAATTCGGAGATCGAAATAAAAAAACCCACCCAAATGCTATGGATCCATTCATTGCTGAAGTTAGAAGGTTTCCAGTCACTTGATCAAATCTAAAATTATCTCTGACAAAGTAACCCTCAGTTCTGCTACCATCTCCATAGGTAATAGCATATTCGCAGTTAAGTCCAACCTTGCAATCTGAGCTAGGACCACTGAATACGGAAGCACAAAAATCCTGGTCACAAGAGATTGTCTTTCCTGTGGAGGATGCCGTCAAGTCATACTGCTGCAAGGGTATCTGGCAGATGAACACAAATCATGAGCTACACATTCCAGCTCCAAGGTGAAACATAACTGATTACGACTCATGAGGTATACATCAGACCGTGCAAGTGGACAGTCTTAAGAGTTAAGATTCCAAATCAACAGCTATATATGTTTTTTGAGACAAATAGAATAATAAAAAAAAGAGGATAGGAAAGTAGACGTACATTAAGGTCACTTTTAGTGGGGCACCTAAGACAGTTATGACAATTCACCCACAAAATATCACTTCCTGTATCAACTTGGACATGGTAGTCAACTGGAGGAGTACCAATTGTTATTTTGGTGTAATAGAGCCTGCACAAATTTATCAAATGAAAACTATAAAAAACAATGAGCTAATAGCTGGGGAAACACGGTCATTAGCAATCCAAAACAGTTGGACAACCAACACCCATTGGGAAGATCACACATAAATTCATAAGACTAGTGTCTAACAACAAAAGGAGTAACGGACAACTAACGCAAAAGTAAAATTAGGGTTCCTTGAACATCAAATGAATGCAATCCATGCTAAAAGAATTGCATAATTGCAGCTATTTGGAAAAGAATATGATCTGAATGGAAAAAAAAGAAAAGAAAAAGAAAAAGAAAAGAAAGAAATAAAAATCATCACTTTGCAATTATGTGTGATATTCTTTCAGTTGCCAAATTTATCAATGCATTTTTTTGGTTATCTAAGATATAAAGCTCCTTGTTTGTATGCTTAATTATGTCGATCAGAAATGGTATGTCAAACCATGATCTGCAAAGAAACTAATTACTGGATCTCAATATTTGACCCCAATTTATCAGAAGGCATTACTATATTTTCTTATGATATTTGAACAATCTTCAACCCTAATAACACGATGCAGTAGTTGCTTTATGGTTGAACAATTTTTTCATGTCCTCATTCTGTTTGATTATCAGTTCATCGACTAGTCACAATGCGTGTGATCACCACTTAAGAAACTGATTGAAGACTAAGCCAAAGTAGACTTTCGCAAATTTTGAAAGTAGAAGTATTCTAGAAGAGATGACGAACGCAATACATCCCTGCGTCTTACTCTAATTCGAGGAACAAAAATAAAACATCGTCTACGAGCAGCAACTGTAATAAATAGACCAAAGAAAAAATTGACCAGACTAAGAAACAATAGGCGATCATCACAAAAACAACATTTTCATACATCTGCCTTTTGGACAATCCAAAGACAAAATCCTCTTTCCTTCTTAACCATAATCTAATTGAAATGTGGCTAGGGTACAATCCAGCACATCCCTATCTTTAATCAAATCGGGAATGCTTCATAACAGTAACATTTACTTCATTAATTAGTTCCTATCCCAATACAAATGTTTCCTCCAATGTAAGTGGACTTGCATATTCAGATTAAAACTTGAGGAAAACGATAATGTTATAGAATATCAAAAGACAAACTGACCAACAAGAGCATATCACCTCTTAAAGCTAAATCAAGGTAGGAACAACTGAGAAAATCTTGTTAAATACACAGCATTCTAAGCCTCGGGTTCGAATTACAAACAATTCTATCAACAGTGGGAAAAAATCCCGAATTTGACCATTGATTTCATAATCCATGCTAAGAAATTCTCGTGAGTATAAAGTACCAATGATCATAACCCAAAATTGATCGAGAAGCATATGAAGGAAACAATACGCTGCACTAGTGGGTGATCCATCGCCCCCTAATTGAAAATCAATGGAACCAAGCATCCTGCCGTGGCGCCGCGAATCATGTGCCCTCAGGTTGCTCAAAGCCGCCTTCTCCCCGCGGCCACCGTATTTGTGATGAACTTCGAAGACCACATTACCTTTGACCGAACACATCAAATCAACCAAGAACAACATAAGAAAAGCCCACCTCATACGCCTCCTCCCGAAATCCATCGCCACCTCCAAGAATTTGATTAAAAAGTCGTGACCAAAACAAAAGGAACAACCCAACTCGAAAGAATGGAAAGGAAACTTGAAAGAAGATAAATGTGTTGGGGACGAATAACTGAGAAATTTGTCAGCTTTTTGGTGGGTTGTTCGAAAAAAGTGAGAATTTTTGGAGGGGTGGCGAGGAGAAGGTGAATGAGGACAGGACAGAAGTTAACCGAAAGCGTGGGAGACAAAAGAAGGAAATGGAAGGGAAGAGAGAGGAACACAACTAGAGGTCAACCAGAGGAGGGATTAAAAAACAGTTGGTTCAAATTTAGTTAATTTATACGAATCAAAGATTTCCTTTGGACTCAAACTCCACTCCAACAAAATAAACAAAACAAAACAAGATCTTTTCTCTCTCTCTCTCTTTTTTTTTTTTTAAGATTTGACCCGTTCAATCTCCCGATCTATCCCTCCAATTTGTGAGCTTTGTCTCCAAAAAATGAGAGCTTTTGCGTCAGTGATATAGGCACCTTACGATTTGTCGGCGTCCTTTCGTATTCATGTGTGTGTTTGCGAGTGAGGATACTTTCACTGTACTGAAACTCCATTGTTTTACAGGTTATTATCACCTTTAGTTTTCTTACAGTAAATTAGTTCGTCGCATGAAACATTAATTAATTTTGATTAAATTTTTTTTATATGGTCATAATGATGTTCGGAATGAATATTGGTATGGGGAAAATATGTATGATGGGGATGATGATTCTTGGATGACCCAAAAAATTAATTGCAATTAGGTTTGATGATGCGGACACGGTCGATAATTGCATAGAAAATAGAAATATAGTTTAAATTCTATATTTCTCTTTCTGGCATTTTGACCATGACAGGGTTAACATGCATGTTCATACTTGAGATATAACCGGAAAAAAAAAATCGACCGAATACAAAATTATGTTTTTTGGTTTTCTTTTGATTTTGGGTTGTGTTTTTCTTTTTAAAAAAATTCTGGGTTTTTGTAAATGAAAAAAACAAATATATCCCAACAAAATCAGTTATTGAGTAAATTACAATTTAATCCTTAGGTTTTTTAAATTGATTCCACGTGTTTTGCTCAATATTTGAATTGTGATCTAATATTTGGTGAAATGATTAAAAGCTTGGTTGCTTTTTTAAAGTAGACCTGGCCACGGTCTGGGTTGGCATTTAGCCAACCCTTAACCGGCCCGCCAATGGCCGGTTCCGATTTGGGTCGGTGAACCGGCGGTTTCGGTTTGGATCCGGGTCCGGTTAACCGCCGGTTCAGGGTCCGGGCTAAATCGTGTCATTTAAAAAAATAAAATAAAATTGCAGCGCCCTAGCGCTGCATTGGCAGAGCTGGGGCGCTGCACCTTCGAATTAAATTCGAAGGGGAAGCGCCCCAGCGCTGCGCTGAACCTTCGAATTTAATTCGAAGGTGCAGCGCCCCAGCGCTTATTTGGCAGCGCTGGGGCGCTAAACCTTCGAATTATATTCGAAGGGCAGCGCCAGTGCTGGGGCGCTGCACATTAGAATTTTAATTTTTTTTAAATTTTTAAACAAATTTTTAATAAGACATATTCTTTAAATAATCTCAATCAAATATTTCATATCTCCATAATAAAAATCTATTACATTTATTAAATAAAAAATATATTAGAATTTCAACATCTTAATATCTTATGACTTAATATTACAAATCTATTACATTTTATTCTACTTCACTCGCATTTTCTCCCGTCGTAGTTTCGGATGTTCCTTCGGTATCATCTTGGTCTTCTTCATCACTTTGAATATGTTGTGTTCGAGTAGCGGCTTTTGACCAATCATTGAGCAAACATTGGGCTTCCAAGTTTTCCGGCCTTAAGCTAGAACGTCTCTCGTCCAATGTATTTCCTCTAATACTAAATGCTTGCTCCACTGCAACTGTTGAAACCGGACAAGCTAGAATTTCTTTTGCCATTATAGCCAAAATTGGATATATTTGTGTTTTTTGCCACCACCATCTCAAAATGTCGAAGTTTTCCTCATCTGTATCACTAAAATCAAAAGTAGTGGTAAAATAATTCTCAAGTTCCTGACTGGAACTTGAGGATCCTCGTGGACGTTTCGTCCGTTTCCTTAATAAAAGTTGTGCTTTAGTAAGTTTAGAAGTAACAATACTAGTTGCAGTGGATTGTGTTTCATGTGAAACAATTTGTCCATCATATTTGATGTTATATTCATTATAAATATCAAGTAAATGAGTTTTAATATTAAACAAAATCAATGAGATAGAAGGAATCGTTTCCGCAATAGGCTCCAAAGATTCATAATATAATGTTAACATGTCGCTTAAGCCATCTAATTTAAGTCTAGGATCTAAAACAAAAGCACATAAAAAAATTTCAGGAATGAACAAAAAATATTTTTCCCATTTTGCTTTCATGACGAGAATACATTGAGATAAATCACTATCATTAGAATTAACATGTTCATGAAAAATACAAGCAATGTTGCAACAATGTGTTAAAACTAAATGTGAAGTAGGGTAATAAACACCGGATAATTGGTCACTAGCATCATTAAAAACTTTTAAAATTTCACAAATACTAGTGCATATGTTCCATTAATTTGAAAACAAATAAATATCACAAGCTTGAACAAATTGATGAAAAAATGTACATAATAAATCTTTATATTCAAAAGAGGATAATAACAATTTATATGTTGAATTCCAACGAGTTGGAATATCTCGTGCAAACCGCTTAGGCTTCATACCATTTACTCTATAAAATTTTCCCCATTGCTTCATAACTTGAGGATGCGTCCATAAATAATGAATAGCGTTCCTAATTGGTTGAATATGTATGCCTAAACTTTTTAGTCCATCTTGAACACACAAATTTAAAATATGACATGTGCATCTAATATGAAAAAAATTTGCCACCTAGTGATGGTTTACATATTCAATAAGCTCACTAATACTTGAAGTATTTGCACTAGCATTATCAAAAGACATTGAAAAAACTTTGGTAGTTAGACCATATTCTTCTAAAATAACAAATATAAGTTGCGAAATATTTTGTGCCGTGTGTGATTCGTTGAAACATCTATATGCAAGCAACATTTTTTGAATGTTCCAATTATTATCAATCCAATGACATGTAATACCCATATATGAACAACTTTGCCAATGATCACTCCAAATATCGGAACACAAAGAAACTTTATTATTCAAACTATAAAATTCCTTAATTAATTCTTTCTTTTGATCAACGACTAACTTTTTAATTGTGCGTTTGAGACTATTTCTTGGAATACGTCTAATAGAAGGATTTGCACTTGTAGAAAGCCAATTTTCAAAAGATAATTTATCGCTAAAACTAAAACAAAGTTGTTCAACCGCACAAAATTTAGCCATTTCTTCTCTAAATCTAGCTTCGTTATATTTAAATAGTTGAGATTCATTACCCGATTGAGAAGAGAATGCCGGAATTTGAGTTTGACCACGATCAATACCAATTTTCACCGGATGATTTTTCTCGATATGCCGCGTCAAAGTTCCATAACCACTTCCTTGTTTAAATTTGTAACATTTTGAACAATATTTGCATTTGGCTTGCAAATCACCGGAGGGAAGCGTCACCTTGTCGAAGTGTTTGGTGAAGATATCGGATGTTGGGCGAGGCACCACTCGAGTTTGTCTTTGAGAGGCCGCCGGATCATTCATACTTTCTTGACTTGCATGATGACGTGGTGGTGGTGGTGGTTGTTCAACTTGTTGTCTTTGTTGCGCCTCTTGTCGAATTTCATCATCGGAATATTCAAGATCAAATCCATCGACATTGAATTGAGGATACTCGACCTCGGGTGGTATGATGCTCTTTTTTTTTCCTTTTCCTTTTTCACCCCTACGACTTGATCCCTCTCCGGATATTTGTAATTGTATAAATATGAAAATAAATCAACAATTGACAATAAACCAATAATCGAAACTTGATATTTTTGATAATTCAAGAAATTAAAAGGAATTGAGAATAGAGAGAATGAAGAGAGAATTGTGTAAACAAAATAAAAGGAGGTTGGGGGTATTTATAGATAAAAAGTAGGTTTTTTTTTTTTTAAAAAAAAAAATAGCCGGTTGACCCGGCGGGTCGAGCGGGTCGACCCGCCGGGTCGGGTGGGTTGACAACGGCCACAAGATCATGGCCGTTGAATGATCCAACGACCACTTGCTAGTGGCCGTTGGATTTGGGCGCCCTGATGGGCGCCACGTGTCCAACCCGCCGGGTTGGACCCGTTCAACCCGACGGTTTGACCCGCCGGGTTGCCGGTTTTCCCTTGGGAAAACCGGAACCGAACCGCCTAGTGGCCGGTCCGGTCCCGGTTCCGGGTCGGGCCCGTTGACCCGGTTAACCGACCCGTTGACCACGGACCGGTTCCGGGCCCAACCCGGCCCTTGGCCAGGTCTATTTTAAAGGTCATGCTATAATTAATATTTACCTTTTGTTTTGTTTTGTTTTTTTTTTTGTTTTGAAAATTATTTACCTTTTGTTTTATTGTTTCTAAAATTTATAATTATATATATTGTATTTGAAATTTGTGTCATGTGTTTGTGGTTTGTCTAAAATTATTTGATTTGATTTAAATTGTGGTATATATATATATATCTTTTTTTTTTTACTGGGTATATATATATATATATCTAAATAGGCTTCTTTGGTTTTTTAGTGGCATGTAAAAAACCAAATCGTGTAATTCCTATACAAGAAAACTGATCCAACATGAACAAATTATAGTGATTTGAATTTTGGATTAGAGATTTCTAAACTCCAAAAACCGAAAAGCCGAACCAGAGTTGAATAACATAAAACCAACCCAGCGGATGAACACCTAAAGCGTTAGAACTTGGAGATCGGTGTTTGTAAAATTTTGTGTTTTCATTCTCTCTTTTTCATTTCAATTATTTTAAATTATTACTCTAATACTTCTACTATAAAAAATAATATTTTATTAATCGTATATCGGGCCTGCCATCTGCAAAAGATTGAATGTTAACGGAGGCCCAATGTTGATTATTATTAACTTTTTAATGACTTGTACATTGTCATTTTGATGGGAAAATATCCCCCGTCACAAAATTGGTATAAGTATAACATCGTATCAGCTTATACAGAAATTGAATATTGACGAACATCAATTAAACACATAAGATTTTTCCCGTGCCTAAAAATGAATCTCTATCTCAAAAATATTTGGAGCAAGCGTGAGACAATTAATCAAACCATCGATCAGTTTTCAAAATAGCTACATCGAAGCACCCATTCAAATTCTTTATAATTAAAAAACAACATTTTGACCGGTTACTCTCACAAAAACTCTCAAATACATGATTAATGAAAAATTCAACACACCCAAATAGAATATACACGCTTCATATTTGAAGACTTGTAACAAAATTGAACTTTATCACACACACACACACACCTGTGTGACACACACATTATATATATTTATAATATAGATTAAGGTTTGGAATCCAATCGTGTTAGCGTTATAGGACATCCGCTTTGTAATCTAGGAATATGTGCATTCCTTTCCAAGCTAGTATCATCATCATCAACATTCCACCTACGTACGCACACACAAGCGCAAGAATATTCATTATATATGGAAAATAATTTCTAAAAATTAATTATAGCATTTCTTAATCTATACATGTAACATAATTAGGCCACCAAATAACGTGAAGTCATTTTCATTGTTAATGAAATGCATGTGTTTACAATGCGTGGACTTACGTGTATCCGCCGGCGAGTCGGTGCAAGAACACTAACATGGTCACCTTTGCCATATTTATACCCAAACATGTCCGGGGTCCGGACCCGAATGGTATGTAGCTGTATGGCTTCTGCATGTCCTGAGAATAACAAGAAACAAACAATTAATATAAGCTCTTAAATCGCTAAAACAAATTAAATGAGAGATCTCAAGTTAATCATATCACACGAGTACGTATATATAGTATTACATCGAATCTTGAGGGATTGAAACACATGGGTTGCGTGTATATCGCAGGGTCGTAATGTATATGAGTTGCATCAATGTTCACTTTCCAGCCTTTCTTTATCTCAAAACCTGTGAATTGGAGGATCAGAATTAAACATAATCAGTGGATTATATATATGTTCAATATTTTTCAAACATAGAATTAAAAAGGAAAACCATTTCTCCTCATTTCATTTTCAATTTCTTCCCCTCTATTTTAATCTTATTTTACCAATTGTCTCATAAAAATTTATTTAAAATTTAAATTTTGAGAGATCAAAAAAAATATTTATTTATGTTTGAAAAATAAATTGTTTGACAGTTTTTAACCAAATTATAAATATGTTGAGTCATCCTAAATTGTTTTTTTAAAAATATATATATGATTATCATGATCTGAAATACTAAAATATCCTCACAAATTTATATATATACCAACACACACACACACACACACTCATTATCCATAAACAAAATAGTAGTTAGATGTGCACGAATAAAATTGTATGGTTTTCAAATTATCACGCCCCTTTTATGACGGGTAATGCTACATATACACGGAATATTACACGTTGGGTTACACATTATACACTTAAAATTACATGATTATCGATACACTTTATTTGAAAAAAATCTTTCAAAAATACATGTAGGATAATCATAATGTGTAAAACTCTGAACATGTAGCATTACCCATGTATGATTATGACTGTAAAACGATCTCAACAATTTAAACTCGATTATGGTAGATGAGATTCTAGCATATGAGTAATACTCAAACCATACATCCAACGGTTCGTATTTTTACACATATGCGTAATTAATTATATATTGTTGACGTGGCAAATCATGGGACATTAGATCTATCATTGGGGTATTACATATATGTTAGGTTGAAATCTACCATCGATTATCTTATTTTATACACTCCTAAATCATCTTATACATATAGAAGTTTATTTGTAACGTATTATAATCAATATGTTTAGCATAACCCCCATCATAACTTGCCCTGAAATTTTTGTACCAACCTTACCTTCAATAGTGCAGTCATGAAGTGCAACACGAGGATACCACAACAATACATTAGCCATCCTCAAAGTCTCTTTGACAACCTAAACAAGAACGCCATATCATATACATATATACACATGTTTTCATGATATATTTCATGTTGAACAGAAATACATAAATAGCAAATTTTGGGAAAATGATCATTTTGGTTTTCTAAGTTATCATATTTTCTGTTCTTTTCTAACTTTTCAAAGTTGAGTTTTAGTACTCCATCTTTGCTTTTTGTTGGTTTTTAGTCCTATTTAATTACCAGAGTACTGACATAACTTCGGAGACATTAGCAATATTTCGATGTCATATCAGCATTTTTTGATATCGCGTAAGCAGTACTCCAATGAAATCAAATAAGGCTAAAGTATATTAATATCCAATTTTGACAAGTTAGATAACGAAAATAGAAAACATGACAACTTATATGACCTTTTCAATAATTTTTTTTCCTGTAAAATTTTTTTTTTTTAGCAAAACATGCAGCTGGTTTTTTAAAAAAAGTGTTACGTTTCTAACTTTTGAACCGTAAGACATGCTCATCAGATCTTCATATTTAAGTAAAGCTCCAACTGGTTTTCTCCCAAGTATCGACAATTGTTCCTCCTGCACCATGATCACAAATTAACCTTCATCAATGCTAAAACGTAACATTTCCATTCATGTTAATGCATGTGAGCAAATTTTCAATCAGCAAAATTAAAGTACTACCCTTAGCCTGTCCTGAACTTGTTTATTTTCATCCAAAAACTTGACACACCACATTATGGCAGCTGCGGTGGTGCTCTGCCCCGCTATTATCATGGTCAGTAGATTATCCATTATCTCTTCATCGTCGAGCCTTTCGTTCCGAGGATACGAATCTCTTTGCAGCATGGATTGCAGAAAATCGTCCCCAGTTTCCTGTCCATTCCGCCTCCTGGTAATCTTTGCTTTCAGGGTTTCCAGTATCCTTTTGCGAGCCTGCAGCATATATACTTAGCTTTTGTACAACGTACCTTACTTTTAGTTGTTTGAATTTCCATCCTTATAAATTAATCTGTTGACTTACCTTCATGCCACTGTAGTATCTCGTGCCGGGTAACATAATGGGAAACGATAGCATTGCATCGGCAACAACTGTGACATCCCTCTCGAGTCGTTCGAGCGTGGATGCATCCGTGATACTCATCAGCATATCACAGATACCGTCAAATGCAACCTGTACGTACGTGTATATATATTCACTAGCACGATTAGAGTCCTGATCGCAAAATTAAAGGCTCCGACTGGTTCGTGGGTTCGCCGCATATCTCACTTGGCATTCGATAAGGAGATGCCCCTATTTTCGGAACATCGTCCCTATTGAAGTAGTGTGTAATTTGAGCAAAGATAATAGTTGTGAACATGGTGGCCTAGATCTATTGAAGCTGTTTGTGTAATTTTTAAGAGACTTGAAAAAAGATGTTTGAGATATATTTACGCAAGTCTTGAACTAAAAAATGCATGGAATCAATTGTTGGTAACCAACAAAAGTACTCCTATATATATACAATTTGACACATGATTCTTCAATTTCCATATATCAATGATATAAATGGTTACGTACCTTCATAGTGAATTCAAGTACCCTGAAGCTTTTTCCAGCTCTTTCTAATCTTTCTAATCTCGCACACAATTCGCGATCAAATTTCTGGACGAACTTGGATACGGACTTCATGGAGAAAGGATCTGAGAGCAGTCGCCTCATGCGTCCATGTATTTCATGCGGAACACGGAGTAAACTTTTGTTTCCAACCATGTCTCCCATGGATTTTAAGTACCCTTTGTTGAACATCACAAAATCATTGGCAAATACTGCCTTTGCACCCTCGACGGTCGGAACATATACGTGGACATTACCAAATAATCTCGTTTTGAACCACTCTCCATACCTGGTTTAATTTTATCCAACAACATACTTGTCAAATTTTTTTTTTTTTGAGTTGCATGGGGTTTTGTTATAATCAAGTCTCCAACCCGAAATTTCGTCGCATAATTGTCATGGGCTATAAGACATGATCAGCTATCATGAACTATATACTAGCTTTTCACTAGGGGCATATCCAGAATTTTTTTCTTTAAGGGGCTTCACATATAAATTATAAAAAAAAACTAAAAATTTGGAAAATCTAAAATCTTCAATTCAAAATAATATAAGCAAAACAAACATAAAAAGTAGTACTCCTTTTTTACATATCTTTCAATTTGTCTATCATTGCAAACATAAAAAAAAATCATTTAGCAACATAATATTTTTTCCTATAAAAATAAAAATCAAACAATGACTTATTGCCTAATATTAAAAATGAGAACAACTAACACTAAAAATCTTATAAAATTAAATATGATAGAATCTGTCAAACTCAATAAACAAACTAGGACATAATGACAAACATAAAAATTGAAGTCCAAAATAGCAGAACTCAAATTCAAGCAAATAATAGGCTACTAAAATTATCCCAAAATTAAGGCATAAATTAACATTACAAATTATAACCGAGATTTGTATAAATACATTAGTCATCATTCACGGCCATTAACATAGGAAGATTTAAGAAATCCTAAATTTGATAGAATAATATTAAACAAAATAAAATATAAAAAAGAAAATTGAAGATGACAAAAACGAGTAAACAAATCGTAAATAATTCTTTACCTGATGTTTAAGTTTATTTGGTGTGGTGATTACTGATTTGGTTTGATGATTTACGAAGAAATCAGAAAAGTTTGATTGTAGCAATTGAACACGCTGGTTTAGGTTTCTGTTTTTTTTTCTTCCGCCCATTTGATTTTTTTTTAATATAATTAGTTAATAATTGGGTAATATATGTATACCTATACTATTTTTTTTCTTGGGGCTTGCTGGGCTTAAGCCCAGTAAAACCCCTATAGGCGGTACGCCCTTGCTTTACACTTGATATTTACCTCAACAAAGGGATCGAACAAGCAGGGTGGTAGCTTAGGTAACCACTTTGTTTTCTCTATTTTGTATACATTAAATTTAGTTCATTTTGTGTGTTAACAATTTTAAAAATAAAAAGATACAAGCTAAACACATTAAAAAAATTGAGATATCAAAAAAATGCAATTTAGGCAAAAATAAAAATCTAACTAAGTTAAACGATACAATTTATAAAATAATCACGAATGCATAATTTATAACATTAAATAACAAACATGAAATTTAAAATAGTGTCATCAATACGTAATAATTTATTATATTATTTGATAAGTTCTTAAATAATTTTATTTTTCAATATATACCACAAATATGAATTAAAATTGATATGTATTATAGTTTATTTTATTAAATAAATAATATAAATATATAATAAAAAAATTATGAAAAATTGAGGGGGGTCCCTGTGCCCCCGGCCTGCGAACAAGCAACAACATAATTAACATATATATATATATATATATAATTACCTGGATCGTTGGAGTCGAACGAAATCATAGCAGCCTTTCGTGCTATTCGTGGCCGCAAGAAAAGCGAAGGTCTGGCCAAGAAAAGGGATGCCGAGTTTCCCAGGAATCTCACCTTTTCTCCTCGTTGAACTTAACCATGTGAGAACTAATAGTACTGCCAAACTTATAATTCCAATGAGTAAACTGAGCATAATAGGAAATGGGACAAACATGGTTAATGTGAAGTAAAGTTCAGTACAGACAAGGTTCTCGAGTCGTCAAATTAATAAGGATATGTGGTATTAATTAATCCATTGAAAGCATCGAAATCTCCGAGATTCTTTTTCAGGAAAAGACAAAAGGGTTTCGAGTCCATCTCGAGTTCTTCACATGTTTCGTTTAGGGTGTATTCAATGGAGGAGAATTGCTGACATTTAATTACTTTCATTGATTAATTTGAGGCTATGTTTGAAAATAATATCGTGTTTGGTTTGATTTTTAGGAATAAGATTAAGTAATGATTTAAATTTTTTTCCCCAAAAATACCCTTTACTGAATAATTAAATTAAAACCTACTTTTTTGTTTCTTCTCAAACATTTCCTCCGCGATATTACAGAAACACCTAGCCACCATTCTCGCTGAAGAGCATTTTACAGAAAGCAAAAAAATTTGGGATAGAAACGAATCATGGATGTTTAAGAACTCTCTCAAAATTATAATTTCTCCGAAACGCATCATCTTCACAAACAACATTCAAAAATTTCAAGGGCATTACGCATTTTGTCTGCATATGTGGATAGCCAACACGAAATTCCAACCTTCCATGTTAAATGTTCAAATTAATGTTGTGTAGAAAGAAAAGCCTGCGCAATGAGCTTTCTCCACTTTTCTGGAAATTTCTCAAACGAGATAATAAAAAAAAAAACTGCAGAGATTTCATCCCTCTGAAACCCGATGCTTGGATCTTATCGTGAGAAAAAGTTTTACATCGGATCGGAAGAGATCACTTTGGAGAGCCAACGCAAATCTTTGTCTGCAGTATATATAGAGATCGGAGGTGGTGTAAGGTCAAGAATGATGGGGGTATTAATGAAAAGTGGGGTAGGATAGAAAGAATGATAAATAATAATAGGGGTTGCAAGTGGTTTATTTAACCCTTCTTTATTCACCAAAGTCCTATCTAGACAACATTAAGTAGGTTTAATAAAAATTCAACCAAACAAAAGACTAACACTATAATTTACCACAATCCTAGCTAATATTCAGTACCAAATGGGCTCTAAAAGTATAATAGTATATAGAAATCCAATGGTACTCAAAATAGATTTTTTTAGAGTTTTAAAAGTCAAGTGATATTCAAATTTGACTTTTAAAAATTTCTGCAAAAGTCTAGTGTTATTCAAAATGTCAAAAAAACTTTTAATAACTTCATGAAATTTATTGACATACCCTTTCAAAAAAAAAAATAAAATTTATTGACATACAAGCATTAATTCTTAAGGTACAACTATAATTTGTAAAAAAATGTATTTGGCCTAACCCAAAGATTTGGATGAATTTCTAAAATTTATAACCCACTTAATTTCTCGGTCTTTCTTACATCTCTTCTCTCCCATATTCAAAATGCATATATATAGTAATGATCACCTGCACCCTAAGGTGAAAACGATTACGTGACACTATACACGTCAGTTCCACATCAGCACCGTATTGATGTCACATCAACGCCATATAAAAAAAAGACTAAAATTGCCAAAAAAAAAGAGCGGACTAAAACTGAATTCTGAAAATATAGAAGACCAAAATCACAAAGTGACAAACATACAAGACTAAAAAAACAATTTTTTCAAAAAATTATAACACGAATTAATTCAAATATTTGAATAGTCGCATAACAGGAAATTTTAAATTATTTTGTGCTTTTTAGTTTTGATTTATACCAATAATTGTAATATTTAATAATAATAATAATAACAATAATATATGATTCAAAAAATTATAACACGACTTAATTCAAATATTTGAATAGTCGCATAACATATATGATAAAAAACAAAAATTAACAGATAATTTTTTATAATATAATTGATAAAATAATTTATAAGTTATCATATTTTTTTTTGAAAAGAATTAAATTTACACAACCACAAAATGTTTTAATTTTGTTACATTAATATATATATATATATATATATATATATTAATTTAAATTTAAAGCAAATGATATTCATTTCCATCAATAAATTAAAAAAATATTTCAAATTAAAGTTATTAGTTATGTCAAATAATTATTATTTCAAAGAAATAAACGAAAAATGATAAGATATATTAAAGATACAAATTCATGTAATTGTAAGATATATTAAAGATACAAATTCATGTAATTATATGAAAAATTTATAAATTTCTATAAAAGTCCTGCGAAAAGTCTAAAAAGAATCAATGAAAATCTGATTATAAATCCGTGAGATTCTATAAAAGTCAATAAAATTCATCAACTCCACATAAGTTTGTCATTTTAAAAAGTCATTAAAATTATAGATTGAATACACCTCTTGATCTTTTATGCTTACGCGAGGACTTTGAGATGTGCTGCTCAGATAATGCCAAATATTCATCCAATGACATATATCTATCGGGTTTAATGCATACGGCCCCCTTGTAAATGTTCTAATTGGCTCATAACCCCTCGTATTATTTTAAGTGGCTCCACGGTCCTCGCGTATTTGAAATATTAGCTCACGTGCCCCATGCTCAATTATAATATGTTTTTAATATATCTTAATTATGAATTGACAAATATACCCCGATAATTTAATGTGTATATGCTTTAATATTCAGGCATTGATTACCCTTATTCAATCTCTTCCCCAATTTCACCCAACAAATTCTCACGCAGAAACCCTAAACTCGAACCAGATATTGGAACAAAGATATTCGTTGATGGGATTCTGAATTTGAAGTTGGAAGTGTGGTGGACTAGGTAATCTTCCATTTCTTATTCTTACAAACAGTACATTATGGAGTCATCAGTTAATTTTGAGATGTGGGTTGGTGGTTTGTTTAAGATCCAAAGCGAGCCCGGAAAGCCAAAAATAGTTTATGTTGGGGGGCTTAAGCATGAATTTAAAAAGGTTGACTTTGATAGGTTTAACTACAACAATTTATATGATATGTACCGTTTGTGTGGTGGCAACAAGTTGAATGTGCGTTTTTTTTTAGAATTCCTGGGTATGTAATAGAATATGGGCTTACAGAGATATCTGGAGACAAGGAAGTTACTGAAATGTATGATTTTTACAAGAACTTAGAAACAGTTCCAATTTGGGTTGAGGAGACCATGCCAGTTCCAGAAATGGTCATGGATCCTGATGGGAATGTTGTTCCTACTAGTGAATTCATTCATTCAGGTCCAGTAGGCTACATTGAATATAAAAAAGAGTCTTCTAGTGGTCATTCATTCCATTCTCCTGATGAAAATCATTCTAGGTCTTGTCATGTGTCACCAGAACCTCAACCAAACTCCCCTGTTTTATCACAACCTCAACCAAACTCTCATGCTTTTGATTTAAATGCTCATGAAATACCCGAGGTGAATACATGCTCTGGTCCTGCTCTTTCACCTCATAACTCTAGCCATGTAGAACATGAATTTGATTCATGTGATCAAGAAGATCATACAGATGTATCCCATAAAAATGGATTTAGTGACATTGATGAAGGTATTAGTGAGAGAAGTGAGTTTGATGACTCATCAGATGGAAATTACTCTATGTCAACTGAATATTCTGAATCTTCTTACTCTTTTGAATCTGATGTAGAAATTAATAACATTGGAGTTAAAATTAATGATGTAAGAGAGGGAGGGACTAAGGAAAAAAGTAATGACAAAGGTAAGAGTAAGGTTTGTGAAAAAACAAATGATAAAGGCAAGAGTAAGGTAGGGGAAAAAAGGAAGGTGGGTGAGTATCATGATGATTGGGATAGTGATGATGGTGAGGATGATGAGTTAGTAAGTCTTGATGTGTAGTAACCCAGATTCCATTTTAAGATAATAATATGATAAACATGATTAAGGGTTAGTAATTAATCATTTTCGGAGTGTTATTGGACTTCGGAAGAGAATTTGGGCTTTTGACTTTGGGCCGGATCGGAAGCTCCGAACCCAGATCGAAAGTTCCGATCCTAGCCACTTCGGAAGCTCATCGGAAGCACCGAGATCGGAAGCTCCGATCCAGGAACGGACGTTCCGATCTCTGGCTGCCAGCTTTTCTCGATGACTCAGCCGCGAGTTTTGACAAGTGTTGGACGTAGAGAAGATCGAAAACTCCGATCGGGCAATCGGAAGTTCCGATCCTGGCGTGTCCTACATGCACGTAATGAGCTGGATCGGAAGCTCCGATCCCGAAATCGGAAGTTCCGATCCTGGCCGGGAATTTTGCCTATAAATAGGGCTTCACAGATTCATTTCTGAATTATGAATTCCCGAGTTTCTTTCTTCAGTTATATAGTGTGAGATATACACTTGAGGGCCCTATCGGTTACAATAGAGGTTCTGGAATAACCAAGGTGTGGTTATAGTCATCCGGGACTAGCGACTGCAAAGGGCTAACTACGAACGAAGGTATGGTCCGGGAATCTATTTAAGTTTTGGGAGTACTTATTAGCTTAGTTAAGGCTTATAGAATTTATGTAGTGATACGGTGAACTTTTGAATATAGGCTTGGAACCTAGGATCCTACTTTACTTGAACTAGCCTAGAGGTACGTACACATTGACTGAGATTGCCAGCGAGTATACATGTTTATATGTTGCATTTATTTGGCATTATTATATGGCATGAGATATGATTTTACCGCTTTCTATATTCATATGTCATGTGCATATACACGTTGAGCCTATACCTTGTTATACCTGACTATAGAGCCGCTTAGCTCTATACTCGATAGTCTGTCACTGAGAGTACCGCGACGGCGGGGGCATTTATGTCTGTCTACTCTGGTGTACTAGACGAGTGTGGTTGCACCCAGAGGTTGATCCGTGCGGTGGCAGCACTCATGTTGAAACGACCCTAACTCTCTAATTATTAAATAAATATGCGGAAATTTTTTTTTTATACTTACTAAATAAAATATGTACATATATGCCCATACATATACGCACAGAATAAAAAGATTTAAAATAAATAAATAAATAACTTAAATAAAAATGCATTCTTTAATAAAATAAATATCTGAGTCAAATATTGAATTAAAATACTGCATAAATAAAATGATTAAAGTTTGCATGCACTGAAAATATTTAAATAAAATATTCCAACCCACAATCCCTGAAAAATAATAAAAATATTTAACGTGCTGAAATATTCAAAACATGCAATGTGACTCAGACATCTATCACGGTCACGGGGTCACTGCATGTCCGCTCATATGTCCTCGCCGCCGGTAGGAGCTACATCCTCCTCTACATACTCACCTGTACCATACCCGTGTAGTGAGCCTAGAGGCCCAACATGCTAACATAACAAGGGTTTAAAATAATTTAAATCAATTTACTACTAATACATAACATATACATGAATGAGCATGCTTAAAAAAATATCATAACATATCATAACTTAAATTAACTTAAATAACATAATACATAAATATTGTTGAGCAAATTATTTTCTAACATCGCATGGTTGTATCCGTAGTGTAACCTTAAATCATACATTAAATACTGATCAGCGTGGAAACCAACGTACGTGGCGGTGACGAATCACCTCTTAAATTGGCAGTAAACTGCCCTTCAATAGTTCACATATGGGGACGAATCCCCCTCAAATCTCAAATTATCACACTACTTCAACTTCCAACATAAAATATTTTCTTATTGCTCAACCTTAAACATTTAATCGTACATAAAATTATTTCATGAATGCATGTACTTAAATAAAATGTGTGTCCTTCATATATATTTAATTTAATTTCATACTAACATATACATATTAAAATAACTTCAATGCATAAAAATAATTAAATATATAATCAGGACACATGCAATTTCTCATGGATTGTACTGGACTGCTGGCCCTAACACTCAAGCCCAATTACTTAAATCTGGCCCATTAACACTGAGACTGGCCCATTAACATACTTAAGCCCAATAAAATTATTCCAAGCCCAATTAAATAATTCAAGCCCATTAACAACCAATTCTGGCCCAATGGGCCCAAAAGCCCAAAGACTGGCCCAATAACTTTCATGGGCCCTAAAGCCTATAAAAATTAGTGGGCTCACTTAATTAAATTAATTAAGCCCAAACAATTAAGTTCAACCCAAAATAATTAAATGGAGCCCAATTAAATTTTGAGATTTAATTAGGCCCATTAAACCCTTAATTAAACTAAAAACTTAAAAATAAAAATACCCGAGTTTAACTAACTTAACCCGGACCCGGACCCGGACCCAACTAACTTAACCCATGACCCGCTGAATTGACCCGGACCACCAAACCCGACCCGGACCCAACTGAAAACCCTAGCCCGAACCCAATCTGCCCCTTCCTCATTCCTCTCGGCCCGCCGCGAGCAGCAGCCCTTCTAGGGCTGTTGCCGCCCTGCTCCGGCCACTCCTGGCCGGAGCCCCGCCGCCCAGACGTAGCCCACGTCTGGGCGGTTCGAACCTAGCCCCTGACCCCGGCCCATGCACCCCACAGGACCGAACCCGATCCCCTTCCCACAGAACCCTATTCTGCGACTCCTCTTGGCCGATCTGCAGCAGTTGGTTCCCTGGGCTCGTTTGGCTCAAGCCATTCGAGCCATTCGAGTCCAGACACACCTAGGACACCCTAAGGACCCTGGCCAGTAGCTAGAACGCACCCATGACATCAAAACGTGAACATGAATCATTCAAACCACACTACAATGCTCGACTCCATGAAAGCCGATGTGTTCTGAAAAATCTTTAAAGATTTAGATGCATACATCATACACACACCATAATAACTGATAGGTACGAAAATTTAGAAGAAAAACATGCCTAGCACCGAAGTTTGAAGAGAAACAGGCGCGTGGAACGATTCCGGGACGACGGGGCGACGACGACAAGCTTTGGACCTTCAAAAACGTGGCTATGGTGTTCTTCCTTGGGGCTGCTTGGTTGAGGAGGAGGATGAACAGTAGGGTGGCGGCTGTGTGTGTGAGTGATCGGGTGAGGGGTGGGTTTGGGTAGATTAGGTTTTGATTTTTAATTAATAAAAATAGGTTTTAGGTAATTAAGAATAATTAAAAGTTTTAAATATAAAATATAAAATTTTAAAACTCCAAATAAAAGTTAAAATCTGATAACTTAAATTAAAAATATAAAAATCCCGAAATTAAAATTTAAGGGAATTTTAAAAATAATTAAAAGTCATTAAAATGGCTAAATTTGGATAAAAATGGACTCCTAAAATTATATAAAATTAAATACTAAAATTTTTGAGGTAATAAAACTTAAAATAATATTTTTGGGCTCTTAAAAGGCTCATGAAATAAATTGGATAGAAAATTGTCATCTCGTCCGTCCACGGTCCCGTCTACGCGATAAAATAATTAAAATACTAAAAATCCTAAAAATCACTAATTATGGGTTAAATGCTTAAAAATAAATTAAATCATGCACAAATAATTCACATAATTATTTAACCCATAAATCACAAATTTAAATAATTAAATACCCTAATTATGCATGCGGATTTACGTATTTAAAATACCGGGTGTTACAATTCTCCCCCCCTTAAATTGAATTTCGTCCTCGAAATTTAAAGTACTTACCCGAACAACTCCGGGAAACGAGTCCTCATCTCTGCCTCGGTCTTCCAAGTAGCTTCCTCCTCTGAGTGATTCAGCCACTGGACTCTGACCATCGGAATGACTCGCGTCCTAAGTCTCCGCTCCTCCCTAGCCAAGATCCGTATAGGCCTCTCCTCAAATGCTAACTCCGGTGTCAACTGAAGAGGCTCAAAATCCAACACATGCGACGGGTTGGAGACATACCTCCGAAGCATGGATACATGGAAAACGTTGTGCACCGCTGCAAGCCCTGGCGGCAAAGCTAAACGGTAGGCCAACGTGCCAACTCTCTCTAGGATCTCGAATGGCCCTATATACCTCGGATTAAGCTTTCCTCTCCGGCCAAATCGTACCACTCCCTTCATAGGTGACACTCTCAGAAACACGTGATCACCTACAGCGAACTCCAAATCTCATCGTCTGGTATCTGCATAACTCTTCTGACGATTCTGAGCAGTTCTCATCCGATCCCGAATCTGAGTCACAATGTCAGCTGTCTGCTGCACAATCTCCGGACCCAGTAACATCCTCTCGCCAACCTCATCCCCATGCACAGGAGATCTGCATCTCCTCCCGTACAATGCTGCATAAGGAGCCATACCTATAGACGATTGAAAACTGTTGTTATAGGTAAACTCCACTAATGGCAGTCTAGTCTCCCAAGAGCCCTGAAAATCAATGACACAAGCTCTCAGTAGATCCTCGAGAATCTGGATCACTCTCTCGGACTGACCATCTGTCTGGGGATGGAATGCTGTGCTGAACAAAAAGTCTAGTCCCCAAAGCTGTGTGCAGACTCTTCCAAAACGCAGATGTGAATCTCGGATCTCGGTCTGACACAATCGACACTGATATGCCATGCAGTCTAACAATATCCTTGATGTAAAGCTCTGCATACTGTGTCAATGAATAAGTAGTCCTCACCGACAAGAAATGAGCTGACTTGGTGAGTCTATCCACAATCACCCAAATCGCTGTGCAACCTCTGGCACTCCTCGGTAAGCCAACCACAAAGTCCATCGTAATATTCTCCCATTTCCATTCCGGAATAGGAAGAGGTCTAAGAAGTCCTGCTGGACGCTGATGCTCAACCTTGACCTGCTGACAAGTCAAACACTCTGACACCACTCTCCCGATGTCTCTCTTCATCCCGGGCCACCAATACAATATCTGCAAATCTCGATACATCTTCGTACTTTCGGGATGAATGGAGTACGGAGATGTATGAGCCTCTGCTAAGATCTCAGCTCTCAACTGATCGACGTTCGGTACCCACATCCTACCTCGGTACTGAACAATGCCATCCACAACTGTATACAGAAGATTACCCTTGGCCTCATCTCTCTGTCTCCAACGCTGTAACTCCTCATCAATAGACTGTCCATCCCTGATCCGATCTCGCAAAACTGGCTGCATCGTCAACACTGACAGACTCGGTGCATGAACACTCGGATAAAACTCCAACCCAAACCTCTGAATCTCACTCTGCAGTGGTAGCTGTACTGACAAACACGATACCACTGACGACTTCCGACTCAAAACATCGGCTACTACATTAGCTTTACCCAGATGGTAGCTAATGTCACAGTCATAATCTTTCACCAACTCCAACCATCGGCGCTGTCTCATGTTCAACTCCTTCTGTGTGAAGAAGTACTTGAGACTCTTGTGGTCTGTGAAAATCTTGCACTTCTCGCCATACAGATAGTGCCTCAGATTTTCAAAGCGAAAACCACTGCTGCCAACTCCAAGTCATGCGTCGGATAGTTCTGCTCATGAATCTTCAACTGCCTTGACGCATAAGCAATAACCTTACCACACTGCATAAGCACTGCGCCTAAACCCAGTTTAGATGCGTCGGTGTACACCACTAACTCCTCATGTGGTACTGTCACCGCTAACACTGGTGCAGTAGTGAGTGCTTCCTTCAACTGATCGAAGCTCCTCTGACAGTCTGAACTCCAGATAAACTTCGCATTCTTCTTGGTTAAGGAAGTCAAGGGTACTGCAATGGAGGAAAAACCCTTGATGAACTTCCTATAGTATCCTGCCAAACCCAAGAAACTGCGAATCTCCGAAGCATTCTTCGGAATACCCCAATTCTGCACTGCCTCAACCTTCGACTGATCCACTGCAATCCCATCTCTCGAAATAATGTGGCCAAAAATGCCACCTGCTCAAGCTAAAACTCGCACTTGCTGAACTTGGCATACAAACGATGCTCCCTCAAAGTCTGCAAGGCTGTCTGCAGATGCTGTCTATGCTCCTCAATGTTCCTAGAGTAGATCAATATATCATCAATGAAGACTATGATGAACTGATCTAGATATGGCTAAAATACTCGGTTCATGAGATCCATGAAAACCGCTGGAGCATTGGTCATCCCAAATGGCATCACTAAGAACTCGTAATGCCCATATCGTGTCCTGAAAGCAGTCTTGGACACATCTGCATCTCTAACACGCAACTGATGATAACCAGATCGCAGATCGATCTTGGAGAACACTGAAGCTCCCTGCAACTGGTCAAATAAATCCTCTATCCTCGGCAGTGGATACTTGTTCTTCACTGTGACCCTGTTGAGCTCTCGGTAATCGATGCACAGTCTCATACTGCCATCCTTCTTCTTCACAAATAACACCGGATCTCCCCACGGAGAAAAGCTAGGACGAACAAAGCCTTTCTCTAACAACTCCTGAATCTGCTCTTTCAACTCTTTCATCTCGGTAGGAGCAAGTCTGTACGGTGCCTTAAAGATAGGCACGGTGTCTGGCACTAACTCAATACTGAACTCCACATCTCTCACTGGTGGAATTCCTGCAACATCCTCCGAAAAGACATCTGGAAAGTCACGAACCACCTCTATCTCTGACAAAGATCTGCTAGATGGTTCTGAGACCGTGACAATACTGGCTAGAAACCCCTGGCAACCCCATCTCAACAACTTCCTCGCCTGGATGAGAGATATCACCTGAGGAATATCACTGCTCTGAGATGCATGAAAAGTGAACGGGTCGCCTACTGTAGGTCTCACTGACACTGATCTCCGACGAAAATCAATCGAAGCTCCATTGACTGTCAACCAGTCCATACCCAAAATCAGATCAAAACCACTCAAAGGCAAAACCACCACATCTGCTCGAATGGAGTGTCCCTGAAGCTCCAACTCCAACTCTCGAATGACCTTCGAGGTAGAAATAATCTGCTGACGGCATAGTAACATCATACCCACTGTCAATACTCTCAGGTTTGATGCCTATCCATCTGATAAACTCCAAGGAGATAAACGAATGCGTAGCCCCAGAATCTAGAAACGCAAACGTGGAGTTGCCTCCAACTAGAATTCTCCCTGCACGCAGAAAATTTCCAACAATTTTCATACCACTACTAAAATTTCCCCCAACGAGTCACTAACAACCCTTAATTCTAATCACAAGTAGATACATGCTTCTTATTCTAACATGCAGTTAAATAACCCAAACAACAACAATTTCAAAAGAAAGACGAAAATTTTAACCAAAGGAAAATTATTAAAATGCTAGGGGTAAGTTATACCGGTGATCAAGGAGGTGTCTGGATCTACCTCCTCGGCCTGCATGACGAACACTCTACCAGCAGTGTTCTTCTTCCTCGGGCAGTTAGCTATCTGATGCCCTGGCTCCCTACAGTGGTAGCAAACTCCTGCCCCCAATAGACAAGGTCCCGAATGCATCTTCTGACATTTCGGGCAAGTAGGAAAACCTATGGCATTAGGGGCCCCGCCCCTCTGCTGCTGGGGCCTCTGCTGCTGCGGCCTCTGCTGTGGATTCGGGCCCTTAGCCGGCCCAGTAAACTGCTTCTTCGCAGGAGGCTGCGAAGGTGGTCGCTGATACCCAGCCTAAAACTGTCTCTTACCCTGCTGCTCCCTCTGGATCTCTCTCCGACCCTCCTCGAAACGCAAGGCTCTACTGACTGCAGACTCATAAATAAGGACGTCTGCCATGCGAACATCATGCTTGATATCCGCCTTCAATCCCTCCACAAACTGCCTCAACTTCTCCGGTGGACTGTCTGAAATCAGAGGCACAAAGCGACAGCCCCTCTCGAACTGTCTCACATACTCAACCACTGACTTGTCCCCCTGACGTAGACTCATAAAATCCCGAATCATGCGACTGCGCACATCCTCAGTGAAATACTTGGCATAGAAGATACGCCTGAACTCTGCCCAAGACAGTGTAGGAAGGTGAACTCCCCTGGCAGCACCCTCCCACCAAAGAGCTGCGTCTCCCCTCAGCATATATGTCGCACAGTTCACCCTGTCGGCGTCTGTGATCCCCATATAAGCAAAGATGGACTCCAGAGAGCGAATCCACCCCTCAGCCACCAAAGGATCGGTGGTACCAGAAAACTCCTTGGGTCCCTTCTTCTGGAACCTCTCAGCAACGTCCTCCTCATGGGACAACCTAGGACGTGTAGCCTGCTGCTCTAACAGAGCAGTAATACCCGCCATCATATTCGCATTGGCCTGCTCCAATGCTGCTAGAGGGTTCTGCGGAGGTGGAGGTGGAGGTGTAGGTGGAGATCCCCCACGTCTGTTCATCGGTCTGGGAGGCATTCTGCACCACCACATATTTCTTTACGTAAATCGTCATGCATAACTAAGGGGTTTAAAATTAATGCTAACTTAAATTCTTAAAATAAAACATGCTATAAATACTTAAAACTTACAGACCGGTAGCGTGGATTTCTGAGCTCGCATAGCAGTAAGGACCCCTCCAAGGACCGTGCTTTGATACCAACTGAAACGACCCTAACTCTCTAATTATTAAATAAATATGCGGAATTTTTTTTTTTATACTTACTAAATAAAATATGTACATATATGCCCATACATATACGCACAGAATAAAAAGATTTAAAATAAATAAATAAATAACTTAAATAAAAATGCATTCTTTAATAAAATAAATATCTGAGTCAAATATTGAATTAAAATACTGCATAAATAAAATGATTAAAGTTTGCATGCACTGAAAATATTTAAATAAAATATTTCAACCCACAATCCCTGAAAAATAATAAAAATATTTAACGTGCTGAAATATTCAAAACATGCAATGTGACTTAGACATCTATCACGGTCACGGGGTCACTGCATGTCCGCTCATATGTCCTCGCCGCCGGTAGGAGCTACATCCTCCTCTACGTACTCACCTGCACCATACCCGTGTAGTGAGCCTAGAGGCCCAACATGCTAACATAACAAGGGTTTAAAATAATTTAAATCAATTTACTACTAATACATAACATATAGATGAATGAGCATGCTTAAAAAATATCATAACATATCATAACTTAAATTAACTTAAATAACATAATACATAAATATTGTTGAACAAATTATTTTCTAACATCGCATGGTTGTATCCGTAGTGTAACCTTAAATCATACATTAAATACTGATCAGCGTGGAAACCAACGTACGTGGCGGTGACGAATCACCTCATAAATTGGCAGTAAACTTCCCTTCAATAGTTCACATATGGGGACGAATCCCCCTCAAATCTCAAATTGTCACACTACTTCAACTTCCAACATAAAATATTTTCTTATTGCTCAACCTTAAACATTTAATCGTACATAAAATTATTTCATGAATGCATGTACTTAAATAAAATGTGTGTCCTTCATATATATTTAATTTAATTTCATACTAACATATACATATTAAAATAACTTCAATGCATAAAAATAATTAAATATATAATCAGGACACATGCAATTTCTCATGGATTGTACTGGACTGCTGGCCCTAACACTCAAGCCCAATTACTTAAATCTGGCCCATTAACACTGAGAATGGCCCATTAATATACTTAAGCCCAATAAAATTATTCCAAGCCCAATTAAATAATTCAAGCCCATTAACAACCAATTCTGGCCCAATGGGCCCAAAAGCCCAAAGACTGGCCCAATAACTTTCATGGGCCCTAAAGCCCATAAAAATTAGTGGGCTCACTTAATTAAATTAATTAAGCCCAAATAATTAAGTTCAACCCAAAATAATTAAATGGAGCCCAATTAAATTTTGAGATTTAATTAGGCCCATTAAACCCTTAATTAAACTAAAAACTTAAAAATAAAAATACCCGAGTCCAACTAACTTAACCCGGACCCAACTAACTTAACCCATGACCCGCTGACTTGACCCAAACCACCAAACCCGACCCGAACCCAACTGACCCTAGCCCGAACCCAATCTGCCCCTCCCTCGTTCCTCTCGGCCCGCCGCGAGCAGCAGCCCTTCTAGGGCTGTTGCCGCCCTGCTCCGGCCACTCCTGGCCGGAGCCCCGCCGCCCAAACATAGCCCACGTCTGGGCGGTTCGAACCTAGCCCCTGACCCCGGCCCATGCACCCCACAGGACCGAACCCGATCCCCTTCCCACAGAACCCTATTCTGCGACTCCTCTTGGCCGATCTGCAGCAGTTGGTTCCCTGGGCTCGTTTGGCTCAAGCCATTCGAGCCATTCGAGTCCAGACACACCTAGGACACCCTAAGGACCCTGGCCAGCATCTAGAACGCACCCATGACATCAAAACGTGAACATGAATCATTCAAACCACACTACAATGCTCGACTCCATGAAAGCCGATGTGTTCTGAAAAATCTTTAAAGATTTAGATGCATACATCATACACACACCATAATAACTGATAGGTACGAAAATTTAGAAGAAAAACATGCCTAGCACCGAAGTTTGAAGAGAAACAGGCGCGTGGAACGATTCCGGGACGACGGGGCGACGACGACAAGCTTTGGACCTTCAAAAACGTGGCTATGGTGTTCTTCCTTGGAGCTGCTCGGTTGAGGAGGAGGATGAACAGTAGGGTGGTGGCTGTGTGTGTGAGTGATCGGGTGAGGGGTGGGTTTGGGTAGATTAGGTTTTGATTTTTAATTAATAAAAATAGGTTTTAGGTAATTAAGAATAATTAAAAGTTTTAAATATAAAATATAAAATTTTAAAACTCCAAATAAAAGTTAAAATCTGATAACTTAAATTAAAAATATAAAAATCCCGAAATTACAATTTAAGGGAATTTTAAAAATAATTAAAAGTCATTAAAATGGCTAAATTTGGATAAAAATGGACTCCTAAAATTATATAAAATTAAATACTAAAATTTTTGAGGTAATAAAACTCAAAATAATATTTTTGGGCTCTTAAAAGGCTCATGAAATAAATTGGATAGAAAATTGTCATCTCGTCCGTCCACGGTCCCGTCTACGCGATAAAATAATTAAAATACTAAAAATCCTAAAAATCACTAATTATGGGTTAAATGCTTAAAAATAAATTAAATCATGCACAAATAATTCACATAATTATTTAACCCATAAATCACAAATTTAAATAATTAAATACCCTAATTATGCATGCGGATTTACGTATTTAAAATACCGGGTGTTACACATGTGGCGCCGGTTCTGAGCATGATTTTTCAGATGACCCTGTACCAGTCATCATGTTGCATGCATTATATACATATGTTTACTCATGTCTATGTACTGGGCGTTAGCGCTCACGTCCTAGTTATTATCTTGGACACCCTATTCCATGGGGCAGGTCGCAGGATGGACGGAGCTGGTAGTTCAAGGCAGGACTAGGGATCAGAAGCCTTGAGGATTTTATTATACAGCAGGATTCGATATAGCTGTATAATGTTTACTGTTTAAGTTTTCGATTTGGTTGTATCACTACAGTATTTAAGCCTGGATTTTATTACTAAGCTGATATATATATTATGGTTTTATTTCCGCATGTTTTACTCTGTTAAGTTATTTTGCTGTATTAAGTTTAATACATGCTATTAGTTTCCAGTTAGTAGGTGATACCATGCAGGGTCACTACATGATGGATCAGGAGATGAGGGCCCTAGGCATCCTACATACAGGGAGGGTCAAGATATGGAGAGATTTCAGCTTGTGGTTGGTATGAAGTTCAAGAATGCAAGTGAATTCAGAGAGGTTTTGAGGGACTACATGGTGAGACATGGATTTCTATTGGATTTTAAGAAAAATGAGTCCAAAAGAATAACTGTTGTGTGCAAAAATGAATGTAGTTGGAGAATTCAACAATGAAATGACTGAAGCATGCTTGCTCAAGATGCTTGGAACTTGGTCATAATGTAGCAACATGTACCAATGAAGTTCATCCAAAATCAAAGTTATTTAAGGTAATAAAAATGTAATTGTTAAGTTCTTTTCACATTGATATTGACAGTGTTTTGTGTGTTAGGTGCACGGAAACCCATGGCAATCTCAGACTGCCTCTTCTAGGCCATCAAAGCAACATCCATCGTCTAGGAGACCACCAACAAGGGAGAAAAGTAGAGGTTCACAGCCTTCATCAGCTCAAGCATCTCATCACTCAAGACATCCAAAGGTAGAAACAAAATAATTTGGAATTATAATGCTTCAATTTACTAATGTCGAACAATTCTTCACAGGATAACCTTCAACAGATGGATACACAATCAAATTCTGAGCCACAAGCAGACAATGCACCATCAAATACTTCTGCAAATGGATCAACTGCTTCTGTGAAGGTGTATTCACATAAGCTCAAAATTCGATTTCCATTTTGGATTCTTATCTTCTCATGTTCTATCTTCTAAATCACTTTTTGTACATTAGAAAATGCAGAATTTGAATAGAAGAGTGCAAATGAGTCACTACAGCAGAGCAATGGCCAATGCAAGTGCAAGTGCAAATGCAAGTGCAAGTGCAAGTGCAAGGATCAGGACAAGTGCAAGTGCTTTGGGAGTGGCAAGTTCAAGTGCAAGTGCAAGGACAGGTGCTAGTTCAATTTCAGGTGCAGGTGCAGCTGCCAATGCAGGAACTCAAGCAACAAGTGCAAATGTTGATGCACATGTTAGGACAAGTTCCAGTGCACATTCTGCAGAAAAATAGGGCCTTTAGTTTGGTGTTTATCAGGAAATTTAGAGAAAATGTCCTCTAATTTAATGTTTTGTATTTTGGTTTAATGGAAATTGTTGAGAACTTTGACTCTAATGATAAAAACTTGAATATGATGTCTTTTGGTTTTGTTAAGTGTAATTGAGCTTTTGGTTTCTGAATTGTATTGAGATTGTATTGAGCTTCAGTCCTTTATTTTATATTGATAATACTAATGCAGTAAACAAAAACTTATCAACACAATAAACATAATTTTGATCTCATTCATAACCAAATACAGGAGCTAACAATCCATGACCAAATGCATACGATACTGGAATTCTCCCATACTACACCAAAATTCTACCATAACTAAAACTCCATGACTTAATACATCAAAGCACGTGATAACTACCAATTACATGAACACACTATCACTTAGAAAGAAGGCCGATGAGCACAAGGAAAAGCAAGGCACAGGCAACCCAGGAAACATGCACATAACCAGTGACCGATGGATCTTGCATCAATGCTGGCTCCTTGGAGTTAGCTTCGCCATCTTCAGGAGCCTTGACTCTAGTTTCAGGACAACTGAAACTGCTGCAATTAGTCTCCTTTGATTCTTCTTCGCCACCATTTGGTACCAACGTGTGTGTCTCGGGCTTGTACCATCCAAAGAACCCACAATTGTTCAATGTACAACTATAATACAACATACCTTTTGATTTTTTTCTCTCGGACATCACAACCTTAATTTCTGCTCTCTTGTTGCAAGCACACAGTGGAGGAATCGGGTACCTTAAGTCCAACATGGGCTTTTTCACTACAAGAAAAATGGCCTACGACAACGCTTTTTTCACGTTGTTAATGACCCCAAAAAAGCGTTGTCGTAGCCAGTGTTGTAAAAGACCACGCTCAAAGACAACGCGGAAAAAGCGTTGTGGTTTTCGGAAAACACAACGCTTAAAAAGCGTTGTGGTATTTGGATACGACAACGCTTAAAAAGTGTTGTCGTATCTATTAAAAGCGTTGTGGTATTTTGAAATTACAACGCTTTAGTACACTGAGGAAGCGTTGTCGTAGCTTCAATCCACAACGCTTTATATGCGTTGTGATTTCTACAAACAACAACGCTTTTGCAGCGTTGTCTTTTATACAATCTACAACGCTTAAAAAGCGTTGTAGATTGTATAAAAGACAACGCTGCAAAAGCGTTGTTGTTTGTAGAAATCACAACGCATATAAATCGTTGTGGATTGAAGCTACGACAACGCTTTCTCCGTGTAAAAAAACATTGTGCTTGGCAGAGGTTGCTTAAAAAATCATTGTGCTACCAATAAAAAACGTTGTCGTTAAGAACGTTGTTTTCGATTTTTTTTTTAAATTTAAATTTCTATATAAATAACACTATTAAAATACATGAAATTGCAAATCTGTGGCAAAATATTCTCATAAAAAAGTATAGAGTCATTGTGCTGCAATATATTGAAATTGCAAGGTATCAACAAGCATTTAACGCTAGCTATCTCCACAAATATGGTGCTGCAATATTGAAAGAAAATTGTTCCTAACAATGCAATTTTTCTGAATGCGACCACAGTTAGCGACGATCTCCGCCACCAGTAAGAACCAGACGATCTCCGCCACCAGTAAGAACCAGACTTCTGAAATACAACATTAGATAACACATGTTAAATATAACATCATATCAAACCATATAAATCTAACCATAAATTTATAAATGACAACACAGTGGAAGCATATCAAACATCATGAAACAGAAAATAGACTAACAAATGTAAACCTCATAACATGGGTTGCTTTCATTTTTATGTAAATTTACAGTTCATCACACATTAATAAGATTTTTACATTTTATTATT
The DNA here is from genome assembly GCF_033568475.1 of Henckelia pumila. Classification (NCBI taxonomy): domain Eukaryota; kingdom Viridiplantae; phylum Streptophyta; class Magnoliopsida; order Lamiales; family Gesneriaceae; genus Henckelia; species Henckelia pumila. Next base: position 40,237,681 of record NC_133123.1, on the reverse strand, counting down.
GGGAATATTATTGGACCCTTTAGTCAATCATGACCAAGAACAAGAAGAAAATCAATGATGATTCAAAAGATAAGATAAGCCTGCTGCAGGCCTCGCCTACTGTCTGGAACATTAATTATATCATGCATGCGCAGCAACTAATTATATAAATATACATATAAAACTGGTGCTGGAACATTAATTATAGCAAAATCACATGAATTTTTTCATGCTGTTAATGATGTTAACTTCCTTTGCAAACAAACAAATTCCTAGGATACCAAATTCTTGTACATATGCAGTTACAATGATTCATCCCCTGTATGTGGTTGCCCTTCACAGAATTTTTACTTAATCGATCAAATGGATAGCAGGGGTTCTTGCTAATAGAACTGTTATGGCAATCAAGCAGTTGGAGGGGATCGAGCAAGGCGAGAAACAGTTCAGAATGGAGGTGGCGACGATCAGTAGCACCCACCAGTTGAATCTGATGAGATTGATAGGATTCTGATCAGAAGGGAGGCATAGGCTATTAGTACATGAGTTTATGAGAAACAGTTCTTTAGACAAGTTTCTATTCACCTCTGAGGAGCAATCTGGGAAGCATTTGAATTGGGAGTATAGGTATAATATCGCACTAGGAACCGCTAAGGGAATCACAGACGCAAAGGAAAAAGAAGCATGAAAATAACGTAAACAACACACATTCAAACCAGTTTCAGAAGGCCTCGCCTACTGTCTGCTCGAAAAAAAAATATGGACAGTAGTTGCATGTGCCCAAACCACCAAATTCACGCATGTACTCCATGCACTCGAGGCTTTAATTAATTCAATGCATCCATGCATTATGATAGTTGTTGCATTATTTAAGACACAAAATACATGTGCATACCTATTCATAAACGTGTTCTTGTATACATTCTGTCAACTCTGAAAGCACCTCTTTAATTTCTTCTAACGAGTACTCACCTTTTGAGAACTGTCACATATATTATGTTAATAAAAAATCATATAACAATAACTTTGCAAATTTAAAACAATTTAGTTGTAATTATTTGAGTTAAGAAAGATTACTATTGATCGTAGTGAAACGTTCTCGATATTCTCAACTTCTTGAATAATTTGTCTCATATATCTCATCACATAAAGACTACATTGTTTTGCATCTGGCTGCCGAGGATCCTATGGTAGTAGAGAAAAATTTTTGGTGACAAATTTAGATATTTAAACATAATATATTAAACATAAATTATGCATACCTGTACTACTACCCACATAGCATTCTTTCTACCCTTCCTTCCTTTGTTTGAGTTAAACAATCGCAAGGCCCTTCAATATACTTGATATATGAGTTTTTGTATGAGTGAAATAAATATTTGATAAAAATAAATAAATATAAACTCACATATCCACTACATATTTCCAATCATCATCACGAATGCGGTGACTTAAGGAATCCAACACATAAATAACATCCTTGTATGGTTGAATAACATTGAGAATCCAATGATAGCTACGCAAAAAAAACATAATTAGTGATTCTAATTCAATAAATAATCGAAATAAAGCAACCAAATTGATATTTAAATTTTTACTTACCCGATATTACATGGCGCCAAAACTATTTGATCAACCGATGCACCACTCAGTCTATCTGCTAAAGCACTCGCCCTTTGGTTCAACCTTTCAAGCTTACTCTTTTTGTCGTGTGTAGTTTCTCCCATATCCGAGATTCTGTGTGGATTCACAAATCTGAATTTTCCTTCCTTGTTATCTTCCAACATTTTTTTGTAAAGATACCTTTCATTGTAAATATAATAAAATAAAAATGAATGTAAGCAAAAATATGAAGTTGATGTATTACTTAGCTTAAAATCTAAAAAACTTACCATATATAGGCAATTACACAATTTCCTGATATTGGCCCAACATGATACAAACCATCAATGTCCTCACAGTGCAAAAGAATTACACAATCATCATCGAACACCTCACGATCTAAACGCAGTGATATAAATCTTCCTTCACCCAAAGCATGCTTGCTATAACAATACATCATATGTAGTGACAGTGGGACAGAAGGTGACACAACATGTTTCTCTTTGGGTGGTGCCAAATCCTTCTTTCGAGGCTTCTATTAATTGTAAATACATACAAGTTAGATAGGTTGAATAATGAATAAAGTTGCAATATCACATATACCTTATCTTTCTCCACTATCAAGTGTTGTGGCCAAGCCACATGGGTTCCAAGAGCATCGCCCACTACTTCACATTCATTTGCAATAGGAAATGGCAAAGGCGCTGATTTATCAACTACTACATCAATAGAGACTCGGTAGCAATTCTTTGATAATGGAACCCCATGAAGCAACTTTTGAGGATCAACACAAATAATTGTACCATAAGCAACAATATTTGTGCTAGATTCCAAAGTTAATGCAGCTGATTTACCCTAAAAAAGACAAATAGACATGTCAATAAGTTTTATTACATCTATTTAATATGACTCAAACTATTGTCATACCTGTAAAGCATCGGCTTTGCTCAAAATCAGCACGTCTTCATAATCATTGTCTTCCATCTTGGCTTGGTTAACTTGATTTTTCACTGAGCAACTGCCTTTGTCATCCATTAAAATGTCGCATGCACCCATGTTATGCATCATTTCCTCAAGTCTTTGTAAGCATGCACCTTGTTCTGAAATTATTCTATTTGCTTCCATCAACTTCCTTTCATGCTCCACGAGTACATCTGTGGGAACTCCACTGCTCTTCAATGTTCTGCCAGCATTGAAATATAAGGTTGGAGTGACATGACCTCCAATCCCCCTCACACGCCCATCATATTCTTTGGTCTCAAGTGCTTTTGTAAGGATATCCTCTTTTGTCCCTTCAATTCTCAGCACACCATCTCTTTTTTGTTTGATATAATCATCCTGTCATGCAAATTAAAAGAATAATTACTAAAACAATTGTCATTTTAAAAAACATGCTGATTTTCTAAAATGTGAATTCACTTACAATCTTTTGTACTCTTTGCGTCAAATCCTCCCCTTCAAAGTCTCCTGCTTTGTTGGCTCGTCCTTTCTTCCACATAATAGCCCTGTTAATGTCATTATCGTCACCTAATTCAGCCGCCTACAAGGAAGAAAAATACAATAACAAATGTGAATAAATTGTATGTGAATAATTTGGATGGTTTGTAAAGAAATACTTACTATTTCAGACGCAAATCGTGCATATCCCTTGCGTGAAAGCCGATGAGGATATACGTTTTGTTTTCTTCTATCTTTTTGTTGATCACTTAGTTTCTAGTCATTTCAAATATGCGACAAGTCAAATTTGAATAATAGTTAAAGAATGACTTTTGGTTGATTATGTACAAATTATAAAATAATAAAGAATCTTACAATGAAGTCTCCAGACATACGACTGATGACAAACGCACTCCAATCATCTTTTGGTATACCATGACCAGCAGGTGGCTCATACAACTCTTCAGGTTTATCAAGCTTGCCTAAAATAAACGTCTGCGTAAGATGGGCTTTGTATTGACGCCACTTACTGTTTGCTGATCTCAAACAACCCTTCTTCCACTTTGCGTCAACATTATATGACAACTACAAATAACAAAAGCGAGAATACATTAGAAATTAATAACATAATAATATTAAATATATACTATATTTTAATACATGATAAATTACTTACATTAACCGAATCCCATATCAATTCTTTAACATCTATTGGAACTTGCTTCCATGTCTTGTAAGAAATCTTGACCTTTTCCCGTGCAACCACGCCAATGTAACTCTGCATTCCAATAGCAGCTTCTCCAACTGGCTGTCCCAGTTTGTTGAATGCAACATCCTTTTTAATTCCTTTAACTCTTTGTATTGCAAGACTATCCATTTTTGTGCGACCTCTAGGAGTTCTAGTGGTGTCGGTGTCAGCAGAATCCAACCCAGTGTTACCACACCAACTCTCTCTAGTGGTAGCATATTCTACTTTTTCTTTACCCTTGCCCAACTTTGCGTCTTCTATAGTGGCAGCATATTCTAATTTCTCTTTACCCTTTCCCATTTTTGCTTCTTTCACTAATATTTATTTTTTGCAATTGTAGAGGGCAGAACCAACTTCACTAATCTGATTCTGCAAAAAATTTAATTTGCCATTAGCAAAGTGAGTGATTCTAACAAAAAGTTTTAACAAGACTGAAGTTAATAGAATCTATGAGACGAATGACACATAACAGATAGATTTAACATCAATATAAGATGAAAAAGTTCAGCACAAAACATAAGCAGACCTAATTTTTATACTAATTGTTGGCTGATGGGGGGTGCAACTCTTTGTATTGCAAGCCACCTTTCTAGTCATCACAAATTCGTAGGGATAAAAGAAAGAGCTGAGATAAGGAGTTCCTCAACTAAGTTCAAGGTATCATCTGGGTTGAGTTTTTCAGCTCAACTGGAATTAAAGGGTCAAACTGAGCTGGGACATTTCTCTGCTCAACTTATCTCCACTCAGCTGACATCGATCCATGCAATATACAAAGTATTACTGTGGGGCCTTGCCAATCATCTAAGGGCTTGTCCCGAAGGATATATGGATATCCACATTAAAAGAAAAAAACCAAAATTACATTAATTTAGGGAAAACCAACGAGTATGCAACATTACTGGTATAAACTACAGAGATAAGTCATTCACAAAAATAAAGATACTCACAGATGAATACACTATCCCTACGAGATCAAGAAAACCTGGGAGTAAAGGAACTTTGTCGATGGCCTGTTTTCAAATCAAAGACAGTGGACAGAAATTAAAAGATGAATTAAACCGTTAAATCAATTCAAATATATAGAAAATAAGTGCTTGCTATTCTACAGTTCAAACCAGATTTAGCCCCAAAAAAGCAGAAAAAACTTTGAAACAGCAGACGCTAATCAGGAACTGCTTTGCTTCGTTGGACAGCTTTATATTTGTTCTCCAACAGCTTTTCAGAAGCCAAAACCTACAGCAAATACAAGCACTGATAAGTATTCGCTAGTTGTCGAACTCTTTCCTGTAAACTTTTAGATGCATTATGTAATCACAAATAAATGCATTGTCTAGAAATAAGAAAGAAATATAGGCAACAACAAAAAATAAGAACAATTCATGTAAGATAGAAGTACTCTCAATATCCAAGAACTACTAATTTGCCATTGTTTGATTACTGAATGTCAAAAAATATCTGATCATAACTAACAATGTCAAACAAGCATCTTCAAAGCGTAAATAACACCTCAATGTAAATTTTTTACAAACTCATCTCAAATGTGAAACTTAAGTACTTAATTATTTTCAACCCAAATCCCATCACAGTCTTCACGAATGCATGGTTCATTGTCATCTGCAACATCAACATCCATTGGTGCTAACCCTCTGCTAGAAGACTGATAATGCATTGCAGTTTCTTCCAACTCTTCACCCTTTGTGTATTCAAAGTACTCCCTACTTGGAGTCGCAAGTACAACACTCCATAAAGGATCTTCAGGAGCTTCAATGTAAAAAACTTGCTTCGCTTGGCTCGCTAAAATAAATGAATCAGATTTGTATCCAATTCTATGGAGGTTGACCAACGTGAATCCAAGATCATATACCTTGATACCATTACTATTCTCCACCCAATTACATTTAAACATCGGAATTTGAAATTTGTGGTAATCAACCACCCATATTTCTTGTATTACTCCATAAAAAACCATATCTGACACGATAGGATGTTTATCCTTTGCACTAGAAACTTGCATTGTCTTTGCAACTAAGCTGACTCAGGAGTTTTGAACAACTCGCATATCATCACGCTCTCTTGTAGCATAAGTAACCCCATCAATCAAATAACTAGAGTACTTTAAGACTTGCTTGGAAGGTCCACGCGCCATCCACTTTAATCTTTCGGATACTTGATAAGTGGAATGATCATCAACACGTGCAACCTATATTATTTGTGTGATAACTTATTATTTATGCACAGTCATGATAATAAATGTACGCCAATTGTGATAATAAATGAACTCACACGATCAAGCAACCAGGTACTAAACGTTCGGTTATGCTCATCCTGTAACCACCTCTTGGAAGCCCTTTGTGGAAATCTTGCATTCAAATATGCCATGTGTTCCCTATTCAAATTATTATTACGAGTAAGCAAACATGTAGATTTAAGAAAACTTAATGAACATATTAGTAAGTGGAAAAAATTACTCAATATAGCGATCAGTGTCAACATCATTTTCCAATACATAACGATGTGCTTGTTGCAACTCATCCTCAGCAATGGATTGCACAATTGCAGCCGACAAAGGTTTAGTAAGTTCTATTTGTCGATGACTTGTAGGGATCCCAATTGTGTGCAAACTACCAAGATAGTCTGAGCAAAATTCAACCGCCTCTTCAGCAATATAACATTCAGCCATACAACCTTCCGGTCTATTGCGATTTTGCACATAACCTTTCAAAATCTTCATGTATCTTTCAAAGGGATACATGTACCTATACCAAACTGGGCCACATAATTTCACCTCTCGCACAAGATGAACTGCTAAATGAATCATTATGTCAAAAAACGAAGGTGGAAAATACTTTTCAAGTAAACACAATATGATCACAATCTCTCTCTGCAGCTCATCCAACTTTGAGGGATCCATCACTTTATTACATAGCTCATTGAAGAAGAAGCACAAACGAGTGATAGAGTCTCTGACATGTTTGGGCAAGACACCACGTATGGCCACTGGAAGTAATTGCTGCATTAAAGTGTGGTAGTCGTATGACTTAAGGCCAACAAGTTTCAAGTCCTTCATCGAAACAAAGTTTTTAACGTTGGATGAGTAACATGTAGTTAATTGCATTCCACACAAAGAATTCAAAATCTTTCTTTTCTCATCTTTTGTAAGTGTATAACATGCTGCTGGCAGAAAAGATTTCTTCTCCCCCATCACTGGAGCCAAATCTGTCCTCAAATTCATTTCAGCAAGGTCTAATCTAGCTGCAATTCCATCCTTTGTTTTTCTCGGAATGTCAAGCAACGTACCGAGAAGACTTTCACAGACGTTCTTTTCTATATGCATCACATCAAGAACATGTCTAACATATAGATGTTTCCAATACTCAAGTTCAAAGAAAATTGATTTCTTTTTGAAGGATGGTTTTACATCATCCTTCGTGGACTGAATCTTCTTTCTCATTTTTCCCCAATGACAATGAATTCCATCGACTTTTTTTAACACTTCATCGCCACTCAATGGTTTGGGTGCATGGTTGAACTCTTGGTACCCATTAAATGCCATTCTTTGCCTTCGATAAGGATGATTTGCAGGTAGAAACCTTCTATGGCCTGTGTACGACATTTTCCTGCTATGTTTCAACCTTGTTGAATATGTTTCTTCACCACAAATCGGACATGCGTGATATCCTTTCACAATACATCCTGACATGTTTTCATATGCAGGAAAGTCATTGATGGTCCACAGCAAGACAGCTCTGAGCGAGAAGGTTTCTTGTCTATATGCATCATATGCTTCAACACCTGTATCCCATAGGAATTTCAAGTCATCGATTAGAGGTGCTAAGTAAACATCGATATCATTTCCTGGTTGTTTGGGACCAGAAATCAACATTGTGAGTATCATAAATTTTCTTTTCATACACAACCACGGGGGAAGATTGTAAGTGATCATTAAAACTGGCCAACAACTATATGTAGAACTCATCATACCATGGGGATTGATCCCGTCAGCTGAAATGGCCAATCTAAGATTTCTTGAATCAGCAGCAAAATTTGGCCACTTGTGATCTACTAATTTCCAAGAAGGTGCATCAGCTGGATAGCGTAAGTATTCGTCATTAAGTCTTTTATCGGCATGCCAAGTCAGCTCCTTGGAAAACTCCTTATTCCGAAACATTCGTACAAATCTCAGAATTGGAGGGAAGTACCATAGAACCTTTGCAGGAACTCCTTCCTTTATCGTATCTTTTTGGCCCATCTTCCACCTTGACATCCCACAAGTAGGACAACTGTTCATATCCTCATACTCCTTCCGATATAAGATGCAATCATTAGGGCAAGCATGGATTTTCTCATAAGTAATCCCTAATGCAAACAAGCTTTTCTTTGCATCGTAGAAAGATAAAGGCAATTCGTTGTCATCTGGAAGCATTTCTCCTAACAAATTGAGTAGGTCGGTGCAACTTTTGTCACTCCAACTATATTTGGCTTTCAAGTTGAATAATTTTACAACTGCAGATAACCTTGTAAATTTACTGCATCCAGGATATAAAGGTTTCTCAGCATCTTCAAGTAGATTTTTGAATGTGGTTGGATTCTCAGCATAACTATCAAATGCAGCATGTACCATATCTATTGGTTCCTCGGCGTCAAACTTTGGTACATCTTCCCTTTCTTCATCACGATCATTATTTGAGTTCTTCATCGCAGACCTTTCACCATGCCATATCCAAGTATGATATGTCAAATCTATACCATTAGAATACATGTGTGCCCTTATAGTCTCTACCTTTTTCTTCTTCAGATTACCACATTTTGTACATGGACAAGATATTGCTTCCCGATCCTCGGCATTTTTTATTGCAAATTTCAAGAAAGACTCTACTCCATGCTCATATTCACTTGATAACCGAGACTTTGACATCCATTCTTTGTCCATTATTTTAGTAAGTAACACTATAGAGAATAAAATATATAATGTTAATATGTATATTTTCAAGCTGATGATAACCAAGACTTTGGCATCCATTCTTTGTCAATTTCAGGGGACGCAAAGCACATCATTGGCAATTTCAGGGAACTTCTTAAAGAGCTTTAGTATTTTCTGATTCTGATTTTTATACATATCATTGGCAATTTCAGGGAATGCAAAACAAATAATCCATCTTCTGTTTCACCAATTGAGCAGCATATTCATTTAAATAGAAAACAAATAATTACATAGGTTAGCCAAACATTAACTAGAATAGCCATCAGCTGGAGTTGGTAGTAATTTGGTGAGAAAAATGAGGTATAACTCAAAGATCATCACCAAAAAAAAAACAAAAAGGCTGTTATGCCAATTTAAAACAGTTGCCTTGCATGTTCAGGCATAATATATTCTACGGTTTTTATCATGTCAGCATGAACCAGAAAATAAATAAGCATCCACATTTAAACTACAAAATAAAGAATTAAAAAATAATTTTAATAGTCAGCTTAATGGTCAGCAACAAGATAAAACAGTTCATAGAGTTGGCTACAGAATCGCCAAATATTGGAAGAAATATAATGTCTAAACAGAAGGGTACCTTCTTGAATTTCATATTTTAAATCAACAGAAAGATCTCTTAAACACAAAAGTTAATGGAAAAGTTAATGTCAACCCATGCAAACAAAAAAAAATTATATGTTAATGGAAAAGAAATCATAATTTAAACCAACTTGAATCAAACCCACGACATTAAGTTAATCATCAAAATTGATTTCTAATGATGCTCCTTTAAATTTTAATCTCCATATGGAAATAAGAAACAGGACAATGGGAAATTAAGCGTGCTTCCTCAAAAGCAAAACAAGCATACCTGCTGGCCTCTATCAATGGAAGATGATCATTGTGTGGTTTTTCTATCATATTTTGTACCTCGAAATCCATAAATCATTGCATCATTATCATCTGTTGTACAAGTTTTCCTAGACCATCTTTCTAGGCACATAAACTCATGAAAGGGTGAAGAATCTGAAACATATGAAGGCATTTTAGAGCAGTAGATTGATATTTTGCATAGTGGGAACATATATTTTAAACAAAAATTTATATGAAACTTTAGCTACAGCAAACCTTGTGGTTTTGATAATTCCAATGACAACCAATCCTCAATTCTTACCAAAGAAAATGCAGATTCAGTAACTCTTGACTTTCTGGGGGTTGCTTTTTCAAATTCTGCGGCAATATGACAGTGAGCAGCTCTGGTTTTTTAGCACGAAGAGCTCCTATGATTACGGCAATATTAGTACATGAAGCTCCTGATGTATAAATATGATTTTTCTGCAGAAAAAGAATATGGTTTTGAGACAAGAATTCATACAGAAAATCATGGATATAAATGAGTGGACATCATAAAGAAAAAGAATCAACAGTTAAAGTGATAAGTCAGATTGAAAAATTCCAAAAAGAAGTCACATTTATGTTTACTCATTCCTTCTCAGCCATTTGGAAAACTCAGTTTAAGAGAATTCACTTTGAATGGTCCAGGTTCATAAAAAGATAAATTCATCACAAATCAGTAAATAATTGACTGGATATTCAAGCTACTACCATGGAACAAAATCAAGTCTCACATGCTTCTAATAAAAAATTGAATAAATGCAATGATTGAAGGACATGGACCCATTTAAGGGGATCTCCATTTTTCCATAGAACTCGCAATTCTAAAGTTTACTGACTACCTTGAATTAATAAATTCAATGCTATACTAAGTGGAGCACTCGGTCTTAACAAAGCTAGTGGACGCCCCTTTGGCTCTACAATTTTGGGAAGCCAAGTGTTAACAACAGTTTTTCATTAATTTTTTTTCTTTACAAAAATTGATTCTATAATCATATGGATTCAAGAAAACCAACAGAATATACCAATACAAAATCATAATCTCAGTTTCTATATTAATAAATTTTTGATGTAATCACAGCCATGTTTCCCTGGATTAAAGTAGTGTCTGGGATTGCTTCTAGGAACTGCTTTCTGTTTTTCCATTATAGAATTTTGAAATTCTGTGAAGAAAAATTTCAAAAATGCTTCCTAGAAACAATCTCAAACACAATCTTATAATGTCAAATAGAGGTCAATGCAACTTAAAGTAATTGTATTATTTCTCTGAAGAACAAAAATTTATGTAGTTTATTTGCTGTAATCACTGCCCTGTCTTCCCAAATATTATACAGGTTGGTTATCATGAATGATTGGAATATCAAAGCACCTCGAAAAATTGCTAAAGTTTTGGTAAATACATAAACTTTGACGAGAAAATATATAAAAAAAAAATTGGCAGCAACCACATCACACTATCACAGCAAGAAAAGGCAGATGAAAACGTGGACTTGGGATTATATTTATAGTGAATAAATTCATACATGTAGTGATTGTAAGAATAAACTTCCATTGACAACCAATGGGGGATTTAGTTTGTCAAGATAACAAAATCTATCTATCTACTTAAGAGGGACAGATGCTCATACAATCTCCAAAACGTCCAAAACAAAGTGTGAAGCAACAATATTTCATCCGAGGTTGGCCAAGAAACTCGAGTAATCAATTGCAACAAGCATTCACTAAATAATGAAACAATCGAGAGAATTTATCTAAAAAAGATCAAGGAAATAAATTATTTTTCCTGCAACCCACAAACACCTACTCTACAACAACAAAGGAAATCAAAAAGGCGAAACATGATTGTTCATAAACAGTGAGACACAAAATTTTATAAATCAACGAATCATTGACTTTTAGGACACAGACGGAGATTAAATGACGAGTGAGAAATGAGATGAGAGATCTACACCTCGGATCGGAGACAAAGAAACAAAATCTTGAAAATCAAATAAAAAACCATTTTTAAGTATATTTAACATGAATAACCAGAAACCATTCTTAATCCCTAACCCGTAATCGAAAGCACAGTTTGAAATCAACAGACCGACAAAATTATTCCAGCAGAACAAGACTAATAAACACTGAATTGTAATTGTTTGAAAACAGTAGAGAAACATTAAGAAGAAAAGAGTTCTTGAACCAATTAGCATCGAGAAAAAGAACGACTATTTCCAATATATATATATATATATATAAAAAAGGTTGTAAAAAATAATCACTATCAAAAGAGAGACAAGCCTCGCTCTTATTCTGAAATCAAATTCATCAACCACCCAATGTCAGAAAGAATCATAACTACCAGCCAGAGCATTGGTGTACCATAACTATCGAGAAGATATCAATTTCTAATCAAAGGTTTCAACCTATGCACAAAATAGTAAAAGAATCTCAGTTGAATACCTAAAATTGCCAAACTCACGGTGAAATAGAAGCAACAATAACACAAAAAACGAGTTTAGTTTTAGAGTGAAAGTGAAGCAAGAACACCGAAAACAGAGTGAAAACGAAACCAAAAGGAAAAAAAACTAACCCAAACGAAGCTCACAAGAGTCGACCAGATAGATATAAGCGACAAAGAGGAGGCCGAAAACGTTCTAAAGCGATGAACGAGAGAAGCTTCGGCGGTGGATTTTGAGAGGAAAGCTACAGCAGACGGCAGAGCAGATTTAAATGTGCTAAAATCCGACCACCAACAACTGTTCTAGCCCGAATCCAACATCAAAATGACTCAAAATCACGAAATAGATGCACCAAGAACAAAGCCCAACCACTTGGAAATGATTCACAACAGCCGCACTACTCCAAGCTAAACATAACAACTCACGACATATGGGAAATCCGTGAAGCAGCAATTTGAGCATAGAGCATATGGGAAATTTGTGAAGCAAAAATTTATCTATGAAGCTACAGCAAGAATCGAAAGAGAATAGCCGTACGTTATATTTTAAAGATGAAATCAGTACGGAGCTACATGAGAAAAATTACTGAAAGAGAGAAGAAGGAGAGAAAGGGATCGGATGGAGCTGCCGGATCGGCAGTGTTGGGGAGTGTCGATGTTGAGGAGCGTCGGCGTTGAAAGAAGGAGAGAAAGGGATCGTAATCGAGAAGGGGGAGAAGTAATCGAGAAGGGGGAGAAGTCTGATTTGGGGATTTGGGAATATTATTTTTTTATGTTTTATTTTAAATAAAAATAATATATTTTCTACAACACTTTTTAAAAAGTGTTGTGCTACATGGAGAAATAAACGCTCAAAGACAACACTTTTTAAAAGCGTTGTCTTTGACCCCAAAAAAACGCTGAATAACAACGCTTTTTAAAAAAAGCGTTGTCTTTGATTAATAAAAAACATATAACCACAACGCTTTTCACTAAAAGCGTTGTCTTTTTAAAAACAACAACACTTTTCACTAAAAGCGTTGTCTTTTAAGTGTTGTGTTTGTGCATTTTTCTTGTAGTGAATTTGGTTGAATTAAATGGAGCTTTGGATTCCATGGCTTTGACTGGTAAAGTGAGAATGAAGAAGACAACGAAGGGAGATAAGAATAAAACCGAATAATTGAATAAAATAAATGAGGGGAGGGGCATTTTAGGAATTGAATATAAAAATATGGGTAACATACAAGCACCACCTGCATCTTACGCGCGTGCAAAACAAAAATGATGGATCGAGGACACGTGAGCTAATATTTCAAATACGCGAGGACCGTGGAGCCACTTAAAATAATACGATGGGTTATGAGCCAATTAGAACATTTACAAGGGGGCCGTATGCATTAAACCCATAATCTATCTATCTGTCCGCGTATTTTATGTTATGGATGATGTTATATGTATACCGATGATTAAATAATATTTTATATATTACACTTGAAATCATCAAATTATCCGACCTCCACTTTATTTAGAAAAACTCTTTCAAAAAATACATCAAAAATAGTTATGTAATTTCAAGTGGAGTGTAAAACCTAACCCATAACTATTCATCTAGATATACTATTTCTTGTTATATTATTATTTATTTAAAATAATTAACATGGTGCTTCACCTTTCTCGATGTAGGTCGTCACTAGGGGTGGCAAAAATTCCCGAAATTCCGATCCTTCCCGAATCTCATCTCATTCCCGTCTCGAAAAAATCCATACCCGAAATTTTCCCGACCCGAACTTTCGGGATTTTTCTCATCCCGAATAATATCGGGAGCGGGATCGGGAATAAAACCTTATCCCGACGGGATTCCCGATCCGTCCCGAAATAATATAATAATATATTTTATTAATAAATTTATTAATATAATAAGCTAAATATTATTAGGTTTCAACTCATATAACACTTAATTGTGGCTTAATTCGCATAATTTTTATTGTTGGGACGGTCAAATTGTAAAATCACGAAATGCCATTTTATTTTTGTATATTTTTTTAAAAAATAAATTAATAATTTAATTAATTAATATTTATAATTATCTAATTAGAAAAAATATGTAGAACAAGACTCAAGAGATTAATTTGACAATCTATTTAATAAAATTTATTTAGTAATTGTATGATTTATATCCGAACATTTTATTAATAATTATACAATACATTTTTTCTTTTAACAAAACTTTGAAATATAATCCGAAATATTTTAATATTATATGTTTTAAGTGGAATATTTATTTTTATTTATAAATATATGTTTCTAAATAGTATATTTAATAAAATTATCAAATTTTTTTATTTTTTGAACGAAATCTTAAACATGAAAAAAAAATTCGGGATTTACGGGACGGATCCCGATCCTATTCCACCCCTAGACTCGTCACATGGAGTACTCTTTGTTAATATTAAAAAATGTGTTTCTTTTTTTTAACATCTAAATCTAAAAATCTAAATTTAAATTACTAAGAAGGATGACAATCTTTCGTGAAACTCAACTTTTTTTTTACATTTATAAGAGCACATGAACAGATCAAGAATATCAAGTAAGAAGTTTCATCACCGACGATAGCGGTAGCGTTTGAAGTTGAAGTAGACATGTAAGATTCCCCGCTCAAATGTACACTTGAACCCCGGCCCTTCTTGTGCGAGTACTCCCATTCTTCATTGACAATACGGAATGCAACATCTTCATAAGGGGGTCCCAGCATGAAACCTAATCATACAGCTATCTCCGTCAGCTTTCTCGATGGTGTAAGTTGGAGCTTTTATTTTGTCAACAAGATCTGGGTAAAAAATATTGAACTTGTATCCCTGCACTATATTGGGGGGGAGGCCGATTAATGTCATGATCATAATGAGTTTGGTTGTATTTGTTCCACTCGTACCCAGTGTGGACGCGATTAAAATATTTTGGCTTTCTTGGACGGTATTTATCATGCCACCAGTACACCACCTGGGAATCAAGCTGCAGGTTAATTTCATTATTTGAGCCAAATACAGCATCGCCAGCTTCCTCGGTGGCTCCCATGGCTTTCAAGGCATTGTTCTCATGGATACGCCTCTCTTCCTTTACTGCAGCAATACGTTTCTTCTCCAGAATCATTCTGTCCTCCTCAGGCTCAATCGCATATTCAGTAGTCTCAACACCATGCAATATCAACTGTGGGGAATAAGCTCCTTCTGCTTCTTCATCTTGGATCTCATCAAGAATTTCAGAATCGTTTACATTGCGGTGTTGGTGCTTCATGAAGTCGCTCCAAATGCATTTTGACATGAATTTCTTTCAAACAAGCCTTTGCTTTGGTGTTGGTGCTTCATGAAGTCGCTCCAAATGCATTTTGACATGAATTTCTTTCAAACAAGCCTTTGCTTTGTAAATATGAAGACGTTTAATAATGGCTTCCCAATACTCCACCACCTTGGCAGTCCCAGATCGCATTTGGGACTCAATCTGGGATAGAAGGGCCTCTAGTTCACCATAGGTTTTTCCTTGCAAAAGATCCTTAACATCTGCTTCAATGCTCGCATGCAAACCCCTTTCTTCTTCCCCTGTAATCTCTGTTGGTAGTTGCTCTGCTCGCACTCTGGCATCCCTTTTATTAGTTTCACCTAGTTCCCATTCACAAACAACCACAAGTGCCTCCCAATATTGAATATGGGTAGGAGTTGCTCGGTCTAAATCAAGGTGCATCTTAATGTCTTCGTGAAGCTCTTCCATTTCTTTTACAGTCAAACCCTTGAAAACCATGTATGGTTCATTTAGCTCTAATATCTCAAAATCATCTAGTGAAGGCTCAAGATGTTTGGTGAGAATATCAATTGGTTTATTGCGACCTTCACGTATCCGAATCTCGGACCGGAATTTACTTTGCTCGAAAAGAAACTATTCTTCTTTCTTCTCCCAGTCTTGAAACTCAGCTCGAGCACGCTCTCTTGCCAACAGTGCCATCTCTTCCTCATGTCGTGCTTTCTCAACAGCCCTTTCCTCCCTCCTTTTTTTGACCTTTTCAATCTCGGCCATTCTTTCTCTCTGCTTTTTCCTCTCCGCTTTGATGGAGGAGAACTCGTCTAATGGCAGCATTCCTTGATTAACGTCGCGCACAATCTTTTTTCGCCATACAAATTTTTCGTTAAGATTAGAATCACCAAAAGGATTTGAATCGTTGCAATATCCAGAGATGGTCTGGGACTTCAATTTTTTAGAAACTCTCGCAGCCTTTTTCTGCGCCATTTTCGCTAGGTATTCGGCAATTTCTTCCTCTGATATCTTCCTCTTATCCGAGTCTCCATGTTGGTGGCGTCGCATCCTGCTCTTGCGACGAGAAACTGATACGGATTCGGAGACGGAAAGCATGCCACGAGCAACACTAGATCTACACTACACGGCGCGTAGGAGACCGCGTGTTGACGCAAAAAAAGAAGAACCCACCACTAACACCACCAGATGGAAATCAGGTGACCATCACCGCCACAAAAAACACCATATCTACTCGGCGCAAAGGAGACCGACGCCTGTTAACGCAAAAAAAAGAAAAACCCACCGCGAACAACACCAGATCCGTACGAAGTTTCCGAGTCCCGGATAGAAGGCAGAAGACACGCAGATGAAGTTTCCAAATAGAAGCCAAACGACCAAAACTTTTGGAGCGATGGTCGGACGACTGATTAACGGCGGAGAAAACGATGGGCAGGCGCGAAGCGTAAGGCGGCGCGGAGAACACACAACGGTCGGAGGAGAGAAGAAGAATAACAGGTGTTTTTTGTTTTTGGTGTTTTTTGTTTTTTAAAAGGATTATGCCATGTGTATATAAAGTCCTACGATTACACCTCTTATAAATTAGGCAGGAAAGTATATCAATTTTTTTAAAAAATAATTTATTTTTAATTGTTTGTCTTGCTAAAAAAAACTCTTAACAAAAATATTATTATTATTATTAATATTATTATTTATTATGCAGTTTTAGGAGTGTTAAAATTGAACCCGGCTCAAGTTGACTGAAAAATTATCGGACTAAGATTGATGTTTTAGGGTTCGGGTTGAACCCAAAATATTTTATTTTTAACAAAATAATTAAATACACATAATAATAATCTTTGATTTAAATACATAATAACAAAATCTCACTTATATAGTTCTATGTAATTTAAATTTGAAAGTTTAATTGTACGAAATTTAAAATATACTTATTACACAAAATAGAAATTATTTTTATAATTCAATGTTTTACAAAATAATTATTATATGTTGAAAATCTATGATACAATATACAATAATTTTTTTCCAAACATCCAATATATAAAAATATATTAAATATTTCTTAATTCTATAAATAAGTACAAATTTTTTTAAATTTTTTTCAAACTAAACCCGAATAAATCAATAGCGATCGGTCCAAACTCGAATAATCCGATCAACCCAAAACTACATGATTTGATTTTTTATTTTGTTTTTTCAACAAAATATTAATTATTACACATAATAATAATTAATATATTTTAATTTAAATAAATAATGATAAAATCTAGTTTATATATGATTTAAATTTGAAATTTAAATTTTAAAAATTTTAAAATATATTTACTATAAAAAACAATCAATTATTATTTTTTTGAACTCCGTAAAAAATATATATTTTTCATAATTATTTTTTAAAATTTTATAAAATAATGACTTTTGTTGAACTCGATAAAATTAATTCGATAAGTAAGGAATAAAATAAAAATAATATTTTAGTGAAAGGTTTTTTTGGGCAAGACAAATAATTATAGGTTGAAAAGAAAAAAATTTTAAAAGAATTTTTAGATAATTTTTTAAGTGTATGTAACCCTCTATATAAGACTCTATATGTACATATAGCATTATCCAATTTAAAAAATGTGTATTTGATAACATATGTAACAAAATAAATACGATGGACCAAAACTTTGTATAATATTGGTTTTTTTTTTTCTATTAAAGTATTCAAAGTTTTGTTTTGTACACTAATTATTTTATTGGATTAATGTCACATGAGCATTTTTCAATGTTAGATTCTTATTTTTCAATGCCACATTAACAATTGAATCAAAATAGCCGAATATTAAAAGTTAATATATCAATAACAAAATTTGAAAATTTATTGGACCAAAACTATAATTGAACGAGTAATTAGTTGCGATATCTGTGACCAATCTGCGATATAGTAATTTAGTCTCTTAAGTTGGTGTCTGTTTTTTTTATTTTAATTATGTAACTTGTAAAATATTGGTTTTCATCTATAAGTAACTTGTATATGTATATATACACACACAAATATATACTAGTTACATCATTGCATGTGTTGTTAAAATCAAATATTTATTGTTGTTGTAATTATATTTTTATTTCTAACATATTTAAATTTAAAATTAAAATAGAGGCACGAAAAATGGAGAAGAGCATGTGCACATGAAGGTTAAAATATATATATATATATATATATATATATATATATATATATATATATATATATATATTGCACGTGTTGTTAAAATCAAATATTTATTGTTGTTGTTTATATATTTATAAATATATATTTGTTTTTTGTTTAACATTTTGAAGGGTAATTTAGATGTTTTATCTTTGGCTTCATCAAATTAATTTTAGTTTGATTACCAAGTTATATTCTTCTTTAATAAGATAGTAATAACACACACGCATGTGCACACGTATATACATATATATTGTTTCAGCATTTTTTGTCCTAACCCCCTAAATTCATAGAATATTATTCATTTAATATTCATGCTTTCGGATGTGACTCACCTGACAAGAAAATAAACTATCAAATTCATGCTCGTACAATTCCTCAATCATTCCATTGATTCTATCTAAAAGATGGTAACTGTAAACTTCTCTTCAATAGCAAGCAATATAACCCTTCCATTCAAAATACTAAAAGCCAGTTGCCACTTTTCTTTAATCAAAATCTTTCAATCACATTGCTTATATTTTCCCCTATATAAATTCTCATATGACAAACACTATTCCAAATACTACAAATATTGGTGATGCGATTATCATAAAATGACTACCCGGGGCGAGTAATATATTTGAGAGAGTGAGTCCCTTCTCAATTATCCAACCCTCCCTTAGCTTTTATAATGGCCCGCTTGGGCCTTCAATGATTACTGGGTATGGGCTAACTGACGGCTTTTAAGGTGATGGGACGGCCATCACGTGTGATTTAGACATTCCGTAGTTTAAGGAAAGAGCTCACTTCGTTGGAGCGTGGTCCATAATGATTTGGTCGGGGATTTGATCCTGACACATTCTAAGCAGACGTGGCTGCTTCCTGGCCTTGAGAATAAAGAAAACTTGGGCCCCCTAGCTTTGCTTTCT
This sequence comes from Henckelia pumila, assembly GCF_033568475.1. NCBI lineage: Eukaryota > Viridiplantae > Streptophyta > Magnoliopsida > Lamiales > Gesneriaceae > Henckelia > Henckelia pumila. Next base: position 40,218,238 of record NC_133123.1, on the reverse strand, counting down.
TTTGCTCTTACCCGAGTTCTCCCCAGACCTCCCGGGGTCTCCCAATTGCTTAGACTCCCTGGGTTATATCATCATCCGAGATACTCCTGATACCCGGGGGTATAGCCACCCGAGGTATCCTACTAGGATATCACCACACTCTCTAAAGATAGTCGGGTTAGGACCTGCTCCGCTGTCCCGACCACCCGGGTTGTAGGGTATCACCCGGGGGTATAGCCACCCGGGGTATCTTACTAGGATATCACCAAATGGTATGAAAAAAAATCATACCGATACCGATAATAAAATTTTGAAACTTTGGTTCGAAGAAAATCTATATTGATACCGTATAGATACCGAAAAAATGTCTATATATCGAAAAAATTTCGATACGATACACCAAAATTCCGGTATTTCGGTACGGTATGTCAGCCCTAATAAAAATACTCGTGTCTCTATCACTACACAAACCCAAAACGATCCCTAGTTCTCCAATTATTGCACCCGACAATAAATATTGCTCAACTCTCAAATTAAATTTTTTTATTGTATTTAGATGTCGATCAAAGTTGATTTTCTATATATACATTCATTGAACCATTCGAATTAAGAACAACTGGTTAAGCAGTGTCTTATCTATATCTCTACATTACTATCCGATATTTCATTATCACATCACAACAGAAGTGGTGCCTTAAAACATACTAGTGGGAATGGTAGCACCTGTTATGTCTGCAATATAATATATGCAAAAAAAATCAGACTCATTATTTTTTTTAAACCTGTTATGTCTGCAATATAATATATGCAAAAAAAGTCAGACTCATTATTTTTTTAAAAGAAAAAATCATCATTTATTTCAAAAATTTTAGAAGTTTTTTTTGGGAACAATTAAATTTTAAAAATAATCTTTTTTTTTTCCTGAATGACAAGTACTTTTGAATGATTCATAGTGATCACACCAAGATAGTTATTAAGGGGTGTTTTATTTTTTTATATATATATAAGATAATGCATAGAATATATATATATATTTTCTGAAACCCATATATACATTGGGCTTAAAGCCCGCTAAGTTTTTAATAGTAATCATTTGAGCTCAATCAAGCAAATAGTATATTTTGCTAATCCATTAAGTTGCATGTCATCATAATAAAACTCAATCTACCACATATTAGCTACTTTTACAGCCGTTAATTTAGTTTAAGTCCGTCTGATCGACTCACTTCATCTCATAATCTTAATAGGTTGAGTTTAAAATTTTTCAACTTAAAATTAAAGGTATGTCTAGACAGGGCAACCCGTGCAGGTCGTGAACCAACCGAATACGGGCTTGAGTTGGCCCACGGGTCTGGAAGAAAAATAAATTTTTTTACATTGTGTACTTATGTTGATGATATAGATTTTTTAATGAAATTTATGAATTTCTTGTATTAATTAATTTGTATAAAATGTACACAATGTGAAATCAATAAATAGAAATTATATTGATATTTTTATGAATATTAATTTATGAAATGAAAATTTTAATTAATTATAATGATTATTTATTTTTCTTTATTATTGTTTTTAATTTTTAATTTTTGTGAGTTCAACCGACCCATTCCGCTCTAGTTGCAGGCTTGCAGCTACTCAGTTAGACCACTAAATTGTTTATTTATAGTAAATAAATTAATAAATCTCAATTTAACAATTAAATATTGAATAATGATAGCGTAGCAAATCTAAATACGTTTCTTGTTGAATTTGAGGGCAAAACATATTATATAGGTCAATATTTTGACAAAACATGCATGAGAACTTTGACAAAAATAAAACTTTCACAAAATATGAGTATCAAAATAACGCCAAATTAAAATTCAATATATCAAAATCAAAATTTGAAAACTTAGACAATTAAAATTAAAAATCGAATAAATTAGTGGAAAAAAAAAACTATTTTCTATATGGAGTTTTGCAATCATTAAAAAAAAATAATTGTTAGATTTTGTCATTTTGACTTTAAAAAATCACTTTTGTGTGTTTCTTAAACCCAAATTATGTGTTACTTATGCTTAATTTAATTGAAATCTAAAAACTAGTCATATAGTGGTTATGATTTTCCAAAAGTGATTCTAATAAAAAAGTCAATGTTAAAATCACTCTAACCACTTATTTATCAAACACTACCCAACTTTGATTTTTAGATTTTCATATTTGTTTCCAAACACTACCAACTTTTAATTTTTCTTAACTTTTTTATAATTTATAAATTTGATGTTTATACAAATTATAATCTTTTGTAAACACTCTTTAAATCATCCCTGCTTTAACTGTTTATTGTTTTCGAATTCAGTCTCTCTCTTCATTCACTCCTCAATGGTGGTGGTGGTTGTTGTTGTTGTTGTTTTTTTTTTTTTGTTTTTGTTGGAGTTGCACTTTGATGTAGCCAAAAATTACAAATACTGGTACGTAAGGTCTTTAGGCTAAACCTTGCAACGTAGAGCAGTTACGTAGCGTAAGGTGAACCTTGCAGCGTCAGGTAAACATGTAGCGTAAGGTGAACCTTGCAACGTAAGGTAAACACATAGCGTAAAGTGAACTCTGTAGAGTAAACTGAAACTTCGTGGATCGTCATCTGCGTCACAAACAAATGTCAGAGGCGCCGGGCGGTTCCCCAGCGTAGGCACTCCGACGCTCAAGTCAGCCAAGAGCACAAAGATAACCTCTCAAAATAAGAAAACTCAAGTTGGAGAGAATAATGAGAATGTACCTTGAATATGGAGACGCTCATCTATTTATAGAGTTTAGAAGTGCTTAATGGGCTTGGGCCCTTGTATCTTGGGCTCAAGTTAATATTTAATAAAATTGGGATTCTAACCGATCACACTCAATAATTTAATCCAATAGATTTGTTCTTAGCCATTTATGACGCGGAAAACTTGTTCAAGTGAGAAATTTTGATTTGGCATGGTTGACACGGAATCAGCTCACATGGTTGAAATTTGCAATACATAAAAGAGAAAATAAGTTTTTTAGTCCATTAACTTTACACTCTTTGGATTTTGGTCCATTAACTTTTCCGATGTGGGTTTTGGTACATTAACTTTGCATTTTTATTGTTTTTTGGTCCAACTGCATACGTGTCAGCTTCTCATTGGTCCGCGTCATCATTTTGGACCAATCAAAAGTTGACACGCATGCAGTTGGACCAAAAAACACTGAAAATGCAAAGTTAGTGTACCAAAACCCACATCGAAAAAGTTAATGGATCAAAATCAAAACATGAAAAAGTTAATGGACCAAAAAACTTATTTTTCCTACATAAAATTACAATAAAATGAGAGGATATGATTTAAAAAATAAAAAAAATAAAAAGAAAATGAGAGGATACATGCACTGAAAGTTAGGATTCAAATTTCGACTTTCTTATCTTATACTTATACGTACTACTTTATATTAAAGTTGGTCATAAATCATAATAGAGATCATATAATAGTGTCATTGTTTGTTTTTTAAAATCCCTAATATACCCTTATTCTTATGCGTTTTTAATATACCCCAACACTCATTTCTTTGTTCAATAGATCACCTCAATCACATTATCATTGTTGAATCATCATATTTATCTTTCGGAAAAAATGTTTTTTTGAAAAAAAAAAACTTTTAAAAATCGGAAATATTTAAATTTGCGTATAGAGGGACACCATTTTTTAAATAGGTAACAAACTAAATATATTTGTACAAAATATGAACCTTTTCACTCGTTCATACATAGTGACCAAAGATCCTGGATTTTAGAGGTGGATTATGCTATCGTTGGGCTGGTTTTTCATCTTGTTTTCCAGGTTTTTGATTTGTTAGATCATTGTTCGAACACCTAAAAATCAACTGGATTTTAATGTTTATTTGTCAATATAGTTTGGTTTCTTAGCTACTTTACGATATTAATTTATCAGACCGGGATAGAGTTGATTTTAACTTCAAAAGAAACTGGAAAAAAATATATATATCACTCATCACTGTTTTATGTGTTCGGTTGACATATTTGTCCTCTCTAGAATATTTCCCTATCATTCACGTCTCAATCAATCTCTGTTGATTATAAAAGCATTTAACTTTACATTGGTCCAATTGTTTACTTTAGATTGATAACTCCAAGCCACAAAAAAAATCTGCCTCCTATATTTGTTCCATTAAATCAGTAACAATGTTGGCTTCATAAAACGTTTTTATAAAAAAAAAATTTTAAATTTTTTTATAAAACAAATTTAAATTTATTTAAAGAATAAATATGTGTTTGGACAACTATTCTATAAAAACATTTTAACACTTCATAAGTCATGTTGTTCATTTTTGACATCTAAAAACATCTTCAAGTGTTCTTTAAATTGGAAAACACTTTTTAAAAAATAGTTTTCAAAAATATTTTACAAAACTTTTATATTCAAACACATACTTTAAGTTTTTTTATTTATAAAACACTAAAAACGTTTTTAAAGTACATATTTAAACGAAATCGTAATATCTAAAAATAAGTTATCGCCGAAACAAGAAACTAAGAGAGATATTGATTTTATCTCCCAAATTTTATAATAGATATTCCATTCGCAACTCGAAAGCGACACCGAGTATCTTGGTGATCAAATTATGGCTTTAAATATACAGAAACACACTCAAAAGATTGCTACAATATTTTCCAAAGTACTCTTAATTTGTTTGCTAAACTTTGCAATGGGTGTTTCTTGGATATGGATCATGACAATTGTAGCATGCATATCTGCACCTTTGCTTCATATGTACACAAAGAAAAAGAAGAAGCTGCCTCCGGGTCCCAAAGGACTTCCTATCTTGGGACATCTTCATATGATAGGCAAGAACCCGCATCAAGATTTGGAAACAATAGCCAAACAACATGGTCCGATCATGTACTTGCAGTTCGGATTCGTGTCGAACATCGTGGTTTCGTCCGCGAAAGCCGCCGAGCTTTTCCTCAAGACATATGATCTCGTGTTCGCCAGCAGACCTCCACACGAGGCTGCTAAATACATGTCTTGGGATCAAAAGAACTTGTCTTTCGGGAAATACGGCGCATACTGGCGAAACATGCGTAAGCTCTGCACTCTAGAGCTCCTCAGTAATCTTAAAATCAACTCATTCCAACCCATGAGGAGGGAAGAGCTTGGCCTTTTTATCGAGGCAGTGAAAGAAGAATCTCGGAGATCAGGAGCTGTTGCTGTTGATCTCAGTGCTATGGTTTCGTCCCTCACCGCGGAGATGAGTTGTCGGATGGTGTTCGGCAAGAAGTACGAGGATAAAGACATCGACGAGAGAGGGTTCAAAGTTGTGATACAAGAAGGGATGAAATTGGCAGCACTTCCAAATCTTGGGGATTACTTCCCTCTGCTTGGGATTCTTGATCTTCAAGGATTGACGAAAAGAATGAGGGCGGTGGCGAAAGTGTTCGACGATTTTTTCGAGAGGGTAATCGATGATCATGTGAAGGCCGGCGATCGCGGGCAGGTTAAAGACATTGTTGATACCATGATGTCCATTATGGAATCTGGAGACACAGAGTTTCAGTTCGATCGCGGCCATGTTAAGGCCATGATGCTGGTACTATACTTTATTACCCCATTTCCTCTGGTTTAGAATTAAAATTTCTAGAAAAAAAAAACTAATGTGAGATGGCCTTAAAAGGCAGCTCGAACTTTTGGCACAAGTGGTGTTCCATGCATATTGAGGGAAATAATCATTGTCAGTACTAAATTTCCTATGCAGGACATGCTTGCAGCTTCAATGGACACCGCGGCCTCAACAATCGAGTGGCTACTTTCGAGGCTCCTACAAAATCCCCAAGCAATGAAAAAAGTTCAGCAAGAGTTGGAAGAAGTGGTGGGATTGGAAAGGATGGTAGAGGAATCGGACTTGGAGAAACTGAAGTACCTAGATATGGTTGTAAAAGAAACCTTTCGCCTACACCCGGTCGCGCCTTTGTTGTTACCTCACTACTCTATGGAAGATTGTGAGGTTGGCGGGTACCATATACCGAAAGACTCGCGGATAATCATCAACGTACGTGCAATCGGACGTGATCCGAGTTCCTGGAGTGATCCAGAGAAGTTCATTCCGGAGAGATTTGTGGGGAAGGATGTAGATGTTAGGGGGCAACATTTTGAGCTTATTCCCTTCGGGGCAGGCAGGAGGGGATGCCCTGGATTGCAACTCGGACTCATCCAAGTTCGACTAATCGTTGCACAACTAGTTCACTGCTTTGATCTGAAGCTGCCTAATGGTATGCTGCCCGAAGAACTAGACATGACCGAGGAATTCGGACTTGTCGTGGCTAGAGCCGAGCACTTGATGGCGGTTCCTACGTTTCGGTTGAAAGTTTGATGGAACAATGATGAATGATCCAAGAGCACAGATGTTCATTCCAGTGGAGATTTGTGGGATTTGATGTTTTTGAAATTAATTAATGTTTCCTGCTTGCATTTGTAACAAGATCTTGGCCGAACTTGTGCAACTTCAAGTCTCCCGGGATGCATAAATATCTCAACTATGCTAAATAAAGTTAGGCTAGTATTATAATTTTCTTCCACAAGCCAATATATATTATGATATAATAGTATAATACTAGTATTTCAAATATGCGATACATAGATTGTTATTTTTACGTAATTATTGATAAAAAATAGTAAATATGAATGTTTGAATAAATAATTAAAATACAAATAAATTGATAAAAATTAGTAAATATGAATGCTTGAATAAATAATTAAAATACAAATAAATTAAGGTTGAGTTTTGATTAAATGACTTGAAATCTATGAATTTAAATGTATCTTCATTGTACATAAATTTTTTTTAAAAATCAAATTCATACACTACAATTAAACTAATCACAATAGATTTCAAAATTTTAAAATATTGGAATCAATTGAAATTCATTGGGACTAAAGAGTGTTTGGCGGAAATTATATGCTCTTTAAATTTTTTTGACAAATTTTTTTTAAAACAGTTTTAGGATGTCGAAATAAGTTATTTGACATTTTATAATATTTTTTTTAAAAAAGCCGTTACACACCAATTTATTTTAGATTTGTCTTATTTTAATATTTTATTTTCTAATGTTATATTTGTATATTTTATTATGCCTTTCGCCCAATTTTCACATTAAACTAAAAAATTAATAGCCATTTGTTTTTTTCATTAACCTAAGATTACAAAAAAAATTATTTTTTATATAAAAATTTATTATAAATTTTTAAAACTATTTTGTATATATACAATTACATATTTTTATTTGTTTTTTTTTTCCAAAAAACCGTCTGTTATGACGGGGGGTTTGGCAGACCCCTACCTGTTTATTAGAATAAAAAGAAAGTACAAGAGAGGAGGGCAAAACCAAAGATATATACAATTACATATATTAACTTAATAGTATTATATATTTTTTGGTAATTTTTACAATAAAAAAATCTCATAATATTATCTAAAAATAAATTATGATGTTTGAAAAATGTGAACTTAATACTATCTCGTAAAAGAATTATGCTATTTTTTAAATATGCTAATATTTTTTTGTCTTATTGCGTGACATTGTTTTAAATCTGATGTTGAATATATAATCTAAAAATGACTTATATTGTTAAAAAAAAAATTAATTCAACATTATTTCGTAAAAGGATTTTGCTGCTTTTTAAGTATTTTGTTATATTTTTTGGGTCGTATTACGTAAAAAAAAATTATATGTACATCTAAAAAGAGATTGAATTCTGCTGTTTTTTTAATTATGATAAATATTTTTCGGTCTTATTTGTATAAATTTTTTTAAAATATATTGTTAGATATATCATCCCAAAAGAAATTATATCGTTTATAAAATTTAAATTTAACATTATCTTTACGTAATATTATTAAATATGTCGTTGAATATATAATCTAAAAAATGAGTATAAAATTTAAATTTATTATTATCTCGTAAAAGGGATTCTGTGTTTTTAAAATACGATTTTATATATTTTTGGCTTTTTTTTGTGTAACAATTTTTTAAATCTGTTATTGAATATTTTTTGTGCCATTGTGTATCATCGTACAAATTAAAATTTAATAAATGAATTTATTATTTTCATATTTTTAAAGCCAAAATTTGAATTTATTGTTATCTCGGAATTGCTTTTCATCTTTTTAAAAGCCAACATTTGAATTTATTGTTATCTCATAATATTTTTTTTATTAATGACTAAATATATTTTTCACACATAGATTATTCGTTTTTTATATAATTACGGTTTTTCACTTTTAGTAATGAGTTTTAGGCGGAAAAAAATCCAGCTTTCTTTTTTAACTTTCTGCATATGTATATATATATAAATAAATAATGTAAAAAAAAATAGAGTTATGTTTTGAAGTTTTTTTAAATGTGCACTAATAAATATTATATTGAAATTACGTTTTTTAGTAGACTCCACAAAAATCGAAGACGCAAGCATTTGATAAATTATTTCCAATTAACCATTGATATTATAAAGTTTTGTTATTAATAATATTTAATATATATAATAAAAATGATTAAGTTATTTATTATTGAGTTATTTTTAATGTTTATTGATAATTTTTTCCAATAGACATCTCATAATTTATAAGATTTTATTAGGGTAGTTGCACAAAAATCGAAGAGACAATCATGAGATATTTTTAAATTATCCAAAGAATGTTATAGAAAAAAAATAATGATGTATATATATATATATATATATATATCTTTTCTTTATTGATAATATTATTTAAATTAAATTATTTTGAGCGAGAAAATTGAAGATTCTTTTTTGGAAAACTTGTTTGCTTTTATATATAGATAGATATAGATTTGTGTATCGATATAACATGTCTGGAAAAATCCCGGTTCAGTCCTAAATGTTTAGACATATTTTTGGTTTAGTTCTAAATGTTAGGACACGTTCTCGGTTCAGTCCTATATGTTTTTACGTTCCCGATTTCGTCCCAAATGTTTCCCAAAAATTCCCGGTTCAGTACTAAATATTTTTACGTTCTAGGTTTCGTCCCAAATGTTTCATAAAAGTTCTCGGTTTGGTCATCCGTCTAATCATGAGTTAAAACTAACAGAATACATCACTTGTCATTCACACATTGTAAAAACTCAAAATCCCTGACTTTCGTTTCATTTATTCCATAGTTTTGTTTCTCACTCTGTTCACAATTTTCCGTGTCATGATTGTCTTTTGGCTCCTCCTACACCGCAAATGGCTATCACATAAACATGGTCATCATTCAAATACTTCATGATTTCTTCCTCTACCTGTCTTCTGGATTCAAACTCCATAGATGGTTTGTCATAGATGGACACGATGTGTAAGGCCCTGAAATTAATTATTTTGGGATTAGTGGAATTTATTAGATTACTAGAATTGAATTGAAAGGAATTATTTGAGCCGGGATTGAATCGATTTAATTTGGAGTTTCAGGGACCGAGTTGCAATTGATGGGTTTGGACCAAGTCAAAGCCTTGACTTATCTCTTTTATTCTACCCTACCTCCCTCCATCACCCATCACTTCTTCCTCCCCTCTCCCCCATGCACAAACCGAGAGAAAGCCATGGACGATTTCTCAAGCTTTTGCTTCGTTCGATTCGCTCGATCCGACCGTCAGATTTCAGATTCGAGTTGAGATTCACGATCACCGCAACGAGGGAATCGTTTTAACGTAAGTTTTGCTACGATCCACGAACTTTGATTTTTGTTGGGTTGTCAGAATTTGATAATCTTGGAGTATGTTGTTCTTGAGCTAGCATAGATCGTCTATTCGAAGTCGGTTCGGAAAAAGAGCGAAGTTTGGATTTTATATTATTTTTGGAGGTTAATTTCGAAAATGGGTCTTATGATTTTGGTTGGATTTATTGTGTTTTGATGGTTTGGAAGATGATATGAGTTGTTTGGAATGGTTTGATGATGTTGATGATTTTTGGTTTGACCGTTTATAGCCGTTATGCCGGCGAAATCGAGTTTGGATTATCGGTTGTTTTGTTTCGGTTTGATTTCCGAGTTTGATTGATTTGGTAGATTGATATCGAATCCGTATATTCTTCATTTTCAGACTTGGTTTGACGATTCGGGTTTGGAATAAACTTTGAAGTTGAATCGATTCGAGAGTTGAAGATGATATATTGATTGATTTTCTTTGTTTTGATTTGTTGTGATTCGATTGATTATTTATTTGAGTTCGTTATTATTTTCAGATTGGAATCCTCGACGAACTTGAAAGGTAAAAGACGACATTGAATTGAATGGGGTTGAATACTCGAGTTCGACTTATTCTCGAGTCCCAAAAATCACATACTGCATGTTTATTTATTGGTGTGAACTTGATTGATTTATTTTGATTTGCATCGCATTCATATTGAGCCAATTATCTTTGTTTTGCGGGCAAGAGAGGACCAAAAGAGTTAGATGTTTTGTGGACCATAGTTGAGTGACATTGGTTAGCAGATTTTTATCAATTGTCAAGAAATACTCTCTATAGGTGCCTAGAGTCTAGAGGAGTAAAATATGCACCATCCACCTCGATCGGGAGAGTCGGTGAGTTGGTGATATTTTATCCTCGGGATCCCAAATGAAAGAAGAGAATCTTTACTTTGTGATTATCCAGACTTGATAATCCTGGTTTTAAAGACATGCATTGCATTTTAATACATTTCGAGTTGAGTGCTGATATGACTTATGAATTGATTGACTTATTGTTTTAAATAACAGGAATTGATTTATTATTTGGAATTGCTTGAATTGTCTCTTTTACTGGGAATTATATTCTCACCGGATTATCCGGCTGTCGTTTTGTTTGTATGTGTACTTGACGGCAGGTGGGGTAGGAATCGAGTCAGAAGCTGCATGACTAGATCGAGTTGGAAGTGATAGAGTGAGACACCGTCTAGAAGTTTGTTCTTTTAGCAATTTTGCTTTATAGGGTTGATGAAATTTCATGTCTTGAATCATGTTTAGGAAACTCGAATTTATTTGACTTGTCGAATGACCCTATCAACGAACTTAGATTGTATTCGACTTGTATTGTATTGTATATGCATGTGGAGTTGTAGTGCATATTTATATTTTGAAGTATTGAAGGGATTGAATGAAGTTGGTTAGCCTTAATTTATGTTCTGTTGTTTTCTGGGCAGAAACCTTGCGTTTTTGGGTGCGCTCGATCGCACGAGTTCGTGCGATCGAGCGGGGCACTATTCACAGAGAAGTGGATTTTTTGGGTGCGCTCGATCGCACGAGTTCGTGCGATCGAGCGTGGCACTATTCACCCGAAAAAAAAATTCCTTTGCTTTTAATCTTGGTTCTTTTATGCTCAATTATTGTTTATCCCTAGATAATGATGTTTAATTATGGATTATTTGATATTAGCCAATTAGAATCGAGGTCTCACATTAAGTGGTATCAGAGAGATAAGATTCTTGGATTTGAACTAGAGTGAGAGGGGTAGATCGAGTCCGCGTGAATTGAATTCTCGCATGTGATTGATTTATTTAAAATACATGCGAGCATGCTTTATTGATTGAGAATTATTTGAATTATATGGCTATGTGATTTAAAATTTTAAAGCATGAATTACTTGAAATATGAACTGTATTTTAATTTCGGATCCGAGTTCCACCATCTGCTTGAGCTAGCAGATCAGAGATTGTTTGCGATGAGAATTAGAATTCGAATTGAGATCCGAAATTCAGTGATTTGTAATAGAACGAACTTTTAGGACAGAGATGTGGAACACTGAATTTTGAGATGGAGATTTGATATCCTTTCACATCGAATATCAGAATTGTCTCATGAAGAATTTTAGCAGACGACAACCAGCAGTAACTCCTTCTACTGATCTTGATTGTACCACTACTGCACTGATAGATGTCACTCTGACACTGATGGGAGTAATACCGAGGAGGTTTTAATCGTTTAGATTATCAATTTTGAAGAGTACCGAGAATGCTGTTGGATGCAGAAGTTGAATAAAAGAGATCGATCAGTTGGGTGACTCTCTGAACTACACAGATGACCAAATAATTCGGTTAGTGTGGTACCAACTTAGAGAATTGATAAAAGTTGGTAGAATTTGAAGAAGAGAGCATTAGGGAATCAAGGTTCGATCACTTTTTTTAGAACCCGCTTTCATCCGAATTTCTTCGACAGATTCCTTTTCACCGTTTGATCAGAGTTAGAGGGACTTAGAGATCATCTTTAATCGAAGAGAAAGCAATTTATGAAATCAGTGAGCAGTGCCTTGAGATCAGAAGATGCTGTCAGATCTGTCATCAGCCCGAACACTATGCCAGAGTTTGTCATCATGATATTATCGAAGATCTCCGAAGGGAATTGCCTTGTGTCTTTAACTTCGACCAGATTCTAGCCGTACTCTTATCGAGGATCATACTTAGATTTCACCGATGATGACTGCAGGAAACAGTAGAGTATGGTTTCTATTCTTATTCTGATATGATCGGTTACGCACCTTATCTTTCTTCTTATTGATATTTATTGATGCATCTCGGTTTGTTGAATTTTGATTAGCAGTAGTTGCAATTCTTTGAATTGATGGGATAAGTTGGAACCGAACAGTATTGTACTTCAGTTATCAGATTTTGATTTGATTGTCTGTTAGCTGCTTTATCCAGTACAGGACTACTGTGGATTGTTTCAAAAAGTTGACAGATTTAGATCCGAGTCAATAGACGAACGGAAATCCTCCGCTGATGTCCTAGAATCTAGCCTGAATTGGTTGATAAACCAGTGGTTAGAGAGTTGTTGTTATCATCCAGATGAGATTTCTGGATTACCTCTGAGTCATGAGGTTAGATTCAGCAATGACTTGAGATCAGACATCATCATCTGAGAGTTTGATGGAAAGTAATATTGAAGACTGGACTTGGATCGAGGTATGACTTTTTTGGAGTATAGTTGTACCGTTTGAAGAGAAACTCGTCTACAGTATTGTAGATCTTTTGAACTGAATCTATCAGAAGTATTTTAGATGAAATTAGAAATTCTTATCGATTTTTTCGGTTCTGTTCGAAGAATAGTACTGATCATACAGAGTATTGGAGAATGTCCTTTCCTCGATCACATTAATTCTAGAGCTGGAATTTCTGTGATCATTGCAAGACAGAAGCTGTTTGATTGAAGCCGAACCGATATCTGTACCTGAGAGTTGAAGATTTTGAGTTCTATATCAGATTTTCGAGAGATTCTTATCATCGTGGTGCAGATTTGTCATTTAACTCTAGAGAATGCACTTGTATCTAAACCGAATCTTATGAGATCAGTTTTTTTGGCATGAATAAGAGATCGACCCGAGCTCCAGTAATTCTTATTTCCTCTGTACTGATAATCTTCAGTGCATTGCATCTTCTTATTCAGATTCTGGAGGTATTCTTATTCAGAAGAAATCTGTGATAGCTCAGTCATAGTAGCAGCTGGAGCAGTTCGAGACTCAAAATTCGATTCGTGATATTGAATTGACAGTGATCTTATTGCTTGATAGATCGGGCATCATTATCTCCAGTGAAATTTTCGAAGTCTTTTCTGAACTGAGAAGTCAGAGTATGAGTTTCGCAACCAAACTGATTTTGAGATTGAGGAGAAGATTGGATATGATGAAGAATCTGATGGTGAATTCCAGTATGATCCGAAGTAGTACAGTGCAGCAACTGAGGTTTGAACAAAACGATCTATTATTATTTTATCTACTACCGTTATTCTTTGAGCCGATGGATCTATTCTTATTTTATCTACTATCCTTGACTTCGCCGACCGATGCATGTTGCACTCCTGATTTAGAGTCTGGAACAGATAGGAAGTCTATCAGAATTCTTTTATCCGAACTGAACCAGAATTGATTTAGAAGATGGAGATAGCGCAGAAAACAGATTCGAATTGGAGAATTTATTGAAGAAGAGTCAGAACTGGGCACAATCTGAGTTTCAGGACAGTGATGATACCTCAATTTTGAGTAATTGTTTTGTCGTGCCAGAGATTTTGATTGAGACAAAGTACCTTGAGATTGATACTTTGCACTTATTCATTATTCTTTCAGACGACCGAAAGATTTTCAGAGGATTAAAGAACCGACTGTCTGTGGTACAGTTAATTGTCAGATTGTAAAGAAGATTACTTTTCGACGAATACCTTTTCGAAGCTATTGATCAGTCTGGAAATTAGTAGTCATCTGAACTGTTAGACCGATTGCAAAATCTGCTACTGTTTTCCGTATGGAATGAAATCCAGACTCGACCCAATGTTGATAAGTTGGTCAGAAAGAGTTTCAGATTGTTTTGCTCTGTCGCAGTTTTATCCGTGCAGAATCGAATTGGGAGTGTTAGGCACGTGGTCACGGAGGTATAGAACTGTCTGATTTGGAGATGCTATCTGATTATAATAGAGATATTGCTGTAGTCTGCTTCTGTTTCCATACAGAATGAATTTCAGTCGCGACATTATGATTGGGATTATTGTCATGAGAATTTTCAGATAGTTGAATTGTCAAAGTGTGTCCTTTCAGAATGAGATTTTGAGTTAACTCTCACCTTGAACTCAGTCTTTGAGAGACTTTTGTTATTGGATTATAATTGGGTTTAGTTTATTACCCTCAGAACGACGGGCAGCCAAGAATAAGAGATATAGACTTTAAGATGATTTGCTGGGCAGTAGTGCTTGATTTTGGCACTAGCTGGATGGATTTCTCATCTTTGCGAGGTTTCTGTACAACAGCTATCAGAAGAGTATTTGATATCATCTTTTGTAAATGAGTTGTACGAGAAGAAATGAGAATCCCAATCGAATTGGGATGATTTTCTAAGTTCCCTGACTTGGGATCAGTTTTGATTCGAAGTTCGATAGACGGATGGAGAACTCCTGTTTAGGATAAAGAAGATTGAGAAGAAGGATGAACGAAGTAGTTGGATTCCGACACAGATCTCTGTACTTTTGTTCAGTGAGGCTGAGTAATTCAGAAGATTCCTCCTTTTAGAGGTTGTGGTAGTTTTGATAAGAGAGAGAGCTGCTTCATTGAACTCACGAGTTCCTTTGAGATTCTAAAGGAGATAGGCGATTTCGCCTGCCGACTTTTACTCCTTCAGTTCTCCTTGTTTTCCACTACATTGTTTTTCCATATTCTTCGGGTATTCTTGACTTTGAGACGGAAATTGATGTGTCACCAGTTTTGGTTGAGACAACCGATTCAGAGTTGACCGAATATAGTTGCAGCTTCTTAGCGGAACCGTTTCAGATGAGTTTGGGCAATTAAGCCGATATGGATTTGAAGAAACGGTGCAAGAAGCGGAGTTTGATTAGAACCGCGATTTCAGAGTTGTTTGAGAGAAGAATTATTATAGCAGTCTTCGAACTTTATCTTGTTGTCTGAGATGGAACTGCTTTGATTTCGAGGACGAAATCGTTTCTTAGAGGGAGAGAATTGTAAGACCCTGAAATTAATTATTTTGGGATTAGTGGAATTTATTAGATTACTAGAATTGAATTGAAAGGAATTATTTGAGCCGGGATTGAATCAATTTAATTTGGAGTTTCAGGGACCGAGTTGCAATTGATAGGTTTGGACCAAGTCAAAGCCTTGACTTATCTCTTTTATTCTACCCTACCTCCCTCCATCACCCATCACTTTTTCCTCCCCTCTCCCTCACGCACAAACTGAGAGAAAGCCATGAACGATATCTCAAGCTTTTGCTTCGTTTGATTCGCTCGATCCGACCGTTAGATTTCAGATTCGAGTTGAGATTTGCGATCACCGCAACGAGGGCATCGTTTTAACGTAAGTTTTGCTACGATCCACGAACTTTGATTTTTGTTGGGTTGTCAGAATTTGATAATCTTGGAGTATGTTGTTCTTGAGCTAGCATAGATCGTGTATTCGAAGTCGGTTCGTAAAAAGAGCAAAGTTTGGATTTTATATGATTTTTGGAGGTTAATTTCAAAAATGGGTCTTATGATTTTGGTTGGATTTATTGTGTTTTGATGGTTTGGAAGATGATATGAGTTGTTTGGAATGTTTTGATGATGTTGTTGATTTTTGGTTTGACCGTTTATAGCCGTTATGCCGGCAAAATCGAGTTTGGACTATCGGTTGTTTTGTTTCGGTTTGATTTCCGAGTTTGATTGATTTGGTAGATTGATATCGAATCCGTATATTCTTCATTTTTAGACTTGGTTTGACGATTCAGGTTTGGAATAAACTTTGAAGTTGAATCGATTCGAGAGTTGAAGACGGTATATTGATTTAGTTTCTTTGTTTCGATTTGTTGTGATTCGATTGATTATTTATTTGAGTTCGTTGTTATTTTCAGATTGGAATCCTCGACGAACTTGAAAGGTAAAAGACGACATTGAATTGAATGGGGTTGAATACTCGAGTTCGACTTATTCTCGAGTCCCAAAAATCATATACTGCATGTTTATTTGTTGGTGTGAACTTGATTGATTTATTTTGATTTGCATCGCATTCATATTGAGCCAATTATCTTTGTTCTGCGGGCAAGAGAGACGCAGAAGAGTTAGATGTTCTGTGGACCATAGTTGAGTGACATTGGTTAGCAGATTTTTACCAATTGTCAAGAAATACTCTCTATAGGTGCCTAGAGTCTAGAGGAGTAAAATATGCACCGTCCACCTCGATCGGGAGAGTCGGTGAGTTGGTGATATTTTATCCTCGGGATCCCAAATGAAAGAAGAGAACCTTTACTTTGTGATTATCCAAACTTGATAATCCTGGTTTTAAAGACATGCATTGCATTTTAATACATTTCGAGTTGAGTGCTGATATGACTTATGAATTGATTGACTCGTTGTTTTAAATAACAGGAATTGATTTATTATTTGGAATTGCTTGAATTGTCTCTTTTACTGGGAATTATATTCTCACCGGATTATCCGGCTGTCGTTTTGTTTATATGTGTACTTGACGGCAGGTGGGGCAGGAATCGAGTCAGAAGCTGCATGACTAAATCAAGTTGGAAGTGATAGAGTGAGACACCGTCTAGAAGTTTGTTCTTTTAGCAATTTTGCTTTATAGGGTTGATGAAATTTTATGTCTTGAATCATGTTTAGGAAACTCGAATTTATTTGAATTGTCGAATGACCCTATCAACGAACTTAGATTGTATTCGACTTGTATTGTATTGTATATGCATATGGATTTGTAGTGAATATTTATATTTTGAAGTATTGAAGGGATTGAATGGAGTTGGTTAGCCTTAATTTATGTTCTGTTGTTTTTTGGGCAGAAACCTTGCGTTTTTGGGTGCGTGTGCGATCGAGCGCGGCACTATTCACAGAGAAGTGGATTTTTTGGGTGCGCTCGATCGCACGAGTCCGTGCGATCGAGCGCGATACTATTCACCCAAAAAAAAAAATTCCTTTGCTTTTAATCTTGGTTCTTTTATGCTCAATTATTGTTTATCCCTAGATAATGATGTTTAATTATGGATTATTTGATATTAGCCGATTAGAATCGAGGTCTCACACCATGGATGGTGGAGGGGCGGGACAAGAATAAACGATGGAATTTCCATTTTTTCGAAGTTTTTTAATGCCTTGTGTAGTCCTTTTTGCATTCTTGCCCACCGAGTATCGCACGATTATACTCTAAATCTTAAGATCATCGTACCCTCGCAGGATCCCCGTGGCCTCCTCGAGCTTTATTGTTCATTCATTTGACCGATCCACGACAATATTCGTAACTCTCTCCGCATGAAATCAAGCCTCTTCAAGCCTTTGATCCATATCGTGCTTTTCCTCTCTAAATAACGGATTTAATCTCGCAGTATGTTGTCTTTGAGAGACCACCAATAACCAACATGGCGTTTGACGAAAGACCAGAGGTCATCTGTAATCATGGATTTTTCGACTTCTTTGAGAAAGAAACGAAACTATACAACAAGTGATACGAAATTCAGGGATTTCAATCAGGGATTTTAAGACTTTTACAACGTGTGAATGACACGTGATGTATTTTGTTAGTTTCAATCCACTAGTAGACGAAATGACAAAACCAAAAACTTTTGAAAAATATTTGGGATGAAACCGGAAACGTAAAAACATTTAGGACTGAACCGAAAACTTTTGAAAAACATTTGGGATGAAACCGGGAACGTAAAAACATTTAAAAGTGAACCGAAAATGTGTCCAAACATTTAAGACTGAACCGAGATTTTGACGGGGGATAGATGAAAATGCAACTTATGTGTCTCAACGATAAGTGAATTTAGACTTGTTTGACGGTACAACCAATTTCTAGTTCACGAGAATAATTTCCTGAAGAGTTTGGTTATTATGTTTATTCCATGACTTGAATTGAGTAATGAACTTGAAGAAATAATTTCAAATTATTCAATAATTTTTTTGGGAAAAAGTAATTTCTAAATGATATCCACGAATTTGAATATTATCTTCATAAGTTAAAATAAATTATGTCAATGATTGAAAATAATTTTGTCTTAAACTTATCGTCCAAAACACATGATAGTTTTCAATTTATGTTGATGTTTGACAATATCAATCTAAAATTTCTCCATCCAAAACACACGATAACTTGGAAGTTTTCGAAGCTTTGAGTAACATCATAAACAAATATCCGCATGATACAATGTTGAATTAATTGGAGAAAATTATATTTTGGTCATTTCACTAGTAATTTTTTTTTAAGGCAAAGAAACTAAACCTTTTATCTGACTTTATCCGCATGATGCAATGCGTGTTTTTTTTTACGAAAGGTTTTGGTTTGGTTTGGTTTGGTTTGGGTTGGTTTGGTTTTGTTTTGGAGATAACATTTTTGCAAAATTTATTATTAAAAATCAAAATATGGGCTTCTTCTGGTGTGTGGGTTAATTGCATTAATATCTCCTGTAAAAAGTCTAAAATTCATAAAATTCCTTAAGAAATATTAATTGGCTAATGCATTCCTCAGTTTTCTAAAATGTAGCGCATTTCATCCTTATATTATACAAATTCGGGCACATTTATGTCATTTTATAGGGGTTTTTATGCTAATTTTTTTAAAATATAGGGTTTTTAACATGCTATTAATTTTAGGGTGTTTTATGTTTTTTTAAGACTTTTTACAGGGCTGTTATGCGATTAGCCCTCGAAACGCTGACGCTGTTTCGGAGATTCCGAGATTCAGCGAACCCAACTCCCCTCCGCCTGCTCCCCGCTTATGCACATTCAAGCATGTATCGATATATGATGCATCGGAGTTTCTGAAGATGTTGAAGGCGGCGGCGTTAGCCTTGCCGGTCCCGAACCCAGGGATCCCTTGTAGTTTCCGTGGTGGAAGTGGTGCCGTCTCTAATTCTCGCTGGCGTCTGAGTCTCAAGCTACACAATCGGCCTCGATTCGCTTCTTCCACTGTTCAATCTGTGGGCCTCTCCTCCGCCGTTGGATCCTCCCCTGAGCTTCGGTCATATCAGTACACTTTCACTCACCGCCACATCCACGTTCTCAGTTTCATCGCCTGCGGGGTACTCCCTTACTCACTCTTTGCTAAATTCAACTTGATTTTGTTTTAAAGCGCTCTTCTTTTTCTATTCAGATGTGTTTCTGCTGAATTTATTTGTGCAGGCCTAGATTTAATGTAAAATCATCATTATACTTTTTGGTCTCAAATGAGAAATTATTCAAAATTGAGCCTAAATTACATGAAATCCCGACAAAATTAGTCATTTTGCCACGTACAGTGTCACATGTTTCTATGAAATGTTGTACAACTTATGGAGCTAGAACGATTTTAAAGTGTTCAGTATCAATTTAGAAAATATTCGGGCTTCAGTGCATCGGCAAACAGCATTGGATTCAACGATCATTTCCCGGAGATAGATAAGAAAAAAGGTTGCTCCTTGCTTGGCTATCCATCCTCATGTAATTGATAAATCAGCTGCTGGTGCTTATTGATATCCGCGAAGAATTGATGCAGGCACAGAGCAAGAAGCGAATTTAGAAAATAATACTTGCTAGAGCTAAATACTGTTTTTATTAGTTATTGAAAAACAAAATGGAAGAAATAAAGAGGCCTATAAATAGCAAAAAATTCACCTAGGCTAGTAGTTCAAGTATAAAAAGGACTAAAGAATGATCGAATCCTAACCAACTGCAATTCACGCGAAAGCTATCACGAAAAATTTGAAAAACTTATAAAGATGAAGATAGAACAAATAAGATAAAGATCAATCTTCCACTGCATCAAGAACCCATTGTTAATTGATGAAATCTTGTCTGTTGGATAATAGTTAGGGGAAATAGTAGTGAACTATCTTAATTCTGTAAGCCGGATTAGAAAAGAAACATTTGCTGCATTACAAGGTATCATGGTTACTGCAAGAGAACATGCTTTTGTGTCCTACTACGCCTTGGCTGAGATAAGATACTACATTTTTATTTTACTTTCTTCTAACTTACAAGAAAGTGAACTGTGCTACGTGAGCAACAGCTGATGTGACACCTTGTACATCCAATGAGTGATTGTCGCGTCAGCTGTTGCTCACGTACTTACCCATGGTGGTTGCCCATGCACCCGAGTGTACAGGATTTTCGTGAGTGATGTTTTAGTGTGTTTTTTTAAACCACTAAAACGGTATGTTATGGTGATCGTTCACAAAAATCTTGCACACTAGGACGCGTGGATATATATATTCATAGTCTCGATCGCCGCACCCCCTGTGGGCGACTACAGAAACCCGGTACCGTTGTTTAGGCCATGTGTTCATTTTTTAACACCTGGTCTAAAACAGGTACCGGTTTTGTAGTCGCCCACAGAAACCATGCACCCTAGGGTTCGGGGACGAAAATTATATATATAGTTTCCATTTTACATTGGTGTAACGTAAATAGTTGGAATAGTGATTGACAAAATGGAGTCTAATATAATTTAAAATAAAATATTTAATTATGTTTAATAGTGTTCTGGCATTACAACTCTATATATTTGGTACCAAAATCAATTTAAATCTTTAAAGCACTTAGGTTTCTGTATTTTATTTTTCATATTTTGCTCTATACAAATGATAATTAAGTACTTGTATTTATAGGCATGCACATTTGTATTTTGTAGTGTGTATTGTGTACAAGGCCTAATCTCTTTCACAATATTAAATGAGTTGGCAGCCTGCATTTAGTGTTGAAGAGCTTAATTTGCATTTGTCTTTATCAGATGTTTGTCTCTGCTGCTTTCTATTTTCTGTTTAGAATATTACCTTTGGTATAAATGTATAATGTTATTGTTTAGAACTTGTTCGTACCCAACTCGTTGAGTGATTTATGTCTCACCCCTACAGTCTCTCTGGATGAAACTGAAACTGAGTGTAAAGAGCAATACAAGTTTTGGGGTTTATTATTTTCCGGGCAAAAAGTTTTGTTGCCGCTCACTGCTGTTTGTTATTCCCTCTGTTGTTAGCTAGCTATTAGCTTCTTTGCTGCTGCCTTCCAATGATCAATAGACGCAAATTTCATTGTATTTTATTTATGAAGTAGGAAATTCAGCATTCAATTATGAAATGGACTGGTTTTCAGCCATTTTATGTGCTTTTGAGGATTGATATCTCTTAAAGTTACTTTTTGGTTTTATAGAATGTCAACGATGGCACGATTTGGATTTGGGATGTAACATAATTGTGAAAATCTACTTATACACCATAAGACTTACAGTTGAGCTGAATGGTTGAACATATACAGTTTATTTGATATTTGATTTTTTGGCGTGGCATTCCTATCTTGGATACATCTTATGTACTATTTGCTTCCATCAAGTTGTTTTGTCTGGATGGTTTTAATGATGATACTCATTTTCATATTATCAGGTGGCGATATCTGCAACATGGCTCTTTTGTTCTGCAATCCCGACTCTTCTGGTTTGTTTTTATAATCCTTTTTGCTACATGTTTTCTCTTTAGTCTTTACTGATAAAATATTCTGTTAAATGTAAATGTGCCACCTGCAATAGAAGTTGCTGATCATTAGCTGAAAATAAGCATGGAAAAGGCAATAATGCATATTGTTATATAATACATCCACGGGGATCAGAAAATGTTGATGAAATATGTCATCGGTAGTGTACTTTGTTTGGTTCCCCTCGTTTATTGTGCTCGATTTTCGTATGTTCGATTGAAGGCGTTTAGAAGAGCAGCTGAGTCACTAGAGAAGTTGATGGACGCCACGAGAGAGGAGCTCCCTGATACGATGGCTGCCGTTCGATTGTCTGGGATGGAGATCAGCGACTTGACAACAGAGCTCAATGATCTGGGGTTAGATGTTTTAACCTCTAGCTTCTCTCTCTTCTGAATATCTCATAATTAATAAATTTAACATTCATTAATTTCCTATTGTAGCCAAGAAATTACACAAGGCATTAGGAACTCGACTCGAGCCGTTCGTGTGGCAGAAGAAAGATTACGGCAGCTGAACGACATGACTCCAACAAGTTAGTAACCTCTGTTAATTTCAGTGTTCATCCAAAATGACTCCTGCGTAATGAAATTCGCTTAAACTTGGCTTCAATAGCACCGGTGCAGGTGGTGCCCCCAAAAGAAATCAGGATACATGAACCGAGTTTAGCTAGGAGTGCACGTGGCGCAAGGGAGGGGATTGTTAAAGGTCGTGCAGCAGTTCAAACGTTTTTTACTCTAGTCCGATTCTCTATGAAGCTTCTGAGTTATCTCAGATTTAGAGCAAAGGCGTCAATCTAAGTACAAGATTGTCAATGCTCTGGATACCATGGAAGAAGTTTTGCATGTAAGAAGAGTCATTGTGCCTGTTTTTCTTTTTCCTGGTGAATATGGTGGATATATTGTGCTGCTCCGGGGTTTTGATTTGGTGGAAATTGATGATTTTGTTTGCCAAATTTTTACTGATTCTAAATTTATCTTGCTGGAATTTTTTAAGTTCATTAAATTTTGAGCCTTTTCCTCGAACTTCAAAGAAATTCAGAGGCCTTTTCCTCGAACTTCAAAGAAATTCAGAGGCTTTCTTCCCACCTTATTTGCAAGAGGAGGTTTATATCAATCATCATCGATCTAAAATGTTTTAAAAATGGGAATAATTTGTGGTCGTTATATATTTGATTTCTAACAAGAACAAGAATTGTAGATACTTCATTTGAGTAATACTTAATGTACCATATATTGATTCAAAACAAATATAAATAAAGAATACGATATATCTTTACTATTTTATTAAGTGTGAGACGGTTATACAAAGTATAAACTGTTTTTTGGTGTCAAGGTGATTTTCTCCCTATTTGTTCCTTTTATGCTCTTATACTCTTTTTTCAACTCCATCTCTTACCCACTTCTCCCATATTTTTCTCTTTTAACTTATTTTATCATCTCGCTTCTCATCAATTTCTTTTGAAACTAAATTTCTACAACAACTAAATTTTTAATAAATTTGGGAAAAAAAATCCACAACACAAAAAATAAGGATAAAGCAAGTACTTTAAAATTAAAAAAAACATTAAATATACAATATATTATATTTATATATTATGATTTATACGCGCAATGCGTGTGCTCAGTGACTTGTACTTACTAAATTTAAACGGCATTAATATTACTAATTTTCCTGGCACGCAATGTGTGTACATATATAAATTTTTTTGAATGCATAATTTTTTTTATTAATTAATTTTCATAATATTTCAGAATCTAATTTAAAATGTTTAAAATATAAATAAACAAACGATTGAATTTTTTAAAAAAACATAGATAACATAGATAGAGATAATATTGATGATTAAAAAAAGAATGATATTTTATAAAAATAGAAAAATATATTTTAAATTATGGATAAGAACAAGAAATTACAAATTAGTATCAAATGTCTTTCAGTTTAAAAAAATGGGTATTAGAGTAAATTTATTTTTTTACGGTAAAAAATTGCAATATTATTAGAGAAATTGCTTTTGTTAATAAACTTTCAGTCACACACATTGAGACGGCTCTTCTATTTGAGTCACTTATGAAAAAGGCAAAAATTCATATGAGACGATCTTATGAGTCAATTTTATGAGACGAGTCTCCTATTTGGATCATCCGTTAAAAAATATTATTTTTTATACCAAAAATATTATTTTTATTATAAATATGGATAAAATTAATTTGTCTCACCAGAGATCTGCTCTATAAAAAAAATATTAGTTTTTATGTCAAAATATTACTTGTTATTGTAAATATAGATACGTTGACCCATCTCACGAATAAAGATCTATGAAACCGTCTCACAAGAAATTACTCATTAGTAAAAGTGTACATATGTTACTCCATAACATATCTATATATATTTGTTTGGCAAAAAGAACTTTTCTATTTGTATTTTAAAAAGTACTATACTATAATATTGGTTATATAAACTTTTTTAAAAAATAATTTTTGATAATGTAAAAGGGAAACAAAATATCCGATAAACATATTCATGTTACCAACTAGAATATAAATATTCCACTAAAAAAAAGAAGAATATAAATATTTCAATAAAAATTAGTTGTCAAAGTGATTGGGTTCGTCGAACCGATCTGCCTCACACCGCAAAATAAGTGGGTTGGATTGGTAAAATGACAACACGCCCCTGAAAGAGTGGGTATCCGGTTAGCCAACTTGTGGCTAAGAGCTTTTATGACTCTATGTATAAAACAATATTTGTTTAATATAATTTACATTCATTAATGGCATTTTCTTTGTCTTTCTTCATATTGTTATATTGTGATATACTATTGTTGTTTTGATAAAGACCTTGAATATACTATAGTGTAAGTAAGATGAGATATTGAATAAAGAGAGATCATTATTATGAAACACACCTTATAGTCACTGTATATTATAAACAGTTCCTAGTCAATTGAGCCGTCTGCTAATAAGGATAAGGATCGCTCGAGATTGAGACTAGCATTTGTGATGCCAAGTACCACGTTTCATTGGTAATGGACATGGAGATGTTCAAAGCATGCAAATGGATATTCATATGATGAATGATCGAACTACCCTATTCGAACTTTCCAAGTGGTTATCACTTATCGAGTGGATAAAGTCCGCGGTTTTGGTTGTATACCATTATTCCTTACTACTTGAAACATCATTGAGACTCTATATGCTAGTACTGTACTTTGACTCGTTTACCGACTCTATTGGGGTCATCAGGTGTTGGGATTGGGTACAGTTACGACACATATAGGAGTCGATGCTTTGTTGTCAAGGATTCACCATATACTTGCGAGTGTGGATATCCTATGTGACCTGAGGAGATATTAGTGTGACGAATCTCTGGCCAGAGTACATGATGTGTTTTAGATTACTCGATTTTTCTAGTAACACATGTGATGTCACTATTTGATCTCTAAGATGTAATGCATAGTTGTCGAATCTCGAACGACTCTCGATGCACCAATGGTTGTTGATTCGATCGGGATATATGGATGAAGGGACCGTACTGTACGCTAACCAAAATCTACTGGTTCTTGCAGGCACTATCAATGATACCTAGGGAATCATGGGGCGATGTTGCTAGACGCTCTTACCATGATTCGTTGGACAAGTCGGAAATTGTTGTTTCGAGTCACAAGGAGTTGTGAGCCCACAGCTAGCTGTATCCCTGAACCATTGAGTGTCACACAAGTAATGAATTACTAAACCCCGTTGAGATAGTTAAATTTAAAGAGTTAAATTTAATGAAAGAGAAGTTGGACTTCTTAACTAAAGGGAGTGGAATTTTCTAAAATGACATTGGGATGTGTATTTTTGGAAATCACTGAATTCGGATTTAGAAAAATTATCTTGACTTTAAAAGGTGCAGAAATGGTTTCTGTGCACATTGGTGAAATCGGTTTATCAATCGGAGTCATGATAAATTTTATATTAATTTCTATAATAACGGGCTTGGCTTGTTGGGCTTAAGTTATGGATTATGGGCCTAAGGAGTTAGAGTTCTAACATAATTATAACTTAATCTAGTCTAGAAATTATATATATATATATATATATATATATACATATGTAGGGTTCGAAATTCTCACTAATTCCTCCTTGCAATTTTCGAACACTACACAAAAATTCTAAGGGATTTTTAGAAAATTCCCTTCTCCCTTTTGAGAAAATTCGGTCTGTGATTTTTTCGAAAAACCACTTTCTGAATTAACAGATCAAATCTGTTTATTCTCATCGATAAAAATCTGATTGATTTCTAGTGCAATCAATCAGAGGGTTTCTGTTTTTTGTTCGTGGACCTTATTTCGGAGATTGACCGTGAAGCCATCGGTTCCCGGGATATACAAGAAGAGCAGATTAAATTCTGTTGGTGTCCATAATCAAGCCGTTGCTTGAAGAGGTAAAAATTTAATTGTGATTTTATTTTTACTTGCATAATTTAATCGTAAAGTTTTGATACCCATGATATGGAATCGTTCCATATATAAAAATAAAATTTTAAACTTTCGCTGCACCGGGTATCAATTCTTAATTGATCTGAACACGTTTTTCCAACAGTGGTATCAGAGACAGGTTGCTCAGATCAAACGATTAAATTAATCGATTGTACAAAATATTTGGCCTCGATTTTTTGAAAACAAAACGAATTTTAAAAATTAAAATTTTGACGGAACAGGGGCATCGGGGCAGCGATTTGATCGCTGCCCTGGGCAGCGCACCTGCCCAAGGGCAGCGATTGAATCGCTGCCACGGGCAGCGACGAAGCTGCCCGCCTCCACGTGGGCAGCCCTATCCCACGTGGAGGAGGGGGCAGTCCGAGAATGTCCCGGGCAGTCCGGGAAAATTAAAATTCATTTTTTTAATTAAAATTTTGAAATTTTGAAATTCTAGTTTTTGGTCCGATCGAAAATTGTTTTTGATTGGTTCACGAGGCATCGGATCGAATTGTTCGAGTCCGAAATTTTTAAAATTGATTTTTGGATAAATTTGAATTTTTGGAAAATTTATAAATTTTATCCGTTAAATTAGATTTTATAAAATCAATTATTTTGGTATAATTGATGATAAGATATGATCTTATGAAAGGATTAGATAAAATTTGATTTTATCTTTTTAAATATGATGCCATTGCATGTTATCTAATTATTTAATTATTGAATTAATTATTGGATAAAAGGATGATCGATTGCCATGACCAAGTTTGTAGGTGTATGTTAGGTTATTTACATTTGGTTTTATTGTTGTTGGGCTTTATTAATGGGCTTGGTTTATAGCCCAATTTGAATTGTCATTTGTAATAAAAAGTGGGCTTGGTTTATGGCCCGTTCCCACCCCTTAAATATGTATCCCCTACTTGTCATCGAAATTTATTGTAAATTTTTTAGACTTAGTGGGAGATAAAGATTTGAAGACAATGGTGGGCCCAGCAGACGATAAAGACCGAAGAAATGTAAATGGAAGCTCAATGTAATAGGATTGCATTGCATACTTGCATATTACCTAGGATTGAACTTAGACTCGTGATTGGCAACCACGGGTCGATTAGATAATGAGATCGATCATCCTTAAATAATATATGATATTATTGATGTATGCATGTTTAGACTAAATTGTATGAATCCCACAAGCATACATAAATTGCATGATGAGACAAATTTTCAAAAAATTAAAAATCCATCATTTTAAATATGATTTAAAATTGATATCAAGATAAACAAAAGGAAATTTAAATATTGTTTAAATATTCCTACCTTCCATCAACGATCAATGTATGAGATGCTACCCGCGGGCACGGTCCGGCTCATATTATTGGGGGGGCCAGTTCGTCGGAAAGCTGTACATTGGATCGACACATGTTGTAAGTTGGGTGGAACTCCCATGGGATTGGTTCATATTATTGGGGATCCACATGACGACCGTCCATCACAACTTAATATTGATGGGTCATCTTGACATGTCACATTAAACGACGTCATATTATTGGGCCCTTATTGGACATGAGGTAAAAACATGGGGGTTGCTTTGGAAGCAATTGGGCTCTATCTTTTTAAAATTATGGTTGACAGATATTATTCGGGACTATAGTTTGTCAATTGGACTCCATGTTCCCACTAAGGAAACAAGTTTCCCGTTTTCACTAGAGGGTAGTGAAATCGTTAAAATAGTGGGAGTGAAATTTATAAAATTAAATTTCGCCATATTTTATGTCTTAGTAAATTAATTAAACAATCACTGATTATTGTCTATTTTTTTTCAGTATTTCATTACAATGAATTCGCGCAATTCACTATACTCAATTCTTGAACAAAACAAATTGACTGGCGCAAACTATATGGAATGGTTTCGTAAATTAAAGATTGTTCTAAACTCGGAGAAAATTTTCTACGTGTTAGAAAAAAATCCTCCAAAGGAAGCACCGGCTAATATAAGTCCGGAAGAATTGGCAAAACTTGATCAATGGTGGGACCATGATGTCAAGGCTAAATGCTATATGCAAGCTTCAATGTCTAATGAACTCCAGAGGCAATTTGAGGATGCCGTGAATGCTGCTGACATACACATGAATCTCAAGGAACTTTTTGGAGCTCAGTCAAGGTCAGAGAGGTATGCCACCGTCAAAGAGCTCATGACATGCCGCATGCGAGATGGGACTTCGGTCCGTGAGCATGGGGTACACATGATTGGGCTCATTGAAAAATTGGTAACACTCGATTTGACTTTGGAGCATGAACTAAACGCGGACTTGTTGCTTCTTTCCCTTCCTTCGTCGTTTGACGGATTTGTGGTGAACTTCAATATGAACAAGATAGAGGCCACCCTTGAAAAGATGGTCAATATGCTTGTGTCTTATGAGGCCACGTTAAAGAAGGATAAACCGGTACTCTTGGTTGGCTCCTCTTCTTACTCCAAGAAGAGGCCAAGTGGAAAGGGTAAGAAACGTTTTGCCCCACCCAAGAAAATTGTACCACAAAAGAAGGCCAAGACAAAAGCTTCAAACGTGAACATATCTGGAGATGTTTGCCATCACTGCAAGAAACCCGGTCATTGGAAATGTAACTGCAAGGAATACCTCGAGCAGTTGCGAAATGCAAAGGGTATGTTTTACATTAAAATAAATGTTTCACTTAATACTACTTCTTGGGTATTGGATACCAGATGTGGATCTCACATTTGCAATGATTTGCAGGTGATGACAAGAAGTCGTAAGCTTAGGATGGGTGAGACCCAGCTGAGACTTGGAAATGGTTCCAGAGTTGAAGCCAAAGCAGTGGGAGACGTTTATTTAGTTTTGCAGAATAATTTTAAGTTATTTTTGAGAGATGTTTTATTTGTGCCAGATTTAGTTAAAAACATTATTTCTGATTCTATGCTCCATAGAGTTGGTTTTTCTTGTAATTTTATGAATGAGATTTGCAATATTTACAAGAATGAATGTTTGATTGGAAATGGACAACTTGAAAACGATCTATATAACTTAAAATTAAAAGACGTTCCAATTAATTATGTTGATAAACCGGTAACAACAAATAAAAGGAAAAACGATAGTCAAAACCCGGCAAACCTTTGGCATGCTAGGCTAGGTCATATTTCCTCAAGGAGGATGAACAAGCTAGTGGGAGAGGGAATGTTTGATATGTCTGATATTAACTCTCTACCTACTTGTGAGTCCTGCCTAAAAGGAAAAATGACTAAATCTCCTTTCAAAGGAAAGCCTGAGCGTAGTCAAAACCTGTTGGATTTGATCCATACTGATGTCTGTGGACCATTTAGTATCGGTACTAAATTTGGACACACCTACTTCATTACCTTTACTGATGATTATTCGAGGTATGGGTATTTATATTTAATGAAATATAAGTCTGAATCATTTGAAAAGTTCAAAGAATTCAAGACTGAAGTAGAAAAAAAACAAGGTAGAAGTATTAAAGCACTTCGATCGGATCGAGGTGGAGAATACTTAAGTACCGAGTTTTTGAGCTATCTAAAAGAGAATGAGATTCTCTCTCAGTGGACTCCTCCTATGACACCTCAGCTGAATGGTGTCTCGGAGCGTCGCAATCGAACTTTGTTGGACATGGTTCGATCTATGATGAGCTTCACTGAGCTCCCACCTTCTTTTTGGGGCTATGCGCTTGAAACGGCGGTATTGTTGTTGAACAATGTCCACACTAAAGCAGTAGATAAAACTCCATACGAGTTATGGAATGGCAAAGCTTCTAAGTATTCGTACTTAAGGATTTGGGGATGTCCTGCTTACGTGAAGCAAACAGTGGGAGATAAATTGGATAGTCGATCCACCTTATGTTATTTTGTAGGATATCCGAAGAATTCAATCGGATATTATTTCTATCATCCTTATGAGACAAAAGTGTTTGTTTCGAGGAATGCCACCTTCATGGAGAAGGAGTTCTTATTAGATAATAAAGACAAGATGATGGAACTCGAAGGAATTTGAGAAGAACCCGAGATACAAAATAACGACCACACACCTCAAGAACCTTCAACGGACACGCCTATATCTAGGAGATCCGAGAGGACTTCTAGACCTCCTATTCGATATGGTCTTCTTCTTGAAGAGGATCACAGTGGACCCGACATTGGATGTGATCCAAGAAACTTCAAGGAAGCAATTTCTGATGCGGATTCTAATTTATGGCTTGAAGCTATGAAGTCGGAAATAGACTCGATGCATACAAACCAAGTTTGGTCCTTAGTAGATCCTCCTGATGGAATTGTTCCAATAGGGTGTAAATGGATCTACAAGAGAAAATTTGGGCCTGATGGTAAGGTACTTACCTACAAGGCATGATTGGTAGCAAAAGGTTATACTCAAAGACAAGGAGTTGACTATGATGAAACCTTTTCACCAGTCGCAATGTTCAAGTCCATAAGAATCCTTATTGCCATAGCAGCATGGTATGACTATGAGATTTGACAAATGGATGTGAAGACTGCATTTCTTAATGGAAACATTAAGGAAGAAATCTATATGATGCAGCCCGAGGGATTCACATCCATGGGAAGCGAGCATAAGGTATGCAAGCTTCAGAGATCAATTTATGGTCTCAAAAAAGCATCAAGAAGTTGGAACCAGAAATTTGATGAAACAATAAAGGACTTTGGTTTCATCAAAAACCCGGAGGAACCGTGCGTGTACAAGAAAGTAGTTAAGGATGCGGTAACGTTCTTAGTGCTTTATGTTGATGACATCCTACTCATTGGGAATGATGTAGGGATGTTGCAGTCAACAAATATATGGTTATCAGGTAGATTCTCGATGAAGGATTTGGGTGAGGCATCCTATATTCTAGGGATACAGATCTATAGAGATAGATCTAAGAGAATGATAGGACTCACTCAAGCAACCTACATCGACACCATATTGAAAAGGTTTTCTATGGATGAGTCCAAGAGAGGACATCTACCTATGTGTCATGGAGTTTCTCTATCCAAGTCTATGTGTCCCAAGACTGACGAAGAGATAGAGAAAATGACACACATACCATATGCGTCAGCCATAGGTAGTATTATGTATGGGATGATATCTACCAGACCGGATGTAGCCTTTGCTCTGAGTGTCACGAGCAGATATCAGGCCAACCCCGGTCAGATGCATTGAAAAGCCGTGAAGGATATTCTTAAGTACTTGAGAAGGACTAAGAATATATTCATGGTTTATGGAAGAAGAGAATTGAAATTGCAAGGCTATACCGACTCTAGCTTCCAAAGCGACGTGGATGACTCGAAGTCAACCTTTGGATTTGTATTCATGCTCAATGGCGGTGCTGTCTCTTGGAAGAGTTCCAAGCAAGACACCACAGCGGATTCCACCACTGAGGCAGAATACATTGCAGAATCAGCTGCTGCTAAAGAGGCCGTTTGGATGATGAATTTCGTCCAAGAGTTGGGCATAATTCCTGAAGCTGTTGGTCCAGTTCCGGTATACTGCGACAACACTGGTGCCGTTGCTCAGGCAAAGGAACCAAGGTTTTATCGAAGATCCAAACACGTACTGAGGAAATACCACATCATCCGGGAGATTGTGGAAAGAGGAGACATCACTGTCAAGAGAGTGGCCTCTACAAACAATATCGCTGATCCACTTACTAAGCCCTTGCCAGGACCATTGTTTGACAAACATCACGAAGCAATGGGATTACGTTGTATGACTAGTTGGCTTTAGGGCAAGTGGGAGATTGAAAGAGTGGGTGCCCGGTTAGCCAACTTGTGGCTAAGGGCTTTTATGACTCTATGTATAAAATAATCTTTGTTTAATATAATTTACATTCATTAATGACATTTTCTTTGTCTTTCTTCATATTGTTATATTGTGATATACTATTGTTGTTTCGATAAAGATCTTGAATATACTATAGTGTAAGTAAGATGAGATAGTGAATAAAGAGAGATCACTATTATGAAACACATCTTATAGTCACTGTATATTCTAAACAGTTCCTAGTCAATTGAGCCGTCCGCTAATAAGGATAAGGATCGCTCGAGATTGAGACTAGCATTTGTGATGCCAAGTACCATGTTTCATTGGTAATGGACATGGAGATGTTCAAAGCATGCAAATGGATATTCATATGATGAATGATCGAACTACCCTATTCGGACTTTCCAAGTGGTTATCACTTATCGAGTGGATAAAGTCCGCGGTTTTGGTTGTACACCATTAGTCCTTACTACTTGAAACATCATTGAGATTCTATATGCTAGTATTGTACTTTGACTCGTTTACCGACTCTATTGGGGTCATCAGGTGTTGGGATTGGGTACAATTACGACACATATAGGAGTCGATGCTTTGTTGTCAAGGATTCACCACATACTTGCGAGTGTGGATATCCTATGCGATCTGAGGAGATATTAGTGTGACGAATCTCTGGCCAGAGTACATGATGTGTTTTAGGTTACTCGGTTTTCCTAGTAATACATGCGATGTCACTATTTGATCTCCAAGATATAATGCATAGTTGTCGAATCTCGAACGACTCTCGATGCACCAATGGTTGTTGATTCGATCGGGATATATGGATGAAGGGACCGTACTGTACGCTAACCAAAATCTACTGGTTATTGCAGGCACTATCAGTGATACCTAGGGAATCATGGGGCGATGTTGCTAGACGCTCTTACCATGATTTGTTGGGCAAGTCGGAAATTGTTGTTCCGAGTCACAAGGAGTTGTGAGCCCACGGCTAGCTGTATCCCTGAACCATTGAGGGTCACACAAGTAATGGATTACTAAACCCCGTTGAGATAGTTAAATTTAAAGAGTTAAATTTAATGAAAGAGAAGTTGGACTTCTTAACTAAAGGGAGTGGAATTTTCTAAAATGACATTGAGATGGGTATTTTTGGAAATCACTGAATTCGGATTCAGAAAAATTATCTTGACTTTAAAAGGTGCAGAAATGGTTTCTGTGCACATTGGTGAAATCGGTTTATCAATCGGAGTCATGATAAATTTTATATTAATTTCTATAATAACGGGCTTGGCTTGTTGGGCTTAAGTTATGGATTATGGGCCATAAGGAGTTAGAGTCCTAACATAATTATAACTTAATCTAGTCTAGAAATTATATATATATACATATGTAGGGTTCGAAATTCTCACTAATTCCTCCTTGCAATTTTCGAACACTACACAAAATTTCTAAGGGATTTTTCGAAAATTCCCTTCTCCCTTTTGAGAAAATTCGGTCTGTGATTTTTCGAAAAATCACTTTCTGAATTAACAGATCAAATCTGTTTATTCTCATCGATAAACATCTGATTGATTTCTAGTGCAATCAATCAGAGGGTTTCTGTTTTCTGTTCGTGGACCTTATTCCGGAGATTGATCGTGAAGCCATCGGTTCCCGGGATATACAAGAAGAGCAGATTAAATTCTGTTGGTGTCCATAATCAAGCCGTTGCTTGAAGAGGTAAAAATTTAATTGTGATTTTATTTTTACTTGCATAATTTAATCGTAAAGTTTTGATACCCATGATATGGAATCGTTCCATATATAAAAATAAAATTTTAAACTTTCGCTGCACCGGGTATCAATTCTTAATTGATCTGAACACGTTTTTCAACAGTCCCGCCCACCAATCGACGGGTTGTGATGGATTGTGGAACAGTCTGTTTCAACCCGTCAAATATAACGAAAAATTGATAAATTGGCCTATACAATCTCGCCAAACAAAGGATTTTGGTGAGTCATGAGCCAATTCCTCAATTTGCCTATTTTTAAAAGGTTTAATAAAGTTGTGTTTACTTAGTGAAATGAAATTACACGTGGATAAATCATACTAGAACAATTAAAATGATCTTGAAGGATGTTAAATAATGATGGATAAATAATAACATGATTACTTTGAATTATTAATTTTGAGATTGAAATAATGATTGAGAGACGAATTATAATTTTACCCTCCACTTTTGATAAATAATCTTATGTTTAATTATGTATTCATATAATTTAGATTGGATTATTGTTGAATATTGTAAATTATTATTGATTCACATGTGAGTCATTTTACTTATTAAAATTATTGGGTATAAAAATAAGTATTTTTTCAAAATAAATAAAATTGACAAATTTTTTTACTAATTCTAAATTCATTTTGTTGATTTAGGGTTTATATCAATAATGATAATCAATCTAAAATGCTTTAAAAAACATAGTAATTTGTGATCTTTATATACTTGATTTCTAACAAGAACAAGACATGTAGATAGTTAATTTGAGTAATATTTAATATACTATATTTTGATTAAAAAAATACTTTATTTACTTACTAGCTAAATTTGAAGTGCATTAATGTTTTATAGAGTAACACTCTTTTGAGATGGTCTAATTTGTGAGACGGATCAATCCTACCCATATTTATAATAATAATTAATATTTTTTGACATAAAATGTAATACTTTTTAATGGATAACTTATATAAGAGACTCGTCTAAAAAAATGACTATTGAGACCGTCTCATATGAGTTTTTGTCTATTATAAACGTAGTATCCCAAAAACTTATGTGAGAAGATACCACGGGTCAATATCGTGAGTCAGATCCTTTATTTGGGTCACTAAAAAAAACATTATTTCTTAGAGTAGGTCTCTTTTGAGAAGGTCTCACAGATAAAGATCCGTGAGACGGACCAACCCTACCCATATTTACAATAATAAGTAATACTTTTGACATAAAAAGTAATATTTTTTAATGGGTAACCCAAATAGGAGACTCATATCACAAATATGACCTGTGAGACCGTCTCACAAGAGTTTTTGTCTATTTTTTTATACAAAAAATATAAATTTTTATTGTAAATATGTGTTAGTTGATCGACGTCTCACAAGAGATCTAGTCATCTACACTATACTACTATAGAATACAAGAGAGGTCTTGAGTAACTAATTTAGGGTTATTGTATAATTTTTGATAAACCAAAAGTACCCTTACAAAATTACAAAAATACTTCATCTTAATTTAATAAAAAAATCTCATAAAAACCTATTTTAATCAATTTATTTATTTATATATATTTATCATATCTAACAAAATATTCTTTGATCATTATCTACACTTTAAAATTTTTAAATGATTACTTCGTATTTAGCATAAACAAAATTATAAAATTAAATTTATTTTTAAAATTTCTATTTTGACGAAAATATAAATCGCACATATATGTTTATGAATGTTAATTTGGAGACTTGACTGCTCCAAAAGAGATTTCTTCAAAAAAATTGTGTTTTTGCAGTTTTTCATAGGATGAATTTCAACATAAATATTATATAAAAATGTATAGGTGTGTTAGTTGTGTCCCCGTTTGCGCTTGCGTTATTTAATTAAAATATATTTCCCTTGTGTAAGCCGGATTAGAAAAGAAACATTTGCTGCATTACAAGGTATCCTGGTTACTACAAGAGAACATGCTGTTATGTCCTACTACGCCTTGGTTGATATAAGATACTACAATTGTGAAAACCCGAAACTTGGCCTCCAAGTTTTTCTATTTAGGAATGATCTCCCAAACTTGGAAGAGGTAATCTTTCCTTTTATTCGAGATTGAGTTTTTTTATACAAATCATTATATTTTCAGCAATTAAATAAAGTTAGTGTATTGTCAGATTTACTTTCTCAATTTTCAAAATCAAGGCTGATTTTATTCTCTTAATTAGTGCAACAAATCATCCCATGTCAGCCGCAAATCTTGTCCAACCTCGCCTATATAAATGCACAAGACCTCTCCAAAAATCCTATTACAATTCCTCTCTTAGTTCGAACCCCAAGACTCTAAATTTTGCTTAGAAATTTACCCATTTTTCACTCCTTATTTTCGAGAAAAACAAAGCAGGGCTATCAATAGGGATTCAAAGGCTGCCAAATTTTTCCTTCATAGTTTCGACAAGCAGGCCATCATTAGGACCTAAATTTTTTCCACTTTTTCTTGATTTCTCTTGATATCCACGTAGAGAAATCTAAGGAATTAGGAAAAGAAAGTGCAAAGTTGGCTAAGTAGACACCAATTTCGAGAAAGGGCAAGGCTGACTTTCGAAAGTGCTTTCTGAATTTTGCTCTCGTAATTTTCAAGGTTGCAATACCAATTCAAGTATTTAATTTACACGCGAACATCTACGGTAAGTGGGTTTTTATATGTATATTTATTGTTGTGGTTTTAAAAATATTTATTGATGAGTCACGGTATTTGGTTTTTGAAATTCGTTCGAGCATGTGTCTTTTGTTCGTGTCATGTTGGTTCATATTTTGTCATGCATGTTATCAAGCACTGTTATGATTCGAATGGATATGGTAATGATATGACCCTTATACGGTGGGATTGTAACCGTTGTATGACCTCACTCCATAGAGGATTAACATATTGGACATGACCTCGCTCCTTAGAGGATTAACATATAGGAGATAGTAAATCATGGAAAGAAGATGAATTTCAGTGCTTATGTTCATGTGTTGAAAGTTTATGTATCATGATGATGTTATGGCCCGATGACCCAAGTATTGAGTTATGTTTATGTTGATGTTCATGTTCAAGATTATGATTTTATGTTATGCATATATTTGGTATATGTCTCGAACGGCCCCCCACTTGCTGAGTGTTTTCCAAAACACTCACCCCTTACTTTTTCCCTCCAGATGAAGAAGAAGATGGTTTAGAAGATCGTGAAGAAGATATGTTTTGGGGATGGTGATAGAGGAATATTAAGACTAAATTTCGCTATTTTTATTATTGGGATTTTTGCATTAATAATTTGTTATTAAGTTTTTAGACGCTTCCGCATATGTTTTGTTATTTTGGATTTATCGAGTTGTAAAGACGATGTTTTTGGAATTTATTTATGAAAAAGACTGGTTTGGTATATACTGTACTATGAGGCTGGTTGTTTTATAATTTGTGTGAATTTGAAACAACGCCGGTGGCACGTCTCGGTCTCGGGGCGTGACAACAATTTTATTTTACATTCTTCTAATCTTACAAGATCAGTGAATTGTGTTATGTGAGCAACAACTGATATGCCAACTTGTACATCTAATGAGTGATTGTCATGTCAGCTGGTGCTCACGTACTTGTCCGTGGTGGTTGTCCATGTGTATATATATATATATATATATATATATATATGTATATATATATATATATATATAGTTTTGATCTCATGCACCCTAGTAGTGTGTTTTTTTAAAACCACTAAAACAGTGTGTTTTGGTGATCGTTCACAAAAATCTTACGCTCTAGAACGCGGGGATATATATATACATAGTCTCCATCGCGGCACCCTAGTGTACAGGGTGGGATATTATAGAAATCCGGTACCGTTGTTTAGGCCATGTGTTCATTTTTTAACACTTGGCCTAAAACACGGTACCGGTTTTGTAGTCGACCACGGGAACCATGCACCCTAGGATTCGGGGACGAAAATTATATATATAGTTTCCATTTTACATTGATGTAACGTAAATAGTTGGAATGGTGATTGACAAAATGGAGTCTAATATAATTTAAAATAAAATATTTAATTATGTTTAATAGTGTTCTGGCATTAAAACTCTATATATTTGGTACCAAAATCAATTTAAATCTTTAAAGCACTTAGGTTTGTGTATTTTATTTTTCATATTTTGCTCTATACAAATGATAATTAAGTACCTGTATTTATAGGCATGCACATTAATTTGTATTTTGTAGTGTGTATTGTGTACAAGGCCTAATCTCTTTCAGAGTTAGCAGCCTACATTTAGTGTTGAATAACTTAATTTGCATTTGTCTTGTATGTTTCATGTTTGTCTCTGCTGCTTTCTATTTTCTGTTTACAATATTAGCCCTTTGGTAATATGTTATTGTTTAGAACTTGTTTGTACCCCACTCGTTGAGTGATTTATGTCTCACGACTCTCACCCCTACCACCTCTCTGGATGAAACTGAAACTGAGTGTAAAGAGCAATTCAAGTTTTGGGGTTTATTATTTTTCGGGCAAAAAGTTTTGTTGCCGCTTGCACTGCTGTTTGTTATTCCCTCTGTTGTTAGCTAGCTATTAGCTTCTTTGCAGCTGCCTTCCAATTATCAATAGAGGTAAATTTCATTGATAAAAGTATCAAATTTTAGATTCTTGCTTTTGGGTAAAAGTTGTAGAAGTTAAAACAGAATTTAACATTTACAAACACTCAAAAGCACTTTTATGCAGCTAGAAACTAATTGTAGAAGCTCTCAAACACTCCTTAAATATTACTCAAATTAACTACCTACAGGTCTTGTTCTTGTTAGAAATTAAATATATAAAGTTCACAAATTATTCTTCTTTTTAAAGCATTTTAGATTGATTATCATGATTGATATAGACCCTAAATCGGTAAAATGAATTTAGAATCAGTAAAAATAATTTCAAAAAAATTGTTATGATTAAATAATCAGTTTTAAAGATATATTGATATTTAGGGTGTGTATTTGTATTGATAACCATAAGATGAGTTTATTAATTCAATCACATACATTGTTTACTTACAAAATATCAATTCCCCTCAAATCGCACGACCTGTCATTCAATCTTGATTTCACGAGCTTTCTCGGTTTAAAATATATTGAACAATAGTTGTGGAAAAAATACACATAAATCCTAATCTACCATCATTTAATTCATTTGTTTTCCTCCCAATTTCTATCTCTATTTTATAACTCAATTTATCAATTTTATCTATTTTTAAAAAATAAAGATTTCTATACCCAATAATTTTGATAAGTGAAAATGATTCACATGTGTTAATTGATCCATGAGACGTCTCACAAGAGATCTAGTCATCTACACTATATATGCATGCTACTATAGAATACTAGAGAGGTCTAAAGTAACTAATTTAAAGTCATGGTGTAATTCTTGATAAACCAAAAATACCCTTACAAAATTACAAAAATACTTCATCTTAATTTAATTAAAAAAAAATCTCATAAAAACCTATTTTAATCAATTTTATTTATTTATATATATCTATCATATCTAACAAAATATTTTCATCATTATCTACACGTTCAAATTTTTAAATGATTACATCCTAGTTAGCATAAAAGATATTATAAAAATTTATTTTTAAAATTTCTATTTAGATATCATATCTAAGAGTTTACAAAAATGTAATATTTTTGGATTTTTATTTTTACAATAATTTTTTTAGAATTATACAATAATATTGAGTATCTAACGTTTTAAAATAATTATTTTCGATAATTTCAAGTAAAAGAAAAAAAAAATCCGATTGGTAAGAGAATATTTCAATAAATATTAAAATTGTCAAAATAGATTGGATTTGCTGGATCGAACCGTCCGCACCGCAAAGAAGATGGGTTAGACTCGTCATGCTCGACCGACGGGCTGACCAGCTTACCATATCAATCGACGGATTATGATGGGTTATGAACGAGCTTGTCTCAACCTATGAAATTTAATGAAAAAAATTTGCAGAGGTCAACTTTGCCCGCCCAACCAAAGAGCAGGTTTTGATAGTTCATGGGCCGGTCCCCATCGTTTGTCTGTTTTGACTAGGTGTAATAAATGTTTTTGTATCGTTAAAACTTGGATGATTTCAACCTACGCATTGCCCCCATGATAGATCTAATGGTCATAATTATTTATCAATACATGTAGGGTCCACTAAAAAAATCATGGACCCCATATTTATTGATAAATAACAACCGTTAGATGCATGTGAAGACAATATCTGTATAGGTAGGATCTCACTTACCAAATTTATTCATTCATTAGTAACAGTTTTCTTCGTCTTTGCATTCGGTTAAATTCGCGATTTAATTACTTGTTTACCTTTTTGGGTGTCGCATTTTAAAAATTTTCTATTAAGAATATGCCATAGATAGGCAAGATTTTTCTTTTTATTATTTTGATGAAGTGGAATAATAAAAGGCATTAGCTTGAATTTAATAGGGTTTTTTCTTTTATTTTCTTTTTTAAATATGAAGTTGATGAGCATTGGATCTTTATTGGACCGGATGATATGTAGCTCGTCTAGAACCGAGGCCTCAGATGAGGTTACGAGTACGAGACTCAATTATGACAATCACCTTACCTAACTCGAAAAATGAGAAATCATGATTGGTGCACTTAGCATCTCATTTTCAAAATATGTATTCGGCATGAGCAGTCGAAAGCGTGTTTCTTCAAAAGCGAGCTCGGTTGTTATCAACAAAGCAACTGGATTCTATTCTTTCTTGTGTGTCGATGTTAATTGGTCAACAAATATATGTGCAAAAATGGACCAATTAACATATATGTAGAATGACTTGCCTGAAATATAAATCACACAAATATTTGGTTATTATTATGTCTTGTAATGCACTCACTCCAATCGTATGACTTACTCTTTTTAATTTCAAAGAAAAAGGATGAATATTATTACTTCACTTTTAATTATTTTTTATTTTAAAAATATTTTTTATGAGTTTTTACAAATCTTAATATAACCACTATATTTAAAATTTTCAACACTTTCCAAAAACAGTCCAACGTTATATATTTAAACTAAAATACTAAATAAAAAACTTTAGAAAATCTTAAATGTTAAATATTATTAACGTAGATAATAACTCAAATAAAATGTTATAGTATAAAACTTTATCCAACAAAATTTACCTGACGGTTGACAATACACAATCAAAATTATCATAACCAAACAAATTTTTGATCTATCAAAATGAAAACCTTCTCCTCAAAACTCAAAAAATAAAAGGAATTTATTTTAAATATATTAACGAATTGTACTTTTCGAAAAATAAATAATAATTTATAATTTAGAAATTATTATAAAAAAAAGCAAACAAACAAAATCTAAAACACTTTCCCGTCCCCTCATTTAGTTATTCGAGGGGCTGAGATTCATGAAATTCTAATCGCTGGTGACATTCACGGGCGTCTTCTTCCATCTTCATCATCGTTTCCAAACTCAAAATGGTTTTTAATTTTCAAAGGAATATTGAAACTCAAATGGGATTTCTTTAAAAAAATTTGTGTTTCTGCAGCTTCTCATAGGATGAATTTCGACATGAAATAATATATAAAAATGTATAAGTATGTTAGTTGTGTCCCCGCTTGCGTTATTTAATTAAAATATATTTCCCGTGTAGCTAATATTAAGATATAATAATGATATATAATTGTCATGGTTATTTAACAAATTTTGATTATTTTATTCAATTAAATATAGAATTATAAACAAAATGAATTAAATTATTTATTTAAGTAGGGACAATTTTGTCATTTTTATTTTTTATTTGGCTAAATTCTGAATTAGGATGTACATGTGCTATAGATCTCAAATCACATGGGGTTATTAGCTCAAATAAATAATTTTAGGTTGTGTTTGAACCAATATATTAAAAGAAAAATTGCATATATCACCCATGTAAAATTTCGAGTTACCTAATAACCTCATGTGAAATATTTTTGAGCTAATAAGTAATAATCCCTCGTGATTCCGGATCAAAACACTATAAGAAAAACTGAAAATGACAACGAATTTTGCTAATAAGTCATAATCCCTTGTGATTCCGGATCAATATGCAACACACGCATCCCAACTCAATTTTAGTCAAATAAAAAATCAAAATGAAAAAAATGTCCCTACATAAATAATAATATAATATAATGAAACGGATGTCTCTCGTTGTTCCTCCCTTTCTCTCAGACAAACCCTAATCTATAAACTTATCTTCCCAAATCAAGCATCTTCACTGTTGCTGAACTTTCAATTGGATATCTCCCATGGTCAATTGAATATTGCACTGATATGATAAATAAAATAATAAAAAGTTTAGAAGTGACATATTATCGAATTTAAAATGTTTAAAATATAAATAAACATACGATTAAATTTAAGAAACATAGATAGAGATATAGAAGATCTAAAAAAATGACATTTTAGAAAAATTGAAAAATATATTTATAATTATGGATAAACAATAAATTACAAATTAATTAGTATCAAATGTTTCTTTGTTTTTTTTTAAAAAATATATTATTGTAAATTAACTTTTGGTTTCACCATATTAATCGAAAGTCTTGAGTTAGCGTAAATTGGAGATTTTTAATTAAATAGTAAAATTAGACAAGGATTTCATTTGGGTGTGGCAAGTTGCTTTTGTTAATAAAGTTCACACACATGCACATACTTACACACATATTTTTTAATAAGATAAAAACTCTTATGAGACGGTTTCACGAGTCAATTTTATGATACGAGTGTCCTATGTGGGTCACCCATGAAAAAATATTACTTTTTAGGAAAAAAACTCCTATAAGACGGTCTCAAAGGTTTTTTTTGAGACGGGTCTCTTAGATGAGTTATCAATTAAAACTTATTACATTTTATGCCAAAAATATTACTTATTATTATAAATATGGGTAGGATTGATCCGTCACACGAATGAGACTGTCTCACAAGAGTGTTACTCTACTTTTTATGCCAAAAATATTATTTGTTATTGTAAATATAGATATATATGTTGATTCGTCTCACGAATAAAGATATGTAAAATCGTCTCACAAGAGACTTACTCAGTAATTAATAAAAGTTTACTTATAACATATCTATCTATACTTGTTTGGAAAAAAAAACTTTTCTATTTGTATTTTAAAAACTATATTATAATATTGATGATATAACTTGTCAAAGTTTTAATGTTTTATTATCATCAAATAATGCTTTTTTTTTTCAAAAATTTTAAAAAATAAAAATTTCAAAAATAATTTGAAAAACTCGAGCCGTTATTGTGGCAGAAGAAAGATTACGACAGCTGACCTACATGACAATGACTCCAACAAGTTAGTAAACTCAATTGACTTCAATAGCACTGGTGGAAGAAGTTTATGTTGGGTTGTGAAACACAAACAATATTGATTTTGATGAAATGAAAGCTTGTTATTGTGTAGTGTGAAGTTGTTAACTCAAGATGGAAGCCAAAACTCGAAATTAGCCAGAATGAATTTCTGGCGAGCTCTAGTTTTTTGATGATATCTCACAGTTTTGTGATGAAAATGATTATCCTCTATAATGAATGCATAGAAAACTCAAT
Organism: Henckelia pumila; assembly: GCF_033568475.1. Lineage (NCBI taxonomy): Eukaryota > Viridiplantae > Streptophyta > Magnoliopsida > Lamiales > Gesneriaceae > Henckelia > Henckelia pumila. The sequence continues at coordinate 40,174,711 of NC_133123.1, read as the reverse complement.
TTGAAACATATTGTATTTCACGTCAGTTGAGCAAAAACAAATGTTATCTAGGTCAAACTGGCGTCACAATACCAAATTGAATTGGATTAGTTTAACAGAAAACAGAATCAGTTTACCTCCAGCATTTCTGGTACGTTGGCCATATCTTGCAGCTCGTTTATCCAAATGGAACAATTCAATGATCATCAGAAAGATAAGACAATTATATACAAATCATATTAACAAGTTGAAGTTTGAATCGGAGCATAAGAAGCTGCTAAACTGCATTGAATTTGCTGGTTTGGAACAGAAATTCTGCAAAATAACTCTCTCATATGAAATCCAAATTGAGTGATTCTTGATGCGTTGGAATGAAAAGACAAAGGGTTACAATTTTCGTGTTTATCACTTTTCCCAAATATCAACGGATCATGCCAAACTGCATCCAGTTTAACAACTCTGTTCTGCTTGCTAAGCTGCTACCTAAACTGAAGTTGGCCAAGATCCGTTTATCTACACAAACTGAAGTTCGCTAAGATCAGTTTACCTACCCAAACTGAAGATCGTTCAACTGTTACAGTATCAAAACTGCTACAGTATCAGTTTCACACCAAATTCAGTTTAGTAAGTCCAGTTTATTGGAATTTAGTTTAGCACTCCAGAAACAGTACAAAATTTTATAACGGCTCTATTTCTGTGTCTAATGGCTATATCATTTTTGGAGCCAATAAATACAACATCTCGAAGATCAAATACAAGCTTTTGAAGGTGGATTCAAAGGCAAATGGCAGCTAAGAAGATTATTGGCTAGATTGAGAGCAAAGTTCAAGGTGTGAAGAACAAGAAGAAAATGAGCATTCACTACCAACTTCTTGATAGGCCTATCGATGAGCCACCAAACTTAAATTCCTACTCCTTAACAAATGATTATAGTAGTGAACATGGTCGAATCCACAGGGAACGAATATTTATTTCTTTTGAGGAATAACAACTAAAAAGGGGGGATTTTTGGTTTGCAACAACGAAAATAAAAATAAAAATAGAAATAAATAACTGAGATAAATGATTAATTGAGAAATTCAAATATTTTACCAAACTCTGATTCAAGGAATTTTTGTATTCCAATTATATCACTGGTCATCGGCTAACAAATAATTTATTCATGAAATTTCTAGCAATTAACCTTAAAATCATAGGGATAGCCACTAAGATTTTTGTGTTTTCCTATATTAATTGACCAAACCCAGCATCCAGTCAAAACTTATCAATAACCAACTGGGCACGATAGCGTTCCATATTGATTAAAAATAGCTTTTCGATTTGTGAAAACAGTTAATCCTAAAATCTAACAATCGAGATAGCTGCAACTGTTAAATCTAGTTCCGTTGATTTATTTAGATTAAACATGCCATGATAGCACAACACACCTAATCTATCGCTACTCAAGTACCAATCATTCATGACAATTACAGATCACTGAACTCATGGTTAACAATAGAAAATCATAAATCAAATTAATTTGTCAGATTAATCGACCCACAACTTTCATGAAATAAATCATAAATTAACAAATACTAGAAACAGACAAGAACATCAATTTAAACACATAACCTCACAGTGATAATCGAAATACCGGAAAATATCCTTGAATCAGAATTAAAAACTTAGCCAAGCATGGTTGGCTTCATAATTCCCTAAAAATATAAAAGATCAAACCTAGAAATTATGAAGAAGAAAGATGAAGAAAACTCATGTCTCTGGCCATTTCGAGCGTGCAGAAGAGCAAGAGCAGAAATATCTAGAAATCCCTAAAAACTAAAACTAACGTCTAAAGCCTAGGAGAAAAGGAAAACAAATAAAATCTAGGAAAAAGATAAGATTATCTACAAGATAATCTTGATAATTGTTTTTAAAAAAACAAATCTCCAACAATATTTATCCAAAAGAAAATATTCTCTTCAAAATTCTTCCATAAATTAAATACCAAATTTAGAATTCCTAAAATATGGTATTTTCTTCTCAAATTCTGAAATCTTCAATTTCCACTAGACAGTAAAAGCGTAGTAACACAGCGCGCCCACGCCTTGCTTCACGACCTCTTCTAGTTTGCTCAATTTCTCAAAATTTCTCTTGAAAACTCCAATTGTAATAGAATTCAACCTTTTAGCCCAAATTTTGTCCAAGATCATCAAAATTCCTCCAACTACAAAACACGACAAAAATGCACCAATTAACATATGCAAAAGATAAAAACCCGAGAAATATGATATTAAAAATATAAATATTATGAACCCTTCACTTCTTCACACCAAACCCAGTTTATAGAATACTATTCCTTGTCCAATATCTTTGTATATTAGCTGAAGAGAGCTCGCCCATATATATAATAGAGATGTATTTCATTGATTAGTTGAGTGAGAGTCTTAACACAAAGATGTTAAAGATTGTATTTATAAAGACGTTAAAAATTATGCAGATTGTGAGGTTGCGGCCTACAATCGAGTTAGATAGGATTTCTAAGATAGAAAGTGGGCAAGTCCTAGTATTGGAGCAGGTTTGTACAAATGAGTTGTATAAATCAAAGTTTTCTAGTGTTATCCTTCCGAGGAGGAAGAATGGTAAAAGTGATTGAAATATCCGAAAATCCAGAAACATCTCACTGTGTTCTTTCATCATTTTACCTTAATTTATCAGTTTTGCATACATTCCAAATTAGTGTTCATAATCTGCATTTTGGCATATTTTCGCACATCTTATTTGTTTGTCAATTTGCATAGACACCAAGATAAGCTAAGAATTCAATCATTAATTCGATTGAATTCTAACAGACACTCATTAAATAATTTTTGAAGTGTATTCACCCCCTCTACACTGAAACCGATCCTTTTAGTTTTGCATGTAAGAAGTGTCGTCATTGTGCCTATTTTTTCTTTTTCTTGGTAATTAAATATGGTGGATAAATTTATATTGTGCAGTTTTGGGGTTTTGATTTGCTCGAAATTGATAATTTTGTTTGCCAAATTTCTACTTATTCTAAATTCATTTTGCTGGATAGTTTTTAAAGTTCATCAAATTTCGAGTCTTTTCATCAAACTTTTAAAGAATTTCACAAGTTTGAACTTGTGCTTTTTTCCTTTTATCCCCACCTTATTTGCAAGAGGGAGGTTTATATATATCAATCATGATAATCGATCTAAAATGTTTTTTTAGAGGGGATCTAAAATGTTTTGAAAAACAGAATAATTTGTAATCTGTATATATTTGATTTCTAACAAGAACAAGACCTGTAGGTAGTTATTAATTTCAGTAATATTTAATATATCATATTCTGATTCAAGGAATTAATATTATATATGTAGTATCACTAAAATTTGTGTGAGACAATCTCACGGATCAATTTCATTAGATGAAATTTTTATTTGGGTCACCAATGAAAAAAAAATTATTTTTTATCTCAAAAGTATTACTTTTTATTGTAAATATGTGTTTTGTTGACCGTCTCATCGATAAATATCTGTGAGTCCGTCTCACAAAAACTACTAATTTATACTATATTATTAGGCTGTGTTAACTTAGTGAGATTAATTATATATAGATAAATAATACTAAGACTATTAAACTAATTTTATAGGAGGTTAAATAATGATGGATAAACAATCATATGTTTATTTTGTTGGATCAATTTTGTAATTGATATTATGATTAAGTGGCGAGTTACAATTTTGCCCTTTACTTATAATATATAATCTTATTTTTAGTTTGTATTTGTAAAATTGATATTGTGATTTTTATTAAAAAAAATGTACATTACTACATGTAAATTATTTTAATTGACTAAAATTATTGAGTATAAATATTATTTACTTTTTAAAACAAAAATTAATAAAATATTATTTACTTTTTAAAACAAAAATTAATGAGTTAAAAAAAGTTTTTCATGAATAAGGATAAAATCCAATGAAATGTATTAATCATATTTTAAATTATTAGAATTTTTATTCATCTTTTTATAATTTTTGAATATATTTTTAATTTATTAAAATCAAATTAAATAATGTATTAAATATATCTCATGTATTTGAAATTTATATTCAAGTTATTTTGAAATTTTTATTCACATTTTATTATTTTTTTAAATAGGGTTTATATATATATATATATATATATATTATTTTTTTTGGAAAGTAAAGTATATTAATGTAATTTTTTTTAATTGAAAACATAATTAGTTAAAAATGATTATTTATCACACCATTTATTTGTGATAAATCATCAAATTTTAAATTTTAAATTAGGTAAATAAAGACGTGCTTTATGAGTTAATGAGGATCCTCAAAAAAACAAGTAAAAATAAGTTTTTTTATAGATTATTAATTATTAATATAATTCTATACTAATCATATATAGCAAGTAAACACAGCCTTATAAAATACAATATAGGTTTAAAATAACCAATTTAGGGTCATGGTATAATTTTTGATAAACCAAAAGTACTATTACAAAATACAAAAACACTTCATCTTAATTTAATAAAAAAATCTCATAAAAACCTATTTTGATCAATTTTTTTTTATTTATCTATATCTATCAAATCTAACAAAATATTCTTTCATCATTATCTACACTTTCAAATTTATAAATGAATACATCCTATTTAGCATAAAAAATATCATAAAAAATTATTTTTAAAATTTGAATTTTGATATCATATCTAAGAGTTTACAAAAATATAATATTTTTGGTTTTTTATTTTACAATAACCTTTTTAAAAAACTATACAATAATATTCAGTATCTAACGTTTTAACATAATTACTTATTATAATTTCAAGTAATAGGAAAAAAAAATATCCGACAAAAATATTCATATTACAAAATCTCTTTGTTAAGAGAATATTTCAATAAATATTAGGGAGTGTTTGCAATAAATTGTGCTTTTGTAGAAGTGATTAATTTATAGATTATAAAAAAGTTAAGAAAAATTAAAAGTTGGTAATGTTTGGAAACTAATGTGAAAATCTAAAAATTAAAGTTGGGTAGTGTTTGATAAATAAGTTATTGGAGTGATTTTAACAATGACCTTCTTGTTAGAACACTTTTGGAGAATCATAATCACCACATTACTAGCTTTTGGATTTCTGTTAAGTTAAGCATAAGCTAACACATAATTTAGGTTTAAAAAACACACAAAAATGATTTTTTTAAGCCAAAAGCTAACAATCATTTTTTTTAGTGATTGCAAACACTCCCTTAGAATTGTTAAAATAGATTGGATTTGTAGTTTCGGCCCATCCCGCACCGTTGGGTTGATAATTTGAGAGTTCAGCTTGTGCCCAATCCGTAAAATTTAATTAAAAATTAACAGGTCGACTTGCTTGCCTAGTGAAATGGCGGATTCGGATTGTTCTGGGGCCGGTCCGCATCGTTTGTCGTTTTAATTTGACTAGGTGTAATAAATATTTTTGTATCGTTTACACTATTTATTCATCGTAACAGTTTTTTAACAAATTAATTGATTAATATTTTCTCCCATTGAAAGTCTGCGTTCCTCAGCATGAAGAAACAGCAAAACGATACATGTGAGATTATTCTACACGATGTATTAGAAAAATACCAATCGTATATGTGATTCCGAAGGTTACGGGCTTTGTTTCGATAAATACGAAGATGATTACAAATTTGTAGCTGTTCTAGGAGGTGGAAAATACTTGGTGTATTCCTTTATGTGAATGGAGTTGTGTACTGGGTGAGGGTGATGTTAGAGATCACTCAGTTGTCGCCTGTTTCAAATTATGGAATTGTATAATTTGATCCCAAAAATGACTTGTTAAAGAAACTGCATGTACCCCTGGATTTGAGGCATGAAATTAGGTTTAGTTTGACAAACTTGAGAGGGAATTTGTGTCTGATCGCTGGTGATGATCAAGAGTATGTGATTGAGATATGGTTTCTCAAAGAAGACCAACATCATAAATGTTTGACCAAGATTGGACCAACATTATGTGAATGGAGTTGTGTACTGGGTGATGTTAGAGATCAGTCAGTTGTCGCTTGTTTCAAATTATGGAATTGTATATTTTGATCCCAAAGATGACTTGTTAAAGAAACTGCATGTACCCCAGGATTTGAAGCATGTTATTAGGTTTTTTTTGACAAGCTTGAGAGGGAATTTGTGTCTGGTGTGATCAAGAGTATGTGATTGAAATATGGTTGCTCAAAGAAGACCAACATCATAAATGTTGGACCAAGATTGGACCAACATTATGTGAATGGAGTTGTGTACTGGGTGATGTTAGAGATCAGTCAGTTGTCGCTTGTTTCAAATTATGAAATTGTCTATTTTGATCCCAAAGACGACTTGTTAAAGAAACTGCATGTACCCCAGGATTTGAAGCATGGAATTAGGTTTTTTTTGACAAGCTTGAGAGGGAATTTGTGTCTGGTGTGATCAAGAGTATGGGATTGAGATATGGTTGCTCAAAGAAGACCAACATCATAAATGTTGGACCAAGATTGGACCAACATTATGTGAATGGAGTTGTGTACTGGGTGATGTTAGAGATCAGTCAGTTGTCGCTTGTTTCAAATTATGAAATTGTATATTTTGATCCCAAAGATGACTTGTTAAAGAAACTGCATGTACCCCAGGATTTGAAGCATGGAATTAGGTTTTTTTTGACAAGCTTGAGAGGGAATTTGTGTCTGGTGTGATCAAGAGTATGTGATTGAGATATGGTTGCTTAAAGAAGACCAACATCATAAATGTTGGACCAAGATTGGACCAACATCATGTGAATGGAGTTGTGTACTGGGTGATGTTAGAGATCAGTCAGTTGTCGCTTGTTTCAAATTATGGAATTGTATGTTTTGATCCCAAAGATGACTTGTTAAAGAAACTGCATGTACCCCAGGATTTGAAGCATGGAATTAGGTTTTTTTTGACAAGCTTGAGAGGGAATTTGTGTCTGGTGTGATCAAGAGTATGTGATTGAGATATGACTGCTCAAGGAAGACCAACATCATAAATATTGGACCAAGATTGGACCAACATTATGTGAATGGAGTTGTGTACTGGGTGATGTTAGAGATTAGTCAGTTGTCGCTTGGTTCAAATTATGGAATTGTATATTTTGATCCTAAAGATGACTTGTTAAAGAAACTGCATGTACCCCAGAATTTGAAGCATGGAATTAGGTTTTTTTTGACAAGCTTGAGAGGGAATTTGTGTCTGGTGTGATCAAGAGTATGTGATTGAGATATGACTGCTCAAAGAAGACCAACATCATAAATGTTGGACCAAGATTGGACCAACATTATGTGAATGGAGTTGTGTACTGGGTAATGTTAGAGATCAGTCAGTTGTCGCTTGTTTCAAATTATGGAATTGTATATTTTGATCCCAAAGATGACTTGTTAAAGAAACTGCATGTACCCCAGGATTTGAAGCATGGAATTAGGTTTTTTTTTACAAGCTTGAGAGGGAATTTGTGTCTGGTGTGATCAAGAGTATGTGATTGAGATATGGTTGCTCAAAGAAGACCAACATCATAAATGTTGGACCAAGATTGCGACGGTGGATAACAAGCCACCGAAGTTCGAGTTCTTTTTTGCTGAGAGTCCATTGTACTTTATTGAAAACGAGCTTGTGTTTCGGAATTGGGACACCACGAGATACATTGTTTACCATCTCAACACAGGAAAATTTGGTGAAATTAAGAACTTTCCGTTGGGCACTAGGATGATTAGATCCCCATGCTTGGAGAGTTTACATTTTCCAGCCATCCTCAGAAAACGAAGCTTTGCTTTGGGATCAATTTTTTTCTTCGGTTGAGAAATTATGATTTTGGTCATATTTTAGATTTTAATCATGTAACTTTTCAAAGTTTGACCATCATCCAATAATTTGGATTTTTTTCAAGTCTTTGCACAGAATCACTAAATATAATTAATGAATATTGCTTTTTTGGCTTCGATACTCATCTCCTTGGTTTATGCATTGATTATAAGCCTTATATTACATTGCATATATTAAAATCTAACTAAGCAAAATGAAATTTTTTTACCTCATTTTAAATAATAGGACTCTTGTGAGACTGTTTCACGGAACTAAGTTTGTGAGACGGGTCAATCCGTGAAACAGATATGGATCCAATGGCCAATTGGGTCTAAATAGTTCAATCAAATTGAAATAACATATTTCTAGAGCTCACTACGTCCCGCTTGAACCCTGTGGAGCGAGGTAAATCTTTGCATGTCTGTTTCTGAATTTTTTCTTCGTCTTCAACCATAGCTGTTTCTTTGAAATTTAAATGCTTTCGTCTTCGGCTTCTTCTAGCCTTTCTCTTGGAAGTCCTATCGTTTCTTAAGCTACATCATAGTATATATTCGAGTGTACCTAGCTGTATTGAAGTCCCTGAACTTGGTTTATATAAATTATAGGCAAAACAGGAACAGGGATGCAGCGACGAAAACACGGGAAAGGAAGAAGATGTACCTGAGGGATCTTGAATTGAAGAGAAAGTATTATGAAGCAGAATGCAAGAGGCTTGGGACTTTGCTCCAATGTTGTCTTGCTGAGAATCAAGCATTACGACTTTCCTTGCACAATAGTAAGGCGTATGATGCTTCCGGGAACAAGCAGGAGTCTCTTGTGCTCTTGCTGGGTTACAGACTTTGAATTCCCACTCTATGACAGACTTTGAATTCCCACACTAAGCAAAATGAATTTTTTTTACCTCATTTTAAATAATAGGACTCTTGTGAGACTGTCTCACGGAACTAAGTTTGTGAGACGGGTCAACCCGTTAAACATATACGAATCCAATGACCAATTGGGTCTAAATAGTTCAATCAAATTGAAATAACAAATTTCTAGAGCTCACTACGTCCCGCTTGAACCCTGTGGAGCGAGGTAAATCTTTGCATGTCTGTTTCTGAATTTTTTCTTCGTCTTCAACCACAGCTGTTTCTTTGAAATTTAAATGCCTTCGTCTTCGGCTTCTTCTAACCTTTATCTTAAAAGTCCTATCGTTTCTTAAGCTCCATAATAGTATATATTCGAGTGTACCTAGCTGTATTGAAGTCCTTGAACTTGGTTTATATAAATTATAGGCAAAACAGGAACAGGGATGCGGCGACGAAAACACGGGAAAGGAAGAAGATGCACCTGCTGAGGGATCTTGAATTGAAGAGCAAGTATTATGAAGCAGAATGCAAGAGGCTTGGGACTTTGCTCCAATGTTGTCTTGCTGAGAATCAAGCATTACGACTTTCCTTGCACAATAGTAAGGCGTATGATGCTTCCGGGAACAAGCAAGAGTTTGTTGTGCTCTTGTTGGGTGACAGACTTTGAATTCCCACTCCATGATTCTCCCATTTATATTATGTCTGGTTATTTCATACTCTGTTTTAGGTGCTCCATTAGTTGTTTGTTAATTTATTCATTGATGTTTGCTGCCTGAATCGGGAATAAATCTTATTTACTCTTCTCTTTCTTTAAAGTGTGAGTCTTTGCTCCGATTCCTAAAGATCTGCTAGAATTTTATTATATTTGTTTATCACAACAAGCCCATTCTGTAATACCAATGCATTTGATTCATAGTTTGATCGTGTAATAAACCATATAGGTGTGTGCGTTATATTATATGGTGAACTGTTTCTTGAGGTGTGTGCAAATTTATTTTTTCATCTGTTTATTAGACGCTGGGTTTTTTATGCTCATATAACTCCTTTGTTAAATTTCATGCTCACTGTAGTATACGCAGTTAGAACCCTGGATCAGGCAAATGTTTTGTGGCGGAAGGTTTCCTTGGTGATGGCTTACCCTTTTAATAATCTGCATTGGTGTGTGAAGTGGAAAAATTGATAGTGGGATTTCATTTTTTGCTGTTCCTAATGTTGGGCTTTGGCCCAACTCATCTTTTTGTTTCCAACCCTAGTACCAAAAATCCCTTCTAGTTTTCTCCCCAACCACCCTAATAACTATTGTGCGTACTCTTTTCTTCTTCTATGGCTGAGAAGTCTTCTTTCTGCGTGAGACAAGGGGCTGCCGACTGCACCCATTTTCACCATGATTTTGGGCGACTGAAATCTTGGTAAGTAGCTCTTTTTCTATATATATGGTAGAGCGTTCGATTGCTAGAGACAGGGAGACAGAAAGAGATTGAGATGAGAGTTGAGCTTCTGCGTGTCTTACCTCTTCCGGTGACTGAGTGTCATCTCTTTGCTTTGTGCTTTGTGCGGTTCTGTGTGAACCTATCTCGAGCGTGGGATTGAGCTTCTACTGTGAAATTTGTGTGAGATTAGGAGGGCAGTGAGCATCAGGAGTGGGAATCCTTTGGTCTTCGTCGTAGATTGCTGGAGAATAGGAGAAGGCATAGCGTCTGAGCCCCGAGTGCTTCTAAGTTATTGTTCTTGCTTGTTTGTTTGTGTTTCTGTTTATGTGGAGGTACAAAACAGAGAAGAAGAAGAAGCATGACAGATCGAACGATGAAGACGGCAGATTCCTAACAGTGGTATCAGAGCCATTGGTCGCCGCTGGTTCGCCGTCGTCGCCCGTTCACCACTTCGCCGCCGCCTGGTCAGTTGATGTTGCCAAGTGCCGTGTCCGTTGTTCTGCCACTTCGATTAGCCGAGAATCGAAACTCTAAGTAAGGGAGTTTCGCTCTGGTATATTGGCTAAAACCTCATTTTATCGCTTTTTGTAGCGTAGCCGCTGGCCGCGGTTTTAGGTTTTGGGATTTCGTATTGGTAGAACCTAGGATTTATTTTAGTGATTGGTTATTGTTGTGTTTCCATCTTCGTGGTATATTTATATCCGCTGTCTTCTCTGTGCGACTATACCGAAATCTGTGTGAAGATCTATTTTCTGTGTTTCCTGTTTTTTGTGTGAAAACTTGTTGATTTTGCTTTTGTGTTTTTCTGTGTGAAAAAAATGGCTTTGACTGGTTATAATCTCCAACTGTTTAATGGAAAAATGGATTTTTCAATTTGGCAGCAGAAAATGAAAGGAATTTTGATTCAACAAAAAGTTTTCAAAGCAATAAATTTGTCATATTCTGCTGATGAAAAAGCTGAGAAAAAAGCTGAAATAGATGAGTTTGCTTATTCATCTATTATCTTGAACTTGTCAGACTCGGTGTTAAGGAAAGTTGGTAAACTGAAATCTGCTAAGGAACTTTGGGAAAAATTAGAAGAACTTTATACTGAAAATTCGTTGCCCAGTAAATTGTTTTTGCTTGAAAATTTTTTCCGGTTCAAACTTGATTTATAAAAAGACATTGATGAGAACATTGACGTGTTTACCAAACTAGTTCAAGATATTAAGCAAACTGGAGAAAAACATATTGATGAATACACTCCTATTGTTCTTTTAAATGCTATTCCAGATTCTTACAGTGATGTTAAATCTGCTATTAAATATGGTAGAGATCAGATAACTTTAGATACTGTTGTAAATAGCTTGAAAAGCAAAGAAATAGATTTAAAGACTAATAAGGGTGATAATAATTCTGGTGAAGCTAAGTTTGTCAGAGGAAAGTCTAAAAACAAATTCCAGTCGAGACCCAAGAATAGAAAATGCTATAATTGTGGTGAAATTGGTCATTACATGAAATATTGTTCTAGGCCTAAGCAAAAACAAGACCAAAACAAATATTTCCAAAAACAACATGATGAACATGCTAATATGGCTTCCTGTAGTGAAAACATGGGTGATGTTTTTATGGTGACTGAGATATGTGATGTGTCTATGGTGAATTCTGTGCATTTAAGTTCTTTATCTGAAAATGAATGGTTAGTTGATTCTGCGAGTACTTTTCATATGTCCCCATTTAAAAATATGTTTTCTAGTTATGAAGAAGTGAAGCATGGTTATGTTACTGTGGCAAATAAAAGATTGTGTCAAGTTGCTGGTGTTGGTGATGTCTCATTAAAGTTTGATTCTGGTTATGTGTTAACTTTGAAGAATGTGAGACATGTTCCTGACTTGTGTCATAATTTGATTTCATGTGTATCTTTGGAAGATGTTGGTTTACAAGGTAGATGGGGGTAACAGGGTCATGAAAATTATGAAAAGAGTCAGTAGTAATTTTCAACGCTGTGAAAATGAAAAACTTGTATGTTTGTCATACTGAATTTGAACTTTGTGTTCTTGGTAGAGTTAAGTTTCCAAACTCCCCTATTACTGCTCCAAACAAGGTGGAGCATTTACCTGTTGAAATGTTTAGATGTTGTCTGAAAATTCTAAACTTTGATGTTGTTGACAGAATTTTTCTGTTTGTGTGTTGTGTTGTAGCTTACTGGTAGCGCTTAGTCGTATCACGCCCAGATTAACCCAACTCAGATTAACTAAATAAACATGTAGTAGCGAGAGTAGGAATCGTTTTCACGAGGAAAATGAAATTTATTTGTGTTCTTAAAACTACTGAAAATAAAGAAAAGGGGATTTGGGAATTTTAGAATTAACTACTATGCAAGAATTAAAATAAGAAAATCAATAAAATAACGAGACTTGATATCGATCGACTACACCCTTGAAATCATTCATTCGATCATCGATTCTCTAAAAATAATTAATTCACATCGAATATTCATCATTGGAAATTAAATTCCTGTTTCACCTTAATTTTATTTAATTAGAAAACAACATTTTAAATTATCCCTTACCAATAAATTAACCCGATAACATCAATCTAGATTTAAACTCACGGTAGCATTCAAATGAGTAAAACTGATGAAGCTAGACAACACAAACACCAGCGGTTGTATTGAGCCTAGTCAATTGTTGTTCCTACGAGTTAACAAATTCAACAGCAGAAAATATTAATCATAATTGCTTCACAAATTAGATGATTCAAACAATTACGGATTTGAGTTCTAATTTTGCAATAGATTGTATAGCAAAATCCTAAGGTGATCAATCCTAAGATCTCACATACAGCATGACAATCAATCCAAAACAACTCTTGATATGCAATTTGGAATTAAACAATGAAAACTGAATCTCACAAATTAAATAACTCAAGGGTTCGTCTTCCTCAACCAAGTACAAAAACTAAGAAAGAGTTGAAGAAGAAACTAAATCTAAGAATTGGAAAGATAAAACCTAGCCTCCAGAGCGTTCTTCGCGTTCCAAGCCGTCCAAAGATCATCTAATTTCGAGTTCTAGATGATATTTAAAGTATAGAGTCCTTCCCAAGATAGTTTCCTAATTAAAATATAATTTCCAAAATTCCCGTCTCGCTCGCTCGATCGGTATAACTTTGCAGATCGAGCGAGCAGAAATTCACAACCTACTGTTTTGCAAATACAACGGCCGCTCGATTTGCAAGATGTTGCAGATCGAGCGAGCAACTTTTCTCCTAGCGAGCAGCGATTTGAAAAATTCATATCCGAAGATCTAGTCGTCAGATTGAGCTGAAATTTGGACAGCAGCTTCAAAACATCTTGAATTTCATTCTGAATGGTGGAAATCGTATTTGGAGCTCTCTAAAATTAAAAATGATTTTTTGATCATTACTGCTCCGTAATTCATTCTCGCGCAATAGCTTTTCCATCTTTTCCTCGACAAAACGCTACGTCCTATACAATAAACACGGGAGAATGTAATGTAGACACGATATATGAAAAACCAACATAAAATTAATTAAAACAAATGAATGCACGCACAAACGACAATAAAATGATAATAAAATATGCAACACAAACATGCCCATCAAATACCCCCACACTTAATCCTTGCTCGCCCTCGAGCAAGTCATGCAAAAACAAAATGAAACAACAACAAACACATAAGTAAGGACGAATCACTCATATCATAGCCTCAGAGAAAACCACTTTCATCTAAAAATAAGTTCATAGCGACTCTCAATCATCAATGATACACCTTCAGTCGAATGCGAACGTGTCTGTGTGCCATGTTACCCCAGTTACATGCAACTTCAAAAGAACAAAGTTTCAATACTGTTCGCCGACCTATAACAATTCAGTGCAAACCTCACCATCAAGAACTCTCCTCCCAACAATCCTTCAACACAACACAACTTCCTTGAGAATAATTACGCACCTCCAGATTTTGCACCCGGTATTGCTTTAGCCCCAATAATTACCCGCATACTTAGCTATAACTAAGACAGGATTATAATTTCAATCCCCTCGTCTATAGCCCGGATGGAGCATCAACCCCATTTTATCCGCATACTTAGCCTTGAATTTGATCTTTTAGGATTAGGATTTCAATCATTTTCAGGCCCGGATGGAGTTGTAAATTTTTTTTTTCTAGGTGCGCCCAAGATCGTTTATGCCATATCAAAGAAATCATCAAGATTCAAACACTATCAAGTTCCACAAACACCTATTGTCGTGTAATGGTCCAACAGACATCCACGATATCTAATACATCGCTACACTTCACTGGTTAAACATGCGTGCTTAAGAATATTCAACAAACAACCTCCGGTTTCTCATATCCAATCAAGAGTAAATTTTTTTTCAAAAATTCATTATTTTTCAACTACCTCATCATAGGCTAACAATCATCATCCTACTCATGTAACACGAAAAACACTAACAAACTAACAAATAATACGGAACGAACTATATGCATATACTCAACAAACGAATGCAAACAAAATGATTTTTAAAAAATTCATTATTTTTCAACTACCTCATCATAGGCTAACAATCATCATCCTACTCATGTAACACGACAAACACTAACAAACTAACAAATAATACGAAATGAACTATATGCATATACTCAACAAACGAATGCAAACAAAATGACAAACCATCGAATGAACTCCCCCATACTTAACCAAAGCATTGCCCTCAATGCTCTAGTACTAACGACACAAACACAAATAAAAAAATGATAACGAGATGCAAAATTAAAACAAAACTCCCCTGTTTCAAGTGTTGGCGTTATCGTCCTCTTTGGCCTTAGGCTGAATAATGGGAGACTCATATTGAAAATTGGTCTGCAGATGGGGCGGCTAGGCTCCTGAAAACAAAGAAAATAAAACAAAAAAAACAAAACAAAACAAAAACAAAAAAATGAAATAAAGGAAAAAGACACTGGGTTGCCTCCCAGCCAGCGCTTGATTTTCAGTCATCGGCTTGACTCTCAAAGCACTGCTCAAAGAGCGGCTGACGCCCAAAATAAGTGTCATATGACACCACAAATGGGTCTTGGTTCCATAAGCCTTCAAGCTTGGCCAGATATAAACAGTTAAAGCTCGTCACCGCAGCAACACTCCATAACGGCTGGTAAACATAGGAAGAGAACATCTCTGCGGGCTCTCGTAAGCCAAAATCTTTTGAAACTGGTACTAATGGAAAGGAAGGATCTTGGGGATGTGTGTATGATAATACTATCGATGAGCTCATATCGATAGACTCTTGAACTCCATCATCCTCAAACTTGAGTGGCAAAAAATTTCCATCATACGCTATTTCTTCCATAACATCTTTCGACTGCGGTTCAATAAGAAGAGAAAACTCAAATGCCCCTAAATCTTCAGCATGATTTGATTCGCACTCCCAATCCTGGTTCTCTGAGTCATCATCATCGAACCAAATCGGGTTGGTCACTGCTTGAGTATCTTGCTTCACGTCTTGTTCTTGGTGTTCCTGGGGAATTGATCTCTTGATATTCTCCATGTGCTCCACAAGGTCACATCTAGACTTTTTCAGATCTTCTACAGTTTTCACAGTCGATGCCACAAGCTTTTTCATGATATCTTCCAGCGGATGTAAGATCAATTGCGAACAACATCCCTCCTCCTTTTGAAGCTCAAATGGTTGGTCTGTAAAATCTGGGTATTGAGATTGCGAATACCAGTAATAGTCAAACTCGGCCATATCATCCAATAGGCGTCTCATGGTATCATCATCTCGGCAAAATATTGAAATACCGATTGTGAAAGCTCCATCAATTACCCATCTTCTTGTCACTGCATCCAAACCATCAAAAAAATTTGTAAGGAGAGAATAGTTAGAAAAATTATGATACCGGAAGATGGTTACTAAATCTTTGAATCTCTTCCATGCTGCGTAGAAAGGCTCTCCGTGTTGCTGGGTAAAACTTGTGAATACTTGTAGATTTGACATCTCAAAGTATTACACCGCAAGAATCCTCCTCCGCCTATGCAAAATTCTTTCTATCTCTGGGTCGTATGGAAATTCTTCTAATTCCGAAGATTCACCTGCACGCACGAACAAACCAGAGTAGCACTAGGAGGAATAATAAAAAAAACAAAAAAACAAAAACAAAAATAAATTAAACGCCTTTCCTCGGCAGCGGCGCCAAAATTTGGTAGCGCTTAGTCGTATCACGCCCAAATTAACCCAACTCAGATTAACTAAATAAACATGTAGTAGCGAGAGTAGGGATCGTTCCCACGAGAAAAGTAAAATTTATTTGTGTTCTTAAAACTACTGAAAATAAATAAAAGGGGATTTGGGAATTTTAGAATTAACTACTATGCAATAATTAAAATAAGAAAATCAATAAAATAACGAGACTTGATATCGGTCGAATACACCCTTGAAATCATTCATTCGATCATCGATTCTCTAAAAATAATTAATTCACATCGAATATTCATCATTGGAAATTAAATTCCTGTTTCACCTTAATTTTAGTTAATTAGAAAACATCATTCTAAATTAACCCTTACCAATAAATTAACCCGATAACAACAATCTAGATTTAAACTCACGGTAGCATTCAAATGAGTAAAAGTGATGAAGCTAGACAACACAAACACCAGCGGTTGTATTTAGCCTAGTCAATTGTTGTTCCTACGAGTTAACAAATTCAACAACAGAAAATATTAATCATAGTTGCTTCACAAATTAGATGATTCAAACAATTACGGATTTGAGTTCTAATTTTGCAATAGATTGTATAGGAAAATCCTAAGGTGATCAATCCTAAGATCTCACATACAAGCATGACAATCAATCCAAAACAACTCTTGATACGCAATTTAGAATTAAACAATGAAAACTGAATCTCACAAATTAAATAACTCAAGGGTTCGTCTTCCTCAACCAAGTACAAAAACAAAGAAAAAGTTGAAGAAGAAACTAAATCTAAGAATTGGAAAGATAAAACCTAGCCTCCAGAGCGTTCTTCGCGTTCCAAGCCGTCCAAAGATCATCTAATTTCAAGTTCTAGATGATATTTAAAGTATAGAGTCCTTCCCAAGATAGTTTCTTAATTAAAATATAATTTCCAAAATTCCCGTCTCGCTCACTCGATCGGTATAACTTTGCAGATCGAGCGAGCTGAAATTCACAACCTACTGTTTTGCAAATACAGCGGCCGCTCGATCTGCAAGATGTTGCAGATCGAGCGAGCAACTTTTCTCCTAGCGAGCAGCGATTTTAAAAAATTCATATCCAGAGATCTAGCCGTCGGATTGAACTGAAATTTGGACAGAAGCTTTAAAACATCTTGAATTTAATTCTGAACAGTGGAGATTGTATTTGGAGCTCTCTAAAATTTAAAATGATTTTCTGATCATTGCTGCACCGTAATTCATTCTCGCGCAATATCTTTTCCATCTTTTCCTCGACAAAACGCTACGTCCTATACAATAAACACGGAAGAATGTAATGTAGACAAAAAAAACTTAATTAAAACAAATGAATGCACGCACAAACGACAATAAAATGATAATAAAATATGCAACACAAACATGCCCATCACTTACTTTGTGTTTGCTACGTATTGGTTGTTACATTAACTTTGTGTTATGTTGTTGGGGCGATGATGATGGCTATAGGTAACTCTCATAACCAGTGAACCGACGTTGAGCCAAAAGGTGGAGATTTGTTGGGCTTTCGCCCAACTCATCTTTTTGTTTCCCAGCCCACTTCCAAAAGTCCCTTTCTAGTTTTCTCCCCAACCACCCTAATAACTATTTTGTGTACACTTTTCTTCTTCTACCGCTAAGAAGTCTTCTTTCTGCGTGAGACAAGGGGCTGCCGACAACACCCATTTTCTCCATGATTTTGGGAGATTGAAATCTTGGTAAGGAGCTCTTTTTCTATATATATGGTAGAGCGGTCGATTGCTAGAGTCAGGGAGACAGAAAGAGATTGAGATGAGAGTTGAGCTTCTGCGTGTCTTACCTCTTCCGGTGACTGAGTGTCATCTCTTTGCTTTGTGCGGTTCTGTGTGAACCTATCTCGAGCGTGGGATTGAGCTTCTACTGTGAAATTTTTGTGAGATTAGGAGGGCAGTGAGCATCAGGAGTGGGAATCCTTTGGTCTTCATCGTAGATTGCTGGAGAATAGGAGAAGGCGTAGCGTCCGAGCTCCGAGTGCTTCTAATTTATTGTTCTTGCTTGTTTGTTTGTGTTTCTGTTTATGTGCAGGTACGAAACAGAGAAGAAGAAGAAGCACGGCAGATCGAAGAAAAGAAAGAATGAATTTAGGAAAATGAATCGCGGTACATGTTTGCTTTTAGCTTGGTCATCTAACTTGACAGGGATGTACCATTCATTGTGAAAGCTAATAACAGATCATACTATACATATATATAGTTTCTGTTACACAGTCGTCGGTTGTGAACTTGTGAAGCATTTAAGAACCATCGTGCAAGATCTTCATCTCGGGACGAAGCCAACGGAATGAGAGGCTACTTCATTTATTGGCGTCAGGCCATTCAAGAATGCCCTTCTCTGATTCAGACAGGTTTTTCTCCTTCTAGCAAGCCCAATTAGTAATCTCTGTAGTTGCGCTTGTAATATCGATCCAATCTCTATTCGAATGACGAAACGGAAAATTTGAGTTGTACGGGTTACTTGGGTTATCATGATAGACAACATAAACATGACACATGACAATTCCATGTTGTCCGAGTAGCCGAAAACGAAAAGCAACAGTTAACTAAGATTGTGGTCATGTAACGCGAAAGCTCAAGGTATTCTCAATTTTTTCATTCTGTAAAAATTATTAATTTTTATGATAGAGGTATTAGTTTTTAGCTTTGAATAAGAGCAATTTATCAATAATTTTTTTTATTTTTGAAGAATGCAATATATTAAGATTTATCATCCAGCAAAATGCAATATATTAAGATTTATCATCCAACAATGAAATAAGAGTTTTGTTTCGATCTGAATAAGAGCACTGCATCAAAAAATTGTTGGGAAGTTTTTATCATCATCCAACAATGAAATGGCCAAGAGACACAAGGTACTGTGTTCCATCTCTCATTTGAGAGGGCTACTGTTGGATAATATTTTAACAAGATATGTTGAAGAACAAGTAAAGCAAGATAAGGTAATCGCGACCGTGAGTGATTTGGGATTAAACAGTGGTTGCAAGTCTCGATCACCATACATACATATATATATAAATACATAACAACAAAGTATATATAGGCGCTCAATACTGAGCACACGTCTGGGATAAAGAAACCATAAGAAAATTCATCATCATTTTAAGCTTCACCCAAGACTCAGTAGCTTCAATAAAACCCATGCTGAAGTAAAGGTTAATGCATGTCAATTCCTTCTTGTTTACACCAGACCACGTCATTTTAAGGGTGTATAATCCCTGCATGCAACATAATACGCATCTAAATGTCAAATTTATGTTTGATTATCAACCTTTTCGTCGGGGGGTTGGTTCGAACTTGGTGATTTGTCATGTTGTAACACCACAAGTCTACAACGTGGGAATGCTTATGCTATATAATTAAGATCATGTTAAATTTTTTTAAAAAAAGGACTCCTAAAATACAGATAGGATAAATGACTTACAAGTTCAAATGGTGTGATTTTAGGCAATCCTTGCTTGTGAGTTATTGTAAAACTGTCGTTGGAAATGGACACTTTATCATTTGACACAGGTAATGAGTCTCACCGTGTGTGTAAAATCCCCAATATGCAACATCAATTTCAGTTTTCCACCGAAATTTTTTTCATCTGCATGTATGGACACCTCTGGTAAGCCTTCAGCAAAATAGAACATAACAATTTGTTCTTTATATTAAACTTTTGAGATGCCTACTGAGTATAAACTGAATATGAACGATGCTCGATGTTTATAATTTGCTCTCGATCGGTGAAGATTTCGTGAGCAAGTGTTAAATTTCCCCTATACATACTCCCAAACTAAGGACAACTGAAACTCAAGCCTCAAAAATACGAAACTGGTGCTTTACATTCACGTTGCAGTTCACCAATTGTAGGACCATAAATATTAAAGCAACTATCAAGAAATTACCCATAGCCGTGTTAATTGAAAAGGTTGTGATACCGATGAAAATTTATAATATACTAGCGTACTTATATAATATTATTTTACCTATTAGAGAAAATTTGGATTTTAAATTATTGATGACTACACGTCGATTTACGCCATATATATATATATATATATGAAATTTATTTTAAAACATATATTTTCATTGCATGCATGCAATTTTTTTTTTTTTTATGTTTTTACACCAAAAGTCATGTGAGATTAATTAACACAATTAATGTTGGAATTAACTCAAAAATTTGGAAAGCCAAAGGACCAACCATGAAACTCCCACCATCAATGATCATTATGACCATGATTAAGGACTTTTATGACCATTAAAAGTGTATTTTCACCTTCTACTAAACCTCACCTATAAATAGAGCTCAAAGTTGGAGAAATTAGATACACTAAGCACAAGCTTGTTCTTTTCATACCTCGCAAAATTTTATAGTTCTAGTGGTCGTGATTCTGCTCTAGATTAGTTTGTTTTCAAAGCAAGTAGTTGAGCAAAAGTGCTGTTGAAATTCTTGATCGAGGTATCATTCAATTTCGAGTTAGGGACGTTTTGTACAAATATCCAATATACTTCAATTTTCGTGGGATTCATGTAACTGGGCTTTTCTAAAACATAATTTGATGAAAGTTTTCACATTGTTTATATCCAAATAAACTATTATTTTAACTCGCATTTTAATCTAAAATCCGTCCAATATATGTTTTATATTTGAAAGTGTGTTATTTTAAAAATCAGTCCGATGTGTTTTTGTATAGCACTGAAAGTCTGTGAACTAGCTAGTGGTAGGAGTATATATTCCGAACATACCTGATTCCTGATTCCTGATTCATCACCCTTGAGAGGATAAACATATAAGGGGCTGATATCAGTTTGCCACAAAATTTATAAAATGTTCAGTGCATAAGTTTATACTTGTTATTCATGAAAATCAGAATATTCTTATCTTTGGTGTGTGTTTGTGATTTTGGAGAATAATATTTTTACATTTTGGAGGATTGGTCCCCCACTTACTGAGTGACACCCATGTACTCACCCACTCAAAACCCCCTTTCAGATAGTTAAGAATGAAGATTAACTAGAGGATGAAGAACAAAACCAGTTTTGGGGCTGGTGAAGAAAATAAGCTAGTTGATGTTTTTAGTTATATCTTATTCCGTTGCGTTTGTTAGAAAATTTATTGATCTATATGAGTTGAAGTTGTAAGAACAATGAAATTCCCTATTATGAATGAATAGACTGGTTTGTATTATGAAATCTGTACTTTTGAGGCTGGTTGTTGAATGTGAAAATGTTAAATAACGCCGATGTTAACTAGACTCGGTTTCGGGGGGGGGGGGTGACATTGAAGTGCTATCAGAGAAGAACAAGATTCATGATCTTGATAATAAATTTAAGATTTATATGATAATGAATCACTTGGGGACTAGTATCTAAGATATAGAACCATAATGAATCAGTACTTGAGGACTAGTAAGTAAGATTGAGAATGACAAAGAATCGATTGGGAACTAGTTTTTATGATAAATGGTGAATTGAGAATTAAGATTTAGAATGAGAATGAATCGATTTGGGACTAGTAATTAAGATTGAGAATGAGAAAGAACCACTTGAAAACTAGTGCTTTTGTTTCAAGTTCGATATAAAATTTGAGATTGATATTTTGGCCTTATGTTTGATTGATTTTGGGATTATTATTTAGAATGCGTGTTTGATAGAATTTTTTAAGCCATGATTTTAGGGATTTAAGTTAGACTGACATGATTGTGATATAGTTTGACTCCAAGGTTTTATTACTATTAATCTCGAAATAAGATGAAAATAAATTTTTTAAAATATATATAATAAAAATATATTTTCTTAGAAATCATAGTTTTATAGAGATAATTGGATTATAAAAAAATTTTGATTTTGATTTTAATAGAATATTTTTGTTCAGTGATAATGAAAGCAATTACCCCTATTATTTATTTTTTTCCATCACTACAATTTTTTTTTAAAAATCAATAGATACAAATTTTTGCCATTAGAAAATATTTTTTTACAACTCTTTCGAGTGAAAAATATTTCAAATATATTACATATTATTTAATATTTATATGTACATACACCTTTTTAAAAAAAAAAAATAAATTATAAATCAAGTTTCGAGGACGAAACTTTTTATAAGAAGGGATACCCATGAAAATTTATAATATACTAGCGTACTTATATAATATTATTTTACCTATTAGAGAAAATTTGGATTTTAAATTTATTGATGACTACACGTCGATTTACACCATATATATATATATATATATATATAACACAAGTCATGTGAGATTAATTAACACAATTAATGTTGGAATTAATTCAAAAATTTGGAAAGCCAAAGGACCAACCATGAAACTCCCACCATCAATGATCATTATGACCATGATTAAGGACTTTTATGACCATTAAAAGTGTATTTTCACCTTCTACTAAACCTCACCTATAAATAGAGCTCAAAGTTGGAGAAATTAGATACACTAAGCACAAGCTTGTTCTTTTCATACCTCACAAAATTTTATAGTTCTAGTGGTCGTGATTCTGCTCTAGATTAGTTTGTTTTCAAAGCAAGTAGTTGAGCAAAAGTGCTGTTGAAATTCTTGATCGAGGTATCATTCAATTTCGAGTTAGGGACGTTTTGTAAAAATATCCAATATACTTCAATTTTCGTGGGATTCATGTAACTGGGCTTTTCTAAAACATAATTTGATGAAAGTTTTCACATTGTTTATATCCAAATAAACTATTATTTTAACTCGCATTTTAATCTAAAATCCGTCCAATATATGTTTTATATTTGAAAGTGTGTTATTTTAAAAATCAGTCCGATGTGTTTTTGTATAACACTGAAAGTCTGTGAACTAGCTAGTGGTAGGAGTATATATTCCGAACATACCTGATTCCTGATTCCTGATTCCTGATTCATCACCCTTGAGAGGATAAACATATAAGGGGCTGATATCAGTTTGCCACAAAATTTATAAAATGTTCAGTGCATAAGTTTATACTTGTTATTCATGAAAATCAGAATATTCTTATCTTTGGTGTGTGTTTGTGATTTTGGAGAATAATATTTTTACATTTTGGAGGATTGGTCCCCCACTTACTGAGTGACACCCATGTACTCACCCACTCAAAACCCCCTTTCAGATAGTTAAGAATGAAGATTAACTAGAGGATGAAGAACAAAACCAGTTTTGGGGCTGGTGAAGAAAATAAGCTAGTTGATGTTTTTAGTTATATCTTATTCCGTTGCGTTTGTTAGAAAATTTATTGATCTATATGAGTTGAAGTTGTAAGAACAATGAAATTCCCTATTATGAATGAATAGACTGGTTTGTATTATGAAATCTGTACTTTTGAGGCTGGTTGTTTAATGTGAAAATGTTAAATAACGCCGATGTTAACTAGACTCGGTTTCGGGGGGGGGGGGGGGGGTGACATTGAAGTGCTATCAGAGAAGAACAAGATTCATGATCTTGATAATAAATTTAAGATTTATATGATAATGAATCACTTGGGGACTAGTATCTAAGATATAGAACCATAATGAATCAGTACTTGAGGACTAGTAAGTAAGATTGAGAATGACAAAGAATCGATTGGGAACTAGTTTTTATGATAAATGGTGAATTGAGAATTAAGATTTAGAATGAGAATGAATCGATTTGGGACTAGTAATTAAGATTGAGAATGAGAAAGAACCACTTGAAAACTAGTGCTTTTGTTTCAAGTTTGATATAAAATTTGAGATTGATATTTTGGCCTTATGTTTGATTGATTTTGGGATTATTATTTAGAATGCGTGTTTGATAGAATTTTTTAAGCCATGATTTTAGGGATTTAAGTTAGACTGACATGATTGTGATATAGTTTGACTCCAAGGTTTTATTACTATTAATCTCGAAATAAGATGAAAATAAATTTTTTAAAATATATATAATAAAAATATATTTTCTTAGAAATCATAGTTTTATAGAGATAATTGGATTATAAAAAAATTTTGATTTTGATTTTAATAGAATATTTTTGTTCAGTGATAATGAAAGCAATTACCCCTATTATTATTTATTTTTAAAAAAAATCAATAGATACAAATTTTTGCCATTAGAAAATATTTTTTTACAACTCTTTCGAGTGAAAAATATTTCAAATATATTACATATTATTTAATATTTATATGTACATACACCTTTTTTTTAAAAAAAAAATTATAAATCAAGTTTCGAGGACGAAACTTTTTATAAGAAGGGAAGAATGTGATACCCATGAAAATTTATAATATACTAGCGTACTTATATAATATTATTTTACCTATTAGAGAAAATTTGGATTTTAAATTTATTGATGACTACACGTCGATTTACACTATATATATATATATATATATATATATATATATATATATATATGAAATCTATTTTAAAACATATATTTTCATTGCATGAATGAAATTTTTTTATGTGTTTGCACCAAGAGTTACGTGAGATTAATTAACGCAATTAATGTTGGCATTAACTCAAAATTTTGGAAAGTCAAAGGATCAACCATGAAACTCCCACCATCAATGATCATTATGGTCATGATTAATTAAGGGCTTTTATGACCATTACGAGTGTCCTTTCACCTTCTACTAAATCTCACCTATAAACAGAGCTCAAAGTTGGAGGAATTGGATACACTAAGCACAAGCTTGTTCTCTCCATACCTCGCAAAATTCTATAATTCTAGTGGTCGTGATTCTGCTCTAGAATAGTTTGTTTTCAAAGCAAGTAGTCGAGCAAGAATGCTGTTGAAATTCATGATCGAGGTGTCATCCAATTTCGAGTTAAGGTTATGTACAAAGATCCAATATACTTCAATTTTCGTGGGATTCGGGTAAGTGGGATTTTCTAAAATATAATTTGATAAAATTTTTCACATTGTTTACATCCAAATGAACTATTATTTTAACTCGCATTTTAATCTAGAATCCGTACAATATATGTTTTATATTTGAAAGTATGAGACCTCGATTCTAATCATCTAATCAAGAACTAATCCTATCTATAATCATAAAAAGGTGCAAGAGATAAATCAATAATTTTTTTTCATGAATAGTGCTCCGCTCGATCGGTAAGATCTTACCGATCGATCGGGCAAGTTTTCAGAAAAACAGAAACTTGGCTAAAACTCACTCGCTCGATCGGTCACATCTTACCGATCGATCGGTGACAGTTCTGAACTAAAAATACAGCAGAAAACTTGCCCAAACTCAATCCAAATCATGCATAAACCAATACATAATTCATCCAAACATCATACAAGCTTCAATACAAGATTGTTCTAGGGTTATACAATCTCAAACTAGTAGAACATGCTTCAGTCTAGCTTATTCAATACAAAGAATAACGAGTACGAATCCAATCTAAGTTCGATTACATAGTCGACTTCTAAAACACCAAGGCCTCACTCTATCAACTCGACCACCTAGCCATGCGATCTCTGACTCGGTCCTGCCCCACCTGTCTCCAAGAACACATACAAAGACAAGACAACAGCCGGATAAATCCGGTGAGAATACAATTCCCAGTAAAAGAGACTAACATGCAATATCAGATAAGCATCTCAAAACGAAATACATCCATTTTTAGATATTCAAATATCAACCATGCAATTCCAAGAGAAATCAAAATGAAATGCATGTCTTAAAATCCGGGATTATCAAGTCTGTATAATCAAAAGAGTTGTTGTTTTTGCTTTTGGGATCCCGAGGACGAGATCACGTAAACAACTCACCGACTCTCCTGATCGAGGTGGTGCTACGTATCTCCATCCTCTAGACTTTGGTGCGACTATAAGGAGTATGCTGACACTAGGCGAACCTCTAAGCCTAGGCCACTCGCTTAAAATCCCCCAAAACGTCTAACATAAAAGGGTCGTCCTGCCCACTGAAATCAAGGATTTTGGCTCAAGATGAATGCAATGCAAATCATAATTCATTCAAGTAATTCAATTAACATGCAAGTATGTGATTTCTTTGGAACACTCAAATCAAGTCGGATTCGAGTTACTCGTTCCATTCCAATCTAAGTCATCTTATACCTCTTCTCAAACGTCGATGCTCTAAACCTGGAAACAACAACGATTCCTCAATCAAGATTCAATCAAACTTTCTCAATCGATAAAAGAAATCGATACTATACCGGCTACAATCTTCAAAGCGATGCACTCCTGCAACCTCGCAACTCAACGACCTTCGAAAGAATCTATATAGAGGCAAGAGAAGTTCAACAACGACGATCAACTCAAAAAGGTTCAAAAATCCCAAATTCAAACCGAAGACATAACGGCTATATTCTGATAAACCGAAAATGCAGACAGCATAATATCAATCCAAACAACTCATATCAATAATCATTCAAACATTCAAACTCAAATACAACACATCTCCAAACTCACATTTTCGAAAATCACTTCAAAAATCATAACAATTCCAAACGACGCTCTATTTCGAAACCGACATAGAATAAACGATCAGAACACTGCCAGGAACAACATACTCGAAACTCAATAAATTCTAACGACATCATAAAATAGAAGTCTAGCTGATCAAAGAAAAACTTACTGTAGAACGAAGCTCTCGCTGCAGTGATCGCTAATCTGCTTTCAGAAATAAATTCTAACGGACGGATCGAGCTCGGACTGAAATCCCAAAGCTTGAAGTCACGTTGGGGAGTCTTCAATGGAGGGAGAGGCGATGGAGGAGGAGAATGGGGGAGGAAGAAGAGTCAAAGCCCTCTTAAATATCTAACAAATCCCATTTTTGCACTTTAGTCCCTGAAATTTCCGAAATTTTCAAAATAGACCCTGATCAAAATCAAGTCGGCTTTTGAACTCTGTAATCTCTGATTATCTCAAATAAAGTCAATTAAAAAAAATTCTGGGTGTTACAGAAAGTGTGTTATTTTAAAATCATTCCGATGTGTTTTTGTGTTGCACTGAAAGTTTATGTACTAGTGGTAGGAGTATATATTCCGAACGTACCTGATTACTGATTCTTGATTCCTTATTCCTCACCCTTTAGAGTATAAACATATAAGATGCTGATATCAGTTTGCCAAAAAATTTATACAATTTTTAGTGCATTGTTTATAATTGTTATTTCTTGAAATTCAAAATATTCATGTCTTTGGTGTGTGTTTGTGATTTTGGAGAATAATCTTTTAACATTTTGGAGGATTCGCCCCCACTTACTGAGTGACACCCATATCAATCACCCACTCAAAACCCCCTTTCAGATAGTTAAGAATGAAGATTAACTGGAGGATGAAGAACAAAACCAGTTTTGGGGCTGGTGAAGAAAATAATCTAGTTGATGTTTTAGTTATATCTTATTCCGCTGCGTTTGTTAGACAATTTATTGATCTGTATGATTTGAAGTTGTAATAACAATGAAATTCCCTATTATGAATGAATAAACTGGTTTGCATTATGAAATTTGTACTTCTGAGGCTGGTTGTTTAATGTGAAAATGTTAAATAACTCCGATGTCAACTAGGCTCGATTTCGGAGAGTAAAGAATGTGGTCTCCACATTTCTGGAAATGGGATAAGGGGTTATATCAATTCCACTGACGTTTACAACATAGTTTTCCTTCTCATCTGCCAATTAACTAGACAAAACCTCATATCGAAAAAGATAATGTGAAAGTCGCCATAGATTCTTTTGAGCATTGGTCTTCAGCAAATTAAATAGCTATCCAGTTTTAAGCTTAAAACAATGGCAGATCATGAATTTACCATTGTGGTAGATTAACTACATTGGGGTTTGATGCTTCGGATAATGAAAAATGAAAATGTTATTTTCTTTTGCATGCCCAAATAGATCCAACCCTTTTTCTATATGCATAAAGTTAAACCGATGAGCAAATGGGGATTGGATTCAAGATTCAGGGGATTCATCAAATTATTTACAAACACAAACTTAAAAAACCTTAGATGAATATTGAATGGTGGAAAAACGAGAACCAAAATGACACAATTCGATTACAATTTCAAAATTTTGAAATTACAACAATCGAAAAAAGTGAATGATGCAAAGATCATAAAATGGATCCCCGGGTAGTGGGTAATGTAAGATCCAAAAATATTAAGTTCTTAATGACGGGATTTAAGATTTAAATTGCGAATAAAAGTGAAAAGATTAATTTAAGAATTTATGAAAATTAGAGATTTCAATTTCGGGTTAAAAATATTTAATTTGAGGATTTTTGGATTTTAAGATTTTAATATCCGAAATTCTTAAATTAAAAGATTAAAAATATTTGAATTGATATTTATTGAATTTAAGATGTAAATTCTAAGATTATAAATATCAAAGATTTAATTTGAGGATGAAATCCGAGCAAGGGCCAATTTGCAAATATTGAGAAATTCAAGGACTAAAATGCGATAAGGTCTGAAATGATTTAATTTTAATTCGAGAATATTTAATTTGAGAATATTTAGAATTTAGAATTAAATTCTATTATTCTTAAATTATTTAGGATTGAAATTGAATTAAATCGCTTGTCCGGGGACTGATTTGCAATTAGGTCAAAGTTCAGGGGCCAAAATGCAATTCTCCTTGCAACTTGATGTATAAAAATGTGAATAAGGATGAAAAGGGATCAGATTCCCAGCCAAGAAACGAGAGAAGGGGGAAACAAGGGTTCCAAGTCCATTTTTGATCTTTTAAGTTTCCATATCTTTTGATCCGCCCTGCAGAATTTCGATTGATCATATATTTGCGATCACAGCTCCAAGTGCTACGTTTTGACGTAAGTTTTAAGAAGTTCTACCATGTTTGAATTTTATGATGTTGTTAGAATTAAGATTTGATTGTATAAACATGTTCTAGCATATACGACGATATCATATCTAAAACGGATCGAGAAAAGATTGTCGTTTGACCATGATTTCGATGTTTGAAAGAATTTCCGAAATTTTGAATTTTTAGGGCTGATGATTTCGAGATTGTGCTGCTAATTTGGTGATGCTATCATGTTGAGATCATAGTACTGATGATATTCATGTGTTTAGAATTTCCGGTTTTGATCCGTTACGCCGTCGGTTTGAATTCCGGTCACGGGATCAAGTTATTAGATTGTTTGATCCTAAATAAGAATGAAATGATATTGAAAGCTCATCTTGAAGTATATATCAATGCATTTCAGATTTGAATTGCAACATATCGATTTCGAGTCGACGAGTTCGAGAAGTTAGTCGTTGAACCGAGAAAGACTGAAGAAGGTGTGAAGCTAGTTTGCCTTGAATGAGTGTAATGATTGAGAAGATTTTGATAGAAGTTCTTTGATGTCAGTTGTCCAGACTTGGATCATCTAAAATCGAGATCGAAAGGTATGAATAGACATTAATAAGATGGGCAGAATAACTCGATATTGTTTTTGATTATCGAGTTGCCTAAAATCACATACATGCATGTTTAATATATGTTATTGTTTACGGTTACATAAATGGGATAGATTATTCAAGGTAGATATCTTCTTGAATTCCCAGAATATTTATGTAAATGTT
Organism: Henckelia pumila; assembly: GCF_033568475.1. Classification (NCBI taxonomy): domain Eukaryota; kingdom Viridiplantae; phylum Streptophyta; class Magnoliopsida; order Lamiales; family Gesneriaceae; genus Henckelia; species Henckelia pumila. The sequence goes on along the minus strand of NC_133123.1, from coordinate 40,144,865 downwards.
TACTTGTCTTCTTTGATTTATTTTATTTCTGTATTGACCATGTTTTACGTATTCCATGTGATGCTTACAGATTTGTCGGTATCCTTGAGTGATTATATGATCATATGATTATATGATTGATGTGTTCAAGATGTTGTTTTAGCTTATGTATGATTTGATGCATCCAGATTATGTTGCATTCATCTTGAACTCCAGCCTGAAAAGCACAGAGGGTTGAAAGGCCTAGAGTGCATATGACGTTTGGAGAACTGTAGTTGAGTGGCATGGAATGTAGATTTACTTCCAGAGTCAGATGACTCATGGCACGGAATATAGATTTATTTCTAGAGCTAGATGACTCACTATAGTTGCACCAAAGTCAGGGGGTTGAGATATTTAACACCACCTCGATTGGGAGAGTCGGTGGTCGGTTAATTTATTTCCCCGGGATCCCAGAACTACGATTTATTGATATCAGATTTGATAGCCTATTCCTTGACACATGCATTGCATTTATGCATTAACCTAGAGATTTTTATGGTTTAGAATATGCGTTTATAAATGATAGCATGTTATTATATTCCATTCAAGATGTGAATGTGTTTATATGCTTGGTATGAGATTACCTTAGATGAATATTTATGCTTTAAGAATTTAAGGGTCGACTATGATTCTATGATTTACATGTTATTACATGTTTTACGATTGAAGATTATTATGGCATATAGATTCAATATGCTTTAATAATGTATATGCATGTTATTCATACTGAGATTTATTCTCACCGGAGTTATCCGGCTGTTGCTTTGTTTGTATGTGTGCATTGCATCAGGTTGGGGCATAAGCAAGTCAGACTTGGCTTGGATTGCACGAGATTGAAAGATTAGAAGTGGAGACTCGGGTTTTTAAGCAGATGACATGTAGTTTATAGATTTGGTAATCATGTTAGAACAACAATCACTTTTGTATATGTTGTTGTTGAGTATTGATTTATGTTTAAATGCATGTCAATTATGTAGAATCATGTTGAATATCTTATATGAGAGAATATATCATTTTTTAGACTTGATAGCTTAAGAAGACTGATTTTTATGCGCAGGGCACAGGGTCCGTGCCTGTTCTGGATCTGGGTCCGTGCCCATGCAAAAATTGAAATCAAAAGAATTTCGGAACAGAGGAGGCACGGACCCAACACCCAACATGGCTCGCTCGAGCGAGCCACCCTTAGTTAAAAAAAAATTTCAGTCTTTGATTTTATTCGTTCAAGTGTGATTCCTTTATGATTAAATGTTAATTTGCCCCTTAAGATGAGATTAGCACCCGAGGTCCCCATAGGTAAGATCCCGAGCGACGAATTAGCAAGCTTTATCCTCTTCTTGGAGATGAAGCCTACACGTTAAAAAATAAAAAATAAAACTCGTCAGTGGGGCTCCAGAGGGTTCTCAGGCGTCGCCACTCCGATGCTTAATTCAGAATAAGATGTATGGAGTGGGCTTAGGAATTTTTAGAAAAATTGAGTTGTGATCCAAGAAGTAATGAATTGACAGCACTTCCAAATCTAGGGGATTACTTCCCTCTGCTTGGGATTCTTGATCTTCAAGGATTGACGAAAAGAATGAGGGCGATCGCGAAATTGTTCGACGATTTTTTCAAGAAAGTCATCGATGATCATGTGAAGGCCGGTGATCGCGGGCAGGTTAAAGACATTGTCCATACAATGATGTCCATTATGGAATCTGGAGACACAGAGTTTCAGTTCGATCGCGGCCATGTTAAGGCCATGATGCTGGTACTGTACTTTAGTCTTGATCGCCGCACCTTAGTGTGAAGGGTTTCTTTAGTCGCAACATGGCTCTTTTGTTCTGCAATCCCGACTCTTCTGGTTTGTTTTTATAATCCTTTTTGCTACATGTTTTTTCTTTCTTTACTGATAAAATATTCTTTAAATGTAAATGTGCCACCTGCAATAGAATTTTTTGATCATTAGCAGAAAATAAGCATGGAAAAGGCAATAATGCATATCATTATATAATACATCCATTGGAGATCAGAAAATTTTTATGAAATATGTCATCGGTAGTTTACTTTGTTTGGTTCCCCTCGTTTATGGTGCTCGATTTTTGCATGTTCGATTGAAGACGTTTAGAAGAGCAGCTGAGTCACTAGAGAATTAGATGGACGCCACGAGAGAGGAGCTCCCTGATACGATGGCTGTCGTTCGATTGTCTGAGATGGAGATCAGCGACTTGACAACAGAGCTCAATGATCTAGGGCTAGATGCTTTAACCTCGGGCTTCTCTCTCTTTTGAATATCTAATAGTTAATAAATTTTACATTCATTAATTTCCTATTGTAGCCAAGAAATTTCACAAGGCGTTAGGAACTCGACTCGAGCCGTTCGTGTGGCAGAAGAAAGATTACGGCAGCTGAATGACATGACTCCAACAAGTTAGTAGCCTTTGTTAATTTCAGTGTTCATCCCAAAATGACTCCTCGGTAATGAAGTTCGCTTAAACTCGGCTTCAATAGCACCGGTGCAGGTCGTGCCCCCAAAAGAAACCAGGATACATGAACCGAGTTTAGCTAGGAGTGCACGTGGGGCAAGGGATGCGATTGTCAAAGGTCGTGCAGCAGTTCAAACGTTTTTTTACTATAGTCCGATTCTCTATGAAGCTTCTGAGTTATCTCAGATTTAGAGCAAAGTCTTCAATCGAAGTACAAGATTGTCAATGCTCTGGATACCATGGAAGAAGGTTTTGCATGTAAGAAGAGTCATTGTGCCTGTTTTTCTTTTTCCTGGTGAATATGGTGGATATATATATTGTGTTGCTCCAAGGTTTCGATTTTGTGGAAATTGATGATTTTGTTTGCCAAATTTTTATTGATTCTAAATTTATCTTGCTGGAATTTTAAAGTTCATTAAATTTTGAGCCTTTTCCTCGAACTTCAAAGAAATTCAGAGGCTTTCTTCCCGGGACAAAATCCTCTGATACTCTTGTTGCTACAAACCGTGCTACACTTTGTTAAAAAAAACTCCGTGTTGGGGATCAAACTCTAAAGTTTTGGTGATAACGAGTCCAAAAAAACCAAGTAATAAGAACAAGGAATTAAGAACAGATCAAATCGAGTCATCCAGACCGAGGATTAAAAGGCTGCCAGATCAAACATCCAATGTAAATTAAGTCCCAGATAAATCAAGTATTCGATCTATAGCTCCTTGCGAACAGTTTACTTCAACAGATCGAATACACATGTCTTTCACTAAGAACAATCCAGATCGAATTTGAGCCAGATAAATCAGTCTTCAAACAAGTCAAAGTATCACTTGAAAGTGACCGTTAAGCTAGAAGACAAAAGTATTTTGAACGTTGAATGGCTTCACTAAAAGTCAAGATTTATGAGCCAATTTATGAAATATGTCGGCAGCTCAAATTCCAAAAATGTTGGTAGTTCATTGGCTAGTTCTTGAAGATTATAAATACTCAAGTGATTCAAAGATTCAAAAAGATGACACTAGAATACACAAGAGTGAATAACACAAGCTACTGAAATCTAAGTCTATCAAAGTTCATATGAAAAATCCAAAATTCCTTCACTCAAATATTCGAACTCAGAAACCCACTGCACCAGATCTAAGTGTCGAGATCCTGAGTTGAAGAATATTACAAAGATCGATCGAACTCAAAGAAATACATTCAAGAACGATTCAGATCAAAGTCATTCACGGTTATCCAAATCAAAGCACCGAAGCACACTCTGTAGCTTCGTTTTGTAACTCAAGCAGATTGATTGCTCTGCTTTGAGAGAGAGTATTACTAGGAGTTCCATTCAAAGGATTGATTGGATTGGATTTATACAAAGAGTTGTATAAATCAAAATCTTCTAGTGGAATTCTTCTGGAAACAGAAGAAGAGGTGACGTAGGAGAATTAATCTCCGAACATCTAGAAACAACTCTGTCTATTTTACATACTGCACTTACATTACTTTATCTGCCTTAGCGTTATAATAATTCAAATCTGCAAGAAATATTCCTTCCGCCTGATAACTTTATATCTTTCGAGCAGATCAAAGTTTTAATCAACAAAGCTTATGTCTGATTTTCACGAATCAGATCGAAGAATTTTCAAAAGTTTTTAATAGTGTATTACCCCCCCTTTACACGTATTTTCGATCAAATATATTCCCTTTTTTATATTTATATATTATATTTCTAAAAAGAACAAGAATTGTAGATACTTAATTTGAATAATACTTAATATACCATATGTTGATTCAAAACAAATATAAATAAAAAATATGATATATACTTACTAAATTTAAATTGCATTAATATAACTAACTTTCCTTGCACGCAATACATGTATATATATAAATTTTTTTGATTAATACATAAATTTTTTTATATTAATTAATTTTCATAATATTTTTAGAATCTAATTTAAAATGTTTAAAATATAAATAAACAAACAATTGAATTTAAAAAACATAGATAACGATAGATAGAGATAATATTGAAAATTAAAAAAAATGATATTTTAGAAAAATATATTCTAAATTATGGATAAGAACAAGAAATCACAAATTAGTATCAAATGTTTTTAAGTTTAAAAAATGGGTATTATAGTAAATTTATTATTATTTTTTACTGTAAAAACTTATAATATTGTTGAGTAAATTCATTTTTGGTTTCACCATAATAATTAAAAATCTTAGTTAGCCTAGATTGCAGATTTTAACTAAATACTGTAATTAGACGAGGATTTCATTTGGAGGTGCATGGCAAATTCCTTTTGTTATTATACATGTAGTATCCCAAAAACTTTTATGAGAAGGTATTACAGGTCAATATTGTGATACAGATACTTTATTTGGGTCACTCATGAAAAAAAATTATTTTTTGGATTAGGTATATTGTGAGACGTTCTCACGGATCTTTATTCGTGGGACTTGTCAACCCTACTTATATTTACAATAATAAGTAATGCTTTTGACATAAAAAGTAATAATTTTTAATTTGTGACCCAATTAAATAGAAGAATTATCTCACAAAATTGACCCGTAAAACCATTATAGGAGTGTTTGTCTATTTTTATCCCGAAATTATTATTATTTTTAATTGTAAATATGTGTTAGTTGATTCTTGAAGCGTCTCACAAGAGATCTAGTCATCTACACTATACTACTATAAAATACAAGAGATGTCTAGAGTAACTAATTTAGGATCATGGTATAATTCTTGATAAACCAAAAATACCCTTACAAAATTACAAAAATACTTCATCTTAATTAATTTAATAAAAAAATCTCATAAAAACCTATTTTAATCAATTTTTTATTTATATATATCATATCAAACAAAATATTCTTTCATCATTATCTAAACTTTCAAAATTTGAAATGATTACCTTTTTAGCATAAAAAATATTATAAAAATTTATTTTTAAAATTTCTATTTTGATATCATATCTAAGAGTTTAAAAAAACGTAATATTTTTGGAATTTTATTTTACAATAATTTTTTTAAATTATACAATAATATTGAGTATCTAACGTTTTAAAAGAATGATTTATGATAATTTCAAGTAATTAAAAGGAAAAAAAATCCGATTGTTAAGAGAAAATTACAATAAATATTAGAATTATCAAAATAGATTGGATCGGATTCTCGTCCGCACCGCAAAGAAGATGGGTTAGACTGACGGGCTGACCAGCTTACCATATCAATGGATGGATTATGGCTAATAAATATTTTTGTATTTTATTCATTAGTCTCCCATTGATAGTCTCCGATCCTCAACATGGAGACGTGTGATATTATTCCACGCGATGTATTAGAAAACATCCTCTCCAGACTACCCGTCAAGTCTCTTCTCCGGTTTAAAACCGTTTCCAAATCTTGGAAGGCCGTGATCGAAGATCCGGGATTCGCCCGAACTCACTCCAAACAATCAAATATCTCGAATTCCCAATGCTTATTTACCAATTATCATCGAGACGCCTCATACAGTTTGATTATATTTGATGGCCATGAGTTTTACACGGAATCGATCGGCCGATTTCCGTTAAAATATGAAAGCTATGCCTATTTTTTATGCGTCTGTGAAGGGATACTTGTATTCAAGTACAAAGCTTATAATAGGAGGACCCGCGGTAGGACGTTTTTGCTGCTGAATCCGTTCACGAGAAATCTCTCGACTTTTTCTTGTCCGTACGACTTTGAAAAAAATACCAAGCGTATATGTGATTCGGAAGGTTACGGGCTTTGCTTCGACAAATACGAAGATGATTACAAATTTGTAGCTGTTCTAGGAGGTGGAAAATACTTGGTGTATTCCTTTGAAAGCGACAGTTGGGTCGAGAGACGATGCGAATTTGGAGGACAATGTGATTACCCTCGTGAGGGAATTTATGTGAATGGAGTTGTGTACTGGGTGACGTTAGAGAGTCGGTTCCATGTTTCAAATTATGGAATTGTATATTTTGATCCCAAAGATGACTTGTTAAAAAAACTGGACGCACCCCATGATTTGAGGCATGGAATTAGGTTTGGTTTGACAAATTTGAGAGGGAATTTGTGTCTGTTCACTCGTGATGATGATCAAGAGTATGTGATTGAGATTGAGATATGGTTTCTCAAAGAAGACCAACACCATAAACGTTGGACCAAGATTGCGACCGTGCCGAAAGCTTACGACCACGAGTTCTTTTCCCCCGAAATTCCATTGTACTTGACGAGTGAAAACGAGCTTGTGTTTCGGGAGTTCTTTTCCCCCGAAATTCCCTTGTACTTGACGAGTGAAAACAAGCTTGTGTTTCGGGATTGGTACAGTATGGCATACGCCGTTTATCATCCCGACAGAAAAAGATTTGAAGAAATCGACAACTTTCCGCCGGTCAAAAGGATGATTGAAGTATTTCCATGCTTGGAGAGTTTACATTTTCCAGCCATCCGAAAAGAACGACTCATGTTTTGGGATCAGTTTTCTTCGTCTTCGCATTCCATTAAATTCATGATTTAATCACTTGTTTCCCTTTTTGGGTATCGCAATTTTAATTTTTTCTATTAAGAATATGCCATAGATAGGCAAGATTTTTCTTTTTATTATTTTGATGAAGTGGAATAATAAAAGACATTAGCTTGAATTTAATAGGTTTTTTTCTTTTTCCTTTTTTTTTAATATGAAATTGATGAGCATTGGATCTTTATTGGACCGGATGATATGTAGCTCAAATAAATCATTTTAGGTTGTGTTTGAACCAATATGTTAAAGAAAAAATTGCATATATCACCCATGTGAAATATCGAGTTATTTGATAATTTTTTTGTGAAATATTTTTTAGCTAATAAGTATTGGATCAATATGCAACACACACCCCCCAAATCAATTTTAGTCAAATAAAAAATCAAAATGGAAAAATTGCCCTCACATAAATAATAGGAGAAATTGCATATATCACCCCTGTGATATCCCGGGTTCGCTGATAACCCCTTGTGTAATACTTTTGAGCTAAAAACCCCCTGTGTTTTCGGATCTGTAGCACACGCATACCATTCATAATTTTACCATAAAAATGACAAAATTGCCCATATCTTATCTACCTAAAGGAAGTACGAATCGGGGAAATTGATGTGTGTGTTTTGTTCGTATGGAAAAGAGGGTCACAGATCGGGGTTTCTTTGGAAGATTGGTGGTCGGAGTTGGTCGAAAATTAAGGAAAACTAGTCGGATTCGTGGTCATGAGTACCAACGTAAGATTGGAGCTGTAGCTCGACATATTGAGGAGAAAAAATGAAGAGAAAAATGTCGAGGCTTGTAGGGGAGGTGAAGAGGAGTCTAAAGCAAGCAAGGAATGTCGGAAATATGGCTGGCCGGAGTCGTGATCGGAGAAGATGAAGGTGACGAGTTCAATGGCCGAACTGAATGGGTATGATTTAAGGGTATTTTGGACCAAATTTTTAAAAAAAACCCTTGCATTTTCGCATCTATCAGCGCGTGAGCCACAAAACACAGCAAGAGGGGTGCGCGTGCTACAAATCCGGAAACACAGGGGTTTTTAGCTCAAAAAAATTTCACAAAGGGTTATCAGTGAACACGGGATTTCACAGGGGTGATATATGCAATTCCCCTAAATAACCTAACAACGCGGAAAAAGCGTTGTCTTTGGCCGTTTTTCTTGTAGAATTCCCAAATCAAGCGTCTTCATTGTTGCTGAACTTTCAAATGGACATCTCCCATGGTCAATTGAATATTGCATTGATATGATAAATTTTTTTGATCGTACACTGATATGATAAATAAAATAAGCAAAAGTTTAAAAGTGACATATCTAAAATGTTTAAAATATAAATAAGCATACGATTGAATTTAAGAAATATAGATAGATATAATATTGAAGATCTAAAAAAATGGCATTTTAGAAAAATTGAACAATATATTTATAATTATGGATAAACAAGAAATTACAAATTAATTAGTATCAAATGTTTCTTTGTTATTAAAAAAATATATTAGTGTAAATTCGTTTTTGGTTTCACCATATTAATCGACAGTCTTAGATTAGCATAAATTGGAGATTTTTAATTAAATAGTAAAATTAGACAAGGATTTCATTTGGTGGTGGCAAGTTGCTTTTATTAATAAAGTTCACACACATACACATACTTACACACATATTTTTTAATAAGACAAAAACTTTTACGAAACGGTCTCACGAGTCAATTTTGTGAGACTATTATCCCATTTGGGATCATGAAAAAATAATATTTTTTAGGCAAAAACTCCTATAAAACGGTCTCAAGGGATTTTTTTAGAGACGGGTCTCTTAGATGAGTTATCCATTAAAAAGTATTATATTTTATGCCAAAAATATTACTTATTATTATAAATATGGGTAGGATTGACCCATCACACGAATGAGACTGTGTCACAAAAGTAGTTCAAGTATAAAAAGGATTAAAGAATGATCAAATCCTAACCAACTGCAATTCACGCGAAAGCTATCACGAAAAATTTGGAAAACATATAAAGATGATAGAACAAATAAGATACAGATCAATATGCCACTGCGTCAATAACCCATTGTAATTAATTTGTTAGTTGATGAAATCTTGTATGGTGGATAATCGTTAGGGGAAATAGTAGTGAACTATCTTAATTTTGTAAGCCGAATTAGAAAAGAAATATTTGCTGCATTACAAGGTATCATGGTCACTGCAAGAGAACATGTTTTTGTGTCCTACACGCCTTGTCTGATATAAGATACTACAGTTTTATTTTACTTTCTTCTAATCTTAGAAGAAATTGAACTGCATGTGAAAAAGTAAATTGTGAAACCCGAGCTCAATGCGTGAATTCTATTAAATTATATATATAGTTTTGAACTCATACACCCTAGTATACATGGTTTTCATGAGCGATGTTTTAGTGTGTTTTTTTTAAACCACTAAAACAATGTGTTTTGGTGATCGTTTACAAAAATCTTGCAAAGTAAAACACGTGGATATATACATACATAGATCGCAGCACCCTAGTGTGCAGGGTTTCTTTGGGCGACTACAGAAACCGGTACCGTTGTTTAGGCCATGTGTTCATTTTTTAACACTTGGCCTAAAACTGTACCCGTTTTGTACTCGCCAACAGAAACCATGCACCATAGGATGCGGGTATGAAAATTATATATATAGTTTCCATTTTACATTGGTGCAACGTAAATAGTTGGAGTAGTGATTGACAAAATGGAGTCTGATGAAGTCAGAATTTTACTTCGGGTTTGGTCTGGTAGAATGGATCCTTTAAATCCTTAATGAAGCAGCTCGGGTCGGGTACACCAAGTTCTGCACAAGCAACAACTAGGTCAAGGGGCGCCGAAAGTGTTTTCGGCGTGACCCCTCCGATGCCTAAGTCAATGTCTTGAAGGCAGAGGGTATGATTAATGCAAAACTGAGAGATATGAGTGCGTGAAAGTAAAAGTGAGTAATGAATGAACACAACCATAACAGTACCTGTATTTATAGGAAAAATAGAGTAAGTTATCTAGTCGAATTATAACATGTCATGGAGTAGGACTCTTCACTCATTGGACCGTCCTTGAGTTTATCCCTATCTCATGCATATCCATGGAATGATCAAGCTTATCTCCAGGACCTCCGTGTCCCACTTGAACTATAAATGTATGTCCAATCCATTGGGCCCCAGATCGGGAAAGCCCATTAACAACAGCCCAGGTCTTGACACGCCCTAACAGGTAGAAAACTGGGCTGGACCTTATATAATAATAATCTCATAATTTGGCCAACCCTCTTAAACCCATAACGAACGGGTCCGGGTTAAAATAATTTCCCAGGGTATCAGAGTCTAATATAATTTAAAATAAAATATTTAATTATATATGTTTAATAGTGTTCTGGCATTACAACTCTATATATTTTGTTCCAAAATCAATTTAAATCTTTAAAGAACTTAGGTTTTTGTCTTTTATTTTTCATATTTTGCTCTATACAAATGATAATTAAGTACTTGCGTATTTATAGGCATGCACATTTGTATTTTGTAGTGTGTACTGTGTACAAGGCCTAATCTCTATCACAATATTAAATGAGTTGGCAGCTAGCCTGCATTTAGTGTTGAAGAGCTTAATGGCAAAGTGTATGCTCCTCCGGGAGGAGTACACCCCATGTATTTTTATTGACACGTGTTCTATGATCTTATTTTTTAAAATTTTTTTTATCTTGTTTGTTTGGTAAGTTATATCCTACCTATACAGGTACTGCCTTGAGATAGATCTAACGGTAGATATTTACCAATAAATGTGGGATCCATTAGTTTTTAGTGGATCCCGCATGTATTGATAAATAAGGACCTTTAGATCTATCATGGGGTAATGCCTGTAAAGGTAAGTTGAAATAAACTTGTTTTTTTCTCTTTTTCTCTTTCAAACCTTTCCTCAATTCCCTTTTCTCTTTCTTCCTTTACCCCAATTCTTTTTCGGTTCCTCTTCCTTTTATTTATTGTAGTTCTTTTCTTATTTTGTTTTCGCTTTTTAAATTTTAAATTTTTTAATGTTTATTATTTACTCTTTCTTTGGGTTGGGTTGGAAAATTTTTTTTTTAAAAAAAATTATCAACTCGAGCCCGACCCTAAATCAAACAACCTAAAAATGGTCAACCAGAACTCGGACTCGGTTAACCTTACTAATCTGATCAACCAGAACCAATCCGATATTTATAATTTTTTTAACAAAATAATTAAATAATAAGAAATTAAAAGACATAATAATAATAATAATAATAATAATAATAATAATAATAATAATAATAATAATAATAATAATAATAATAATAATAATAATAATAATAATAATAATAATAATATGTAATTTAATCACATAATAACAAAATCAAAGTTTATATATAATTTAGGGAAAAGTACACTCTTAGTCCTCTAATTTTCACATTTTCCATTTTTTGTCCTGTTAAAAATAAATTTTCAATTTTAGTCCTGTAACTTGTATTCTTTTTTCATTTTGGTCCTATTAACATTGAATTCGCATTTTTAGTCCTGTAACTTTCATATTTTTCACTTTAAGTCCTGTTAACATTGAATTTACAATTTTAGTCTGGTAACTTGCATTTCTTTTCATTTTTAGTCCCTTTTACATTTAATTTTCATTTTTTTAATCTTGTAACTTCCTTATATTTTTATTCATATTATCAATGAATTTATATTTTTAATTTAATAAATTTCTTACTTTTTTATATTTTTATTCATAATATATTATTATTCACATATTTTAAAACTTTTAGAATTTAAATAAATCAACAAAAATTCAACTAAAAATTATTTGAAATACTTTTTTATATTTTATTCATAATATATTATTATTCACGTATTTTAAAACTTTTAGAATTTAAATAAATCAACAAAAATTCAACTAAAAATTATTTGAAATTTTTTTACAAAAAATATCATCTTATAAAATACATAATATAAATAAAACTATTAATCTAAATGAATTATTTTTTTCGATTTAGTTTTTGATTTCATATTATATATCAAAACTAAACCCAAAAAATTTCATACTTTTTTATTTTTTATTCATAATATATTATTATTCACATATTTTTAAACTTTTAGAATTTAAATGAATCAACAAAAATTCAACTAAAAATTATTTGAAAATTTTTTACACTAAATATCATCTTATAAAATGCATAATATAAATAAAACTATTAATCTAAATGAATCATTTTTTTTGGTTTAATTTTCGATTTCATATTATATATCAAAACTAAACCCAAAAAAACATGATTTACATTAGATTAATAGTTTTATTTATATTGCGTATTTTATAAGATGATATTTATAAGTGTAAAGTTTTTTTGAATAATTTTAGTTGAATTTTTTATTTAATTCATTTAAATTCTAAAAGTTTTAAAATATGTGAATAATAATATATTATGAATAAAAATATAAAAAGTATGAAATTTATTAAATTAAAAATATAAATTCATTGATAATATTAATAAAAATAAAAATATAAGGAATTTACAATATTAAAAAAAATAAAAATTCAATGTAAAAGAGACTAAAAATGAAAATAAATGCAAGTTACCGGACTAAAATTGTAAATTCAATGTTAACAGGACTTAAAGTGAAAAAATAAGAAAGTTACAGGACTAAAAATGCGAATTCAATGTTAATAGGACCAAAAATGAAAAAAGAATACAAGTTACAGGACTAAAATTAAAAATTTATTTTTAACAGGACAAAAAATGGAAAATGTGCAAAGTAGATGACCAAAAGTATACTTTTCCCTACATAAATCTGAAGGTCTAGTTGTAGAAAATTTAAAATATGTTTACTAAAAAAAAAAAAAAAAATTGTACAAAATAAACATTAAATAACAAAAAAATTTATATTAATACACAGTAAAAAAATTTCAAACATACAATATATAAAAATGTAGCAAATATTTTTTAATTTTATATCAAAATAATAATAAAAATCTTCGGGTCATCTCGGGTTAACCCATTTTAACCCGAACCCAACCCGATTAATTTTTGGGTTAGCATTCGTGTCAACCCGATAAGACAGAACCCAAAAATCCCAACCCTCACCCGATATTTCCGGGTCCTCTCGTATCAGATTAGCGGGTTGTATTGAATTTTGACATCCTTATTCTAACCTTTATTCATATAAAAATTTTAAAATATAAATCCCTCATAATGTTTAAATTTTATCATACTATATTTAAACGTTTATAAATAATATAAAATGTTTAAATTTTATCATTTAATGTTTTAAATGTTTAATCGAATCACCCAAAATCTAGTTTTCCAGTCTTATAAGGATAGTAACAGTTGGAAAAAAAACGTAAATAGTAAATAAATAAGAATAAGAAATTTCTTTGTTGAAGCAAATAATAAGAAATGTATTAAAAAATTAAAAATAAGAAGAAAGAAGGGTAAGCGGGATGCTCAGAGAATTCCCAGAGCAATCAAAAAAGAGGAACATAAAAAAAGTAGAAAGATAAAAACAGAACCATGGTTAAAGAAATAAGAAAAAATTGTATATATCACCCTTGTGAAATCTCGAGTTTGCTAATAACTTTCTATGAATTTTTTTAAGCTAATAACCCCCTTTGATTTTAGATTTGTAGCATACACACCCTTTTCAATTAAAAATTGACAAAAATGCCCTTGCTTAAATAAATAATTAAATTAATTTTGTTTAATAATTATATATTTAATTGAGTAAAATAATCAAATTTTATTTAAATAACTATGAAAATTATATATAATTATTTTATCATAATATTTTTCATACATGAAATATATTTTAATATTAAATTATCTAATAACATTAAGCGCATTTTAATCATTTTTTAGCCAGAATAGGGTGTATGCTACAAATTTAGAATCCGAGCCTATTAACAAACATGTTCGCGAGCTCACGAGCCAAACATCCTTAAGCTCAAGCTCGGCCTGCGAAAATTATCGAGCTCAAAATCAAACTCGGGCTCGGCTCAATAAGCTCATCGAACGAGCTTTCTACCGAGTCGAGCGCCGAATAGTTCGCGAACCATTCGGTTCATTAACATCCCTAAATATTATTATTTCACTTTTAATTATTTTTTATTTTAAACAAAATTTGTTATCAGTTTATACAAATCTTAATATAACCACTATATTTAAAATTTTCAACACTTTCCAAAAACAGTCGAACGTTATATATTTAGGCCCCGTTTTTCCGAAAAAACATTGTTTTTTAAAAAAATATTTTTCAGTTAATAAGGTGTTTGGATGACCAAATAAGTGCTTAAAAAACACCTTTAAATCAAATTTAGAGCTTTTTCAAAAGCAAAAAATTATAGCTTAAAAAAACATTTTTTTTTGAAAAATATTTACAAAATCCAAACGAGCTCTTAAACTAAAAACTAAATACAAAACTTTAGAAAATCTTAAATGTTAAATATTATTAACGTAGATAATAACTCAAATAAAATGTTATAGTATAAAACATTATCCAACAAAATTTTCCTGATTGACCATACACAATCAAAATTATCATAACCAAACAAAATTTTGATCTATCAAAATGAAAACCTTCTCCCCAAAACTCAAAAATTATAAGGAATTTATTTTAAATATATTAACGAATTAGTTTTTGAAAAATAAACAATAATTTATAATTTAGAAATTATTATAAAAAAAGAAACAAACGAACAAAATGTAAAAGACATGTCCGTCCCCTCATTTAGTTATTCGAGGGGTCGGGATTCATGAAATTCTAATCGTTGGTGACATTCGCCGGCGTCTTCTTCCATCTTCATCTTCGTTGCCAAACACGAAATGGTTTTTAATTTGCAAAGGATATTGAAACTCAAATGGGATTTCCTAAAATATTTGTGTTTCTGCAGCTTCTCGTAGGTTGAATTTCAACATGAAATATTATATAAAAATTATTAAGTGTGTTAGTTGTGTCCCCGCTTGCGTTATTTAATTAAAATATATTTCCCATGTAACTAATATTAAGATATAATAGTGATATATAATTGTCATGGTTATTTAATAAATTTTTATTATTTTATTCAATTAAATATAGAATTATAAATAAAATTAATTAAATTATTTATTTAAGTAGGGGTAATTTTGTCATTTTTATTTTTTTATTTGACTAAATTCTGAGTTAAGATGTACATGTCCTATAGATATCAAATCACAAGGGGTTATTAATTAGCTCATATAAATCATTTAGCTTGTGTTTGAAACAATATATTAAAGAAAAAATTGCATGTATCACCCCTATGAAATCTCGAGTTATCATATAACCTCCTGTGAAATATTTTTGAGCTAATAAGTAATAATCCCTTGTGATTCCGGATCAACACACTATAAGAAAAACTGAAAACGACAACGGATTTTGCTAATATATAATAATCCCTTGTGAGTCCGATCAACATGCAACACACACACACACACACACACACACACACACACACACACACACACACAATTTTAGTCAAATAAAAAATCAAAATGGAAAAATAGCCCTACATAAATAATATGATGAAACGGATATCTCTCGTTGTTCCTCCCTTTCTCTCAGACAAACCTAACCTATAAACTTATTTTCCCAAATCAAGCATCTTCACTGTTGCTGAACTTTCAATTGGACATCTCCCATGGTCAATTGAATATTGCACTGATATAATAAATAAAATATTTAAAAGTTTAGAAGCAACATATTATCGAATCTAAAATGTTTAAAATATAAATAAACATACGATTGAATTTAATAAACATAGATATATAGAGATAATATTGAAGATCTAAAAAATGACATTTTAGAAAAATTGAAAAATATATTTATAATTATGGATAAACAAGAAATTACAAATTAATTAGTATCAAACGTTTCTTTGTTTGAAAAAAAGATATTAGTGTAAATTCACCATATTAATCAAAAGTCTTAGACTCTTAGTTAACGTATATTGGAGATTTTAATTAAATATTAAAATTAGACAAGAATTTTATTTGGTGGTGCATGGCAAGTTGCTTTTGTTAATAAAGTTCACACACATGCACGCACATATTTTTTTTAATAAGATATAACCTTTTATGAGACGGTTTCAAGAGTCAATTTTGTGAGATGAGTGTCCTATTTGGGTCACTCATGAAAAAATATTACTTTTTAGGAAAAAAATTCCTATAAGACGGACTCAAGAGTTATTTTTTGAGACGGATATCTTATATGGGTTATTCATTAAAAATTATTACATTTTATGCCAAAAGTATTACTTATTGATTGACTCATCACACGAATGAGACCGTCTCACAAGAGTGTTACTCTATTTTTTTATGCCAAAAATATTACTTGTTATTGGAAATATGGATATATTTATATGTTGATTCGTCTCACGGATAAATATCTATGAAATCATCTCACAAGAAATTTACTCGATAATTAATAAAAGTTTACATATAACATATCTATCTATACTTGTTTGGAAAAGAACCTTTCTATTTGTATTTTAACAACTATATTATAATATTGATGATATAACTTGTCAAAGTTTTAATGTTTTATCATCATCCAATAAATGATATTTTTCAAAAAAAATTAAAAATAAAAATTTGATTTTTTTTTTGAAAAACTCAAGACGTTATTGTGGTAGAAGAAAGATTATGGCAGCTGACCGACCAACATGACAATGACTCCAACAAGTTAGTAAACTCCATTGACTTCAATAGAACCAGTGGAAGAAGTTTATGTTGGGTTGTCAAACACAAACAATATTGATTTTTATGATAATAAAGCTTGTTATTGTGTAGTGTGAAGTTGTTAACTCAAGATAGAAGCCAATACTCGAAATTAGCCAAATTGAATTTCTGGCGAGATTCAGCATTTTGATGATATCTCACAGTTCTGTGATGAAAATTATTAGCCTCCATATTGAATGCATAGAAAACTCAATTTGAAACATATTGTATTTCACGTCAGTTGAGCAAAAACAAATGTTATCTAGGTCAAACTAACGTCACAATACCAAACTGAATTGGATCGGTTTAACAGAAAACAGAATCAATTTACCTTGAGCATTTCTGGTATGTTGGCCATATCTTGTAGCTCGGTTATCCGAATGAAACAATTCAACATGCGTCAGAAAGATAAGACATTATATACAAATCATTTTCACAAGTTGAAGTCCGAATTAGAGCATAAGAAGCTGCTAATTTGCATTGAATTTGCTAGTTCGAAACAAAATTTCTGAAGAATAACCCTCTCATATGAAATCCAAATTGAGTGATTCTTGATGCGATGGAATGAAAAGACAAAGGGTTACAATTTTTGTGTTTATCACTTTTCCTAGATATCAACGGATCATGCCAAACTGCATCCAGTTTAGCAACTCAGTTCTGCTTGTAAACTGCTACATAAATTGAAGTTGGCCAAGATCCGTTTACCTATCCAAACTGAAGTTTGCTAAGATCAGTTTACTTGCCCAAACTTAAGTTTGTCAAGATCAGAGTGCCTACCCAAAGTAAAGATCGTTCAACTATTACATTACCAAAACTGCTACTGTATAAGTTTTGCAACAAATTCAGTTTAGCAAGTTTAGTTTAGTGGAATTTAGTTTAGCACTCCAGAAACAGTACAAAATTTTCTAACGATTCTATTTTTTGTGTCTAATGACTATATCATTCTTGGAACCAATAAATATAACATTTTGAAGAACAAATACAAGCTTTTGAAGGTGGATTCAAAGGCAAAGAGCAGCTAAGCAGATTATTAGCTAGATTGAGATCAAAGTTCATGTAACGCCCGGAATTATTTGATTTTAATCCGAGAATATTTAATTTGAGAATATTTGGAGTTTTGATTCAAATTCTAATATTCTTAAATTATTTAGGATTGAAATTGAGTTAAATGATTTATTGAGGAATAAATTGCAAAGAAGCAATAATTGGAGGGTTAAAGTGCAAAATCCTGATTTTAGTGGGACACTTGTCTTGCAAAGGAGTTTGAACGTGTATGCTCCTATTTTCAATCAGAAAAATCAGAAGAGAAACCGAGAGAGGAAGGGAAAGGGAATCAAGTTCATTCTTCATCTTCAAATGCTAATATTTTGAGTTACGGTTATCCGATTTTTATTTCGAAAAATGTTCTGGACTCCTTGCGACGAGGCCTTCGAATTGATGTAAGTATCTTGTTGAATTATGTGGTTTCGAAATGGGGTGTGATGAACTCAGATTTTGAGCATGAGGTTTATGAGCTTATATATATTGGTTATATTCGGAGAATGAACCGATGAACGAATATTGTTATGTTCTTATGATTCCAGCTTATTATTCGATAGTCATACCTGCTGATATGTTGAGGAATTCTTGCTGGTTTTTTATGATTATGGTCGATATGAAGTGGATGTGAATTTGATATGGTTTCGATTATCGAATATATGTCGCTACACCGCCGAACTTATGAATTGAAGTTGTTTTGCTATTGTATATTGGATTGAGATCTTGCTGAGTTTTAGCTGATGTTTCCTTGGTAAATATGCTGTGATTTCAGTTCATAAACAGGGGACGTCAACTCAAGAATTCCGACTTCGCAACCGATAGAAGAAAGAACAAGGTGTGTAGCCTTTTTGCCTTGAAGTTGGGTTGAAGCTTGAGCAGATTTTTAAACTAGGTGATGTTGTTTGTAACGCCCGTTTTTTATCTTAAATGAGTTTATTTGAGTTAATCAGAGATTACAGAGTTCTCGAGCCGGTTTGATTTTGATCAGGGTCCTTTTTGCAAATTTTGGAAATTTCAGGGACTAAAACGCAAATAGGGGATTTTATATATTATCTACACTTGATATTTATTTCACAAGTCACCTCCTTCCTCCTCCCAACCGTGAGCCCCCATTGAAGCCGCCCCTTTGAGTTTCCAAGCTCCCAGATTTCAGTCCGAGCTCGATCCGTCCGTTAGAAATTAATTCTGAAGGCAGATTATCGATCACTGCAGTGAGAGCTCTGTTATATTGTAAGTATTTCTCCGATCGGATATGTTTTGTTTTTCGGAGGTTGTTAGAATAGATTTAGATTCTAGTATGTTGTTCTAGACAGAGTTCTGATCGTTTATTATCTGTCAGTTTTGAAATAGAGCGACGTTCGGATTTGTTATGATTTTTGGAAGCCATTTTCGAAAATGTGGATTTTGAGATTGATGGGTTTGCTTTGTTATTGTTGTTTTGGGCATTGAATTGAGTTGTTATCAGTATTGAACTGCTGTCTGCGTTGCCGGTTTGTTCAGTTTATAGCCGTTATGCCGTCGGTTTGAGTTTTGGGTTTTCGAATCGTTTTTGGTATTGAGTGAAGCCTTGGCTTGTGAATGATCGTGATTGTTGATCAAATCTTGTATTCGTACAGATTCGTTGGAGTTTGTCGAGCCCTGTGTTAGCAGCATTGTTCGTCGAGAGTTGGACGAAGAACGGTATAAAGAGTTTTCCTTGAACCGTTGCCTTGTTGTTGTTAGATTGTGTAGTTGTTTATACAATCTCTTTTGTAGCTTATCCAGAGTTGGAGCTACTGCATTGAAAGGTAAAAGCAGTCATCGTAGCGGGATAGCATACTCGGGACGGTTGGTTCTCGAGTTTCCCTTTTTAAATCACATATTGCATTGATACTTGTTCTAGCACGTGGAACTTGTAATTGTCGATTGATTGAGTTTTTGTTATGTGGCTTATGTTTATGTTTCTGTTATGCATTCATCTTGAGCCTACTTTGATTTCAGCGGGCAGAACCGCCCTTTTTGTTAGACGTTTGGGAACTATGATTGAGTGGCCTAGGTTGTAGTATTTCGCCTAGTGCTAGCATACTCATTATGGTTGCTCAAAGTCTAGAGGAGTGGGATACGTGGCACCACCTCGATTGGGAGAGTCGGTGAGTCGTTACATGATCTCATCCTCGGGATCCCAAAAGCAGAGCAATACTCCCGTGTTTATCAGAATCGATATCCTGGTTTTAAAGACATGCATATTATTAACTTCGACTTGAATATGTGGTTTGATAGCATATTGTATATTCATTACTTGATATGTTGCTTTTACTGGGATTATCATTCTCACCGGTTATCCGGCTGTTGCTTTGTTTTGTATGTGTACTTGGCAACAGGTGGGGCAGGAACAAGTCAGAAGAGGCATGGTTAGCTTCGAGGGCAAGTAGTAGAAGTGAGACTCGGTTTAGAAGTCGAATTAGCATGTTTATCTAGTTTAAGATTGAAGCATGTTAGAACTCGAACTTGATATGTTTTGTTATTCGAATTAGTCTGTATTCGGATTGTAATCTGAAATCGAAGTATGTTGTTGTTGTATCGATTTAGACTTCTGGTTGTTTTTAGGCCTTCTGAAAGCATGACTTGTTATGGCATGTTTCCCTACACCCTGTTATTGCATTTGTATTTGAAGGCATGTTGGACCAAGCGCGGAATCTTTTTTTTTTTTCCGCAGCCTGAGCATTTTTTCTGCCCAGGCCTTCCGTGCGCGGGCGAGGCGTTCCTCGCGCACGCGCGAGGCCTTCGTTGGGCCTCGGGATCGTTTGCCCGCGCGCGCGCGAGCTTGGTTCCTCGCGCGGGCGCGCGGCGTTCTTTTTAAAAAAAAAAAAAAAAAAACTTTGACTTGTTTTACTCTTGGATTCTTGTTCGCTTAATTGTTGTTTAATCCGAGATTAGTGGTTTAGAATCGAGGTCTCACATTAAGTGGTATCAGAGCGTTAAGATTCTTGGTCGAACTAGAGTGAGCGGGGTAGATCGAGTCTGTGTGCAATGACTCCTCGCATGTGTTTGAATTATTTAATTGTGTACTTAATTCCATGCGAGCATGCTTTATTGTTTGAGCATTATTTGAATTACATGGTTGTGTGATTTAAATTAATAAAGCATAATCTACTTGAGATATAACTGTTTCTGTTCTCGACTGGTATTCGGTATTCCAAGCGGTTGTAAGGGCACTGATGGTAGCGATTGAGATATCTCGTGTCCTAACCTTTGATTATCAGATGGGTCCTCGTCGAGTGATAAACAGAAACACACCACCAGTTATCCCTGCGACTGAGCAAGCTAGCACTGAGGTTGATCAGTTGGATGCTTCAGCGACTCCTATGGAAACCTTGCTGAAGAGGTTTCAGTCGTTCAATCCGCCATTGTTGATGGGTTCAGAAAATCCAGTTGACTGTGAGAGTTGGTTGGATGATATGGATCAGTTGTTTGATTCCATTGACTACACAGATGACCGCCGAATCAGGTTAGTAATTCATCAGCTGCGTGGTGGTGCTAAGAGCTGGTGGATCTTGACAAAGAAAGCAATTGA
The DNA here is from genome assembly GCF_033568475.1 of Henckelia pumila. Taxonomy (NCBI): domain Eukaryota; kingdom Viridiplantae; phylum Streptophyta; class Magnoliopsida; order Lamiales; family Gesneriaceae; genus Henckelia; species Henckelia pumila. The sequence goes on along the minus strand of NC_133123.1, from coordinate 40,123,531 downwards.
GAGTAGAGGTACAGAGGTTACTTGGACTCTTTTTAAATCTGAGTTTTATAAGAGGTTTTTCCCTATCTCGTATCGTAAAGATAAGGGAGCAGAGTTTGCAAATCTGAGGCAAGGGAATCTGAACATTGAAGAGTACGTGGCTAAGTTCGATAGTCTGTTGCGTTTTGCACCGCTAATTGCCGGAGATGAAGAAGCTAAGGCAGATCAGTTCATCAACGGGTTGAACCCCGATGTCTTCACGTTGGTTAACACCAACAGGCCTAGCAACTTTGCGGATGCCATGAATTACGCAAAGGGAGCAGAAGCAGGCTTGTGGAGGCAAAGAGGTAATCAGGGGGCACCTCAGCAGCAGAGGCAGTATCAGAACCAACCATCTCAGTACCAGAATCAGCCACCTCAACATCAGAACCAGCAGCAGAGGTATGAAGGTGGAATCAGTGGGGGAAACAGAAAGGATCAGTACAAGGCAAGAGGTAAACAGTTCAAGAGACAGGGGAACAGTTCATCCAGTTCCAGTGGTTCGAAGCAATTCGGTTCAGGACCGAGTTCTGGGTCATCATCCTTGTACTGCAGCAAGTGTGGAGGAAGACACTCACCGGATCAGTGTGTGGGAGTCTTCGGCAATTGTAACATATGTCAGCAACCGGGACACTTCTCTAAAGTGTGCCCTCAACGTAATAGAGATAGAGCTCAGAGTGGGAGTTTGTCTAGACCTGCAGCTCAGCCGGAGAGGCAGTCGTGCACTCTTTCCAACCCCAGCAACAGCAGAACAGACAAGGAGGTAGCTCTAGTGCAAATCAGCCTCCGAGACAGCAAGCACGAGTCTTTGCATTGACAGAGGATCAGGCTCAGGCAGTACCTGACGATGTCATAGCAGGTAACTGTTCGATTTTCGGTCATTCTGCTCATGTCTTGATAGATACAGGTGCTTCCCATTCCTTTATCTCTGAGAAATATGTGTTATTGCATGCTTTGCCAACTGAATTGTTGCCTACAGTAGTAGCTGTTACTTCACCTTTGGGTGGAGGAATTGTTTCTGTCCGACTAGTCAGGAACTGTGAATTTTGTTTCGAGGGAAATTTGTTAGAATTCGACTGTATTGTGCTTGGGTTGTCAGATTTTGATTGTATTGTCGGTATAGATGCTTTGACCAAGTACAGGGCGACAGTTGATTGTTTTCTGAATGTTGTCAGGTTCAGACCTGAAATGGCAGACGAGTGGAAATTCTTTGGTAAGGGTTCTCGATCTAGAATTCCTTTGATTTCAGTGTTATCTATGACTTGTTTGTTACAGAGAGGTGCAGAAGGATTTCTGGTTTATGCGGTTGATGTACTGAAATCTAGCCCAGCTTTGGTTGACTTACCAGTGGTTAGAGATTTTGCTGATGTGTTTCCGGAAGATGTTCCTGGATTGCCACCCATTCGAGAGGTTGAATTCAGCATTGACTTAGTGCCAGGTACTCAACCTATTTCAAAAGCTCCTTATCGTATGGCACTTGTTGAATTGAGAGAGTTGAAGGAGCAGCTTGAGGATTTGATTGCCAAGGGATACATCAGACCTAGTGTATCGCCTTGGGGTGCTCCTGTTCTATTCGTTCGGAAGAAGGATGGTTCTATGCGGCTCTGTATCGACTACCGTCAATTGAATCAGGCTACAGTTAAGAACAGGTATCCTTTACCCCGAATAGATGACTTGTTCGATCAACTGCAGGGTTCTTCTGTCTACTCTAAGATTGATCTGAGGTCAGGCTACCATCAGCTGAGAGTGCGAGAGGAAGATGTTCCTAAGACCGCATTCAGAACGAGGTATGGTCACTTTGAGTTTATAGTCATGCCATTCGGTTTGACTAACGCTCCAGCTGTTTTTATGGGTTTGATGAACCGTATCTTTCAACGTTATTTAGATGAGTTCGTCATTATCTTCATCGATGATATTCTTATCTACTCGAAGAACCGTACTGACCATGCAGAGCACTTGAGAATCGTCTTGCAGATTTTACGAGTTGAGCAGTTGTTTGCCAAGCTATCGAAATGCGAATTCTGGTTAGATCGAGTTGTCTTTCTCGGTCATATTATTTCTGAAGATGGGATTTCTGTCGATCACAGCAAAATCGAAGCGGTTATGAATTGGCCTAGACCGACATCAGTACCTGAGATCCGAAGCTTCATGGGTTTAGCTGGTTATTACCGTCGTTTCATCGAGGGTTTCTCGTCTATTGCCAAGCCTATCACCCAGCTGACTCAGAAGAATGCGCCTTTTGTCTGGACTTCAGATTGTGAGGCTAGCTTTGTTGATCTGAAGAGGAGACTGACCAGTGCTCCAATTCTTTCTATTCCGAAGGGTACTGGAGGTTTCACAGTGTATTGTGATGCTTCTAACCGAGGTTTGGGTTGTGTTCTTATGCAGCATAAGCATGTGGTGGCGTATGCATCAAGGCAGCTGAAACCGCATGAGACTCGTTATCCTGTTCATGATCTTGAACTTGCAGCGATTGTATTTGCTTTGAAGATCTGGCGTCACTATCTTTATGGTGAGTCTTTCGAGATCTTTTCTGATCATAAGAGTCTAAAGTACTTGTTTTCACAGGCAGAGCTGAATATGAGGCAGAGAAGATGGTTAGATCTGTTGAAGGATTTTGACTGTGAGATCAAGTATTATCCAGGGAAGTCGAATGCAGTTGCAGATGCCTTGAGCCGAAAGCTTTGTTCTCTATCTCTTTCAACTATCGGTGTTTCTCAGTTGGTCGATGATTGTTGCACTTCTGGTTTAGAGTTTGAAACAGATAGGGAGACTATCAGAGTGTTTGCTATTCAAGCCGAGCCGGAGTTGTTTGTTGCAATCAGAGAAGCACAGAAGTCTGAGCCGAGCATTCAGGTTTCGGTAGAGAAAGTCAGAACTGGGCATCAGTCAGAATTCCAGGTTAGAGATGACGTTTTGTTTGTGAATAACCGTATTGTTGTGCCTGATATTTCGGAGTTGAAACAGCGTATTCTCCGAGAGGCTCATTGCAGTCGGTTTAGCGTTCATCCTGGAGGTCGTAAGATGTACAACGATCTGAAGAGTCAGTTTTGGTGGAAGAGAATGAAGGACGATGTTGCGAGATTTGTATCTCGGTGTTTGAATTGTCAGCAAGTGAAAGCAGAGCGGAAGCGACCAGGTGGTCTTTTGCACAGCCTATCTGTTCCTGAATGGAAATGGGATCACATTTCTATGGATTTTGTCATGAAGCTACCACGATCCGTTCGAGGATGCGATGCTATTTGGGTAGTGATCGACCGATTGACGAAGTCTGCGTGTTTTATTCCGTACAGGATGACGTATCGTCATGATCAGATGGCTGAGTTGTATGTTAGCAATGTTGTGAGATTGCATGGTGTGCCGAAGTCGATCGTTTCAGACAGAGATCCTAGATTCACTTCTCACTTCTGGCACAGTCTTCAGGGGGCACTTGGTACTCGATTGCATCTGAGTACAACTTATCATCCTCAGATAGATGGACAGTCAGAGCGGACTATCCAGACGTTGGAGGATATGCTGCGAGCGGTAGTGCTAGACTTTGGCACTAGTTGGCAGGATTCTTTGCCTCTTGTCGAGTTTTCTTACAACAACAGCTTCCAAGCGAGTATCGGTATGGCGCCTTTTGAGGCTTTGTATGGTAGAAAGTGCCGATCTCCGTTGTTTTGGGATGAATTGTCCGAGTCTTGGGACCGGAGATGCTTAGAGATATGGCAGAGCAGGTTAAGATCATTCAGACCAGAATGAAGTCAACTCAAGATAGACAGGCGAAGTATGCGAATGTCAGACGTCGACCTCTGAGTTTTGAGCAGGGAGACCGTGTATTCCTTAAGATTTCTCCGTTCAGAGGCACCGTCAGATTCGGTAAGAGAGGAAAGTTATCTCCGAGATTCATCGGTCCGTACGAGATTCTCGAGAAGATAGGCGATCTTGCCTACAGACTTGCACTTCCTCCGTCTTTATCTGGTATTCACGACGTTTTTCACGTCTCTATGCTGCGAAAGTACCAACCAGATATTTCTCATATCCTTCAGCCTGACGAAGCCGAGTTAGACGAGACCCTGAGCTATTTTGAGCGACCGATTCAGATCCTTGATCGGAAAGAAAAGCAACTCAGGACCAAGTTGATTCCGTTGGTGAAAGTGCAGTGGAGCCGTCACGGAGTCGAGGAAGCGACTTGGGAGACATAATCTGACATGAGACAACGTTTTCCAGAGTTGTTCGGATGACGTGAGTTCTTCTTACTGTCTTTAGTTCTTTATTCTGTCTTATGAGTTATGGTTCTCGTTGATTTCGAGGACGAAATCTCTTCTTAGTGGGGGAGAATTGTAACGCCCCGTTTTTATCTTAAATGAGTTTATTTGAGTTAATCAGAGATTACAGAGTTCTCGAGCCGGTTTGATTTTGATCAGGGTCCTTTTTGCAAATTTTGGAAATTTCAGGGACTAAAATGCAAATAGGGGATTTTATATATTATCTACACTTGATATTTATTTCACAAGTCACCTCCTTCCTCCTCCAACCGTGAGCCCCCATTGAAGCCGCCCCTTTGAGTTTCCAAGCTCCCAGATTTCAGTCCGAGCTCGATCCGTCCGTTAGAAATTAATTCTGAAGGTAGATTATCGATCACTGCAGTGAGAGCTCTGTTATATTGTAAGTATTTCTCCGATCGGATATGTTTTGTTTTTCGGAGGTTGTTAGAATCGATTTAGATTCTAGTATGTTGTTCTAGACAGAGTTCTGATCGTTTATTATCTGTCAGTTTTGAAATAGAGCGACGTTCGGATTTGTTATGATTTTTGGAAGCCATTTTCGAAAATGTGGATTTTGAGATTGATGGGTTTGCTTTGTTATTGTTGTTTTGGGCATTGAATTGAGTTGTTATCAGTATTGAACTGCTGTCTGCGTTGCCGGTTTGTTCAGTTTATAGCCGTTATGCCGTCGGTTTGAGTTTTGGGTTTTCGAATCTTTTTTGGTATTGAGTGAAGCCTTGGCTTGTGAATGATCGTGATTGTTGATCAAATCTTGTATTCGTACAGATTCGTTGGAGTTTGTCGAGCCCTGTGTTAGCAGCATTGTTCGTCGAGAGTTGGACGAAGAACGGTATAAAGAGTTTTCCTTGAACCGTTGCCTTGTTGTTGTTAGATTGTGTAGTTGTTTATACAATCTCTTTTGTAGCTTATCCAGAGTTGGAGCTACTGCATTGAAAGGTAAAAGCAGTCATCGTAGCGGGATAGCATACTCGGGACGGTTGGTTCTCGAGTTTCCCTTTTTAAATCACATATTGCATTGATACTTGTTCTAGCACGTGGAACTTGTAATTGTCGATTGATTGAGTTTTTGTTATGTGGCTTATGTTTATGTTTCTGTTATGCATTCATCTTGAGCCTACTTTGATTTCAGCGGGCAGAACCGCCCTTTTTGTTAGACGTTTGGGAACTATGATTGAGTGGCCTAGGTTGTAGTATTTCGCCTAGTGCTAGCATACTCATTATGGTTGCTCAAAGTCTAGAGGAGTGGGATACGTGGCACCACCTCGATTGGGAGAGTCGGTGAGTCGTTACGTGATCTCATCCTCGGGATCCCAAAAGCAGAGCAATACTCCCGTGTTTATCAGAATCGATATCCTGGTTTTAAAGACATGCATATTATTAACTTCGACTTGAATATGTGGTTTGATAGCATATTGTATATTCATTACTTGATATGTTGCTTTTACTGGGATTATCATTCTCACCGGTTATCCGGCTGTTGCTTTGTTTTGTATGTGTACTTGGCAACAGGTGGGGCAGGAACAAGTCAGAAGAGGCATGGTTAGCTTCGAGGGCAAGTAGTAGAAGTGAGACTCGGTTTAGAAGTTGAATTAGCATGTTTATCTAGTTTAATATTGAAGCATGTTAGAACTCGAACTTGATATGTTTTGTTATTCGAATTAGTCTGTATTCGGATTGTAATCTGAAATCGAAGTATGTTGTTGTTGTATCGATTTAGACTTCTGGTTGTTTTTAGGCCTTCTGAAAGCATGACTTGTTATGGCATGTTTCCCTACACCCTGTTATTGCATTTGTATTTGAAGGCATGTCGGACCAAGCGCGGAATCTTTTTTTTTTCCCGCAGCCTGAGCATTTTTTCTGCCCAGGCCTTCCGCGCGCGGGCGAGGCGTTCCTCGCGCGCGCGCGAGGCCTCCATTGGGCCTCGGGATCGTTTGCCCGTGGGCGCGCGAGCTTGGTTCCTCGCGCGGGCGCGCGGCGTTCTTGTTTTTAAAAAAAAAAAAAAAACTTTGACTTGTTTTACTCTTGGATTCTTGTTCGCTTAATTGTTGTTTAATTTCGAGATTAGTGGTTTAGAATCGAGGTCTCACATTGTTATTGGTTCAGATTTTGATAGCTTGAAGTTGTCTTGAAACATCACATTTGAAAGGTAAAAGTGGACTATTATTTGAATGGAATTATAACTCGAGATGGTTTGTATCGAGTTCCCTAAATCACATACTTATTTGCTTGCTTGCTTTTATGTGTTTTTTTCTATGAATTGTTGAATGAGTCTTTGATGTTAATGAATGCTAATATGATGATATATGTTGCATTCATCTTGTGAGAATTATTCTTTGATTTTGAAATGAACGAAAACGTTCGAATAGACGATTTGAGGAACTTTATATGTATGGTCTGGGTGGTTGAGTTAGCCTAGCGTCCGAATTGCATGTATGATGGCTTCAAAGTCTAAAGAAGTAAGATAAGTAGCCCCACCTCGATTGGGAGTGTCGGTGGTTTAGCTATGATATCTTCTTCTCGGGATCCCAACCGACAAAATGAGAAAGGATTTGAAAGAATCTATTTTTAAGACATGCATTGTTTTTATTATATATCATGAGTTTGATATATATGACATGATTTGCATGTTAGTTGATTTTACTGGGAAATATATTTCTCACCGGAGTCATCCGGCTATTGTTGTGTTGTATGTGTCATGGCAATAGGCGGGACTGGAACAGGGCACAAGCGAGTTTGAAGAACGAGGAATGAGAGATTAAAGTGGTGATCCGAGTTTAGTTGTTTAGTATGTTAGCTTCAAGGAGATGATTATGTTGTAGCTACTCTTTTCGAGACTTGATGGCTGCTAAATTGTTGTCTTGTTAATGTTTATAAGACTTGAGATGGTTTTGTAAATCCTTAAGACACAACATGTTGTAGCATAACCTTCTTGTATAAAGATGATTCATGTATGATATATGATTCTAGCTTGAGATTATATTCAAGTATATGGTATGATCTTGTTCTTCTTCAACTATATCATGTTAGAATGCATGGTAGCCTATGATTATGTATAGATCATGTATGAGTCGATGCTAGATGAGTAATGGATGAAAGAACTCGATTTGACAGCAAAAGAAACTTCTGTTGGATTTCTGGAAAATGAGCCCGCTCGATCGGGTGATTATCACCGATCGAGCGCGGCCCTTGAATTGGAAACAGAGAGTTGAGCATTTTGGGCTCGCTCGATCGGTGGAAATTTCCGGATCGAGCGAGGCCAAAATAATTCCAACCCGAGAAGTTGGGCTTTAGGGCTCGCTCGATCGGGTGATTTTACCCGATCGAGCGAGGGGCTGAACTTTAAAAAAAAAATTTATTTATTTATTTAGTCTTTGATACTTGGCTATTATTAATGAATCTTATATCATTGTGTTGAATTGAGAGATTAGTACTCGGGTCCCCACAATAGGTGGTATCAGAGAAAGAAAATTCTGGATTAAGATCGATAGTGAGCAGGGTAGATCGAGTCTTCTTCCTTGCTTACTTATTTTGTTATGCTATGATTTATTACATGCTTGACTTACATGTTGTAAATGTAAGCATGTTTTACTTTCAAGTATTTAATTAGTGATTTAGTAATTATATTTGAAAGTATGTTTTACGATCGTGTTAAGACATATGTTTCTTGAACTATCTGACGTGATAAAGGCATGTGTTCTGTTGTATGACATGCTACCTGATTATCTGAATTGATTGGAAGCATGTTTTATTTGAAATACCTCGATTATTTATTTAAGAATTGAATCAGAACCCAGTCTTGATCAGAGGTAAGATGATCAGAGGAGGACTGAGATATATTTGATATCCTAACCATTTTGATAATCAGATATGTCTCGACGACCAGGACGACCACCTCTTAGACCACAGGTTCCTACTCCTCTGCCAGAACAGACAGTAGTAGCACCGATAGTGCCACCAGCTACAGAAATTCCGAGTAATGAACAGGGAAGTACCTCCCGAGATTTGACAGATATGACTGCTACTCCAATGGAAACATTGCTCAAACGATTTCAATCCTATAGGCCTCCAACACTGAAAGGTACTGAAAATGCGGTTGAATGTGAAGGGTTGGCTCGACGATATGGAGATGTTATTTGACTCACTTGATTACGGTGATGAACGAAGAGTCAGACTGATAGGGCACCAGTTGCATGAGGTTGCAAAGAGTTGGTGGTTCACAACCAAGAAAGCTTTGGAACATAGAGGGACTGTACTGACCTGGAATGTCTTCAAAACTGAGTTTTACCAACGCTTCTTTCCGGTGTCTTACCGCAAAGACAAGGGTGCTGAATTTTCCAATCTGAAACAGGGGAACTTAAATATTGAAGAATATGCCACAAAGTTTTCTACCTTGCTATGCTTTGCTCCACATTTTGTTGATAGTGATGAGGCAATGGCTGATCAGTTCATTAATGGACTGACTCCAGAGGTTTTTACTTTGGTGAATACAAAGCGACCGAATACTTTTGCTGAGGCTTTGAACAATGTCAAAGGAGCGGAAGCTAGTTTGATACAACAGCGAAGAGCTTCGTATGCAGCTCAGCCTCAGAGATAGCCACAACCTCCGACTCATGTTCCACAACAAACACCTTGATTTGAAAGTGGTAGTAGCAGTGGCAATAAAGGGTATTTGAAAGCTCGAGGGAAACAGTTTAAAAAGGCAAGGAGCAGTTCATCTAGTTCCAGTGGCTCAAAACCGAAGTCAGGAATGGTTTGTAACAGTTGTAGTGGAAGTCATCCGACCGATTAGTGCCGAGGTGTATCTGGGAGTTTCCATATATGCCATCAGCCTGGCCATTTTGCGAGGGTGTGTCCTCAGAGAGGTTCGGGACAAGCACGAGGTACAGAGTCATCACGATCAGTGGCTCAACCAGCGAGGCAAACCTCTTCTGTCCATTCCTTCCAACTACCACACCCACAACAACAGCAAGGCCAGGAGGAAGTCCGAGAGGTAGTCAGCCTTCGAGACAACAGGCTCATGTCTTTGCACTGACGGAGGAACAGGCACAGGGAGCACCAGATGATATGATTGCAGGTAACTGTTCTCTTTGTGGTTATTCTGCGTATGTATTGATAGATACAGGTGCATCCCATACATTTATCTCTGAACGATTTGCATTAATGGATGCTTTGCTTGTTGAATCATTACCTGTTGTAGTATTTGTCTCTTCACCTTTGGGGAGAAGTCTTATATCCATACAGATATTTAAGAATTATTTGCTACAGTATGATGGTAATGGGATAGAGATAGACTGTGTTGTACTTGGTTTGTCTGATTTTGACTGCATTATCGGCATTGATATGCTAACCAAGTACAGAGATACCGTAGACTATTTCCAGAAAGTTGTGAGATTCAAACCTGAGATGGCTGGAGAATGGAAATTCTATGGTAAGAGTTCTCGTGCTAAGATTCCTCTGATTTCAGTATTATCTATGACTCGACTTTTGCAGAAAGGGGCAGAGGGATTTATTGTTTATACAGTTGATGTTCTGAAAACTAGCCCGAACCTGGCTGATTTGCCAGTGGTTAGTGAATTTGCGGACGTTTTTCCGAATGACATTCCTGGATTACCTCTGTATTGTGAAATTGACTTCAATATAGAACTGATTCCAGGTACTGCACCAATTTCTAAAGCACCTTATCGAATGGCACCAGTAGAATTGAAAGAGTTGAAAGATCAGTTGGAAGATTTACTGGCCAAGGGATACATTCGACCCAGTGTTTCACCTTGGGGAGCTCCAGTATTATTTGTTAGAAAGAAAGACGGTTCCATGAGACTTTGTATCAACTACCGGCAACTGAACAAGGCAACGGTAAAGAACAAATATCCTTTGTCTCGTATTGATGATTTATTTGATCAGTTGCAGGGTTCTTCTGTGTATTCCAAGATCGATATGAGATCTGGCTACCATCAGTTGAGAGTTAGAGATTCTGATATTCCGAAAACTGCTTTTAGAACCAGGTATGGACACTATGAGTTTATAATTATGCCGTTTGGTCTGACGAATGCTCCAGCAGTGTTTATGGCTTTGATGAATCGTGTATTTCAGAAATATCTCGATGACTTTGTTATAATATTTATTTTTGATATTTTGATATATTCAAAGAATTTGATTGATCATTCTGAACATTTGAGAACTGTGTTGAAGACTCTAAGAGCTGAGAAACTGTATGCTAAACTGTCAAAATGTGAGCTTTGGCTTAAACAGGTTGTTTTTCTTGGACATATCATATCCGAAGATGGTATATCTGTTGATCCAAGTAAAGTCGAGGCAGTGATCAGTTGGTCTAAACCTACATCTGTACCTGAAATTCGTAGTTTCATGGGTTTGGCTGGGTATTATCGCCGTTTTATTAAAGATTTTTCTAGCATTGCGAAACTGATTACTCAGTTAACTCAGAAGAATGCTCCATTTATTTGGTCTGAAGCTTGTGAATCCAGTTTTCTTGAGTTGAAGAAACGACTGATCAGTGCACCAGTTTTGACGATTCCTTCAGGTACTGGTGGTTTCACTGTTTATTCTGATGCATCTCATCGAGTCTTGGGATGTGTATTGATGCAGCGAGGACATGTGATTGCTTATGCCTCGAGATAGTTGAAGCCTCACGAGACTAGATATCCGATTCATGATCTTGAATTGGCCGCCATTGTATTTGCTTTGAAAATTTGGCGACACTATTTGTATGGGGAACAGTTTGAGATTTATTCTGATCACAAGAGTTTGAAATATTTGTTTTCACAGTCAGAATTGAATATGAGGCAGCGTAGATGGCTTGATTTGCTTAAAGATTTTGATTGTGAGATTAAATACTATCCGGAAAAATCTAATGCAGCTGCTGATGCACTAAGTCAAAAGGTATGTTCTTTATCTTTATCGACAATTGGTATATCACAGTTGATTGAAGAATGTTGTTTGTCTGGATTAGTATTTGAAATGAATTGTAAGCCTCTTCGACTTTATCACATTCAAGTTGAACCAGCGCTATTGTTGCGAATTAAAAAGGCGCAGAAACTTGATCAGAATGTGCAGAATTCGATTGAAAAAGTTCGGTCAGGGCATGTATCTGAATACCAGGTTCGAGATGATCTTTTATATGTTAACAATCGCCTTGTAGTGCCTGATATTTCTGATGTGCGACAACAATTACTGAAAGAGGCGCATTGTAGCCGTTATAGTATTCATCCTGGAGGTAGGAAGATGTATAACGATTTGAAAACTCGATATTGGTGGAAACCAATGAAGTCAGATATCACTGATTTTGTTTCTCGATGTATTAATTGCCAGCAAGTGAAGGCTGAAAGGAAGAAACCGCCTGGTTTGTTACAGAGTTTATCAGTACCTGAATGGAAATGAGATCATATTTTCATGGACTTTGTGACGAAGTTACCTCGATCTTCTAGAGGTTGAGATGCTATCTGGGTGATTATCGACAGGTTGACGAAATCAGCGTGTTTTATTCCTTATCGTATGACGTATAGACACGATCAGATGGCAGAGATTTATGTTCGAGAAGTTGTTAGAATACACGTAGTGCCGAAGTCTATTGTATCGATCGTGATCCTCGATTTACATCACACTTCTGGCATAGTTTACAGAGTGCTTTAGGTACTCAGCTACACTTGAGCACAACTTATCATCCACAGACAGACGGACAGTCTGAGCGTACCATTCAGACCTTGGAGGATATGTTGAGAGCTGTAGTGCTGGATCTTGGCACTAGTTGGCAAGATTCACTACCACTTTGTGAATTCTCGTACAACAACAACTATCAATCGAGTATTGAAATGGATCCATTTGAAGCTCTGTATGGTAGAAAGTGTCGATATCCTCTTTACTGGGATGATATTTCAGAGGTACTTGACATTGGACCTGATATGATTCGAGATATGACTGAACAGGTGAAACTTATTCAGAAAAGAATGAAGACAGCTCAGGACAGACAAGCCAAATATGCCAATGTTCGACGTTGACCTTTGTCTTTTGAACAGGGGGATAGTGTGTTTTTAAAGATTTCTCCGTTCAGAGGCACTGTACGATTTGGTAAGCGAGGGAAGTTGTCTCCACGTTATATCGGTCCGTATGAAGTTCTTGATAAAATAGGCAATCTTGCCTACCGATTAGCTTTACCTCCGGCTTTATCTGGAATACATGATGTCTTTCATGTATCAATGCTTCGAAAATATCTTGCTGATGAATCTCATGTGCTTCAATCTGATAGGCTAAACTCGATGAAACCTTGAGTTATTTTGAGAAGCCAATTCAGATTCTTGATCGAAAAGAGAAGCAACTTCGAACGAAGACTATTCCGCTTGTGAAAGTTCAGTGGAGTCGTCATGGTATTGAAGAAGCAACTTGGGAAAAGAAATCAGACATGAGACAACGATTTCCAGAGATGTTTCAATGATGTAAGTTCTCCTTTAGTCTTTCTGTTATCTGATATATCTTATGTGCTATTAGTACTTGAGATTTCGAGGACAAAATCGTGTCTTAGTGGGGGAGAATTGTTACGCCCGAAATTATTTGATTTTAATCCGAGAATATTTAATTTGGGAATATTTGGAGTTTTGATTTAAATTCTAATATTCTTAAATTATTTAGGATTGAAATTGAGTTAAATGATTTATTGAGGACTAAATTGCAAAGAAGCAATAATTGGAGGGTTAAAGTTCAAAATCCTGATTTTAGTGGGACACTTGTCTTGCAAAGGAGTTTGAACATGTATGCTCCTATTTTCAATCAGAAAAATCAGAAGAGAAACCGAGAGAGGAAGGGAAAGGGAATCAAGTTCATTCTTCATCTTCAAATGCTAATATTTTGAGTTTTGGTTATCCAATTTTGATTCCGAAAAATGTTCTGGACTCCTTGAGACGAGGCCTTTGAATTGATATAAGTATCTTGTTGAATTATGTGGTTTCGAAATGGGGTGTGATGAACTCAGATTTTGAGCATGAGGTTTATGAGCTTATATATATTGGTTATATTCGGAGAATGAACCGATGAACGAATATTGTTATGTTCTTATGATTCCAGCTTATTATTCGATAGTCATACCTGCTGATATGTTGAGGAATTCTTGCTGGTTTTTTATGATTATGGTCGATATGAAGTGGATGTGAATTTGATATGGTTTCGATTATCGAATATATGTCGCTACACCGCCGAACTTATGAATTGAAGTTGTTTTGCTATTGTATATTGGATTGAGATGTTGCTGAGTTTTAGCTGATGTTTCCTTGGTAAATATGTTGTGATTTCAGTTCATAAACAGGGGACGTCAACTCAAGAATTCCGACTTCGCAACCGATAGAAGAAAGAACAAGGTGTGTAGCCTTTTTGCCTTGAAGTTGGGTTGAAGCTTGAGCAGATTTTTAAACTAGGTGATGTTGTTATTGGTTCAGATTTGGATAGCTTGAAGTTGTCTTGAAACATCACATTTGAAATGTAAAAGTGGACTATTATTTGAATGAGATTATAACTCGAGATGGTTTGTATCGAGTTCCCTAAATCACATACTTATTTGCTTGCTTGCTTTTATGTGTTTTTTTTCTATGAATTGTTGAATGAGTCTTTGATGTTAATGAATGATAATATGATGATATATGTTGCATTCATCTTGTGAGAATTATTCTTTGATTTTGAAATGAACGGAAACGTTCGAATAGACAATTTGAGGAACTTTATATGTATGGCCTGGGTGGTTGAGTTAGCCTAGCATCCGAATTGCATGTATGGTGGCTTCAAAGTCTAGAGAAGTAAGATAAGTAGCCCCACCTCGATTGGGAGTGTCGGTGGTTTAGCTATGATATCTTCTTCTCGGGATCCCAACCGAAAAAATGAGAAAGGATTTGAAAGAATCTATTTTTAAGACATGCATTGTTTTTATTCTATATCATGAGTTTGATATATATGACATGATTTGCATGTTAGTTGATTTTACTGGGAAATATATTTCTCACCGGAGTCATCCGGCTATTGTTGTGTTGTATGTGTCATGGAAATAGGCGGGACTGGAACAGGGCACAAGCGAGTTTGAAGAACGAGTAATGAGAGATTAAAGTGGTGATCCGAGTTTAGTTGTTTAGTATGTTAGCTTCAAGGAGATGATTATGTTGTAGCTACTCTTTTCGAGACTTGATGGCTGCTAAATTGTTGTCTTGTTAATGTTTATAAGACTTGAGATGGTTTTGTAAATCCTTAAGACACAACATGTGGTAGCATAACCTTCTTGTATAAAGATGATTCATGTATGATATATGATTCTAGCTTGAGATTATATTCAAGTATATGGTATGATCTTGTTCTTTTTCAACTATATTATGTTAGAATTCATGGTAGCCTATGATTATGTATAGATCATGTATGAGTCGATGCTAGATGAGTAATGGATGAAAGAACTCGATTTGACAGCAAAAGAAACTTCTGTTGGATTTCTGGAAAATGAGCCCACTCGATCGGGTGATTATCACCGATCGAGCGCGGCCCTTGAATTGGAAACAGAGAGTTGAGAATTTTGGGCTCGCTCGATCAATGGAAATTGCCCGATCGAGAGAGGCCAAAATAATTCCAACCCGAGAAGCTGGGCTTCAGGGCTCGCTCGATCGGGTGATTTTACCCGATCGAGCGAGGGGCTGAACTTTTTTAAAAAAAATTATTTATTTATTTAGTCTTTGATACTTGGCTATTATTAATGAATCTTATATCATTGTGTTGAATTGAGAGATTAGTACTCGGGTCCCCACAGTTCAAGGTGTGAAGAACAAGAAGAAAATGAGCATTCACTGCAAACTTCTTCACACCAAACTCATTTTATAGAACACCATTCCTTGTCCAATATCTTTGTATATTAGTTGAAGAGAGCTCACCCACATATACAAGAGAGATGTATTTCATGATTAGTTGAGTGAGAGTCTTAACACAAAGACGTTAAAGATTGTGTTTGTAGTCTTGACAGAAATACATTAAAAATTATGTGAATTGAGAGGTTGCGGCCTATTATGAGTTGGATAGGAGTTCTAAGATAGGCCGTGGGTAAGTCCCAGTCTTGGAGCGGGTTTGTACAAATGAGTTTTACAAATCAAAGTCTTTAGTGCTATCTTTCCAAGGAGAAAGAAGAGGTGACGTAAAAGTCATTGAAATTTTCGAACATCCAGAAATATCTCACTATGTTCTTTCATCAGTTTACCTTAATTTATCAGTTTTGCTAACATTCCAAATCAATGTAAATAATCTGCATTTTGGCATATTTTTGCACATCTTATTTGTTTGTCAATTTTCATAGACACCAAGATAAGCTAAGATTTCAATTATTAATCCGATTGAATTCTAACACACTCATTAAATAATTTTTTAGGTGTATTCACCCCCTTCTACACTAAAACCGATCCTTTTAGTTTTGCATGGAAGAAGTTTCATTGTGCCTGTTTTTTCTTTTTCCTGTAATTAAATATGGCGGATATATTTATATTATTCTGTTCCGGGGTTTTGATTTGCTGGAAATTGATAATTTTGTTTGCCAAATTTCAACTAATTCTAAATTCATTTTTCTGGATAGTTTTTAAAGTTCATGAAATTTGAGTATTTTCATCAAACTTTCAAGAAGAAAAAATAAATTTTTTCGTCCAATAACTTTACTCCCTTTGGTTTTAATTGATTAACTTTTTCGATGTGGGTTTTGGTACACTAACTTTGCATTTTCAGTGTTGTTTGGTCCAAATGCATACGTATCAGCATCTGATTGGTCCACGCCATCATTTTGGACCAATCAGAAGTTGACACGTATGCATGTGGACCAAAAAACTCTAAAAATGCAAAGTTAGTGTACCAAAAGCTACATCGGAAAATTTAATGGACCAAAACTATAATGAACCAAAAAAATTATTTTTTGTTTAAAGAATTTCACAAGTTTAAACTTGTGATTTTTTTTCCTTTTATCCCCACCTTATTTGCAAGAGGGAGGTTTATATATATCAATCATGATAATCGATCTAAAATGATTTTTTTAGAGGTGATTTAAAATGTTTTAAGAAACAAAATATTTGTAATTTGTATATATTTGATTTCTAACAAGAACAAAACCTGTAGGTAGTTAATTTCAATAATATTTAATATACCATATTCTTATTCAAGACATTAATATTATATATGTAGTATCACAAAAACTTGTATGAAACGATCTCATGGATCAATTTTGTTAGATGGATCTTTTATTTGGGTCATTAATGAAAAAACATTATTTTTTTATTTCAAAAGTATTAATTTTTATTTTAAATAAGTGTTTGGTTGACCGTTTCATTGATAAATATCCGTGAGACCGTTTCACAAAAAAATGTTAATCTATACTATATTATTAAGCTGTGTTTACTTCGTGAGATTAATTATATATAGATAAATAACACTAAAACTATTAAACTAATTTTATAGGACGTTGAATAATGATGAATAACAATCACATGTTTATTTTGATGGATCAATTTTGTTATTGATATTATGATTAAGTGACGAGTTACAATTTTGTCCTTTATTTATAATATATAATCTTATTTTTAGTTTTTATTTGTAAAATTGAGATTGTGATTTTTATTGAAAAGTGTACATTATTATTAATCCACATGTAAATTATTTTAATTGACTAAAATTATTGAGTATAAATATTATTTACTTTTTAAAACAAAAATTAATAAATTGAGTTAAAAAAAGAAGTTTTCCACGAACAAGGATAAAATCCAATGAAATGTATTAATCATATTTTAAATTAGGAAAATTACTTTTTTGATCCTGTATGTTTGTCACTTTGCGATTTTGGTCCTCTGTATTTTCAGGTTTCAGTTTTAGTCTGCTATCTTTATTTTTTTTTGGCATTTTTAGTCCTTTTTCCGATGTGGCGCTGATGTGACACCAATTCAATGCTGATTTGGAGATGACGTGTACAGTGCCACATCAGCATTTTCGAAGAAAAAAGACCGAAATTGCCAAAAATCGAAACATACAGGACTAAAACTGAAATGTGAAAACATAAAGGACCAAAATCACAAAGAGACAAACATACATGACTAATATTGCAATTTTCCCTTTAAATTATTATAATTTTTATTCATCTTTTATAATTTTTAAATAGATTTTTCATATATTAATCAAATGAAATAATGTATTAAATATATCTTCAAATATTTGAAATTTATTTTCACGTTTATTTGAAATTCATATTCACATTTTATAATATTTTTTAAATTGGTTTTTCATATATTTAGTTTTTTTGGAAAGTAAATTATATTAATGTAATTTTTTTTTTCATTTGGAAACATAATTAGTTAAAAATGATTATTTATCACACCATTTATGTATGATAAATAATCAATGTTTAAATTTTAAATTAGGTAAATAAGGATGTGATTTATGAGTTAATGAGGGTCCTCAAAAAATAAGTAAACATGAGATTGATAAGATTATTAATGTAATTCTATACTAATCATATATAGCAAGTAAACGAAGCCTTATAGAATACAATAGAGGTCTAGAATAACTAATTTAGTGTCATGATATAATTTTTATAAACCAAAAGTAACCTTACAAAATACAAAAATACTTCATCTTAATTTAATAATAAAACTCATAAAAACCTATTTTTATAATGTTTTTTTTATTTATCTATATCTATCAATTATAACAAAATATTCTTTCATCATTATCTACACTTTCAAATTTTTTTTAAATGATTACATCCTATTTAGCATAAAAAATATCATAAAAATTATGTTTAAAATTTATATTTTGATATCATATCTAAGAGTTTACAAAAATATAATATTTTTGGTTTTTTTTATGGGAGACTTGGAAATAAATCCCTATTTACAAACCAAACTTGTGGATCAGTCCCTAGGTCAGGGATTTTTTATTTGAACTACCTGACACAAACAAAAAATTATTTTGCACTCCCTAATCTAATATTATATTTATTTACTTGTCATTTTGATTCCAATATTTCATTTTATTTGCTTCCTACCTCAACCCTACCGACAATTCTCTTCCTTCCTCTGTCCTTGTGGATTTAGCTGGATTCTTAGTGGGTAAAGAAGGAGGATGCATTCCCATTAAACACAAGGCATCGTTTTGGTTTTCGATTAGATTCAACCACTACCCTTTCCCCTTCCCCTTTCCCTTTCGTCCACCGATGGATCAATCCCCATGGAGCTCCAAAAACTCAAGAAAATCGAACCCACTTTCTGTTTTCAAGATTCAACTTCCCGAAAATTAAGAATTTTCATCCTATTCTATTGTACAGGCATGTAGAGTGATTGGCCAGAATGCTCGAGAAAGGGGTGGATGCGGTGGAGGGTGTGGAGGGTAGTCTGTACAGGGTTCCCGAGAACTTGGAGCCACAAGCTTTGGATCAAATGAAAGTGCCACCAAAACGAAGAGATTTCGGTGATTTCGGTGGAGGATTTGGTGGAGGCAGATGGTTTTGTTCGGGTTCCCAAAGAGGTAGGGGTGTATGGCGGTGCATGAAGCATTTTTAGACTCGACCGGGGTGTTGTGGAGGGAGCAAAAGCTTGCCGGAGTTCTCGGGTTCTTTGTGAGCACCGGGACACAAGGAGGCAAGCAAGAAACCACAGTGTAAGACAGTTGTTACATCTCACATTTGACTCTGTTTTTATGGTTCAGCTTATTCTACAATCGATGTGATTTTATATCACAACCGTCAAATTCTGAATTCAAATAAACATAAAAGTGATATAAAATTGAATTTGTAAGATTATAGAGTGGTTTACATGCTTCATTTAGTCTAATGTTGATGTATTGGTAGCTAGAAATTGAGTAGAATGTGGTATTCTTTTCTTGCCACTTGATTGATGTTGTATTTTTTTCTTGCCATTTGATTGCTATTGACTTATTTGACACTCTTATATGTACTCTTGCTTTGTTTTTCTAGCAAAACTTTGGGTAAAGCCTTTGGGAGGATAATTAATTGTCCAATATTTGTAGTATGAGCATAATGTACTGCACAAAATCACCAAGTATGTAGGTTGCTTAAAATTGATACATCAAAGACCACGTAGTTTCCTAAACCGCGTACCAGAGCACGACCCAAGAAAGTGATGTAAATGAATCTAATCGAGCCGACCATTAGTCAAATTCAATGCTCGAATATTAGTACGAGAGAGATCTTCTGATTGTCATTTATTTGATTCTTGAAAGTTTCCTATTTATTTTATTTATTTAATTTAACATGAATCCTTGTTTGGTATAGTTCATGTTCCCGATTTAACGACTCCTCTCTTTATAATCAGAGTTAATATATATGTTGCAGATTGAGTGCAGTTACACAATTAGCCTATCATGGAATGGTCTATGTTCCAATAGGATACACATTTGGAGCTGACATATTTGAAATGGACGGTATCATAAAAAAGACTAGAATCGACGAACTTGCAAAGAACCCATGAACTAACCTTTGGTTTCTCTTTTTCTAACATAAATTTTTTATTTGTTTGACTTATGTCTCCCTACAAGAATCTTACATTAATATATTTTTCAATTCACAGATGGTAGAACACATAATTTACGAGAATGCATCTACAAGAAAGTGTAGTTGATCCAGCGGAAGTATTAATGGCGCATCGTTGCCTTTATGATCTTTTTGTGAGACTCAATTTTATTTCATGACATTTGTATCATCGTAATATGAATGGATTATTGTCACTTGTCAACTAATTTATAGAATTATACTTTTATCGGGAAATACCTTGAGTATATCCTATTTATTGAGAGGTTTTGTCAAAATTTGTACAATCCAAACGCAAATTTTTAACTTTTTTTTTATCCTTCTTTGTGGCGACTGAATCGACTAGGAACAGTTTAGAATATACAGTATTCCAAATATGAGTTTATTAATAAATTATTATTTTCATGTTAATTAATCTTGGTTTCAACTTTTGATAACTGGCCCTCACGGATATTTCAAGAAACATGCTCTAAGAGTAATTAAATTTAATCTCCAAAATGTTAATAAGTGATTTTAATTTTATTAATAGTATTTGATGAGTTAGTAAGTAACTTAATTTGGATGATTTTCTCCACGAAAAAATAAAATAAATTATATACATATGATCATGATATTCTCTCATGTAGTACTAATATATTCTAGAAGTAGCATTATTTTGATCATGATATTAGTACTAGGTACACGTAACTGTAGTACTAATATTATTGATACCCAATATTAGTATCGAGTGCACGAATACAACTCATACATATGTCCATGGTACCGTGTTTGGATATTATTGATATCACAATTAAGCTATTGTATACCACAAATCAAGACATAAGTACTACATAGTAAGACCATTTGTACTGCTAATATCATCCAAGAACAAAGATCACTAACCCATACATGTGTTCATGGTACCACACAATGGTATTATTGATACCACAATTAAGCTAAAATGTACCACTATTAAAGACATATGTACTACCTAATAAGATTTTTTGTACTGTTAATACCTTATAGATAAAAGTGTTGACGACGTTGGTGTTTTTTGGTTCAACCACATGTAGTACTAATATTATTCTAGAAGTAGAATTATTTTGATCATGATATTAGTACCGGGTGCACATAACTGTAGTACTATTATTATTCATCATACAACAAATCAAGATATACACACTATATAATAAATTCATTTGTACTACTGATACCACAGTTAAGCTATAGTATACCATAAATAAAGATATAAGTACTACATAGTGAGATCATTCTTACTGTTGATAGCATACAAGAACGAATACAACTAACTCATACATGTGTCCATGGTACCGTGTTTGGATATTATTGATACCACAATTTAGCTATTATATACCACAAATCAAGACATAAGTACTACATATTAAGAAAATTTGTACTGTTAATACCATCCAAGAACAAAGATCAATAACTCATACATGTGTTTATGGTACCAGACATTAGGTATTATTGATACCACAATTAAGCTAACATGTACAACAAATAAAGACATAAGTACTACATAGTAAGATTTTTACTACTAATACCTTACAAGAATGAAGACCACTAAATCATACATATGTTAATGGTACCTCACATTGGGTATTATTGATACAACAACTAAGCTATTGCGTACCATATATCAAGACATAAATATTACTTTGTAAGGCGTCTTTGTAACATATATGGTTAAAACAACCTTATGTATGCATCCAATGTCCTAATTTTGTAACATCAATGGTTATTAACACATGTTTACACATCAAAGGTCTAATTTTGTAGCATCAATTATGATTATCACATGGTTATACATTCTAATGTATAATTTGATAGCATATATAGTGATTAACAAACACATGTATATGTATCCATTGTATATATTTGTAACATCTATGATTAAAACCACATTATGTATGCATCTAATGTCATAATTTTGTAACGTCATGATTATTAACACATGTTTACACATGAAAGGTTTAATTTTGTAGCATCAATTATGATTATCACATGTTTATGCTTTTTAATTTCTAATTTGCTAGCATATATAATGATTAACAAATACATGTATATGTATCCATTTTATATGTTTGTAACATATATGGTTAAAACAACATTATGTATGCATATAATGTCCTAATTTTGTAACATTAATGATGATGTTTGTGCGTGGTCAAACACAGTACCAGTTACATTGACCAGTAGTACAATATGTGGAAAATAAAGTATAATAGAGACTAATTGCGGTATGGTGTTATGTTAAATTTGGTACAATTTTCATACATGTTTACCAAGGTGGTGTTGTTGTGCGATCAGGAACACAGTACCATTTATATTGTCCATTAGTACATTATATGAAAATTGAGGTATAATAGAGGCTATTTGTGGTATTATGTGTTGTTAAATGTTGTACATCTTTCATACATGTTTACCATTATAGTGTTGGTACGTGGTCAGAAACGCAGTAGCGGTTATATTGATCAGTAGTACAATAAATGGAAATTGAAGTATAATAGAGACTGTTTGCGGTATGATGGCTTGTTAAATTTGGTACATCTTCCATACATGTTTACCATGATGGTGTTGGTGCGCGGTCAGAAACGCAGTACTGATTATATTTCACAGTTGTACAATATATGGAAAATGAGGTATAATAGAAGCTATTTGCGGTATTATGTGTTGTTAAATTTGGTACATCTTTCATACATATTTATCATGGTGGTGTTGATTCGTGTTCAGAAATACAGTACCAGATATCGACCAGTAGTACAATAGATGGAAAAAAATAGTATAATAGAGTATATTTGCAGTATGATGTTATGTTAAATTTGGTACATTTTCCAGACATGTTTACCATGGTGTTGTTGGTGTGTGGTCAGAAATGCAATACCGATTATATTGATCAGTAGTACATTAGCTGGAAAATGAAGTATAATACGGTCTTAATGTGGTATAATGTTATGTTAAAGTTGGTACATGTTCCATTGATTTTTACCATGGTGGTGTTGGTGTGTATTAAAAAAACTCAGTACCAACTGTATTAACTCGTAGTACATTAGTAGACAAGTGCAGTATAAAATTGGTTTTACTTGATATAATATTCTGGTGCAGGTCAGAAACTTAGTATCAGTTTTATTAACTCGTGGTACATTAACATGTAAAACGTAGTATAACATTGGTTATATGAAGTATCATTTCTTGTCAAATTTTGTATAAAAGTGCGAGACAATCAATTTATAAGTCGTAACAACCATATCTAGTCAACCGACACATATTAACAATTCAATAAATAGAAATTACAGATATTCTAACAAAATATAATACCAACTTTTCTATGTTCAATTGCTTTTCACTAAGTACAGTACAAAATACAGTACAAAATACATCAAAAATAATTGTTCACTCCATTCTCAGTTTCCTAAATCCATTTTCAACAAACCACATTCGTTGTTTAGGATGGCTGCAGCAACGTGTGCCATATATCGTCTATGTTGCAATCAGTCTGATATTTACATGTAAAAGGGTCATCACGAGCATGCGTTCCGCCCATAGGCAAGTAAACACACCACAATCAGGACTAGGCATTTGGACTCTACACTTTGGGAATCCCACGTTGAAATTGAAAAGGTCAAGGTCCTTGATAAAAGAACATCATGGTTCGCATCCTTGCTCCTCCACCTATAAGATTCTCATCCGTATACTCTTTTTGTTTACCATTTTTGCATTCGGAACATATAAAACAATATCACCATAACCAATATAAATAGAACAAATTAACTTTAAAGTTAATCCAACACATATCATTTAACTCAATAACACAAAGGAACTCAATGTCAAATATACAAAACATAAAGAACAAAAAAATATAAGTGGATTCAATATCCTATTTTGATATTATATAAATTAGAATCCAATGGTTGACATTACTTATATTCTATACAAAAACACCCAACATAAATAACAAACATAAAACAAATTTAGTATAATAAAAAACAATATCAATTGTATGCATATCTTGATTGAGCTCCCATATTTATATTTTAATTGAATTATCTTTCTATCAATTGACTATCAAAATAAACACAATTTCGATCTGATAGAGAATCCACTCAACTCTTTGAAAATTCTACTTTGAGTAGTAATGAAAAAGCAAAATATTAGGGTCAATTTTCATTTCAAAACCAACCCAATATTTCATGAATGTATTCATCACTAAAAAAAATTTATATTTATAAATAGAAAAAAATACCAAATTAGTGATTTCTTATGGGATTCAAAGGTCACCAAACTAATGGCACACCAAACCAACAACACACCAAATTCTCCTTCTCTTTCCCCATTCAAACAAAGGTTAGCTTGACATAAGCTTAATAATAAAATCATTAATCTTAATACCTATACCTTTAAAATAAAAAAATTAGAGATACATAAAATGTTATAGAAGTTTAGCATCACCCAATAATTCTCTATAATCGATCGCTCAATTTCAAAGCTTGAAAAATTAGAAAGTAGTAACCTTGAATCATACCACAAATAGTTTTACATAATCGATCGCTCAATTTGCCCTTAAATTTATTCCTTCTCGTGTAGAAATAAATAAGACTAATAGTTTTCTCAAACTATTTTTGACAAAAAAAAAATGAACAAAGGATCAAATTCAAGAATATAATATTGACCAACAATAACCTTAAAAATCAAGACTAAAAAAATTAAGCCAAACCAAATATCACGAAAAGCCAATTGAAAAATAAAATCAAAATAAACAAGAACAAAAACATAACGATAAACAAGTAATCATAAAGCAGTATTAAATTGCACACATTTAAAACTAAGTGCAAATCAAGTATATCCTATGGTAAAAAATCAATGGAACACTGAAAAAAAAACCTATGAAAAGTGAACAAAAAGTAGCCGCAGCAACCAAAATATTGAATCAAAACCATGAGTAAAATAGAACAAAGGAAAAATTGCACGACGGCTACCAATTAGTTGAAGAAAAATTTCAAAAAAATAGGTGCAACAAATCGAAGAGATGCGAAGCGACCCACTCTATGCGTCGCGAAAAATAATAATTCTTGTAGTGCTTGATGGAGCAAACAATAGTAGTTAAACGGAAGAGAAAACAAAGGTAAAAGAGTGTAGGAAAAAGTGTAGTAGCGGCGAGGAAAAATTTTCGATGTTATTTGATTTTTTCGATGGGATTTCGTCATATCAGAGAAGAGCTAGTATAGAAGAAGGTGGGGAAGTAAAGATATTGGCGCGTTTTTTAATCTTTCACGTCCTCATTCTTTACAAATTTGAAGAAAAAGATCACAATTCAAAGACAAATCAACGCAATTCGAAGTAAGCAGCGTAATTCAAAGATAAAGTGACACAGATAAACAAAAAAAACTAGCACAAATCAAATAAAAATGGCGAGAAATCGAATAAAAAATCGAAGGAAGTTACTGTTTCTCCAAGGTCACTGGCTTCGTGGCTTGCTCCCAATTCTTCGTCCCTCCTCGTCTCTTGCTTTCCGAAAATTCGTCCATGGGTTTCGTTGGCAGGTGGATCTCAGTGGTTAGGGATTTACATCGCCCATGAGATGGAGAGCTGGTTTCGATACGATTTGGGCCCAGATCACTTCGGATGAAGAATTGGGGAAGGCATTAAATAATAATTAATGGGAATAAAATAAAAATTAAATGGGAAAATAAGTAAAAGGTGAACTAGGGAGTTGAGAAAAAGATTTTGAGTGCATTAGGGAGTGCAGAATAAACTTGTCTGATCTAGGGACTTACCACAAATTAGTGTTTGTGAATAGGGATTTATCCCCAATTAACCTTTTTTATTTTACAATAACCTTTTTAAAAAAACTATACAATAACATTCAGTATCTAACGTTTTAACATAATTACTTATGTTAATTTCAAGTAATAGGAAAAAAAATATCGGACAAAAATATTCATATTACGAAGTCTCTATGGTAAGAGAATATTTCAATAAATATTAGAATTGTTAAAATAGATAGGATTTGTAGTCTCGAGCCATCTCCCACCGCAAAGCAGATAAGCTGAGGTTGATAATTTGAGAGTTCACTTGATTGACCGGCTGGCTTGACTTACCCTATCAATTGACGGATTGCGGTGGGTCACAGGTGAGCTTGTTCCCAATCCGTTGCATTTAATTAAAAATTAACAGCTCGGTTTTGATAGTTCTGGGGCCGGTCCGCATCGTGTTTGCCCTTTTTGATTTGATTAGGTCTAATAAATATTTTTGCATCGTTTACACTATTTATTCATCCATCCGTAACAGTTTTTTTTTTTTTTTTTTTATGTAACAAATTAATTAATTTAATATTAATTTCTCCCATTGAAAGTCTCCTCTCCGATGTATTGGAAAACATCCTCTCCAGACTACCCGTTAAGTCTCTTCTCCGGTTTAAAACCACCGTCTGCAAATCTTGGAACACAGTGATCGAAGATCCGGTTTTCGCCCAAACTCACTCCGAACAATCAAATATCTCGAATTCCCAATGCTTTTTTTTACCGATTGTGATGGTGACGGCGCATACAGTTTGATTAGGTTTGATGGCCATGAGTTTTACAGGGAATCGATCGGCCGATTCCAGTCAGAAGAAAACGGTTATGCCTTGTTTTTATGCGGCTGTGAAGGGATACTTGTGTTCGAGGACTACCATAGCTATAATAGAGAGACCCGCGAGAGGACGTTTTTACTGCTGAATCCATTCACCAGAAATCTCTCGACTTTTTCTTTTCGGTGCGACGATAAAAAAAAAAAAAAAAACTAACCGTATATGTGATTCCGAAGGTTACGGGCTTTGTTTCGATAAATACGAAGATTATAAGTTTATAGCTGGGCGGAAAATACTTGGTATATTCTTTTAAAAATGACAGTTGGGTCGAGAGACGAAAAAAATTATTGGGAGGACTTGTGAGTCGTCAGGGGATTTATGTGAATGGAATTGTGTACTGGATTTTTGTTTCACATGGAATTGTATATTTTGATCCCAAAGATGACTTGTTAAAGAAACTGCATCCACCCCAGGATTTCAGGCATGAAATTATGTGGGGTTTGACTAACTTGGGAGGGAATTTGTGTCTGTTGGCTCCTGATCAAAAGTATGTGATTGAGATATGATTGCTTAAAGAAGACCAACACCATAAATATTGTTGGACCAAGATTGCGACGTTGGATAACAAGCCACCGAAGCCCGAGTTCTTTCCCTTTGATACTCCACTCTACAGTGAAAACAAGCTTTTGTTTCGGAATTGACACACTACGAATTACGTTATTTAACATCTCAAAACAGGAAAATTTGGTGAAATTAAAAACTTTCCGTTGGGCACTAGGATGATTTCATTCCCATGTTTGGAGAGTTTACATTTTCCAGCCATCCTCAGGAAACGAAGCTTGCTTTGGGGATCAATTTTCTTCGTCTTCGGTTTCGGTTAAACTCATTTTTTAATCACTTGCTTCACTTTTTGGTATCATAATTGTAATATTTTTTTCTATTAAGAATATGTCATATGCAAAAATGTTATTATTATTATTATTATTATTATTATTTTGATGAAGTGGAATAATAAAATGCATTAGCATGAATTTAATAGTTTTTTTAAATATGAAATTGATGAGCATTGAATATTTCATTGGGATATTTTATTGGTATGTAGCTCATTTAAAATCAAGATTTTAATTGCCAAATGATGTCACGAGATTCAATTATAACAATCTCCAACCTCACTGGAAACATGAGAAATTATGATTTTGGTTCTATTGTGAATTTTATTTTAGATTGTAATCATGTAACTTTTCAAAGTTTGACCAATAATGTGGATTTTTTTTTTGCGCAAAATCATTAAATATAATGAATATTATTTTTTTGGCTTCGATACTCATCTACTTGGTTTATGCATTGATTATAAGCCTATATTACATTACTTATATTAAAATTTAACCAAGGAAAAAGAAAAAATTGTATCTCTAATTTTAAAGATTAGGATTGTTGTGAGACCGTCTCACCCACCGACGAATCACCCCGTACAACAGATACCGGATCCAATGGCCAGTTGGGTCTAAATAGTTCTATCAACTTGAAATAACAGATTTCTAGAACTCACTACGTCCCGCTTGAACCCCGTGGAGCGAGGTAAATCTTTGCATCTCTGTTTCTGAATTTTTTCTTCGTCTTCAACCACAGCTGTTGTCGGAACACGCGTTCTCGGATCAAAGATGTGATACCCAGTGCAGCGGAAGTTTAAAATTTTTATTTTCTTATATGGAACGATTCCATATCATGGGTATCAAATCCTTACGATTAAAATCAACAAGTAAAATAATAATAACAATTATAATATTTTACCTTTTCAAGCTATGGCTTGATTAATGGACTCCAACAGATTAAATCTGCTCTTGTTGTAAATCCCAGGAACCGATGACTCGCTCGATCAACTCCTGAATTAGGTCCACGAATAAAAAACAGAAACTCTCTGATTGATTGCACTAGAAATCAATCAGATGTTTATCGAAGAGATTTACAGATTTGATCTGTCAGTTCAGAATGTAATTTTCCAAAAATCACAGACTGAATTCTCTCTCAAAAAGGGAGTAGGGAATTCGAAATTCCCCTTAGAAATATTCTAAGATTTTCGAAAATTGCAAGGAGAGATTTTCGAAAATTCAAGCTTGGTCTATATATAATTTCTGTACTGGATTAAGTTATATGTCTATTAGGACACTAACTCCTTAGGGCCCATTATCCATAACTTAAGCCCAACAAGCCAAGCCTGTTATTATAGAAATTAATATAAAATTCATCATGATTCCGATTGATAAACTGATTTCACCAATGTGCACAGAAACCATTTCTGCACCTTTTAAAGTCAAGATAATTTTTCTGAATCTGAATTCAGTGATTTCCAAAAATGCCCATCTCTATGTCATTTTAGGAAATTTCACTCCCTTTAGTTAAGAAGTCCAACTTCTCTTTTGCTAAATTTAACTTTTTAAATTTAACTATCTCAACGGAAATTAGTAATCCATTACTTGTGTAACCCTCAATGGTTCAGTGATACAGCTAGTCGTGGGCTCACAACTCCTTGACTCGGAACAACAATTTCCGACTTACCCATCGAATCATGGTAAGAGCGTCTAGCAACATAGCCCCATGATTCCCTAGGTATCTATGATAATGCCTACAAGAACCAGTAGGTTTTGGTTAGCGTACAGTACGGTCCCTTCATCCATATATCCCGATCGAATCAACAACCATTGGTACATCGAGAGTCGTTCGAGATTCGATAACTATGCAATACATCTTGAAGATCAAATAGTGACATCGCATGTGCTACTAGGAAACCAAGTAACCTAAAGCACATCATGTACTCTGGCCAGAGATTTATCACACTAACATCTCCTCAGATCGCATAGGATATTCACACTCGCAAGCGTGTGGTGAATCCTTGACAACAAAGCATCGACTCATATATGTGTCGTAACTGTACCCAATCTCGACACCTGATGACCCTCATAGAGTCGGTAAATGAGTCAAAGTACAGTACTAGCATATAGAATCTCCATGATGCTTCAAGTAGTAAGGACTAATGGTATACAACCAAAATCGCGAACTTATCCACTCAATTAATGATAACCACTTGGAAAGTTCAAATAGGGTAGTTCGATCATTCATCATATGAATGTCCATTTGCATGCTTTGAACATCTCTATGTTTCATACCAATGAAACGTGGTACTCGGTATCGCAAATGCTAGTCTCAATCTCGAGCGATCCTTATTTGCGGACAACTCAATTGACTAGGAATTGTTTAGAATATACAGTGTTTATAAGATGTGTTTTATGATAGTCATTCATATGCACTATCACATCTTACATGCACTCTAGTATATTCAAGGTCTTCATCTAAACATCGTATAGTACGTCACAACATAATAATATGATAAAAGATAAAGAAATACCAATATAAAAGTGTAAATTATATTAAACAAAGATTGTTTATACATAGAGTCATAAAAGCCCTTAGCCACAAGTTGGCTAACCGGGCACCCACTCTTTCAGCTGTTTCTTTGAAATTTAAATGCCTTCGTCTTCGGATTCTTCTATCCTTTCTCTTGGAAGTCCTATCGTTTCTTAAGCTCCATCATAGTATATACTCGAGTGTACCTCGCTGTATTGAAGTCCCTGAACTTGGTTTATTTAAATTATAGGCAAATCAGGAACAAGGATGCGGCGACGAGATCACGGGAAAGGAAGATGTACCTGAGGGATCTTGAATTGAAGAGTAAGTATTATGAAGCAGAATGCAAGAGGCTTGGGACTTTGCACCAATGTTGTCTTGCTGAGAATCAAGCATTACGACTTTCCTTGAACAATAGTAAGGAGTATGATGCTTCCGGGAACAAGCAGGAGTCTGTTGTGCTCTTGCTGGGTACCAGACTTTGAATTTCCACTCTATGACAGACTTTGAATTCCCACTCTATGATTCTCCTATTTATATTATGTCTGGTTATGTCTTACTCTGTTTTAGGTGCTCCATTAGTTGTTTGTTAATTTATTGATTGATGTTTGCTGCCTGAATCGGGAATAAATCTTATTTACTCTTCTCTTTCTTTAAAGTGTGAGTCTTTGCTCCGATTTCCTAAAGAACTGCTAGAATTTTATTATATTTGTTTATCACAACAATCCCATTCTGTAATACCAATGCATTTGATTCATAGTTTGATCGTGTAATAAACCATATAGGTGTGTGCGTTATATTATATGGTGAACTATTTCTTGAGGTGTGGTTGCACTGCCCAATTCCATCAGTTCATTTGTGTTCAAATTTAATTTTTAATTCTGTTTATTGGATGCTGGTTTTTTTATGCTCTGATCACTTATCTGCTCATATCACTCCTTTGTTAAATTTCATGCTCACTGTAGTATACGCAGTTAGAAGCCTGGATCAGGCAAATGTTTTGTGACGGAAGGTTTCCTTGGTGATGGCTTACCCTTTTAATAACCTGCATTGGTGTGTGAAGTGGAAAAATTGATAGTGGGATTTCATTTTTTGCTGTTCCTACTTTTGAATATTAAATGCCACGAGTAAACATTTGTTACACAGCGAAGAAAAGAAAGAATGAATTTAGGAAAATGAATCGCTGTAAATGTTTGCTTTTAGCTTGGTCCTCTAACTTGACAGGGATGGACCATTCATTGTGAAAGCTAATAACAGATCATACTATACATATAGTTTCTGTTACACAGTCGTCGGTTGTGAAGCATTTAAGAACCATCGTGCAAGATCTTCATCTCGTGACGAAGCCATCGTCCAACTAGCCGGAATGAGAGGCTACTTCATTTATTGGCGTCAGGCCATTCAAGAATGCCCTTCTCTGGCATAACCGTAATAACGTGGTTTGGAATAACAAATTATCTACGGCAACACGAATTTATCGGTTAACTTTGGATCACCTTTCTCAATGGCATGATTCTCAAATCCATTTTGCTCCTCTCCTACAACCAACCCATCAGATCAATGCAAGTGTATGGCAGAAACCTCCAAAAAATATTCTCAAGTGCAATGTTGATGCTACTATCCTCCCTAATCCCCCTCATGTCGGTTATGGTTGTATAATCAGAGACTTTCATGGTATTGTCTTGGCTGCAATTCAAGGAAGAATACATGGCAATAAAGATTCAACCATGGCAGAGGCTTTGTCAATCCGAGAAGCTCTCAAATGGATTAAGAATCTTCGGCTATCTCCTATCATTGTGGAATCCGATGCTTTAGTGGTCATTGAAGCTCTTCATCGCATAGTCCCAGATCATTCAAGCTTGTTCCTTATCATTGAAGATTGTAAACTCCTTGCTCAGGATGTTTTTTTTTTGTTCTTTTGTATTTGTCAGAAGATCAGCCGCCCACACTCTTGCTAGGAGACTGCTTCTATGCCTGATCTAGTAGGAAGTATCTATTCTCCTTCTACTGTAATTTCTCATGTACTTGTTTCAGATTTGACTGATTTATAAAATCATATTGATTTTCAAAAAAAAAAACACATGACCTCGGGTGTTGTGTACACTATTTACACGAGATTGGTGAATTGATTATTGTGGGATATGCAAGAGGAGGAGAATCCAAATCCAAATAAATTACGTGCATATATATATGGGGAGTGTTATTCCCACTCCAAAATTTGTTTTTCACACTTCACTTTTATTATTTTTTATTTTAACTTACATATTTACCCTTACTTAATTACTCATATATTTTATTAGACTAAAATGACCTTTCATAATTATGCTAACAATTGTCTTTCCTATTCTATTTCCTTTTTTCTGTTTTTTTAAGGGATTTCCTTTTCTATTTCTTTTTTTTTTTGAGCGAATTTCCTATTTTATTTCTAAGATTTCGATAATACTTCAAATTTTCTCTTTTATTCCCTTCACCGTAGGAAAAAATATATAAAGTTTCTTGTTTAATGCGATTTTTGTTTCTTTAATTTTGTACGGTAAAATATAAAAGGATCACTCATATAATAACAAAATATAAAGTTTAATTAAAAATAAATTCAAATGAGAAAATTTTTATCCAAATTCCAATCAAACTTCTTACACAAAATAAAAAAATTTAAATAAAAAGCTCTAGATGGATGCTACTTTGCTCATAATTAGAATAAATTATGTCACTTTCTATTTAGAAACTATTATACGAGTTTGATTTATTTTCAATAATCTAAGTTTAGTTTATGCTCATCGATTAATCTCATTTTAAATTGAATCTTAAACAAAAATGTATATTACCTTAATTTTTTGAATCATGTTTTTTTTCCCCAAAAAAAATTCAATATCATGGATAAAAATCTCAATGCAGAAATCGTTCATCAACAAAAAGCAATAAAATAAAGAGTTGAAAGAGGGAAATTATACTTCGTGAAGGAATGATCAATATATTTGATATACCTCAATAAAGTGATCTCCCTGGATGAGCTGAAGAAGCTCCTCCAAATAAAAGATGTACTGCTGCTAACCTGAAACCACTAACAAGAGTATTAAGGGGGGCCGGAAGGTGTTCCGGCGTATCCCCTCCGACGCTCAAGTCAGATGCTAGGATAGCGAAAATATAGAGAGTGGTGTGTGCACACGAGTGAAAAATTAGGATCCAAATGATGAAAATGAACCTGGTATTTATAGGAGAGAGCTCCAGATTTAGCGCCTACCTTCCTTATCAAGAATCCACGAATCCCGGGTCACAATCCCGAATATTTAGGCTGAGATCTTGCCCGAATCTTGCCTGACAAAGGAAATAACAAACACTTAATTTGAGCCGAACTGTCATCATGAGGACGCTGTACTGCCTGGGGTCATATGGAAAAGGGATGAGTGATCTATTGCTGAACCCCTGAACTCAACCCGAGCACTGATCCCAACATCTTAGCTAGCTCATCAAGGTTGTCCAACCCCTCTACTAAGCTAACTCCTTACTGACATCGGGGCTGAGATGAATTCCAGAGCTCCCAACCTAAGATGGAGATGATGGTGGAGGAGTTTGGAGGAGGTCCTGAGCTCCCGAGCTCCCGAGCTGAGCTCCCGACCCGAACTGGATGATGGTGGTGGAGGAGCTTGACTGAGCTCCCGAGCTCCCGAGCTGGGTGATGGTGGTGGAGGAGCTTGACGGATCTCCCGAGCTCCCTACCCAAGCTGAATGATGGTGGTGGAGGAGCTTGACGCATCCCCCGAGCTGACCTCCTGGACGATCATGTCTATCTAAGGATTGATCTTTACCTTAGGGTCGTCTATGAGCTGAGGTGATTTCCTCATCGGGGTATCACAAGTCCCTCCCATAAAAGTCGAATTGAGGTCAAAGACTCGAAATTCGTTTTTATGTTGAGATGACCCTAAGTGGATGCCGAGATGAGGTGCCTCACCGTGCCCAGCTGTCATTCTGGCAAGTACTATGTAACGATAATTTTTTGAATTCTACTCGATCTGAGCCGTCCACCTGTCCCAAGATCAACGATCTGGATTGATCCAAACTTTCTATAAATAGTCCTCACTGTAAAAATTTCATTTTTACTTTCTCCGTCTCTTGTTTTTGTGAATTCTCTCTTGGATTCCTTTCTTTTTCCGAGCTCCTTTGCTTTTCTTCCTTTCTCAAAGTTTCCGAGCTCCTTAAGTAAGTAAACACTCCTCATGGCTACTTCTTCCCGAGCTTATTCTGGAAGCTCAGACGAAGTATTTGCTGAGGTGGATCGATTTGATTCCCTCACTCTTACTGCAGGAGAGCCTACAGGCCAGGATCCTGCTTTCGCATCATCCCCTGCTCAGGATGATGACCTGGGCTACGACCCTGAAACCCCTATGGTGCCGTGGTATGAGCAATACCCCTCCGAGCTGGATGCTTCGGATGAGGACAAGATAAGAGCTCTATCCCACGCCCCTAAAAATTATGAGTTTATCATTCCTGACCCCACAGACCGAGCTAACCACCCTCCTCCAGGATTTTATACTTTTTATTTAGATCAGCTGGAGGCAGGTCTTAGATTTCCCCTCCCCTTACTTTTCCAACAGCTCAGCCGATATTATGAGCTTCACCTAGGACAGTTCACCCCCAACTCCTTCCGAACTCTTTGTAGTTTTGTTGTTCTTTTTAGGACTCTGGGCTTTGAAGTTAACTGTTTTACCATTTGTAACTTCCTGCTGCCCAAACGTTCTGAGGAGGGCCCCTTTTACTTTTCCTGCCGACCCAACTGCAAATTTTTTAAGGGTTCTCCCAGCTCCAATAAAAATTGGAAAAATGCCTTCTTTTTTGTATGTCCCTCCGACGATTGGGACATATGTTCTGCTTGGAGGGATGTTCTCCCCCTCCTACCTGTTCCCGCCTCGGGCTTTCGTCAAGGGAAATTGTTTACTGGAGCCCAAAGGGCTATAGGGGGAAGGTGCTTTGATGTCTCTGCCCTTTTGGCAGAGGACCTGCTCTGCCACCATGGGCTCAGCTTGGCAGATGTTTCCGTTCGAGGAAACTTAGGTACGGCCCTTCCCTCGCCCGTGCTCCGCTTTACTAATGTTATGCTATCTCATTTCTTGTCCTGACCTTCCCTATGTCTCATGCAGAAAAAAGGGTTATGGACTCAGCCATGAAGA
This sequence comes from Henckelia pumila, assembly GCF_033568475.1. Taxonomy (NCBI): domain Eukaryota; kingdom Viridiplantae; phylum Streptophyta; class Magnoliopsida; order Lamiales; family Gesneriaceae; genus Henckelia; species Henckelia pumila. Next base: position 40,088,566 of record NC_133123.1, on the reverse strand, counting down.
GAATGTTGGAGAAGAAGAAAACAACTGCCCCATCAGGGAGCCGGGCTGCAGGGAGCTCAGCAAAATCTAAAGCCCCTTCACCACGGGACACTAGCAAGCCTGAGCCTTCTGCCACCCCGTCCAAAGGCTCAAAAAGGCGGGCACCGTCAAGCCCTCACCCGGAGGTAGTGGAGCTGGACTCCGGGAAGTCTTCTATTCCGGAGGTGGCGCCCCTTCGTCAGTTCAGGGCGGAGAAGCCTCAGAATCCCGTGGTCCGGTGCAGGACCAATTTCTTCGAAATTTATCACGATGCCCTGCGCATTGTGGGGGTCGGGCCTACTCCCACGGCTGGGTCAGTCCTCCGGGATATGATTTCCCAGGCTGATGCCGATTATGTGAAAAGCCTTGGATGGGCTGAGCTGATGCAACGTTCTAACACTGCCTCAGCTGAGGTAACCTTCCTTTGTTCAGTACTTTATGTTCTTCTTTTGTATTCTCTTTTAATTGTTCTTTTCCTTTCCTAGGCTGCTGTCCTGAACGCCGAGATGTCCCTCCGAGCTTCCATGACTCGAAAGCAACTTTCTAAGGATGCCCGAGGTTATGAAGCTCATTTTGCTGAGCTTAGCCAGTTAGCGGAGGACGCGAAGCTTGGTTATGAGAAGGAGGTAGCCAATCTCCGAGCCTAGATGGAGGAAATGAGGATGGGCTTCCAAACTGAACGGGTGAAGCATCAAAGTGACCTCCGGGTTTCCGAGGTGCAGAAGGAGAATCTTCGGGGCGAACTCAAGGGGTCCCATGATCAACTTGCTCAGGCCCTTCAAGAACTGGAAGATTCCCGAGCTGAGCTTTCCAAGGGAGCTGAAGGCTTCAAGGAGGCATTCTTGAAGTCTGATGAGTATAGGATGAGGTGGCTGCCCAAGCCTATGGTTATCTGGCCAAAGGGTTCGACGGCTGCACTCTGCAGTTCAGGGCGGCAGGCTATCCTCCTGAAGGGACCCCTATGGACTTCCTGGACCTAGACGGGTTTGCCCTCTCCCTTACCTCAGCAGAGGCAACAAAAGAGGATGGGGGTGCAAATGAACAGGGTGAGGATGAAGGCGAGGGAGAGAATGAGAATTAATTTAGGGTTTTTGGGGATGTAAACATTTAAATTTTTGCCTTCTTACGCTAGTTTATTTGCTTTATATTTTCCTTAGTCTTTATAATTCAAACTGACCTCCTGAACCTTCCCCGATGAGATGAGCTATGCTCCTTAAGGAAAGCGTAATAAACATTAAAAATAAAACCAACATCCGACAGTAAACCGAGCTGAGCTCCTTTAGAGGAGGTAAGATTAATTCTTCAAAATAGGCTCACCCGAAGGTAAGCTGAGCTGATCTCCCCAGGGAGAGCACAGTACGGTTTCAAAAATAAACTAACACCCGAAGGCGCTGAACAGAGCTGAGCTCCTTAAGGGGAGCAAAGTACTTGTTTAAAAATAAACTAACACCCGTAGGCGTTGAACAGAGCTGAGCTCCTTAAGGGAGCAAAGTACTTGTTTAAAAATAAACTAACACCCGGAGGCGTTGAACAGAGTTGAGCTCCTTAAGGGGAGCAAAGTACTTGTTTAAAAATAAACCAACACCCGAAAGCGTTGAACTGAGCTGAGCTCCTTAAGGGGAGCAAAGTACTTGTTTAAAAATAAAACTAACACCCGGAGGCGTTGAACATAGCTGAGCTCCTTAAGGGGAGCAAAGTACTTGTTTAAAAATAAACCAACACCCGGAAGCGTTGAACTGAGCTGAGCTCCTTAAGGGGAGCAAAGTACTTGTTTAAAATAAACTAACACCCGGAGGCATTGAACAGAGCTGAGCTCCTTAAGGGGAGCAAAGTACTTGTTTAAAAATAAACCAACACCCGGAAGCGTTGAACTGAGCTGAGATCCTTAAGGGGAGCAAAGTACTTGTTTAAAAATAAACTAACACCCGTAGGCGTTGAACAGAGCTGAGCTCCTTAAGGAAGCAAAGTACTTGTTTAAAAATAAACTAACACCCGGAGGCGTTGAACAGAGCTGAGCTCCTTAAGGGGAGCAAAGTACTTGTTTAAAAATAAACTAACACCCGGAGGTGTTGAACAGAGCTGAGCTCCTTAAGGGAAGCAAATTACTTGTTTTAAAATAAACTAACACCTGGAAGCCGAGCTGAGCTACCGGAGCCGAGCTGAGCCGCCGGAGCTGAGCTGAGCCTCTGGGACCAAACTTCCGACCTGACCTAAAATGTGTTCTCAGATTGCCTAAATGGACTCCCGAGCTCCCCAGCCAAAATTCCTGGACCGCCAGCTCATCTACATGAGACCACTATGAAGTGACCCTTCATAATTATCAAGCGCGTGTTTAATTAACTTGCTAACACCATTTGTACTTGAGTATCTAAAATGAGCTAAGGGCTGAAATCAAAGTGCCGTAACTGAACTGAGCCCGAAAATCAGGGTCGAGGTGACTAGACTAAGGAAGAGGGCTGAACCAAAGTTAGGGGCCTAAGAGGCGTGACTAAGGTGATGAGCTGAACCAAGTCAAGGGCCTAAGAGGCGTGACTACGGTGATGAGCTGAACCCAAGTCAGGGGCCTAAAAGGCGTGACTAAGGTGATGAGCTGAACCAAAGCCAGGGACCTAAGAGGCGTGACTAAGGTGATGAGCTGAACCCAAGTCAGGGGCCTAAGAGGCGTGACTAAGGTGATGAGCTGAACCAAAGTCAGGGGCTCAAGGAGCGTGACCAAGGTGATGAGCTGAACCAAAGCCAGGGGCCTAAGAGGCGTGACTAAGGTGATGATCTGAACCAAAGTCAGGGGCTCAAGGAGCGTGACCAAGGTGATGAGCTGAACCAAAGCCAGGAGCCTAAGAGGCGTGACTAAGGTGATGAGCTGAACCCAAGTCAGGGGCCTAAGAGGCGTGACTAAGGTGATGAGCTGAACCCAAGTCAGGGGCTTAAGAGGTGTGACTAAGGTGATGAGCTGAACCAAAGTCAGGGGCTGAAGGAGCGTGACCAAGGTGATGAGCTGAACCAAAGCCAGTGGCCTAAGAGGCATGACTAAGGTGATGAGCTGAACCCAAGTCAGGGGCTCAAGGAGCGTGACTAAGGTGATGAGCTGAACCCAAGTCAGGGGCCTAAGAGGCATGACTAAGGTGATGAGCTGAACCCAAGTCATGGGATCAAGGAGCGTGACTAAGGTGATGAGCTGAACCAAAGCCAGGGGCCTAAGAGGCGTGACTAAGGTGATGAGCTGAACCCAAGTTAGGGGCTCAAGGAGCGTGACTAAGGTGATGAGCTGAAGCACATTTACATCAATATTTCTGAAAAAAAAAAAATAACTGCTTATAGATAAACGTAGAAGGTAGCTTGCACAAATTACAACTTAAAGGAAAATTGAACTTGCAACATTTAAGAATAATATTTGCGTAAATTGTAAGCGCTCCAAGGTCTCTTCAACATCTTTCCTTTTGAATCCTCCAAGTAGTAAGCGTCCGAGCTGAGTCTCATCACCACCTTGTAGGGTCCTTCCCATTTAGGGTCGAGCTTCCCTACAGCCACCTCCTGAACTTTTCTCAGCACCAAATCTCCTACCTGGAAACCCTTCCTGCGCACCCGACGATTATAGGACCGAGCTATCCTGTTCTTGTATGCCTCCATCCTGATAGCAGCAGCTTCTCCCTTTTCACCCAAAAAGTCTAAGTCTTCCATCCTCCTCTTTCCATTTTCCTCATCATAGAAAATGATCCGAGCCGACTCCTCTCCAATTTCTGCTGGCAGGACGGCCTCGTTTCCGTACACCATACTAAATGGAGTCTCTCCCATCCCAATTCTTGGCATGGTACGATATGACCATAACACACTAGGGAGCTCTTCCACCCAATTTCCCTGGGCTTGGCCCAAACGCGTCTTGAAGCTTTGCACCAAAGACCTATTAGTCACCTCCACCTGACCATTACTCTGAGGATAATGGACAGATGTGAAGTGTTGCTGAATTTTCATTTCTTTACACCAAGCTTGCACTCGAGCCCCTTGAAACTGCCTCCCATTGTCAGATATGAGCTTACGTGGTACTCCAAATCTGCACACAATATTCTTCCACAGAAATTTCAAGACTTCCCCCTCAGTGATTCGAGCTAAAGCCTCTGCCTCAACCCATTTAGAGAAGTAATCAATAGCAACCAGTAAGAATTTCTTTTGAGCTGGGGCTAGAGGGAAAGGACCCACAATATCAATTCCCCATTGATCGAAAGGACATTGTGCTACTATCCCTTTCATTAACGCTGCTGGTTGGTGCTGAAGTCTACTATGTCTTTGACAACTATCACAAGAAGTCACCAAAGTTATGGCATCTTTCAGAATAGTGGGCCAAAAATATCCCGCCAGGAAAACCTTACGGGCTAGAGAATAAGACACTAAATGATTACCACAACACCCCTCGTGTATCTCCTTTAGGAAATAATGAGCTTCCTTGGGGCCTAAACACTTGAGAAGAGGTCCGGCAAATGACCTCTTATAAAGAACTCCCTCCACCATCACAAAGCGGAGACTCCTTTGTTTCAACCGATATGCCTTCTTCGGATCCTTTGGTAACTCACCCTTCTCCATGTAATCCAAGAGCTCCCTTCTCCAGTCACTCTCTTCCTGAGCTAATGGTGCAAGCTCAGTAGAGGGTGTCAATTCCACTTGCACGACAACTTCCCTGGTCTTCCAGTTATGAAGTGAGCTAGCCATCTTGGCGAGATAATCTGCTTTTTCATTGCCCTCCCTCGGAATTTGTTCAAACAATACCTCATCAAAGAAACCCTTAGCTTCCTCTATCGCCATCATATATTCCCTCAGTTTTTCATTTTTGACTTCATACGCTCCATTCACCTGCTGGGCTACTAACTGTGAATCAGAGTAGAGGTGCACCCGAGCTGCCCCAGCTTGCTTAGCTGCTCGGAGGCCAATCAACACAGCCTCATACTCTGCCTCGTTATTAGAAGCTCGAAAATCCAACCTAACTGCCAATCTGATCTCATCTCCACGAGGGGAAATAAAAAACACCCCCACCCCACATCCTTCACTATTAGAAGAGCCGTCAACGTATACCTTCCACAAATCCTCTGCTTCCATATGTCTCGTTTCGGCAAGGAAATCAGCTAACGCCTGGGCCTTAACGGCCATCCTTGGTTCATATTGGATATCATACTCACTAAGCTCCGTAGTCCACTTTACCAACCTTCCCGAAATATCAATTCGAGTTAATATCCTCCCCATATGGCTGTTGGTTAGAACCATAATAGGATGTGATAGAAATTAAGGTCTGAGCTTCCTTGCTGTCATAACCAAGGCTAATGCTAACTTTTCCACCTCTGAATACTGAAGTTCTGCACCCTTAAGGGCATGTGAGAAGAAATAGATAGGGTGTTGAGCTGTTCTCTCCTGCCTAATAAGTACTGAGCTAACGGCCCCTTCCAAAGCTGATAAGTAGATGTACAATGGTTCACCAGGAATTGCCTTAGCCAATACAGGGAGTTCAGCTAAGTAGCTTTTTAAATCATCGAATGCCTTCCCGCATTCATTATCCCATTCAAACTTCTTGGATTTGCGAAGCACTTTGAAGAAAGGTAAGCTTCTATGGGCTGATCTTGATATAAATCGAGACAAGGCTGCAATCCTTTCTGCCAACCTTTGAACTTTTTGCAAGTTACGGGGAGCAGACATGGATCGAATAGCCTGCACCTTCTCAGGATTGGCCTCTATGCCCCTCTCAGTAACCATATACCCCAAAAACTTACCTCCCCTGACTCCGAATACACACTTCTCCGGATTAAGCTTCACCCGATAAGTCCTCAAAGTCGAGAAAGTATCCTCAAGGTCGGCCAACAACCCCACATCATCCTGAGACTTTACCAAAATATCATCTACATAAACTTCTACATTTCTGCCAATTTGGGAGGCAAACACTCTGTCCATGAGTCTTTGATAAGTGGCTCCTGCATTCTTCAAACCAAAAGGCATCACTCTGTAACAAAAAGTTCCATGAGAGGTGGTGAAACATACTTTGTCCTGATCTTCCTCCACTAGAGGAATTTGATGATACTCCTGATATGCATCCATGAAGCATAAGTACTGATGATCTGCCGTTGAATCAACCAATTGGTCAATTCGAGGCAGTGGATAGCAATCCTTTGGGCACGCCTTATTTAAGTCCCTGAAATCAACACACATTCTCCACTTGCCTGAACTCTTAGGGACAAGGACCACATTGGATAACCAGGTAGGGAATTGCACTTCCCTAATGTGTCCTACCTTAAGAAGTTCCTCTACCTCTTTTTTAATGACCTTATCCTTGTCTGGACCAAAGTGTCTCTTCTTCTGTTTTATCGGTCTTACTCCCGCAAGAATATTTAGTCGATGAACCATAATTTCTGCACTGACCCCTATGAGCTCCGATACAGACCAAGCAAAAACATCTTTGTTCTTCTTTAAGCAACCAACCAGGTTTTGCTTCACTGATGGGCTCAAATCAGCAGCTAATTTGACAATCTGAGCTCCCGGCAATTCCACCTTCTCATGACCTTCTTCAGACATCAGAAGAACCTTCTGTCTGTGCACCTTCGATGTTCGACCTATTGAAATCATTCCTACCTCCCTCTTCTTCTTCTTTGAATCAATCCTTACCTCATTCACATAGCACAACCGAGCTGCTTTCTGATCACCCCGAACAACCCCCACCTCTCTTCCACCTGGGAACTTCAACTTTTGATGATAGGTAGGTGCCACGGCTCGGAAATCACTCAGGGCAGGGCGCCCCAATATTCCATTGAAAGAGGATGGTGCCTCCACCACGGTGAAGCAAGCCATTTTGGTTACTCTCTGCTCTCTACTCCCAAGGGACAAGGGGAGCACTATTTGTCCCAATGGTTGCAAAGCATGACCCGTGAACCCATACAACTCTGTGGTGATTGGATCCAACTCAAATCCTTCCAATTTCATTTGGTCCAGAGTTTCTTTAAAGATAATTTTTACTGAGCTCCCAGTATCCACAAAGATACGAGCCACGTCATAATTGGCTACGGTCAAGGTGACCAGTAGGGGATCATTATGAGGTAGCACCACATCCTTTAAATCTTCCCTTCCAAAAATGATGTTCGGGTCAGTGGGACAGCTGAGCTGAGAACTTAACTCAAAATTTTCCAACCTACGCCCGTGAGCTTTGCGAGCCCTTCCCGAATCTCCATCCGTACTACCCCCGGAGATCATATGGATAACACCCCGATTGGGATGATTTGCAATCTGCTGCACCCTATCTCCTTGACCATTTGGAGGAGCTCTTCCCTGATGATCACCTTGATTCTCTCTATCTTCATTCCTTTGATTCCTCCATTGGGGAGCTCGGCCTTGGCGAGGAGGATTTGCTCTTCGAGTCAGCTCAGCTCTGATTCGAGGGTCATCATACATGATCCTTTGAACCTCCTCACCTAGCCTCTGACAATCATTGGTGATATGCCCATACTCCTGATGAAAATCGCAAAACTTGTCAGATGGCGATAACCGCGGGCCTTTCTCAGCATTGCGGGGCCTCACAAGTGCTCGCCTATCCTCGCATACTTGCATTGCCTTCTCCAGGCTCACCGATAGGGGTACATAGGGGTAGGGTCCTTTGACCCTGTTCATCTCTTCGGTCACCCTCTTCCTTCCTTCTTCTGTCTTCCCCTCTGCCTTTGCTCTCACCTTGGCACTGGGTTTACTCCCAGACGTTCCTTCCTGTCTCCTCTGCCTCTGTGCATCCTCAAAATTCACGTACTTCTCAGCTCTACTAAGGAGCTCATCATAAGTCAAAGGAGGCTTCTTGACTAAGGATCTGAAAAACTCCCCTCCTCTCAACCCTTGAGTGAAAGAGTTGACCAAGGTGTCAGCAGTGGCAGCAGGTACTTCCAGAGCTGCTGTATTGAAGCGCTGAACATACTCCTGCAACGATTCCACCTCAGATTGCTTCATATTGAACAAACTGAGAGAAGTCTTCAAATATTTCTTGCTACTCGCATATTGGTGTAGAAAAGCTGAGCTGAAGTCATTGAAACTCTGAATACTACCAGGCTGTAAAAGGTTGAACCATTGCTGGGCTGACCTAACCAAAGTAGTGAGGAAGACCCGACATTTAATTGCATCTGAATATCTATGCAACAAGGCTGCATTTTAAAATCTCCCCAAATGTTCCTCCGGATCTGAGCTCCCGTCATATTCCCCTAAAGTAGGCTGCTTAAAATTTGCAGGGAGTTCCTCATCTAGAATAGCCCGAGCAAAAGGACTTTTCCTTTGTATAGGCCCAGGCCGACCTCCTACTTGCCGACCCAGTCTCCTAATCTCTTCCCACACCGCATCCATTGGGTTTGGCTGACCCACGGGAGGAGGTGGTGGATTATGACCCATGGCCGCTTGCACCGTTTGAGTGATGAACTGGCTGAGCTGATCTACAATCATATCCGCCACATTTCCTCTTCCCCTTCCTCTTCCTCTTCCTGCCATATCTACGTCTTAGCTTGATTTTCCCACAGACGGCGCCAATTGATATACCTCAATAAAGTGATCTCCCTGGATGAGCTGAAGAAGCTCCTCCAAATAAAAGATGAACTGCTGCTAACCTGAAACCACTAACAAGAGTATTAAGGGGGGCCGGAAGGTGTTTCGGCGTATCCCCTCCGACGCTCAAGTCAGATGCTAGGATAGCGAAAATATAGAGAGTGGTGTGTGCACACGAATGAAAAATTAGGATCCAAATGATGAAAATGAACCTGGTATTTATAGGAGAGAGCTCCGGATTTAGCGCCTACCTTCCTTATCAAGAATCCACGAATCTCGGGATCACAATCCCGAATATTTAGGCTGAGATCTCGCCCGAATCTTTTCTGACAAAGGAAATAACAAACACTTAATCTGAGCCGAACTGTCATCATGAGGACGCTATACTGCCTGGGGTCATATGGAAAAGGGATGAGTGATCTATTGCTGAACCCCTGAACTCAACCCGAGCACTGATCCTATTATCTTAGCTAGCTCATCAAGGTTGTCCAACCCCTCTACTAAGCTAACTCCCTACTGACATCGGGGCTGAGATGAATTCCAGAGCTCCCAACCTAAGATGGAGATGATGGTGGAGGAGTTTGGAGGAGGTCCTGAGCTCCCGAGCTGAGCTCCCGATCCGAACTGGATGATGGTGGTGGAGGAGCTTGACTGAGCTCCCGAGCTGGGTGATGGTGGTGGAGGAGCTTGACGGATCTCCCGAGCTCCCTACCCGAGCTGAATGATGGTGGTGGAGGAGCTTGACGCATCCCCCGAGCTGACCTCCTGGACGATCCTGTCTATCTAAGGATTGATCTTTACCTTAGGGTCGTCTATGAGCTGAGGTGATTTCCTCATCGGGGTATCAATATTCATAAGAAATTTTATTTGAATTTTTTTTTGTAATCGCTACTTGTATTGTTTGATTCACTTCATAATGAATAATAATCTATAAATTTTGGAAGCTATGAATTTTTTTTTCATATTAAATGCTATCAAAACAATCAATAAAAAAAGGAATAATTAAAAGGACAATGCTTTATGTACATAGACTCTTACATATATGTGTACACACCCTATTAAATTAGGAAAGAATTTCAAAATTTTTCAAAATTTCTTTTTTTTTTTCAACCTACAATTTTTGTCTTACTCAAATAAATTTTTAAGAAAATATTATTATTTTTTATTACTTGTACAATTAATTTTACTTAGTTCCACAAAAATAAATATTTTATAAAATTTTAACATATAATTATTAATTGAGTTAAAAAATAATAATTTTCTATTTTCTTATAGAAAATATATTTTAAAATTAAAATTTCAAATTTAAATCATATATAAGCGAGATTTATTATTATATATTTAAATTTATTATGGACAAAAAATATATATTTAAACTAAAATATATTTAATATTATTATGTGTAATAATTAATTATTTTGTTAAAAACAAAATAAAAAATCAAATCATATAGGTTTATGTTGATCGTGTTAGTCGAGTTCGAGTCGATCACTATTGATTTATTTGGATTTGGTTTGAGAAATTTATAAAAAGTTTTTGTACTTATTTCTAGAATTAAGAAATAATTACTATATTTTTATATATTGTATGTTTGATAAAAAAATATTGTATATTGTATAATAGATTTTAAACATGTAATAATTATTTTGTAAAACATTGATTTTAAAAATAATTTTTATTGTGTGCAGTAAGTTTATTTTAAATTTTGTATACTTGGACTTTCAAATTTAAGTTATATAGAACTATATATATAAGTGAGATTTTGTTATTATGTATTTAAATCAAAATATATTAATTATTATTATGTGTATTTAATTATTTTGTTAAAAATTTTAAAAAATCAAATGTTTCTAGTCTAACCTGAACCCCAAAAATCAACCTTAATCCGATAGTAACTGATCAACTTGGGTCGGGTTCAATTTTGAAACCCCCTTAAAATTTCACAATAAATAATTAAATTAATAATAATAATATTTTTGGTTTGAGTTTTTTTGAAAAAGATAAACAATTTTAGGTTGAAAATAAAAATATTTTAAAAGAATTTGATATATTTTTTTGAGCAAGACAAAAAAATGTAGGTTGAAAAAAAAAGAAATTTTAAAATAATTTGAAATTCTTTCCTAATTTAATAGGGCGTGTACACTTTTATGTAAGAGTCTATGTACATATAGCATTGTCCTTTAAATTATGTCCCTGAAATCTTGGAAATGAAATAGGAAAGACAATTAGTATAACTATGAAAGGTTATATATGTCAAATAAAATAGAAAAATAATTAGGCAAGGATAAATCTGTAAGTTAAGTTAAGAAATAATAAAAGTGGAGTGTAAGAAACAATTTTTGGAGTGGAAAAAACACTCTCCTATATATATATATATATATATATATATATATATAATATTAAATGTATTATGTTAGCTAGTAGTAAAAGAGTGATGTTATATATACAACGAAATTTGTACACCAAAGTTTACAATACGAAAAATTCAATACATTAAAATACAAAATGTCGCGATAAAATAATAAAATATCACGATATTATTGTTGTAAATATCGTTGTACACGATATTTGTTGTACCTCTAGCATTTTCTTAATAAAATTTTGATAGAGAAAAGAGATCTCAATCATTCTATTTATAGACTATACACCCTGTAAATAGGATTTCTTAGGTACATGCATATAATATTTCAGAATTCTGAACTCACTTTTCTTTCTCCTTTTATTAGATTAATAAAAAATTTTAAATTGTACTCATGATTATTAAATTATAAAATCTAAAAACCATAATTAGGTATGTGGAAAAATCTGGTGAAGAGTAGGCTACTTTAGAATTATTATACAAAATCTTGTTTTTCGTATAGATTTTTAGAATTTAAAGGTTTTATATTTTGGTACTTTACAAAAAAATTCATTAGTTAGTTTTCCAAATATTTTATATATGTTGAGAGAATATTTCAACAAAGATAATTAATAATGTATCTCGGCTATAATAATTTTGTTGAATCCGAGATTTTGGTGATAACAAACAACAACTCATTGTATAGGAATGTGCTGCCAATCCTTGTATTTCAGGAATCTACCGCAACCGCCTTTGCTCTCGACCGGTTGAAGTCACAAGTCTATCGACTGGCTATTAAAACCACCAGAGGATAAATCTCTCTACCGGAAGCTTGTCAACCGCCTTTGCTCTCGACCGGCTGAAGTCACAAGCCTATCGACTGGTTATTCAAACCAGCAAAGGACAAATCTATCTACCGGTAGAATATCAACTGCTTATCAAGATATCTCAAGACAAGTACCTGTGACAAGATGTTCTTTGCAGGATCTTTCATTAAAAGCAGAACCGGCGTGTCAGAAGATATGTTGACTCCTGCAAATCAAGACAACAGGTTGCACTAAAATGGCAAAAACGTAGAATGACTACAGATAAAGCATTCGACCGTTTATTCCAGTTTTGGACCCTGGAAGTTGTCTGCAGTGTACGATTTTCATGCAGAATCATCAACGCATTTATGAGCATTAAATGTGCATTCAATGCAGCATCAGAACGTTCAAAATAAAGACGTTGATGATTGACCTATATAAAGGGAAGATTTCTCAAGAAGTGAAAAAAAAAGAACAACAACGAGACAACGAAGAGAGACAAGCAATTCAGAAAAATCTCAATCACTTGAATAATATCAGAAGTCCTCATCTGATATATTTGAGCACACTTACAAGATCATTCATTTGCTGCTCAAATAAACCCTCGCCTACAGTTCACGTATCTGATCATCAAGGATCATACTAGGGTTTCCAAGCTTCTCGACCGCTCTGCAGTTTGAGAAGCTCAACTCAACTATACTCAGTGTTGAAGAGACTTGAAGCTGCTCTGAAAGCTTTCACCAGTCTGATAAGAACTGAGAATCTTATCTGTGTAAATCTAGGAGTTTCGGATTAGGCATTGGATAAGTCTTAAGTCTGGAGTGGGTGTATTACAAGACGTTGTAATAACCAAAGTCTTCTAGTGAATTCCTTCCTAAGTGGAAGAAGGGGAGACGTAGAAGGATTAAGCCTTCGAACTTCCATAAAATCGTGTTTTAGTCTTTATTGCTATTTATCTTACATTCTGCTCATACATTTGTATTATAAACTTTGCATCACTAAAACCTCTGAACTATTTCCGCACTATTTAAAGTTGTTCAAACCGTTTTAGAAGTTGAGAAAACAGATCAAGTGAACTAAACCTCACTTGATCATTTTAAAGAAGAAGAAGAAAAGTTTCAGAGTGTATTCACCCCCCCCTCTACCCTCTGAACCGATCCCAACAAGTGGTATCAGAGCGGGTTCCTTTCTCAACTGCTGATCTAAAGTTTTAAAATCATGACTTCTTTCAACAGAATTCCTATGTTTTCTAAAGAAGAGTATGATGATTGGAAAATTCGCATGCAGGCACATCTTGCAGCACAGGATGATGACATGCTATATGTCATAACAGACGGTCCTATCAAAATTATGAAGGTCAACCTAGCTCTAACCGTTGGTGCAGGACAAATGATTGAGAAACCAAGAGCTGAGTGGACTGCTGAGGACAAAAAGAAGGCCAATCTTGACAATGTGGCCCGGGACATCCTATACAAAACACTGGACAAGAACATGTTCAGCAAAATCAAGTCATGCTCCACAGCAAAGGAGATTTGGGAGAAGCTCACTCAGCTGTGTGAAGGGAATGACCAGACAAAGGAAAACAAGCTCACCTTGGCCATTCAAAAATATGACAACGCCAAAATGAAGCCAGGGGAAACCATGGCTGAATTTGATGAACGGTTCAGTAGTATCATTTGTGATCTTATTGCTTTAGGTAAAACTTATACTAACCGTGAAATTGCTATGAAGGTTATGAGAGCTTTGCCCAAAGAATGGGAGATCAAGACAGTAGCCATGAGGGAGTCAAAAGACTTAAGTAAGGTTGAACTGCATGACCTCTTTGCAGATCTCAAAGCCTACGAGTTCGAGCTCAACATGAGGATAGAAGATGAACCATCTACCTCTCAATCAACCAAGGCCTTAACCTCAACCGTGATACGTCCACCGGTCGAGGAAGCTTCAAAGAAATCAGCTGAGCAAATCAGCAACGAAGCCATGACACTCTTTGTCAAAAAATTTGGTAGATTTATGCGTAAAAACAATTCTAAATTTAAAAATTTTCATAAATCGGACCATACAGATGATGGTCCTACTTGTTTTAACTGTGGCAAGCCAGGCCACTTCATTGCAGATTGCACCAAGCCTAAGAGCAATGATCAGAAGCAATTTTCTGAAAGAAGAAGGGGCAAGGAGGACAAGAGGACCTTTAGAAAAGGAAGAGACCAAAGGGTTCTAGTAGCAGACGAAAGCAAAAGCAAGTGGGCTGAGTCTGACTCTGACAACTCCAATACCGGAAGCTCTTCAGATGACAGCGATGATGAAAAGGTGGAATGCCTTATGGCCGACATCGAAGAAGAAGCTGAGGAGGTATTTGACTTCGGCTCACCTGAATTTACTCACAGTGATTTAGTTACTGCTTTACACGAAATGGCTAATGAATACAAAGCATTATCCAAGGAGTTCGAGGAAGTAAAGGAAGAAAGAGCTGACCTAAAAGATAAGTCAAGCGAATCAAGCTGCATGCAGCAAAAAGAGCTTGATGGTCTTAAGGTCAAGCTAAGTCTTCTGGCTACTGAGAACGACACCTTGAAAAGAGTATTCCAAGCAACCTTGATTGAGAATAAAAAACTACTTGAAACCATTAAGGCTTGGAATAAATCTTCTGTAACCATTGACAAGATTCAAGAAATCCAAAGACCGGCACATGATAAGACCGGTCTAGGGTTTGGAACAAATGAACAGTCTATGGAATCCTGTATTCAGTCAAGCCTGGACAAAGGAAATCTTAACAAAATAAGATTTGTCAGGTCCAGCACGATATATGAACACGATAAGTGCAGCTTTGACAAAAATCAGAAAGTATCTAACGAACGAAGCTCTAAGCATAGAGGGCTGGGATATGTGGATCCCCAGATATCTAATCAAAGAGGAACTTGGATCAAACCAAAACCTAATGAAAGAAGAAAGGGAAACCAATATAATTTCAAAAGGCCATGGAATGAGTCTAACTACTCTAAGAAAATACGGTCAAAGGAGAAGCCTTACCAGTACTTTAATTGCAGGCCAGTTCAAAAGAGGTACAGGCTAACTGATAAAAATCAAAAAGGCAAGCAGCACACAGCAACCTCACAAGCACACACATTTACTGCCTATCGACCGCACAGACTTCTGGACACACACACGGGCAAACCTGTAAGGGTGTTCCAGGTGTGGGTCCCGAAAGGGCTAATCCGACCTGGACCCTACTAGATATGGGTACCAAAAGTTCTTCACTCTTTGCAGGTACTAAAAGTCCAAACGGGCGAGAAAACCACTTCTATCAAGGACACTACCTGGTATTTAGATAGCGGTTGCTCACGACACATGACAGGGAATCCAAAACTTCTAACAGAAGTGGTGTTGTGCAAAGGACCAAAGATCAGCTTTGGAGACAACTCCAAAGGTAAAACCGTGGGTAAGGGTAAGATTATCCATGGTAACATCATTATTAAAGATGTGTTACTTGTTGACAAACTATGCTATAATTTGATAAGTATTAGTCAACTATGTGACAATGATCATTCGGTCGAGTTTCACAAACACACTTGCCTCATAAAAAATGACAAAGGTGAGACTCTTATGACCGGTGTACGAGACCTAAACACCTACAAGGTAAACTGGTCTTGCTCACATATTTCTTCACCTACTTGTCTTACTGCTCATCATGATAAACATTGGTTGTGGCATAAGCGGTTAAATCATTTAAATTTTAAGTCCATTTCTAACTTGAGGAAGCATGATTTGGTTTCTGGTCTGCCCGAAGGAGATTTTATAAAAGACAAAGTTTGTCCTGCTTGTCAACTAGGAAAGCAGGCGATAGCAACTTTTAAAAATAAGGGGTGTATGTCTTCTTCCAAATGTTTAGACTTACTTCACATGGACCTATTTGGTCCTATACCAGTAAGAAGCTTAGGGGGAATGAGATATGCTCTTGTTGTTATAGATGACTTTTCTCGATTTACTTGGGTCATCTTTCTCTCTTCAAAAGATCAAACTGCACCTCACCTGATTAAGCTTTTTAAACGCTTGCAAAATGAACAATCTACTGTAATAGATAGGATCAGGAGTGATAGAGGGACTGAATTTTTAAACACTACTCTTATGACTTATCTAGATGATCAGGGAATCAAGCATGAGTTATCAGCTGCTAGATCCCCACAGCAAAATGGGGTGGCTGAAAGAAGGAACCGTACTTTAAAAGAAGCAGCCAGAACTATGATTGCTGATTCAAATGTTTCTCAAAGGCTTTGGGCAGAAGCAGTTAACACAGCTTGCTATACTCAAAACAGATCTATGATTAATAAACGATTTAACAAAACTCCATATGAGATCTGGAATGGCACAAAACCTGATATTTCATACTTCAAAATTTTTGGGTGCAAATGCTTTATCCACAACAATGGCAAAAATCATTTGACAGCCTTCGATGCCAAAGCAGACGAAGGAAAGTTTATTGGTTACTCAGCCGTTAGCAGAGCTTATCGAGTGTTCAATCAAAGATCACTAACGGTCGAGGAAACCATTCATGTTGTCTTTGATGAATCTACTCTTTGTACAGAACAAACTCAAGGGAGCATAAATGATCTGAGTCATAGACTGGAAAACACAAATTTACAGGAAGAGAGTGACAGTGATCTATATCCTCCAAAGAAGGATGATCCAGTTCCCTCTACCGTGTGTGATCAAACAAGGCCAGAAGAGGATCCACCGGTTGATAACAATCCTCCAGCCAATGATGATCCAGTAAACGAGGACGTTCATCAACCAATTGATGACAACCCTTTAGGGAATTATTTTAGGTGGAACAAAGATCATCCACCTGGGTTGGTCATAGGTGACCCTTCTGCTCCTCGAAAAACACGTGGTCAAATGATTAATGAATTCTTGCATGCAGCTTTCATATCTCAGGTAGAGCCCAAGAAGATAGATGAAACCCTATCAGATGCCAGCTGGATCGAAGCTATGCAAGAAAAACTGAATCAATTCACCCGCAACAATGTTTGGCATCTAGTTCCTCGACTGAAAAACCAAAATGTGATTGGAACTAGATGGGTGTTTCGTAACAAGCTTGATGAACATGGCACTGTTGTGCGTAACAAAGCTCGACTTGTTGCCCAAGGATTCAGACAAGAAGAAGGCATAGACTTTGAGGAATCCTTCGCGCCAGTTGCAAGACTAGAAGCAATCCGCATCTTTCTTGCCTATGCAGCTTTTAAGGACTTTAAAGTTTATCAAATGGATGTAAAGTCTGCATTCCTCAATGGTCTACTTCAAGAAGAGGTGTACGTTGAAAAACCACCAGGTTTTGTCAATCCTACTCATCCTCAATATATCTATAAACTTGACAAAGCTCTCTATGGATTAAAACAAGCACCGCGTGCTTGGTATGACACATTACTAAAATTTTTACTAGAACATGATTTCCAAATTGGAACGGTCGACAAGACCCTGTTTAAATTTGTAAAAGGTGATCATGTGTTACTAGTACAAATTTATGTTGATGACATTATATTTGGGTCAACTAACCCCAAGTTGTGCTCAAAGTTCTCTAAGCTGATGCAGGAGAAGTTTGAAATGAGCATGATGGGCGAGCTAAACTTCTTTCTTGGACTTCAAGTGAAGCAACTTGAAACTGGAATATTTATCAATCAATCCAAGTATGCCAAGGAATTGGTAAAGAAGTTTGGAATGGAACAATGCTCAACTGTATCTACCCCCATGAGTACATCAATCAAGCTTGATAAAGATGAAGGGGGAATTCCGGTCGAGATAACCATGTATCGAGGCCTTATTGGCTCATTGCTTTATTTGACTGCCAGTCGACCGGATATCATGTATTCAGTTTGTTTATGTGCTAGATTTCAAGCAGCACCTAAGCAATCTCATTTCATTGCCGCCAAACGAATACTTAAATATATTAAAGGAACTACTAATGTGGGTCTTTGGTATCCCAAAGATTCAAATCTTAATCTTATTGGCTATTCAGATGCAGATTATGCAGGGTGTAGAATTGATCGCAAAAGTACAAGTGGCACATGTCAATTCCTTGGAGATAGACTGATTTCGTGGTCAAGTAAGAAGCAGACATCAATTGCTACCTCGACCGCCGAAGCAGAATACCTTGCTGCTGGCAGCTGTTGTGCTCAAATACTCTGGATTCAACAGCAGCTTAATGATTATGGGATCCGGTCGAGTGAAGCTCCAATCTACTGTGACAATACAAGTGCCATAGCCATCACTCACAATCCAGTGATGCACTCTAGGACAAAGCACATTGATGTCAGGCATCACTTTATCCGAGATCATGTCTTAAAGAAGGAAATCAGGCTGGAATATATCTCTACCGATCAGCAAGCAGCAGACATATTCACCAAGCCTCTACCGGACGCTAAGTTTTCTTATTTTCGAAATATTCTTGGCTTAGTAGATCTGAGTTAGTATGCATGTGTTTAGGGGGAATAATTGCCATTATAACATTAATAGCTTAGCCATTACATTGCCATAAATATTGGCATATCACCCGCCCTTAACTAGTGTCTGACAGGCTTAGTACTGACAGCCTCTTCATCGGTCGACCCCTTCTCCACCGCAGTCCAAGCAGTCACTCAACCGGAAGCAGTTGTGATTGCTCCCTCCTCTCCAGTGACGACCGCTCACACCTCTCCCGGTCGTTCACAAGATGCTTTAGAAGTGATTGAACAAGAGGTTCCTGTCACCTCTGTGACAGAGGCTCCCTGCAGTAGTGAAGCAGTAGTGCCCCCAACAGAGATACCAAGCACTATTGTATCGCCTGCACAGCAAGTGACTGATGCTGATCCAGCGCTTCAACCGTCTCCATCCACTGAAAAGTTTATGGAAGATCTCATTATGGATGAACCAAGTGCTGATCCTGATACTCCACCAACCATATTGGCTGCAGTCGAGACTATTACATCTCCAACTGTACCATTATTGGAAGGTCCATCGGGTAGCTCTCCAGCCAGTTCACCTGCACCACATCATCGTGAGTCTAGCCCGGTTTCACCATGTAATGACCCACAAGGTTAAATGCTGCAGACTGATGATTCTTTAATTGACGCCATGGCCGCAGCTCTAGATCATACCTTGATAAATCGGCTTCATGAGCTCATGCAAACGGTTAGGTCCTTCTCTCAAGACATAACTAACTCATCCGTTTCGGTCGATAATTCACGCCAGACGATGATTCGGCATTTCGAGACCGTGTCACGAGACCTTGCTCGTCTGTCCACAGAGATCTCTAATCATCATCGCACTCAAATCAACACGCTCTCTACCGTCTCCGAACAAGTTGTCCGATCCGAAAACCGTCTTCACAAGCAGTTGAATGATCGGATGGACACTATGCAAGCTACTCTACTTGCTCAAATCGATGCAAAAATTGATAATATGCAAGCCTGCCTTGGCACTCAACTTACTGAGATCATCGTTCGACTCAACCAAGGTGATGCCAAAAAGGGGGAAGAAGAGCAACGTAGAACAGCAGAGGCAAGAAGACGGGAAGATGAATCCAGAAGAAAGGAAGATGCCGACAGAAGAAGAAGAGAAGGCGATAGGTCAGGAGGAGCCAGTTGGTTCAAAAGATGAACAACTTATCTCTTCTTTACTTATCGCAGCTGCATCTTATTTTTGTCTTTCTTCTGTAGGTGTAATAAAAATGCTTACTGTACTTAATGAAATTCATTCTCTCAATGAAGTTCATTTTTAATGATTTCATATTGTTCTTGGAGCACTTAAGTTTTGTCATCACCAAAAAGGGGGAAATTGTTGAATCCGAGATTTTGGTGATAACAAAAAACAACTCATTGTATAGGAATGTGCTGCCAATCCTTGTATTTCAGGAATCTACCGCAACCTCCTTTGCTCTCGACCGGTTGAAGTCACAAGTCTATCGACTGGCTATTAAAACCACCAGAGGATAAATCTCTCTACCGGAAGCTTGTCAACCGCCTTTGCTCTCGACCGGCTGAAGTCACAAGCCTATCGACTGGTTATTCAAACCAGCAGAGGACAAATCTATCTACCGGTAGAATGCCAACTGCTTATCAAGATATCTCAAGACAAGTACCTGTGACAAGATGTTCTTTGCAGGATCTTTCATTAAAAGCAGAACCGGCGTGTCAGAAGATATGTTGACTCCTGCAAATCAAGACAACAGGTTGCACTAAAATGGCAAAAACGCAGAATGACTACAGATAAAGCATTCGACCGTTTATTCCAGTTTTGGACCCTGGAAGTTGTCTGCAGTGTACGATCAACGTTCAAAATAAAGACGTTGATGATTGACCTATATAAAGGGAAGATTGCTCAAGAAGTGAAAAAAAAGAAACAACAACGAGACAACGAAGAGAGACAAGCAATTCAGAAAAATCTCAATCACTTGAATAATATCAGAAGTCCTCATCTGATATATTTGAGCACACTTACAAGATCATTCATTTGCTGCTCAAATAAACCCTCGCCTACAGTTCACGTATCTGATCATCAAGGATCATACTAGGGTTTCCAAGCTTCTCGACCGCTCTGCAGTTTGAGAAGCTCAACTCAACTATACTCAGTGTTGAAGAGACTTGAAGCTGCTCTGAAAGCTTCCACCAGTCTGATAAGAACTGAGAATCTTATCTGTGTAAATCTAGGAGTTTCGGATTAGGCATTGGATAAGTCCTAAGTCTGGAGTGGGTGTATTACAAGACGTTGTAATAACCAAAGTCTTCTAGTGAATTCCTTCCTAAGTGGAAAAAGGGGAGACGTAGAAGGATTAAGCCTTCGAACTTCCATAAAATCGTGCTTTAGTCTTTACTGCTATTTATCTTACATTCTGCTCATACATTTGTATTATAAACTTTGCATCACTAAAACCTCTGAACTATTTCCGCACTATTTAAAGTTGTTCAAACCGTTTTAGAAGTTGAGAAAACAGATCAAGTGAACTAAACCTTACTTGATCATTTTAAAGAAGAAGAAGAAAAGTTTCAGAGTGTATTCACCCCCCCTCTACCCTCTGAACCGATCCCAACAAATTTTGTAACAAAATATTTTAAATTTTGGAAACTCCTCATCAGCATGCAGCAGCAAAGCACAAAATAATTGTTGGGTTGACCCAATGATCAATAGAGGCGAATTTTGAAACGGCGCTAACTACTAAATGCTAAAATTTTTTTTTTATTAAATAATAATAAACTAATAAAATAATACATATATTTATAAATACTACTAATAACTATTTAAATAAAAACTTGGTAAATAATTTACACGGATACCAATAATATCTTGTAACAATTAAGCACTAAAATAAATCTCAGAATTCTCCATTTGTACTAAATAACATCAAATAGTTTACCATGCAAACATAATAAAAATAATATTTTCAACCCATCATAAAATAGATAATATGCGGAAAAACTTGTTTTTAACTGATAAAGTTCCATAACATCACTAAAATAACACTGGTCACGGGTGCCATCTGCAAGGAAGCTTATAGGCCCTCACCGCCGGTCGGAGCAACCGTGTCATCAATATAGTAATGCTCATCTGCACCATATAAGCGTAGTAAGTTTAGGGTTTCAACATGTTTTATCTCATAATAACAAGGTTTAAAAATCACACATAAGTACATAATCATACTAATACATATAATCATCATGAATATGCATGCATGATCTTAAAAATATTGCACCACAATAAAATCTTCTGTGTCGTAACTTTCATCATAAATACTAACCATGAGCTATATCATGTAATGCATATCATAATTTGAGCATGTCATAATTATACAGAACAATGTAGGTTATATCCATGAGCGTGGCTCGTAATCATGAGCGACTGATCAGTTTGAGAACCATCGTACGTGGCGGTGAATAAATTCATCTCTATGCTGGTAGTAGAATAACTTCTGTACTCTTTGGTAAAACCACCTCTATAACGGTAGTAAACTTCCTCTGTGCTCGGTGGTAAACCATCTCTATGCTGCCACATCACTTTAATTTCCATAAAATATTTTTCATGCTCAACATTTAACATATCACTCATCATAAATATACTTCATGTATGCATGCACTTAAAATTTGGTTCGTAATATATATTTAATTAATTTTTATAATATTTATACTTATACTTCAAATAAATTTCATTTATAAAAATAAATTAAATATATATTCCGAACTCAATAATTTTTCATGGGATTTTCCAAACTTCTGGCCCCTTATACTTAAGCCCATAAATTTTAAGACTTGCCCAATTAGCTTAATTTAAGCCTAAATATCATAAATAGACCCATATAATATATTTAAGTCCAATCTAAAATTATTGACCCAATAACTAGACCAAGCCCAAAATTAACCATTGACAGACCCAAATTTACACAGACTGGCCCAATAATTCCCATGGGTTCCCAAGCCCATGAAAATTATTGGGCTCACTTAAATAAATATTTTAAGGCTTAAAACAAATTAATTAAAAGCTCAATTAATATTTATAACAATTAACTTAGCTCAAATAAAACACTTAAACTAATAATTACTTAAACATAAAAATGCCCGAGCCCGACTAACATAACCCGGACCCGAACCCAACTAACTTAACCCGTGACCCGACGGACCCGACCCGAACCCCCAGACCCGACACGGCCCGCCCCTAGCCCAAAACCCGAACCCCCATCTCCTTTCCCTCTCGGTCGGCCGGAGCGCTGCCGGCAGAACCTTCCTAGGGTCCTGCCGGTCCTAACCTACCCAGCCCCCCCTCGATTTAAGGCCATGCATGCCCTAGCCGACTTCTCTTCCAAAAACCCTAAATCTGCGCACCATGAGCCACCAGCTGACCTAGCTTCATCCCTGGCCCCTCTTGGTTCGAAACACTCGAACCAACTGACCATAAGGACCCACACCCATGAACCTACACGACCGCCAACAGGCTGGACCCTCCCATGGCATAAAAACGTGAGCATGTCATGAAACAAACCAAGAAAACGTGAGCTGTGAAATAAACCATCCAAGATCTTGCATGAACTCGATAATATCAGTACAAAACATGATGGATCTGACATAAAATCGTGTAAATAGCTTATATGTTGTTGAAAGAGAGAATTCGACATGTCTTTCACCAAGATTTAGCAAGATCGAAGCCTACAACACGTATACGGTGCTGCGGGACGAACATATCTTCAAACTTGATTAAAAACCTCAACGGCTATGGTGGCTGGGTAGCTTAGGACCAAAAATTCCCTTACAAAATTACAAAAATACTTCATCTTAATTTAATAAAAAAAATCTCATAAAAACCTATTTTAATCAATTTTGTTTATTTATATATATCTATCATATCTAATAAAATATTTTCATCATTATCTACACGTTCAAATTTTTAAATGATTACATCCTAGTTAGCATAAAAGATATTATAAAAATTTATTTTTAAAATTTCTATTTAGATATCATATCTAAGAGTTTACAAAAATGTAATATTTTTGGATTTTTATTTTTACAATATTTTTTTTTAGAATTATACAATAATATTGAGTATCTAACGTTTTAAAATAATTATTTTGGATAATTTCAAGTAAAAGGAAAAAAAAAAATCCGTTGGTAAGAGAATATTTCAATAAATATTAAAATTATCAAAATAGATTGGATTTGCTGGATCGACCCGTCCGCGCACCGCAAAGAAGATGGGTTAGACTCGTCATGCTCGACCGACGGGCTGACCAGCTTACCATATCAATATGAGTTATAAACGAGCTTGTCTCAACTAGCTATGAAATTTAATTAAAAATTTACAGAGGTCAACTTGCCCGTCCAACCAAAGAGCAGGTTTTGATAGTCCATCATATGTTTACCCGTTTTAAAATAATTATTTTTGTATCGTTAAAACTATTTATTCATTAGTAACAGCTTTTTTAACAAAATAATATTTTTCTCCCATTGAGATGGAGACACGTGATATTATTCCACACGAGACTACCCGTTAAGTCTCTTCTCCGGTTTAAAACCGTTTGCAAATCTTGGAACGCCGTGATCGAAGATCCGGGATTCGCCCGAACTCACTCCAAACAATCAAATATCTCGAATTCCCAATGCTTATTTACCGATTATGATCGAGACGCCTCATACAGTTTGATTATATTTGATGGCCATGAGTTTTACATGGAATCGATCGGCCGATTTCCGTTGGAAGAAAACATATCCGCCTTCTTTTTATGCGGCTGTGAAGGGATACTTGTGTTCAAGTACAATACTTATAATAGGGAGACCGAGACGACCTGCGAGAGGACGTTTTTGCTGCTGAATCCATTCACGAGAAATCTCTCGACTTTTTCTTGTCCATGCGACAATGAAAAACATACCAACTGTATATGTGATCCGGAATGTTGCGGGCTTTGCTTTCACAAATGCAAAGACGCTAATCGATGCTACAAACACACACGCGGCTGGTCGGCGCGGCGTGGCGAGGCGAGATCTTATGATCAATTATTTTTTTTGGATAAAATTTTAATTGATAAAAGAAAAAAAAAATTAGTGCGCCCGAGCGGTAAAAAATGACCGAGCGAGCGCAGCACTTGCCCAGAAAAATTGGGCGCTCGGTCCGCTAAATTTTTCCGACCGAGCGCACCCTTATTTGAGCGAGACAGTAAGTCTGTCAAAAGTGGGGCGCTCGATCGGTCAAAAATAACCGACCGAGTGCGCCTTCTACAAATGTGTTGTTTCTAAGAGTATATATACGGTGGTTATAACACAGAAAACACATACAAAAACATCTGATAACGTATATATCAGATTTCTGAAAAATCTCTCCCTCACTTTCTCAAAAGAAAAGTTGAAACGTATTTTCATTCGCTGAAGTTCGTGATATTTGTAGTGCTGCTATATCACGATCGTTAGTCGTTGTATTTTATGGATGATTGCCGCCAACGTTGAGCACTGTTAACGGGCAATTTCGTCTTGCGGATAGAGAGTTTCTCTCGCCTCGACTTTGTTCATTTTTGTTGCTGCTGTTGTTGCTGTTTAAGTACAAATTTTTAGAATTCGAAGTACATTCTCTTAACAGTAATCACTCTAATGCACAAGTCAAATCTCAATCGACCTTACTCTCGAACGTCTCTTACCACTAGTGTGTGTGAATGAGTTTATGTGTGCAAATAGTGTTAGATCGAGGGAACTAAAGTTATTAGGTTTAACCCGGTATATATATTCTAATAACTTATCGTCTGTAACTTGAAATTTGTCATCTAAATGATTATTCTCAATTATGGTCAAATATCGGATCTTTCTTTCTTCAGGGCTTATATTTTTGGTGAGCTCCTAGTAGTTACTTTAATAGATTGCAAAAAATAAAATATAATAGCAATAATTATTAGTAACAGTGACCAGTCAATACCAAATTCAATGGTGGGCATCAAGCCATCAACTAACAAAAAGTATAATGGCAGGCAACGCCACATGCAAATATTGGACGACCACAATTTAAAATTACAGTAAGCTGTCACATATATATTATTGATTTATACTATATATATAGATTAAAAATATTCTGTATATTATCTGACGACCACAAATTAATATTCTATATGAAAATGATAACTCAAATTAACGCATGAAGTTGTCTCTATTAAACCAAGCTTAATTGGGTAGTCGCATTTCATGATGAGTAGATGAAAAATTCGGAGCAATTGGAATATTGGACATTTTCCCTCTGGATGCGCTAGCTGGTTTATACAAATTCAAACACAATTATGCACAATAGACTCCACTAGCAATTATTCGAATCTCTCGGACTTATACAAAATCGTTAAGCATAGAAATTTACTGTAACCTCTAATAAAATAATTCAAACACTAAACCGATGCATGGTTAGAATATTACAATATTTAGTAACAATATTCTCAGTGAGATCCATGTATATAATACATGATCCAATTATCATATTCACAAATCATAACAAGAAATATGAGAAATCATGATTGGTTTAGCACTTAGCATCTCATTTTCAAAATATGTACATGTATTCGGTTGAGCAGTCGAAAGCTTGTTTCTTCAAAAGCGAGCTCGGTTGTTATCAACAAAGCAACTGGATTCTATTATTTTTTGTGTGTCGATGTTAATTGGTCAATAAATATATGTGCGAAAATGGACCAATTAACTTTTAATTATTTTTTATTTTAAAAATATTTTTTTATCAGTTTGTACAAATCTTAATATAACCACTATATTTAAATTTTTCAACACTTTCCAAAAACAGTCCAACGTTATATATTTAAACTAAAATACTAAATAAAAAAATTTAGAAAATCTTAAATGTTAAATATTATTAACGTAGATAATAACTCAAATAAAATGTTATAGTATAAAACTGTATCCAACAAAATTTACCTGACGATTGACCATACACAATCAAAATTATCAAAGCCAAACAAATTTTTGATCTATCAAAATGAAAACCTTCTCCTCAAAACTCAAAAAATAAAAGGAATTTATTTTAAATATATTAACGAATTGTAGTTTTTGAAAATAAATAATAATTTATAATTTAGATATTATTATAAAAAAAAAGAAGCAAACAAACAATATCTAAAAGACGTGCTCGTCCCCTCATAGTTATTCGAGGGCTGGGGTTCATGAAATTCTAATCACTGGTGACATTCACCGGCGTCTTCTTCCATCTTCATCATCGTTTCCAAACTCGAAATGGTTTTTAATTTGCAAAGGAATATTGAAACTCAAATGGGATTTCTTTAAAAAAATTTGTGTTTCTGCATCTTCTCATAGGATGAATTTCAACATGAAATATTATATAAAAATGTTTAAGTGTGTTAGTTGTGTCCCTGCTTAGGTTATTTAATTAAAATATATTTCCCGTGTGTAAAGACCCGATATGCGTATGTTAATTAATTTGTGTTTTACAAATATGTATTAATAAATATCGGTGTATAGATGATATTAAATTGCATATTTGATTTATAAATCACACATGAGTTGAAATAATTTAAATCGGGTCAAGATCCAATCCCGACTGAAGAAAAGAAGACATACATTAAACTAATACATATCTAATACACTAGATATGGATATACATATACAGATATATGATACATAATATATATTAAACACCACCGTTTCTCTCTCCTCCAGATTTGAGTCGTCTGCGTCGACTTCTTCTTCCTTTTCATTTCATAATTTTCCCGTCGCTTCAAATGCTCGTATCTCCTTCGTTTTTGGCTGGATTTCAAAAGTAAATATAGTTCCGGAATCCTCGCAACGAGAGCTTTCTTTTGGTACCAATATTGTAAGGTTTTCTCACGTCGCTCGAAGCTCGAATTCCGACAGCCGTTGTCTTCGCCGCCCCTAGCCGCCGTCCGATTTGGAACTGTTAGTTTGATTTTTAGACTTAGTTCCGATAATTGTCAGATTTGTAAACGAAAATAGGAATTGATGTGAAATAAATGGTTTTTCACAGGATTGGAGTATTCGAATATTACTTGAGATATTTCTGTGGTAATTAAGTGTTGGTTGAGGTACGTATGAGCTGTTTATATTACGACGCCTATAATGGCATGTAATGATATTAAGTATTTTGTAATGAGTGATAACGTGTTTTATGTGCTTACGTGGATTATATGATTGCATTCACTCATTTACAAGTTTACATAGCACGTTAGCCTTGACTCCTTTGATTGCTATTGATATTGATCTCTTGAGATATATTGAGTCATCATGGAGCGAGTGACATTGTTTTAGTGCACTCCTGAGATAGCATGAGGCACGGACAGGTAGCTCCTGTCGCCCTCCTATGCTACGTACGACACTCCTGATGACAGCATGAGGCTGGACGGGTCGCTCCTGTCACCCTCCGATGCTACGTGTATGGATTAGCAGTGATGATTCGAGGTCTGCTGCGTTCCTGGCACGGGTGGCCACTGAATTTATTGTGATACGATTATTTGGACTCCTTTTGGTATCCCTTATTTCATTGATACCTGTCACGCATTACATTGCATTTCATTGCATTGTACTTGATTTTATTCATGTCAGTTATATTTGTCGTAATTTTTATAGTTCGTCATACTGGGGTCCGACCCCTATTTTCTTTTTATGTTGTGGTTGTTTGTGATTTCATAGCAGGTTATCCAGGGGGATTTGACGCATCTGGTGGAGCGTTATCTAGTTGTACCCAATGAGGCGAGCGTGGAGTCGAGTTCCCAGATATATGTATATATATATATATCAGTTTAGCGAGTTTTATATTTGCCGGGGTGATGCCCTGTGTACCTGTATAAATAGTTTTGGACCTTGTTTTGAATTGTTATTTATGTGATCGAGCCTTGCCGTCTCTGCATGTGTTTAGTCCTGGCCAGTGCGGCTATAGGTTTGTAAATTGGAGTTGTGACTCTATTTTCGAGTATATATTGCTGGTTGTGTTGTACAGGTTTTTGGGATGTCCTATTTACGAATAGGTCATGCCGAAATTTCTGTAGGCCCAAACGCAAATTTTTAACTCGTTTTCGCTGTTTACATTAATTAATCCTGGTTGTTTGATCATTAAATATTAAATCAGGACACGGGCCCTTTTATTTG
Source organism: Henckelia pumila (assembly GCF_033568475.1). Classification (NCBI taxonomy): domain Eukaryota; kingdom Viridiplantae; phylum Streptophyta; class Magnoliopsida; order Lamiales; family Gesneriaceae; genus Henckelia; species Henckelia pumila. Next base: position 40,060,265 of record NC_133123.1, on the reverse strand, counting down.
GTATCAGAGCGTATATTGGGATATGCTCGAATTAGAGTCTAGGACACTCGAGTTTAGACACTAACAAAATGGTTGCGTATGTGTGTGACTACTTGTTCTTACGTGACTTACTTGTGGTGTTTATTTTTGAACGTATTTGTTAAAACCAGTAGTTCTTGGCTTTAGAATTAGTTTATGAATTCTATTAGAACTCTGAGTTCCTATCATAGTTTTCTGTTTGTTAAGATATTTTTGCCTGGATTTAAATCCTTGTGTCTTGTAGAATGGCACCAGGAGGAAGAGGTAGAAAAGGGAAGGAAGTTGTAGAAGAGTCTGCAGCGGAAAATGTTAGAAATCTTGATGATATTGTCAGGGGAAGACGTGGTCGACCAGCTGTCCATCCTCCAAAAGATGTGGACTTAGAGGTGGAACAACAACCACGGGTGAATCCTGACAAGGGAAAAGCTGTTCAGGCTGAGGCTGATCCAATAGCCCAATTGACTGAGAAAATGGGAGGAATACTATTAATAATTTCTCAATTTCAGGAGTTGCATCCGCAAAAGTTCTTTGGCAATGAAGGAAGTGAGAAAGCTGCTAGTTGGTTGAAAAGTCTCAACAATATGTTTAATGGACTAGAATATCCTGATGAAATTCGACTGAAGTTAGTTCCTTTTCAACTTAAAGACCGTGCGCAACTTTGGTGGGAAACGACAGCAGAAAAATTTTCTGATTCTGGTGAAAAAATCACATGGGAAGTATTTTGTAAGCAGTTTGCACAAGAATATGCACCACCATCTTATTATTCTGCTAAAGAAGACGAATTTAATCTGTTGGTGCAAGGCAATAAATCTGTTGCTGAATATGCTTCTCAATTTTCTGCTCTTTTGCCTTATGTCCCACATGTTGCAAAGAATGATCGGTCAAAGCTTTCACAATTTCTGAAGGGGCTTACACGAACGATCCATACTTTGGTGACTACTGGAACTCCATCTACTTATATGAAAGCAGTAGAAAAGGCCAAGAAAATTGAAGCAAGTCTACTCAGGGGTGAACCACAATCAATCCCAGCATCTGTTCCTCAAGGAGTTGGAAGCAGTTCACAGACACCAATGGTTTTACCTTCATATCAGCCTATTCAATCTTCTCAGCAAGCGAAAATGCCTTGGTTTAAAGCTAAGGGGAAACCATTTAAAAAGAAACAGCAGTCTAGTTCATCGAGTTCCAGTGGTAGTCGTGCAGAAAGTTCAGTTGGATCGTCCGGTAGGGTGTACTGTGACAGATGTGGTGGTAAGCATTTGAGTGCACATTGTACAGGATTTCCAAGAACTTGTTATACTTGTGGGCAGACTGGACATTCGTCTCGAGTATGTCCAAATGCTGGAAGACAGCAATTTCAGCCACAACAATTTGGCCAGTTTTCTGGACGACCATCATTCAGACCATATGCTCCTGTACCACAGTTTGCTCCTACACAGCCTTATATTCCAGTACAGTCCACTCAGCAGCCTAGGTATCCATCTCCTCAGAGTCAGCAGCGTTTTCCAGGTGCACAGCAGGCTCAAGTCCATGCTATGACTCAGGATCAGGCACAAGATGCACCTGGGGGAGTTATTGCAGGTATTTGTTATATTTTTGAGTATCCTGCACGTATCTTGATAGACACAGGAGCATCTCATTCATTTTTATCTGTTACATTTGCTGATGAGCATGAGATTCCTTTACTCCGTTATTGGATACTGTGTCTGTTGCTACTCCTGCTTGTGTTTTCTTGATGTCTAATGAGATAGTTTTGAATTGTGTGATTAGATTTGAGGATAAGATAATGATAACCAATCTAATCAAACTAGCTATGTCTGATTTTGACTGTATCTTGGGTATGGATACACTGATGAATTATAGAGCTACAGTTGATTGTTTCCATAGCATTGTGAGATTTAGACCGTATTATGGCAATAAGTGGAATTTTTATGGTAGTGATTCACAATCTCGCATTCCATTAGTATCGGCAATGGAAATGTTTAGATTATTGTCGATAGGAAATGAAGGATTTATGATTTATGCTCTAGATGCGACGAAGGAAGAGAAATTGAAAGTTTCAGATATTCCTATCGTTAAGGATTTTCCTGATGTATTTCCTGATTAGATTCCGGGTTTTCCGCCTCAAAGGAAAATAGATCTTAGCATTGAATTAATGCTAGGGACAAGTCCTATTTTTCGAGCTCCATATCGATTAGCTCCAGCAGAATTGAAAGAACTTAAGACGCAATTGCAAGATTTGCTGGAAAAAGGTTATATTAGACCAAGTGTATCACCTTGGGGTGCTCCAGTCTTGTTTGTGAAGAAGAAAGACGGAACGATGAGAATGTGCATCGATTATCGGCAATTGAACCAGGCTACTGTGAAGAATAAGTATCCTTTGCCACGAATTGATGACTTGTTTGACCAGTTGCAGGGTACATCTATGTATTCTAAAATTGATCTTCGTTCTGGATATCATCAACTTCGAGTTCGAGAAGAAGATGTTTCCAAGACAGCATTTCGAACGCGTTATGGACATTATGAATTCTTAGTTGTGCCTTTCGGGCTGACTAATGCTCCAGCGGTTTTCATGGATTTAATGAATCGTGTGTTTCGGGAATTCATAGATCGATTTGTTATCGTTTTCATTGATGACATTTTGATTTATTCTAAGTCAAGAAAGGAGCATAAAGAACATTTGACCTTAGTACTTCAGAAACTCAGAACATCACAATTATATGAGAAGTTTTCTAAGTGTGAATTTTGGTTGGATAGAGTATTATTTCTAGGACATGTGATATCCGCACAAGGGGTATCTGTCGATCCTAGTAAAAATTGAAGCTGTTATTAATTGGTCTCGACCAACCAATGTCTCTGAGATTCGTAGTTTTTTGGGTTTGGCTGGATATTATAGGCGTTTCATCAAGGGATTTTCTGAAATAGCTAGGCCTATGACAATATTGACGCAAAAAGATCGACGTTTTGTGTGGACTGAGGAATGTGAAGCTAGTTTTCATATTTTGAAAGAGAAATTGACTACGGCTCCAGTACTAGCATTACCTTCAGGCTCAGGTGGATTTGTTGTCTGTACAGATGCTTCTTTGAATGGATTGGCTTGTGTTTTGATGCAAAATGGACGCGTGATTGCGTATGCATCTCGTCAATTGAAACCACATGAGACTCGTTATCCAGTTCATGATTTAGAATTGGCTGCCATTGTGCATGCATTGAAAATATGGCGTCATTATCTGTACGGTGAACAGTTTGTGATTTATTCCGATCATAAGAGTCTGAAATATTTATTCACACAGTCTGATTTGAATACGAGACAACGTCGATGGTTGGAACTGCTTAAGGATTTTGACAGTGATATTCAATACCAGCCAAGAAACGTGAATCAAGTTGCAGATGCTTTGAGCAGAAAAGTTCATACTAAGATGTTGGCATCGTTAACTATTTCTAAAGTTCATGAGCATTTGAGAACTTCAGGATGAACTTATCGAGCTAAAGGTAATCATTTCATAGTTTCATCTATACAAGTTGAACCACGAATAATTTCAAAAATCAAAGCAGCACAAAAGACTAATCCATATATTCATCATTTGAAAGAATTAACTCCAGCTGGTCAGTCAGGGAAATTTCTTGTTGCTTCTGATGGATGTTTGCGTTATAATGGTAGACTTGTGGTTCCGAATTTGATAGATTTGAAGGACAATATACTACGAGAAGCTCATTGTAGTCGACATAGTATACATCTTGGAATTAGAAAGATGTATCATATCTTGAAAGCCCATTACTGGTGGGAAGGTATGAAGAATGATATTTTTGATTTTGTGGCTAAGTGTTTGACGTGTCAACAAGTTAAGGCTGAAAGAATGAGACCAGGTGGTATGTTACTTAGTCTTGAAGTACCACAGTGGAATTGGGAACACATTACTATGGATTTTGTGACACACCTACCTCGATCTAATCGTGGTTGTGATGCCATTTGGGTTATTGTGGATAGATTGTCTAAATCTGCCCATTTTATTCCATATGATCGTACTTGGACATATACAAAAATGGCAAAAATGTACATTGATCAGATAGTGCGATTACATGGTGTGCCAGTTACTATAGTATCAGACCGTGATCCCAGATTTACTTCTAAGTTTTGGTCTAGTTTGCAATCAGCTTTGGGTTCAAAATTGGCCATGAGTACTGCCTATCATCCACAAACAGATGGTCAATCTGAAAGGACTATTCAAACGCTCGAAGATTTATTACGAGCTGTTGTGATGGATTTTAGTGGTGGTTGGCAAGAATCTTTAGCTTTGGTGGAATTCTCTTACAATAACAGTTACCAAGTATCTATCGGGATGGCATCATTTGAAGCCTTGTATGGCAGAAAATGTAGATCTCCGATCTGTTGGGAAGAAGTAGGAGAACGACAGTTGTCAGGACCAGAGTTTATTCAAGAGATGAAAGAAAAAGTTGACCTGATCAGGAAAAGAATGAAAGCAGCCCAGGATCGTCAAGCCAGCTATGCTAATAACAGACGTAGACCTTTAGAATTTCAGGTTGGCGATTTTGTTTTCTTGAAAGTATCACCATTTCGTGGTACTATGATATTTGGGCGTAAAGGGAAATTAGCTCCTCGTTATATCGGTCCATACGAGATTGTTGAGAAGATTGGTATTTTAGCGTATCGTTTGAACTTGCGGCAGAGTTTATCTGCGATACATGATGTATTTCACGTATCTATGCTGCGGAAGTATGAACCAGATACTTCTCATATCTTGAGGGCTGATGATGTGGAGTTGGATAGTTCCCTTAGCTATGTTGAGTATCCAGTGCAGATTCTTGATCGTAAAGAAAAGCAACTGAGGAACAAGACGATTCCTTTGGTTATGGTGGAATGGAGTAGACACGGGAGAGAAGAAGCTACATGGGAATTGGAGTCTCGAATGCGTCAAGAATGGCCTCATTTGTTTGACAATGTCATGAATTATGTCATGTACTCTGATTTCCCTATGTACTATCAGTGATAGATGTTTGATCCCTTTGTATATAAGTTTGATGCGTGTTAATTTCGAGGACGAAATTTTCTTTTTAGAGGGGGAGAAATGTAAGGACCCGATATGCGTATGTTAATTAATTTATGTTTTACAAATATGTATTAATAAATATCGGTGTATAGATGATATTAAATTGCATATTTGATTTATAAATCACACAGGAGTTGAAATAATTTAAATCGGGTCAAGATCCAACCCCGACTGAAGAAAAGAAGACACACATTAAACTAATACATATCTAATACACTAGATATGGATATACATATACAGATATATGATAAATAATATATATTAAATACCACTGTTTTTCTCTCCTCCAGATTTGCGTCGTCTGCGTCGTCTTCTTCTTCTTCCTTTTCATTTCATAATTTTCCCGTCGCTTCAAATGCTCGTATCTCCTTCGTTTTTGGCTGGATTTCAAAAGTAAATATAGTTCCGGAATCCTCGCAACGAGAGCTTTCTTTTGGTACCAATATTGTAAGGTTTTCTCGCGTCGCTCGAAGCTCGAATTCCGACAGCCATTGTCTTCGCCGCCCCTAGCCGCTGTCCGATCGTCGCCGGAGTTTAAGGGGTTGTGGTTTCGGTTGATTAGACCTCTAATTCGAATATTTGAGGTAGATTTCGAGATTAGTGTTTTGAATTTTGGGAATTCTGATTCGATTGACTTTCGATAATTGATATTTGATTTATTATTGGTTGTAGGTATTATATCGGACTCGATTGGAGGTATTGGCTATTTTTCAGAAATTATTGGAGCATTATTTCGAATTTCCAGATTTATTTTATTGGGAATTTTGAATTTTAGAAGTCTTGAAATCAAGTTTTAGATGTTTTGATGTGTTTGAATTGATATATATAATATTCAAAAATTTTGGGAATTTTCTGGAAATATTCAGAATCTGAATATGTTGATATTTCGACTTTTAGAGTCATTTATCGAGATTTAGACATGAATATGAAATATGAATATTTGGAACTGTTAGTTTGATTTTTAGACTTAGTTCCGATAATTGTCAGATTTGTAAACGAAAATAAGAATTGATGTGAAATAAATGGTTTTTCACAGGATTGGAGTATTCGAATATTACTTGAGATATTTCTGTGGTAATTAAGTGTTGGTTGAGGTACGTATGAGCTGTTTATATTACGACGCCTATAATGGCATGTAATGATATTAAGTATTTTGTAATGAGTGATAACGTGTTTTATGTGCTTACGTGGATTATATGATTGCATTCACTCATTTACAAGTTTACGTAGCACGTTGAGCCTTGACTCCTTTGATTGCTATTGATATTGATCTCTTGAGATATATTGAGTCATCATGGAGCGAGTGACATTGTTTTAGTGCACTCCTGAGATAGCATGAGGCACGGACAGGTAGCTCCTGTCGCCCTCCTATGCTACGTACGACACTCCTGATGACAGCATGAGGCTGGACGGGTCGCTCCTGTCATCCTCCGATGCTACGTGTATGGATTAGCAGTGATGATTCGAGGTCTGCTGCGTTCCTGGCACGGGTGGCCACTGAGTTTATTGTGATACGATTATTTGGACTCCTTTTGGTATCCCTTATTTCATTGATAGCTGTCACGCATTACATTGCATTTCATTGCATTGTACTTGATTTTATTCATGTCAGTTATATTTGTCGTAATTTTTATAGTTCATCGTACCGGGGTCCGACCCCTGTTTTCTTTTTATGTTGTGGTTGTTTGTGATTCCATAGCAGGTTATCCAGGGGGATTTGACGCATCTGGTGGAGCGTCATCTAGTGGTACCCAGTGAGGCGAGCGTGGAGTCGAGTTCCCAGATATATGTATATATATATATATCAGTTTAGCGAGTTTTATATTTGCCGGGGTGATGCCCTGTGTACCTGTATAAATAGTTTTGGACCTTGTTTTGAATTGTTATTTGTGTGATCGAGCCTTGCCGGCTCTGCATGTGTTTAGTCCTGGCCAGTGCGGCTATAGGTTTGTAAATTGGAGTTGTGTCTCTATTTTCGAGTATATATTGCTGGTTGTGTTGTACAGGTTTTTGGGATGTCCTATTTACGAATAGGTCATGCCGAAATTTCTGTAGGCCCAAACGCAAATTTTTAACTCGTTTTCGCTGTTTACATTAATTAATCCTGGTTGTTTGATCATTAAATATTAAATCAGGACACGGGCCCTTTCACCGTGTAACTAATATTAAGATATAATAATGATATATAATTGTCATGGTTATTTAACAAATTTTGATTATTTTATTCAATTAAATATAAAATTATAAACAAAATTAATTAAATTATTTATTTAAGTAGGGGAAACTTTTTCATTTTTATTTTTTTATTTGACTAAATTCTGAGTTAGGATGTACATATGCTATAGATCTTAAATCACATGGGGTTATTAGCTCAAATAAATCATTTTAGGTTGTGTTTGAACCAATATATTAAAGGAAAAATTGCATATATCACCCATGTGAAATCTCGATTTTACCTAATAAACTCCTGTGAAATATTTTTGAGCTAATAAGTAATAATCCCTTGTGATTCCGGATCAACACACTATAAGAAAAACTGAAAACGACAACGAATTTTGCTAATAAGTCATAATCCCTTTTTATTCCGGATCAATATGCAACACACGCATCCCAACTCAATTTTAGTCAAATAAAAAATCAAAATGAAAAAATAGCCCCTACATAAATAATATGATGAAACAGATGTCTCTCGGTGTTCCTCCCTTTCCCTCATACAAACCCTAACCTATAAACTTATCTTCCCAAATCAAGCATCTTCACTGTTGCTGAACTTTCAATTGGATATCTCCCATGGTCAATTGAATATTGCACTGATATGATAAATAAAATAATAAAAAGTTTAGAAGTGACATATTATCGAATCTAAAATGTTTAAAATATAAATAAACATACGATTGAATTTAAGAAACATAGATAGAGATGATATTGAAGATCTAAAAAAATGACATTTTAGAAAAATTGAAAAATATATTTATAATTATGGATAAACAATAAATTACAAATTAATTAGTATCAAATGTTTCTTTGTTTTTTTTTTAAAATATTATTGTAAATTAACTATAAATAGGATTTCTTAATTACATAAAATAATTCAGAATCATTATCTGAACTCACTTTTCTATCTCCTTTTATTAGATTTATAACAATTTTTAAATTGTACTCATGATTATTAAGTTAAAAAAATTTAAAAATCATAATTAATTATGTGGAAAATTCAGGTAAAGATTTGATTATTATACAAAATCTTTTTTTTCGGAAAGACTTTTAGAATTTAGAGGTTATATGTTTTGGTAATTTAAAAAAAATTCATTAGTTAGTGGGTTTTGTGCATTTTTGGACCTTACATCAATACTAGTGCGTTACAAACGATGAAAAGGAATTTCCATCGAAATGATAAAAATTCATTTTCGGGCAGCCTGTTATACATCGAATGAACAGCTACAGGAATTCGAGTTAAAACCAATAAATGAACCAAAAAAGACAGAAATGATTAATGACACCGGAAATTGGACGGATCCTTTATTTGGGTTATCCATGAAAAAACATTTTTTTATGCATAAAATATCATTTTAATTATAAATATGAGTTGAGTTGGCTCGTCTCACAAGGGACCTACTCATACTATACTATACGATTATAGAATACGAGAGAGGTCTAGAGTAACTACACTAATTTAAGATCATGGTATAATTTTTGATAAACCAAAAGCACCCTTGCAAAATTCCAAAAACACTTCATCTTAATTTAATAAAAAAATCTCATAAGAACCTATTTTGATCAATTTTTTTTATTTATCGATATCTATCATATCTAACAAAATATTTTCAAATTTTTAAGTGATTACATCCTATTTAGCATAAAAAATATTATAAAAAAATATTTTTAAAATTTCTATTTTGATATCATATATAAGAGTTTACACAAATATAATATTTTTGGATTTTTATTTTTACAATAAATTTTTTTAAAAGAAAAGCTATACAATAATATTGAGTATCTAACGTTATAAAATAATTATTTATGATAATTTCAAGTAAAAGGAAAAAAAATATCCGATTTGTAAAAGAATATTTCAATAAATATTAGAATTGTCAAAATAGATTGGATTTGCCATATCGACCCGTACGCAACGCAAAGATGATGGGTTGGATTAGTAATTTGACACTTCGCTCGATTGACGGGCTGACCCAACTTGTCCAGCCGAACTGCAGGTTTTGGTAGTTCACGGGCCGGTCCGTCACTTTTGTCGGTTTTGACTCGATCTAATAAATATTTTTGTATCGTTAAAACTATCTATTCATTCGTAACAAATTAATATTTTCTCAGTCTCTCCGCTCCTTAGCATGAAGAAACAACAAAACGATACATGTGAGATTCCACGCGATGTATTAGAAAACATCCTCTCCAGACTACCCGTCAAGTCTCTTCTCCGGTTTAAAACCGTCTCCAAATCTTGGAACGCCGTGATCGAAGATCCCGGATTCGCCCGAACTCACTCCAAACAATCAAATATCTCGAATTCCCAATGCTTCTTTACCGATTATGATCGTGACGCCGCATACAGTTTGATTAGGTATGATGGCCATGAGTTTTACAGGGAATCTATCGGCCGATTCCAGTTGGAAGAAAACACACGTGCCTTCTTTTTATGCGGCTGTGAAGGGATACTTGTGTTCAAGTACAATACTTATAATAGAGAGACCGAGACTACCTGCGAGATGATGTTTTTGCTGCTGAATCCATTCACGAGAAATCTCTCGACTCTTTCTTGTCCGTACGACGTTGAAAAAAATACCAAACGTATATGTGATTCGGAAGGTTACGGGCTTTGCTTAGACAAATACGAAGATGATTACAAGTTTGTAGCTGTTTTAGGAGGCGGAAAAATATACTTGGTGTATTCCTTTAGAAACGAGAGTTGGGTCGAGAGACGAAGCGAAGTGGGACGATGCGTGTCTCGCGAGGGGACTTATGTGAATGGAGTTGTGTACTGGCTTGTTTCAACTGGTGGAATTGTATATTTCGATCCCAAAGATGACTTGTTAAAGAAACTGCATGCAGTACCCTACCAGGATTTGAAGCATGAAAGGTTTCATTTGACAAACTTGAGAGGGAATTTGTGTCTTTTCGCTTGTGATTTAAAGTATGTGTTTGAGATATGGTTGCTCAAAGAAGACCAACACCGTAAACGTTGGACGAAGATTGCGACCGTGGATAACGAGCGACCGAAATATTACGACCCCGAGTTCTTTTGCGCTTATGGTCTATTGTACTTGAGTGTAAACAAGCTCGTGTTTCTGAATCGATGCGGCACGAGATACGCTGTTTATCATCCCGACAGAAAAACATTTGGCGAAATTAAAAACTTTCCGTGGGGCACAAGGATGGTTGGATTCCCATGCTTGGAGAGTTTACATTTTCCAGCCATCCGGAGAGAACGACGACTGCATTGGGATCAATTTTCTTTTTCTTCGGTTTCGGTTAAACTCATTTTTTACATAACTTTTTTCACTTTTTGGTATGGGAAAATAAGTTTTTTAGACCATTAACTTTGCCCCTTTGGGTTTTGGTCAATTAACTTTTTGGATGTTAGTTTTGATACACTAACTTTGCATTTTCAATGTTTTTTTGGTCCAACTGCATGCGTGTCAGCTTCTGATTGGTTCACTTCATCATTTTGGACCAATCAGAATTTGACACGTATGCAGTTGGAGCAAAAAACACTGAAAATACAAAGTTAGTGTACCAAAACCCACATCGAAAAAGTTAATGGACCAAAACCAAAACATGCACAAGTTAATGGACCAAAAAACTTATTTTTTTTCCTTTTGGTATCATAGTTTTAATTTTTTTTTCTATTAAGAATATGCCATAGGCAAGGAATTTTTATTTTTTGGATTTTTTTGATGAAGTGGAATAATAATAAATAAAAGGCATTAGCTTGAATTTAATAGGTTTTTTTATATGAATTTGATGAGCATTGGATCTTTATTGGTATGATATATAACTAGCTCATCTAGAACCAAAGTCCCAAGTATGGGATGACGTCACGAGTTCGTGACTCAATTATGTGAATATCTCACCTTATTTTGATCCTATTTTGGATTTTAATCATGTAATTTTTCAACGTTTGACTATCATCCAATAATTTGGATTTTTTTTCAAATCTTTGCACAAAATCAATAAATCTAATGAATATTGCTTATTTGACATCGATACTCAACTACTTGGTTTATGGGGTGAATATAAGTCTTTTATTACATTACATATATTAAAATCTAACTAAGCAAAATGAAAAGTTTTTACCTCTCATTTTAAAATATTGGCGGCGTTGTTATGCTTTATTCTTTGTCTTTATTTTTTCTTGGACGGATTTTAATATGTGTAACATATATGCTGTATTTTCATGAACACATAAGAGATAATTGATGTCAAATAAGCAATATTTGATGACACTCTTTCTTTTTAAATCTTCAACCTTATCTTAGTCTATATTTTAAAATTCAATCATATTTTTATCTATTTTAAAATTTTGATAATCCATTAGTACTCATCTAAACAAATGTTAAAAAATTATTGAAATAACAAAAATTATGTTGTTTAAACAAATATTTTAATTGTATAAGCAATGGACAAAAACTTTTATGAGACGGTCTCAAGGGTCATTTTTTGAGACGGCTCTCTTATATGGGCTATCCAATAAAAAGTATTATATTTTATGCCAAAAATAATACTTATTATTATAAATATGGGTAGGGTTGACCCGTCTCACGGAAGTGATACTCCAAGCAATGTGTACAAATAGACAATATTATAAAATTTAGATAGAGATTAATAGATATCTCAATTCTTCTATAGACTCTCACTGTATCCTACAAATAAGAGGTTATTAATTAAATAAATTTTGAAATCATTATCTGAACTAGCTTTTCTATCTTTTCGTGTTAAATTTATGGCCATTTTAAATTTTACTCATGATTATTAAGTTAAAAAATCTAAAATCATTATTAATTATGTTACCACAAGAAAAATGCTTATTAGAGACCGAAAAATTCCACCGTCCGGCTCATGCGTGTGGATTGCTGCTTCAAGTGAGGGTTGCATTATTATAAAGGTATATTTTTAGAATTTACAAGTTTTTTATCACGAATTTACAGGTTTACGTTTTGGTAATTGGTAATTTACAAATAATTTAATTAGTTATTTTTCCAAATAAAGAATATTTCAATAAATATCATTGTATTTATATGAACCAGATAACAATGGATTCAAATTGTACAGAGTCAACACTTATATAAAAAGATCAACCAGATTACATCGGATTAATTCAGTTTGATTAATTCGAAATTAAAATTAGATTTTAGTTTTAGAAAAATTCTCTTAATATGATCAAATCAATTTGGTTCGCTTTCAGTTTAAATAAAAATAAAAATCGGTCTAATTATAAATAATTAAAATTTGATTTTTTTATTATACTTTGCATATATTTTTCATATTGATTTATTTTCTCCAATTGAAAAGTTTAAACTCCTCAGCATGAAGAAGCAGCAGAACGTACACACATGATGTAGTAGAAAACATCCTCTCAAGATTACCCGTCAAGTTTCTTCTCCGGTTTAAAATTAAACCGTCTGCAAATCATCGCAATGCTTCTTTGCCGACGTCTAGGTTGACATACAGTTTGATCAACTTTTACGTGGAATCCATCGTGCGTTTTCCGTTGAAAGAGTACAAGTATGCGTTTTCTGTTTAAAGCAAGTACGGTGGCCGTAATTGTAAACGTTGGATGAAGATTGCGACGGTGGATAACGAGCGACCAAAAGAGTACGACCCAGAGTTCTTTTTCGTTGATAGTCGATCCATTGATTCCATTCTACTTGACGAGTGAAAACAAGCTTGTGTTTTCGAAAAATTTGGTGAAATTAACAACTTTCCGTTGGGATGATTGGATTCCCATGCTTGGAGAGTACTTTACATTTTCCAGCCATCCGGACCATGATTCTTTTCTCGGTTTTAATCATATTTTCATGAGAACTTTCGTTTTGAAGCTTGATTTTAATAGGTTTATATGAAATTGATGAACAATGAATCTTTACTATAAATTATAATAATTAAGATGGTTTATTTACGTTGTTTAACATGATGGTTGCGTTTTTTTATTTTTATTTTTATTTTTATAGAAATAGGGGAAATTATGATTTTGATCATGTTTCACATTTAGTTATGTAACTTCTAAAAATTTGATTATCATTTTGTAACTTGAATTTTTTTCTTGTTTGCTCAAAATCAATAACGAATAATATTACTTATTTGACATCAATGTTTTTCTTTGTGGTTCACGTGATAATAATAAATTAAAACCTATATATAATACTAATTATTTACCTACGCAAAATGAAACGTGTTTCACTGTCATTTTAAAGGGTAATGCTACATGTACACGGAAGGTTACACGTTGGGTAATACAATGCACTTGAAATTACATGATTATCCTTGCACTTTATTTGGAAAAAAATCTTTCAAAAATGCATGTAGGATAATTTCAAGTGCATTGTGTAACCCAACGTGTAACTCTCCGTGTACACGTAGCATTATCCCATTTTAAAATGATGGACGTCGTTGTGATTTATACTTTCCCTTTATTTTTTTTTGAATGATTATATGAGGGTGTGTTCAATCAGACATTTGTATGCTCTATAAAATTTTAATGGTATTCAAAACAGACTTCTGTGGAGTTTTAAAAAGTCGAGTCTTATTTAACTTTGACATTTAAATTTTTTTTGTGATTTTTATTTATGATGTATGCCATGATTCTAATATTCATAATAATGAAAGATTACCCAAAAAACTACAAGGCAACTTAAATTCTTAAAAAATCGTATAACAAACATGATAAAAAAAATAAAATAAAAATTAAGTAATAATAAATTTTTAAAATTATTACATTGCATATAGGGAAATCGCAAATTTATATTGGCCATAGAATTGAAAGTAATAATAATTTTGTAATAAATAAAATTAAAATTTTATAACTCTTTGAATAAAATTGATTATTTAACTTTTTTTAGTACAAGGATATATTTTTTTTCAATATATATATTTGATAGAAAAATCTTGCAATGTTATACATCTATACCCATTATAATTTTATGAATATATGTGAGTTTGTCTATCTTTTTATGAATAAAAAATGATAAATCTACCACCAAGATAATTTTATGAATAAAAATTGATTTTTTAACTTTTTTTTAGAATTTCCAGTTATTCTATAAACAATCGTATTTTCATTCAAAAATTATATTAACGACAATAAATAATATCTTTAAATTTTATTTCACATGAAGACACACACACACACACAAATATATATATATATATATATATATATATATGTATATATATATATATAGTTTCTTTCAAGTGCCCACCTATCATGCCCTACCATGTCCACCAATGATGTGGCACTATTCTATTGGATGTGATAAAGATGTGGTCCAATAGAATAGTGTCACATCATTGGTGGGCATGGTAGTGGGCACTTGAAAGAAACTCAAACACATATATTATAAATTCAAACACAAGATCACTGATTTCATAAAATGACACATTTTTAAAAATTTATGAATATACAGAGAAGCTCACATATATTTTTTTTAGAACAAAATCTTGCAATGTTTATGAAAGAAATCAATGCAAAGTAATAATAAACTAATTTCTATTTTGCACACGAGCCATCAAAGATCTTGATTTGAAGCTGTATTTTTAGAACCGGGCCGGATTGGCCGGTATGATCGGGAACCGGTCGCCGGTCCGGTCCAGTTCACTTCCAAAAACCGAAAAACCGGTTCAACCGGTCAACAACTGGTTGAATTGGTAAAGAACCGAAAAACTGGTTGAACCGGTTTTCCGAATTTTTTTTTATTTTTTCGAAAATTTAATTTTTTTTATTTTTAAAACTTTAAATTTAATATTTTTTTATATATATACATGTTTATTTGTACTCCATTAAAAATATTATTTTAATAATAATAATAGATTTTTAAATTAAATAATTTATTATTTAAATAATGTATAACAATAATTGATATTTTGAATATATTTACATATTTATTTAGTTTTCAAACTATGGTAATATATATATTTTTGTCTATTTAGGCACGTTTTTGAGTTTTTAAAATTCAAAATATATTATTTATTATATTATATTATATAAACGGATTTTCGGTTGGACCGTTCGGTTAAAATGATCCGATCGATTAGACCGTTTTTTTAGGTAGACCGGTTCGATCACCGATCCGGTTATGAAAACACGGATTTGAAGGTAATGAATCTCTTTTCACCATTTATTCATTTTAATTTCCATTTCTTAGTAGTGAAGAAATACTAGAAATATTCGTAGTGTAGTTTCTGCATTTTGTCTCAATGTAGAAAACTACATGGTGGCATCCATAACCTTCTTGAGTATTCAAGCAATTCCTTGAAGACAATGGATTGTTCGAGAATTTGAGAAAGGACATGAAGATTCTACCTTCGTGCAGAAGAACCTAGAACATTACTGACAAGTCATGATGATTCTAGATCCATGGGCCTAGAACATGGGGGTGGAACATGAATAGAAGCATAATCTAGAATGATATGTTGTCTAGATTTATATAGAAGAATCTAGATGATAGAGAACTTGTATATATAGAGGTGTAGGAGTTGATTTGCCACCAAATAACTCAAGAATCAATCAGGAAAAATGATTAATTAATTGTTCACTCAACCAAGTGTACGTTCTCTCTACAAATTCTCTATACCACTTGTGCTATTTTATACACTTAACCACCAAAATCGTTTTCTAAAATTATTTTGATAGTACTAGCAGGGTGGAGCTGAGAGTCAAAGGCCACACTTGAACTTGAAAAGCTAAGTCCCAAGATTGTTTTCTAAAGCTGTTTTATATGATTTTCTGATTAATAATATGAGTACAAAATAATCATATTTATACACAATATTTGATAGCTCAACAGCCCAACGATGAGTAGCAGCGGGTGGACCGATCGATCCCGCTAATTCATCTTAACATTTAATTTGAAAAAAAATTGAATAAAAAAAAACTAGAACCAAAGCTCTACAAATATATCCAAATGGTTTGAAAAATTAACTTAACTATCGTTTAAAAAAAAGAATAAGCAAAAGTTTAACTAATAGGAAGACTTTAAGAACATCGGCGGAAGCAAGAAACAACTGCGACTGAGCATCTCTTCGTCCACTCTTCTGACGAAGCTTCGAATCGTTTCCTTGCTTGGTTCCTTATCCCAATCTCCCAGTTAATCATTGTGTAGGTTACTACCTGAAAAAAGACTCCTGGTTTTTTTTTTTCCAGTAATCCGATCATCGATGAAATACTGGTCGATGTTCGTTATTATTTGGATTTTTATGGTATTATTTTTCGGGGCGTTTTTGGATCCACTCTCAATTATCTGAATCCGTGTAGCATTGTCATGAGGCTCGAAGAAGATGGCGTATTCCGGCATTGGAGTGTTGTCGGACTTTATTGTCGGATGGGAACCAGTATGATTTTTGCTTCTGTCTTTGTACTTGTATTCGTAGAATTTTTTATTTAATTTTTGTATATGATTTTTTGAATAGTTGCAGAAATTGAGATTTTCTTTTGCTTTTATTACTAGCTATTTCTCAAGAGTTTATTTTGGGTTTAATAAAAGTTTGAATTGTCAAAAAAGAGTTTCAAACTCCTGCGACGTTCATAGAAATGTTTTTAAAACCGGACCAGACCCGTGACTGGTTCGCGGTCGATCAAACCGGTCACGGGTCCGGTCCGAACCAAGACTAAAAACCGTTATTACGGTTAAACCTCCAGGAACCAGTAAATTTCAGTCAAGAACCGGTCGGATCGGATTTAAACCGGTGAACCAGTTTACAACGGTCCGACAGCTCACATTTTTTAAATAAAATTTTAGGCAGTTCGGTTTTAATGTGCACGTGGTCTTCGGCAGTTGTCAGCCCCACCAATCAAAAAGTTACACATCCACAGTTACTAATTTCATATTTCAAAATCTTTCGACCTTATCGAATTTTTTCTTTCCCACAAAATTTGCTTGCTCTTAGATACATTAACAACTTTGCTCTTATCAATTTATGCGAAATTTGTCAATGATTTTTTAAAAAATTTGATTATTTCTAAAAAATATTATTTTCTATATTTAAAATGTAAAAATTTTATTTGTGGATATATATATATATTATTTGGTTTTGAAAATTGTTAAAAATATTATTTTGTTTTCAAATTCTGAGACGTAGAAAGATAATATATTGATTTAAAACTAAATTTATTTTAAAAAAACACGATGAAGTGAAAATTGGATATTTCAAACGGGGATGGGAACGGGGACAATGATTTATTATGCACAGGTTCGGGGATCCACCCCCATCCCCGTCCCATTTTCATATCTACAGCGGTGATGGGGACGAGGATGGGGGTTTAATACCTAGAGGTTATGTATCATCTTTTATTTTGGAATGCCGAGAGGCGCATTTTCTTCCTCCATGACACCAGCGATTGTGTGGAATTCAAATATATGAGGACTAATTCTGATCTCTTCAATTAACTGGAAAATGTAGCTCCTTTCGTTTTTGGCTCAAAGTGGAATGGAAAGATGAATTTGTCATTTCTGAATAACGTCAGACTTTATAGATACTATAAAGTTGGCAGTCTTTGTGATTTTTTAAAAGTCATGCGTAACAAATTGAATCATTACAGAGAGTTTCCTACAGAAATTTAGGTATTAACTCGCGATACAGACCACTACTGTAGTTCTTGGTAAAATGAAGAAAAACACTTTAGGTTTAGAGGGTGTGTCAAATATGCCATGACATATTTTTTAAATAAAAATTTCATCTTATTCTAGGTGTTGAAACCTTTCATGTAATACTGATTTAAGTTTCCCATAAATATATATTATTTCATACCATGAAATAATAGTGAAATTTGTGTAGATTTACATGACAGAAATGATCTCGATGGTGTTCTTCCCTCGATTGTATCTAATCAAAATTGTAGGGAATCCCATGAGCGCACGTTCTAAAAGGAAGAGACCTCGCAAATCTGGGACGAACATAATTTACAATGGGGAGCAAGAAAAATAAAATGAGGTTAACTTCAGTAATGGTGAGAGGAGTATTAATTTCTTGGAGGACTTTAACGAGTCAATTTCTTGCAGCACTGGTGAACGGAATATTGGTAAATTATTTGTTTCCGATAAGAGATCGCAAAGGGTGGTAATGGAACAATTGTATTCGAAGAAAATCATCAAGCTCGTGCAGTTGTTGTGAAGCGTCCTGTAAAGGCATATGATGATATGGCCTCCCAAGAAATTCAAAATCTTATTCTCTCTGACGTACGTCAAAATATTGTTAGATGGTATGGAGTTGAACAAGATCAAGACTTTGTATCTCTTTCTTTGGAGCGTTGTAATTTAAGCTTAAATGATCTTATTCTCATGCTCTCAAAGTCTACAAATATTGCAAAAGAATTTAAAAATCAACTCGATCATCGGAAAACCCTTTGCAAGACGTTAACTTGTGGAACTTAGATGGTAGTCCTTGACCTTCGTTATTGAATTTGATGAGGTCAACTTATTTTGTATGCTTTGGATTCTTAGAAAGTACTTGTGAATAAAATCTTTGATTTTAGAATAATCTAAAACATTTTGATACAGAGGTGACTGTTTTACTTCTATCATAGAAATGTTGTATCTGGAATTGTTAATCTACATGAATTGGGAATTGTTCACCACGATCTAAAACCTCAAATTGTTTTAATAGACGGCAAAAAAGGATCTCTCTATGCAAAGCTTTCGGACATGGGTATTAGCAAACGCCTACTTGGAGATGCATCTTCCTTCAATCATGCTACATGTCACTACAAGAAAAATGCACAAACACAACCCCTAAAAGACAACACTTTTAGTGAAAAGTGTTGTAATTTTTTGAAAGACAACGCTTTTAGTAAAAAGCGTTGTCGTTATATGTTTTTTATTTAAGAAAGACAACGCTTTATTTACAAAGCGTTGTGGAATAGACTTTTTTTGGGGTCAAAGACAACGCTTTTAAAAGCGTTGTCTATTAGCGTTTTTTTTCATGTATAACAACACTTTTTAAATAGTGTTGTAGAAAATCTATTATTTTTATTTAAAATAAATAATATTACCCAGATCCCCAAATCAAACGCTTCCCGATTCCTTCTCTTCTCGCGTCTGATCCCTAGCCTTTCTCCTTTTCTCTCTTTCAATTGAAAATCCCATGTCAATTTTTGCTCGATTCTTAGACGAATTTTGAAGTGATCTCCGACAAGCCTTCTCCAAGAGCTCTAAATTTGCAATCGATTTCCTCGGCTTCTTTTATTTCTTGAGGGAACAACCACCAGTGAAAGAGCTCTAATTTCCTTCCAACTTGGGTTTATATGCGTATACCCTCACGGGACTCACCTCCAAGAGTCGCGAATCCTACGCAAGTGCTGGCAAGAATTTGGTGAGTAGAATGCCTTCTATCTGTTTGAGAATTTTACTCTTGTCGCATTTTAATGAGTATTTTTGTTTGTTTATTTGCCATTGTTTCTCTTTGGAGAATTGGTTTCCTCAAAGTATGTGGAAACTTTTATCGTATTTTGTTCCCTTTGATTTTGTATTCTAAAATCTGGCATTTTTCAGTGAGTGTATTGCAGGCTTCGTACAAAACTATGTTATCTATTCGTCCCAAATCCCCAAATCAGACTTCTCCCCCTTCTCGATTACTTCTCCCCCTTCTCGATTACGATCCCTTTCTCTCCTTCTTGATTTATAAAATTTTGTGTCTCACTGTTTATGAACAATCCTGTTTCGCCTTTTTGATTTCCTTTGTTGTTGTAGAGTAGGTGTTTGTGGGTTGCAGGGAAAATAATTTATTTCCTTGATCTTTTTTAGATAAATTCTCTCGATTGTTTCATTATTTAGTGAATGCTTGTTGCAATTGATTACTCGAGTTTCTTGGCCAACCTCGGATGAAAGATTGTTGCTTCACACTTTGTTTTGGACGTTTTGGAGATTGTATGAGCATCTGTCCCTCTTAAGTAGATAGATAGATTTTGTTATCTTGACAAACTAAATCCCCCATTGGTTGTCAATGGAAGTTTATTCTTACAATCACTACATGTATGAATTTATTCACTATAAATATAATCCCAAGTCCACGTTTTCATCTGCCTTTTCTTGCTGTGATAGTGTGATGTGGTTGCTGCCAATTTTTTTTTTTTTTATATTTTCTCGTCAAAGTTTATGTATTTACCAAAACTTTAGCAATTTTTCGAGGAAGCTTTGATATTCCAATCATTTATGATAACCAACCTGTATAATATTTGGGAAGACAGGGCAGTGATTACAGCAAATAAACTACATAAATTTTTGTTCTTCAGAGAAATAATACAATTACTTTAAGTTGCATTGACCTCTATTTGACATTATAAGATTGTGTTTGAGATTGTTTCTAGGATGCATTTTTTAAATTTTCCTTCACAGAATTTCAAAATTCTATAATGGAAGAACAGAAAGCAGTTCCTGGAAGCAAATCCCAGACACTACTTTAATCCAGGGAAACATGGCTGTGATTACATCAAAAATTTATTAATATAGAAACTGAGATTATGATTTTGTATTGGTATATTCTGTTGGTTTTCTTGAATCCATATGATTATAGAATCAATTTTCGTAAAGAAAAAAAATTAATGAAAAACTGTTGTTAACACTTGGCTTCCCAAAATTGTAGAGCCAAAGGGGCGTCCACTAGCTTTGTTGAGACCGAGTGCTCCACTTAGTATAGCATTGAATTTATTAATTCAAGGTAGTCAGTAAACTTTAGAATTGCGAGTTCTATGGAAAAATGGAGATCCCCTTAAATGGGTCCATGTCCTTCAATCATTGCATTTATTCAATCTTTTATTAGAAGCATGTGAGACTTGATTTTGTTCCATGGTAGTAGCTTGAATATCCAGTAAATTATTTACTTATTTGTGATGAATTTATCTTTTTATGAACCTGGACCATTCAAAGTGAATTCTCTTAAACTGAGTTTTCCAAATGGCTGAGAAGGAATGAGTAAACATAAATGTGACTTCTTTTTGGAATTTTTCAATCTGACTTATCACTTTAACTGTTGATTTTTTTTCTTTATGATGTCCACTCATTTATATCCATGATTTTCTGTATGAATTCTTGTCTCAAAACCATATTCTTTTTCTGCAGAAAAGTCATATTTATACATCAGGAGCTTCATGTACTAATATTGTCGTAATCAGAGGAGCTCTTCGTGCTAAAAAACCAGAGCTGCTCACTGTCATATTGCCGCAGAATTTGAAAAAGCAACCCCCAGAAAGTCAAGAGTTACTGAATCTGCATTTTCTTTGGTAAGAATTGAGGATTGATTGTCATTGGAATTATCAAAACCACAAGGTTTGCTATAGCTAAAGTTTCATATACATTTTTGTTTAAAATATATGTTCCCACTATGCAAAATATCAATCTACTGCTCTAAGATGCCTTCATATGTCTCAGATTCTTCACCCTTTCATGAGTTTATGTGCCTAGAAAGATGGTCTAGAAAAACTTGTACAACAGATGATAATGATGCAATGATTTATGGATTTCCAGGTACAAAATGTGATAGAAAAACCACACAACGATCATCTTCCATTGATAGAGGCCAGCAGGTATGCTTGTTTTGATTTTGAGGAAGCACGCGTAATTTCCCATTGTCCTATTTCTTATTTCCATATGGAGATTAAAATTTAAAGGAGCATCATTAGAAATCAATTTTGATGATTAACTTAATGTCGTGGGTTTGATTCAAGTTGGTTTAAATTATGATTTCTTTTCCATTAACATATAATTTTTTTTTGTTTGCATGGGTTGACATTAACTTTTCCATTAACTTTTGTGTTTAAGAGATCTTTCTGTTGATTTAAAATATGAAATTCAAGAAGGTACCCTTCTGTTTAGACATTATATTTCTTCCAATATTTGGCGATTCTGTAGCCAACTCTATGAACTGCTTTATCTTGTTGCTGACCATTAAGCTGACTATTAAAATTATTTTTTAATTCTTTATTTTGTAGTTTAAATGTGGATGCTTATTTATTTTCTGGTTCATGCTGACATGATAAAAACCGTAGAATATATTATGCCTGAACATGCAAGGCAACTGTTTTAAATTGGCATAACAGCCTTTTTGTTTTTTTTTTGGTGATGATCTTTGAGTTATACCTCATTTTTCTCACCAAATTACTACCAACTCCAGCTGATGGCTATTCTAGTTAATGTTTGGCTAACCTATGTAATTATTTGTTTTCTATTTAAATGAATATGCTGCTCAATTGGTGAAACAGAAGATGGATTATTTTTTTTGCGTTCCCTGAAATTGCCAATGATATGTATAAAAATCAGAATCAAAAAATACTAAAGCTCTTTAAGAAGTTCCCTGAAATTGCCAATGATGTGCTTTGCGTCCCCTGAAATTGACAAAGAATGGATGCCAAAGTCTTGGTTATCATCAGCTTGAAAATATACATATTAACATTATATATTTTATTCTCTATAGTGTTACTTACTAAAAGAATGGACAAAGAATGGATGTCAATGTAGTGACCCTTACCCGGATCACCTACTAAACAGAACTTATGCATGCAATTAACTTAATTAAACAGATATTAGAATAAAACTGCGGAATCCAAAAACATTATACAATCCCAAGTAAAGGAATCTGTAATTATCCAATAATATACAACCAAATCGAATAGTTGTATAAACCCAAACAACAGTAATAAAACCTAGACGAAGCTCCAGCTGGTCAACCACTGACTAGCCCTTCCTGGATCCACCCTCCTCGTCCAATCGCAAACCTGCCCCATGAAATGGGGTGTCCAAAAAATACAGAGTACGAAACGTGAGCATAAAACGCTCAGTACGAGAGTATGAGTATACATGCATGCAAAGTGAACTCCCTATAGACTCGAGGTCAAGGATTAGATAACAGAGACAGACCGGGCCCTGGTATGTAGCACGCTGTGCCGTCGCTTCAGGAGGTGGCTCCCATACCGAGATAACCGTGGATACGCCGGACCCAAATCGATGGAAGTCCATCCACTAACAGGATAGGGTACAACCCTACTAACAGACATCTCGAAGGAGATACAGCAAGATGCAAATGAATGCAGCATAATATCATGGCATATAAATCATGCAGTCACATAATACATGCATACTCAGTCAGGATATCTCGAACAGTACTTTCGTACCTCAAAACAGTGCAAGCTCTACCAACTCTAGGTCCACGCCTATAGTCTGCTCTACACTTCGTCCGTCGTTAGCCCTTTGATGTCGATGCCTCCAGAACTTGGGCACGACTCCGCTACGACTACCGAACGCCCCGCCGACCTCCGGACCAAGCCTAAGAAGACTAGAACAGCTCCAAAAGACTAGAATCGAAAGGAGAACTCGGAATTGGCAATTGAAAGTGAAGCCTCGGCCTTCTATTTATAGACAACGATCGGAACTTCCGATCCTTGATCGGAACGTCCGAACCCCGATCGGAACGTTCGATCCTGTCATCGGAGCTTCCGAAGATCCTGATCTGCCACGTGTCAAAATATCACTTGTTGACTCCGGATAGGGGTGATCGGAGCCTCCGGTCCTGATCGGAGCTTCCGATCCAACCACACGTCATGCCTGACGTAATAACATCGGTGCCTCCGATCGCTCATCGGAGCTTCCGATCCTGTTCGGAGCTTCCGATCGTGCCTTCGGAGCATCCGATCCGTCCAATACCCAATTCAATTAATTAGCATTAATCCTTTAATTACTCAATTAGGGTACGGGCTACTACATTCTCCCCCACTTAAGATATTTCGTCCTCGAAATTAGATCTTAAGTACCGAATGCAAATACAGAAATCAGGAACATTCTTTATTCAAATCAAACGTTTACAGAGTTTGCAACTGAATACAACTTAGAGAATGAAATCAAAACAACTCAGGATGGTCTTTACGCATCCTGTCCTCAAGCTCCCAAGTAGCTTCCTCAGTGCCTCGGCGCTGCCACTGAACTAAAACCAAAGGAATGACTTTGTTCCGTAAAACCTTATCCTTATAATCCAGGATACGAAGAGGTTTCTCAACATAAGTCAAATCCTTGTCTACCTGAATCTCAGATCGCTGCAGAATATGAGATTCATCCGCCACATACCGTCGCAACAGGGATACGTGGAACACGTCGTGAATGCTGGATAGATGCGGTGGCAACGCTAGTCGATAAGCCAAATCGCCAATACTCTCCAAGATCTCAAACGGACCGATAAATCTGGGAGACAACTTGCCCTTAAGGCCAAATCTGAGAATCTTGCGGAAAGGTGACACTCTCAGAAACACTTTCTCCCCGACCTCGAACTGCAAAGGCCTACGCTTGATATTAGCATAACTGGCCTGACGATCCTGTGCAGTCTTAATCCGTTTCTTGATCTGATCAACAATGTCTATCGCCTGTTGGATAAACTCCGGTCCTTCAGCCTGTCTCTCCCCCACTTCTTCCCAGAAGAGTGGAGTACGACAACGTCGCCCATACAACGCTTCAAAAGGTGCCATCCCAATACTAGTGTGATAACTGTTGTTGTAAGCGAACTCGATCAACGGCAAATGATCCTGCCAGGCTGAACCAAAATCCATGACGCACGCTCTAAGCATATCCTCTAACGTACGGATAGTGCGCTCTGACTGACCATCAGTCTCCGGATGATAGGCTGTACTCAAACTGAGAGTAGTACCCATCGCAAGCTGAACACTCCCCCAGAATCTAGAAGTAAACCTGGGGTCTCGATCGCTGACAATGCTCACAGGCACTCCATGAAGTCGAACGATCTCCTGAATATACATCCGTGCCATGCGATCCACAAAGTACTCTCGGCTATAGGCAATGAAATGCGCTGACTTGGTGAGTCGGTCCACCACCACCCAGATAGCATCACAGTTCCTCGGGGATACCGGCAAATGGGTCACAAAGTCCATAGTGATAAACTCCCATTTCCATTCAGGAATAGGCAGACTGTGAAGCAATCCTCCAGGTCGTCGGTGCTCTGCCTTGACCTGTTGACACACCAAAAATCTCGAAACAAACTGATAAACACTGCGTTTCATTCCCTTCCACCAGAAACGAGTACGTAGATCCTTGTACATCTTGTTGCTCCCAGGATGAATACTCAACTTAGTGCGGTGTGCCTGAGATAAAATCTCCTCTCTCAACTCTTCATCCTGTGGAATCACAAGCCTACCAGACAAACACAGAAAGCCATCTGACTGATAATGAAATCCAGACGAGCTACCCTCGTTAGCTAGACGAGCTAAACGCTGGGTCTTTGAATCAGACATCTGAGCATCTCGGATCCGCGAATGCAAGGCTGGCTCAG
Source organism: Henckelia pumila (assembly GCF_033568475.1). Classification (NCBI taxonomy): domain Eukaryota; kingdom Viridiplantae; phylum Streptophyta; class Magnoliopsida; order Lamiales; family Gesneriaceae; genus Henckelia; species Henckelia pumila. The sequence goes on along the minus strand of NC_133123.1, from coordinate 40,034,697 downwards.
ATAATATCGCAAACATCTGGATACTCTGCATACCTTTCTTATGTTTGAAGGTAAAACCTGAAGTACAACAGTCACTGATCGCACTAGACATCGAACAAGTTTGAAGTGCGGATAGTCGCACCTTGCGACTCAAAGCATCAGCGGTGAGATTAGCAGCTCCCGGATGGTACTTAATCTCGCAATCATAGTCCTTAAGCAAGTCCATCCAACGTCTCTGCCTCATGTTCAACTCCGCCTGAGTGAACAAATACTTGAGACTCTTATGGTCGGTGAAGATCTCAAATTTCTCGCCATACAGATAATGACGCCAGATCTTAAAAGCGAACACAATGGCTGCTAACTCCAAATCATGGACTGGGTAGTTGTCCTCGTGAAGCTTCAACTGTCTAGAAGCGTATGCGATCACATGCCCATTCTGAGTCAGGACACAACCTAACCCCTGAAGAGAAGCATCCGTGTAAACTACATACCCTCCAGATCCTGACGGTAATGCCAACACTGGCGCAGAAGTCAGCCGCCGTCGAAGCTCACGGAAATTCTCCTCGCACTCGGAGGACCACTCGAAATCCACACCCTTGCGGGTAAGCTGCGTCAACGGTCGAGCTAACTGAGAGAAGTTCAAAATAAAGCGACGATAATACCCTGCTAGACCCAGAAAACTACGGATCTCAGCAACTGTCGTCGGACGCGACCAATTAAGTACCGCTTCAATCTTGCTTGGGTCAACAGAAATTCCCTCCCTGGATATGATATGGCCAAGAAAAACCACTCTATCCATCCAGAACTCACACTTGCTCAGCTTGGCGTACAATTGCTCATCTCGAAGAGTCTGCAGTACCAACCGCAAGTAAGAAACATGCTCTTCCGTATTACGCGAATAAACCAGGATGTCGTCAATGAAGACCACGACAAACTTGTCCAAATACTCCCTGAAGACACGGTTCATCAGATCCATGAATATAGCCGGCGCATTAGTCAAACCAAATGGCATCACTAGGAACTCGTAATGCCCATAGCGAGTACGGAATGCAGTCTTGGCTACGTCCTGATCACGGACTCTCAACTGATGATACCCAGATCTCAAGTCAATCTTGGAGTAAATTGACGTGCCCTGCAGCTGGTCAAACAAGTCATCAATACGAGGCAACGGATACTTGTTCTTCACAGTGACTCGATTTAGCTGCCGATAGTCAATGCACAGCCGCATCGACCCATCCTTCTTTTTTACGAAGAGAACAGGAGCTCCCCAAGGAGACACACTAGGACGAATGTACCCCTTGTCTAAAAGATCCTGTAGCTGATTCTTCAACTCACGCATCTCTGACGGAGCCAGACGATACGGTGCTCTAGAAATAGGCAAAGTACCCGGCATCAACTCTATGCCAAACTCGACTTCCCTAGCAGGAGGAAAACCCGGAATCTCATCAGGAAACACATCTGGAAATTCATCCACAACAGGAATGCTCTCTATCCCAATACTCTCAGCGGACAAATCAACTGCATAGATAAGGTAGCCTTCCCCGCCAGACTCTAGAGCTCGACAAGCTCTCAAAGCTGATACCAAAGGCATCGGGGGTCGCGCTCCCTCACCATAGAAAAACCAACTCTCACTCCCTTCCAGATGAAAGCGTACTAATCTCTGATAGCAGTCCACTGAAGCTCGATAGGTAGTCAGCACATCTATTCCCAGAATGCAATCAAAGTCGTCCATCGCCAGGACCATGAGATTCGCTAACAGAAAGTTCCCTTCGAACTCTAAAGGGCAACCCATCACTAGACGCTTAGCCAAAGCAGATTGGCCCGTCGGAGTAGAAACAGACATCACTACGTCTAGTGCAATGCATGGTAACTTATGCCTCTTAACAAAACGTGCAGAAATGAAGGAATGAGATGCACCAGTGTCAATAAGTACAAGAGCAGGTATACCATAAAGCAGAAATGTACCTGCGATGACTTTCTCATTCTCCTCCACAGCCTGATCATATCTCAGGGCAAACACCTGGCCAGAAGCTCGTGGCCTCAAATGAGAACTCCCAGCAGACTGTCCCTGCGACCTCTGCTGAACGGTGGCCTGGGAACCAGATCCTGAACCAGAACCAGAACCGCCTCCCCCAGACAGTGGACAATCCCTCCGGATATGACCAGTCTCTCCACAACGGAAACAAGCTCCAGAAGCTCTACGGCACTTGTCGGATGGATGGTTCTTCCCACAATTATCATACTTGTCCTTCTTACCGTAACGAACAACACCTCCAGAACCAGAGAAAGAAGAAGATCCAGACTTCTTGAAAGTTTGGGCACGGGGACCCAAAGAACTAGCAGGCCTCGACTGAGGGAAAGACCTGTTCCGCCGAATGCTGTCCTCTGCCTGATGACAACGGATCACCAAACCCTCGTAGGACATGTCGTCGCCAACCGCCACACGGTCATGGATCTCAGGGTTAAGGCCCTGAAGGAACAGATTATACTTCATCTCTGAGCTATCAGCAATCTCGGGGCAATAGGATAGCAGATCAAAGAACCTCTGCTGATACTCATCAATAGACATGGTTCCCTGTCGCAGACTCAGTAGCTCGCCTGCCTTCGACTGTCGGAGTGCAGGAGGAAAATACCGCTTTTGGAAAGCTGTGCGGAACTCGGCCCAGGTGGCCACTCCTCTCGCCGCAACAAAAGGTGCAGAAGTAAACCTCCACCACCTGCGCGCACGCCCATCCAGAAGATAGCCAAGGGTCTCCACCTTCTGCTCATCGGTGCATTGGAAAGTCTGAAAAGTCGTCTCCATGCGGTCTAACCAGTTCTCCGCATCCTCCGGAGACTCACCTCCAACTAAGGGCTTAGGACCCATAGCTAAGAATCGACGCACAGTGAAACGTTCGTCGTCATGGTGACGATGACGCCGTTCTCGACGAGGCTCCCGATCGGCATCACCCCAACGCCCACCAACACTGCCATGAGAACTTTGGTCGTCACGATTTGACATCTACAAAAATACCTCAAGATGAGACTAAATCCCAAGAAATCTTTTGCATGCTCTGATACCATAAATGTAGTGACCCTTACCCGGATCACCTACTAAACAGAACGTATGCATGCAATTAACTTAATTAAACAGATATTAGAATAAAACTGCGGAATCCAAAAACATTATACAATCCCAAGTAAAGGAATCTGTAATTATCCAATAATATACAACCAAATCGAATAGCTGTATAAACCCAAACAACAGTAATAAAACCTAGACGAAGCTCCAGCTGGTCAACCACTGACTAGCCCTTCCTGGATCCACCCTCCTCGTCCAATCGCAAACCTGCCCCATGAAATGGGGTGTCCAGAAAATACAGAGTACGAAACGTGAGCATAAAACGCTCAGTACGAGAGTATGAGTATACATGCATGCAAAGTGAACTCCCTATAGACTCGAGGTCAAGGATTAGATAACAGAGACAGACCGGGCCCTGGTATGTAGCACGCTGTGCCGTCGCTTCAGGAGGTGGCTCCCATACCGAGATAACCGTGGATACGCCGGACCCAAATCGATGGAAGTCCATCCACTAACAGGATAGGGTACAACCCTACTAACAGACATCTCGAAGGAGATACAGCAAGATGCAAATGAATGCAGCATAATATCATGGCATATAAATCATGCAGTCACATAATACATGCATACTCAGTCAGGATATCTCGAACAGTACTTTCGTACCTCAAAACAGTGCAAGCTCTACCAACTCTAGGTCCACGCCTATAGTCTGCTCTACACTTCGTCCGTCGTTAGCCCTTTGATGTCGATGCCTCCAGAACTTGGGCACGACTCCGCTACGACTACCGAACGCCCCGCCGACCTCCGGACCAAGCCTAAGAAGACTAGAACAGCTCCAAAAGACTAGAATCGAAAGGAGAACTCGGAATTGGCAATTGAAAGTGAAGCCTCGGCCTTCTATTTATAGACAACGATCGGAACTTCCGATCCTTGATCGGAACGTCCGAACCCCGATCGGAACGTTCGATCCTGTCATCGGAGCTTCCGAAGATCCTGATCTGCCACGTGTCAAAATATCACTTGTTGACTCCGAATAGGGGTGATCGGAGCCTCCGGTCCTGATCGGAGCTTCCGATCCAACCACACGTCATGCCTGACGTAATAACATCGGTGCCTCCGATCGCTCATCGGAGCTTCCGATCCTGTTCGGAGCTTCCGATCGTGCCTTCGGAGCATCCGATCCGTCCAATACCCAATTCAATTAATTAGCATTAATCCTTTAATTACTCAATTAGGGTACGGGCTACTACATTCTCCCCCACTTAAGATATTTCGTCCTCGAAATTAGATCTTAAGTACCAAATACAGAAATCAGGAACATTCTTTATTCAAATCAAACGTTTACAGAGTTTGCAACTGAATACAACTTAGAGAATGAAATCAAAACAACTCAGGATGGTCTTTACGCATCCTGTCCTCAAGCTCCCAAGTAGCTTCCTCAGTGCCTCGGCGCTGCCACTGAACTAAAACCAAAGGAATGACTTTGTTCCGTAAAACCTTATCCTTATAATCCAGGATACGAAGAGGTTTCTCAACATAAGTCAAATCCTTGTCTACCTGAATCTCAGATCGCTGCAGAATATGAGATTCATCCGCCACATACCGTCGCAACAGGGATACGTGGAACACGTCGTGAATGCTGGATAGATGCGGTGGCAACGCTAGTCGATAAGCCAAATCGCCAATACTCTCCAAGATCTCAAACGGACCGATAAATCTGGGAGACAACTTGCCCTTAAGGCCAAATCTGAGAATCTTGCGGAAAGGTGACACTCTCAGAAACACTTTCTCCCCGACCTCGAACTGCAAAGGCCTATGCTTGATATTAGCATAACTGGCCTGACGATCCTGTGCAGTCTTAATCCGTTTCTTGATCTGATCAACAATGTCTATCGCCTGTTGGATAAACTCCGGTCCTTCAGCCTGTCTCTCCCCCACTTCTTCCCAGAAGAGTGGAGTACGACAACGTCGCCCATACAACGCTTCAAAAGGTGCCATCCCAATACTAGTGTGATAACTGTTGTTGTAAGCGAACTCGATCAACGGCAAATGATCCTGCCAGGCTGAACCAAAATCCATGACGCACGCTCTAAGCATATCCTCTAACGTACGGATAGTGCGCTCTGACTGACCATCAGTCTCCGGATGATAGGCTGTACTCAAACTGAGAGTAGTACCCATCGCAAGCTGAACACTCCCCAGAATCTAGAAGTAAACCTGGGGTCTCGATCGCTGACAATGCTCACAGGCACTCCATGAAGTCGAACGATCTCCTGAATATACATTCGTGCCATGCGATCCACAGAGTACTCTCGGCTATAGGCAATGAAATGCGCTGACTTGGTGAGTCGGTCCACCACCACCCAGATAGCATCACAGTTCCTCGGGGATACCGGCAAATGGGTCACAAAGTCCATAGTGATAAACTCCCATTTCCATTCAGGAATAGGCAGACTGTGAAGCAATCCTCCAGGTCGTCGGTGCTCTGCCTTGACCTGTTGACACACCAAAAATCTCGAAACAAACTGATAAACACTGCGTTTCATTCCCTTCCACCAGAAACGAGTACGTAGATCCTTGTACATCTTGTTGCTCCCAGGATGAATACTCAACTTAGTGCGGTGTGCCTGAGATAAAATCTCCTCTCGCAACTCTTCATCCTGTGGAATCACAAGCCTACCAGACAAACACAGAAAGCCATCTGACTGATAATGAAATCCAGACGATCTACCCTCGTTAGCTAGACGAGCTAAACGCTGGGTCTTTGAATCAGACATCTGAGCATCTCGGATCCGCGAATACAAGGCTGGCTCAGATAATATCGCAAATATCTGGATACTCTGCATACCTTTCTTATGCTTGAAGGTAAAACCTGAAGTACAACAGTCACTGATCGCACTAGACATCGAACAAGTTTGAAGTGCGGATAGTCGCACCTTGCGACTCAAAGCATCAGCGGTGAGATTAGCAGCTCCCGGATGGTACTTAATCTCGCAATCATAGTCCTTAAGCAAGTCCATCCAACGTCTCTGCCTCATGTTCAACTCCGCCTGAGTGAACAAATACTTGAGACTCTTATGGTCGGTGAAGATCTCAAATTTCTCGCCATACAGATAATGACGCCAGATCTTCAAAGCGAACACAATGGCTGCTAACTCCAAATCATGGACTGGGTAGTTGTCCTCGTGAAGCTTCAACTGTCTAGAAGCGTATGCGATCACATGCCCATTCTGAGTCAGGACACAACCTAACCCCTGAAGAGAAGCATCCGTGTAAACTACATACCCTCCAGATCCTGACGGTAATGCCAACACTGGCGCAGAAGTCAGCCGCCGTCGAAGCTCACGGAAATTCTCCTCGCACTCGGAGGACCACTCGAAATCCACACCCTTGCGGGTAAGCTGCGTCAACGGTCAAGCTAACTGAGAGAAGTTCAAAATAAAGCGACGATAATACCCTGCTAGACCCAGAAAACTACGGATCTCAGCAACTGTCGTCGGACGCGACCAATTAAGTACCGCTTCAATCTTGCTTGGGTCAACAGAAATTCCCTCCCTGGATATGATATGGCCAAGAAAAACCACTCTATCCATCCAGAACTCACACTTGCTCAGCTTGGCGTACAATTGCTCATCTCGAAGAGTCTGCAGTACCAACCGCAAGTAAGAAACATGCTCTTCCGTATTACGCGAATAAACCAGGATGTCGTCAATGAAGACCACGACAAACTTGTCCAAATACTCCCTGAAGACACGGTTCATCAGATCCATGAATATAGCCGGCGCATTAGTCAAACCAAATGGCATCACTAGGAACTCGTAATGCCCATAGCGAGTACGGAATGCAGTCTTGGCTACGTCCTGATCACGGACTCTCAACTGATGATACCCAGATCTCAAGTCAATCTTGGAGTAAATTGACGTGCCCTGCAGCTGGTCAAACAAGTCATCAATACGAGGCAACGGATACTTGTTCTTCACAGTGACTCGATTTAGCTGCCGATAGTCAATGCACAGCCGCATCGACCCATCCTTCTTTTTTACGAAGAGAACAGGAGCTCCCCAAGGAGACACACTAGGACGAATGTACCCCTTGTCTAAAAGATCCTGTAGCTGATTCTTCAACTCACGCATCTTTGACGGAGCCAGACGATACGGTGCTCTAGAAATAGGCGAAGTACCCGGCATCAACTCTATGCCAAACTCGACTTCCCTAGCAGGAGGAAAACCCGGAATCTCATCAGGAAACACATCTGGAAATTCATCCACAACAGGAATGCTCTCTATCCCAATACTCTCAGCGGACAAATCAACTGCATAGATAAGGTAGCCTTCCCCGCCAGACTCTAGAGCTCGACAAGCTCTCAAAGCTGATACCAAAGGCATCGGGGGTCGCGCTCCCTCACCATAGAAAAACCAACTCTCACTCCCTTCCAGATGAAAGCGTACTAATCTCTGATAGCAGTCCACTGAAGCTCGATAGGTAGTCAGCACATCTATTCCCAGAATGCAATCAAAGTCGTCCATCGCCAGGACCATGAGATTCGCTAACAGAACGTTCCCTTCGAACTCTAAAAGGCAACCCATCACTAGACGCTTAGCCAAAGCAGATTGGCCCGTCGGAGTAGAAACAGACATCACTACGTCTAGTGCAATGCATGGTAACTTATGCCTCTTAACAAAACGTGCAGAAATGAAGGAATGAGATGCACCAGTGTCAATAAGTACAAGAGCAGGTATACCATAAAGCAGAAATGTACCTGCGATGACTTTCTCATTCTCCTCCACAGTCTGATCATATCTCAGGGCAAACACCTGGCCAGAAGCTCGTGGCCTCAAATGAGAACTCCCAGCAGACTGTCCCTGCGACCTCTGCTGAACGGTGGCCTGGGAACCAGATCCTGAACCAGAACCAGAACCGCCTCCCCCAGACAGTGGACAATCCCTCCGGATATGACCAGTCTCTCCACAACGGAAACAAGCTACAGAAGCTCTACGGCACTTGTCGGATGGATGGTTCTTCCAACAGTGATCATACTTGTCCTTCTTACCGTAACGAACAACACCTCCAGAACCAGAGGAAGAAGAAGATCCAGACTTCTTGAAAGTTTGGGCACGGGGACCCAAAGAACTAGCAGGCCTCGACTGAGGGAAAGACCTGTTCCGCCGAATGCTGTCCTCTGCCTGATGACAACGGATCACCAAACCCTCGTAGGACATGTCGTCGCCAACCGCCACACGGTCATGGATCTCAGGGTTAAGGCCCTAAAGGAACAGATTATACTTCATCTATGAGCTATCAGCAATCTCGGGGCAATAGGATAGCAGATCAAAGAACCTCTGCTGATACTCATCAATAGACATGGTTCCCTGTCGCAGACTCAGTAGCTCGCCTGCCTTCGACTGTCGGAGTGCAGGAGGAAAATACCGCTTTTGGAAAGCTGTGCGGAACTCGGCCCAGGTGGCCACTCCTCTCGCCGCAACAAAAGGTGCAGAAGTAAACCTCCACCACCTGCGCGCACGCCCATCCAGAAGATAGCCAAGGGTCTCCACCTTCTGCTCATCGGTGCATTGGAAAGTCTGAAAAGTCGTCTCCATGCGGTCTAACCAGTTCTCCGCATCCTCCGGAGACTCACCTCCAACTAAGGGCTTAGGACCCATAGCTAAGAATCGACGCACAGTGAAACGCTCGTCGTCATGGTGACGATGACGCCGTTCTCGACGAGGCTCCCGATCGGCATCACCCCAACGCCCACCAACACTGCCATGAGAACTTTGGTCGTCACGATTTGACATCTACAAAAATACCTCAAGATGAGACTAAATCCCAAGAAATCTTTTGCATGCTCTGATACCATAAATGTAGTGACCCTTACCCGGATCACCTACTAAACAGAACTTATGCATGCAATTAACTTAATTAAACAGATATCAGAATAAAACTGCGGAATCCAAAAACATTATACAATCCCAAGTAAAGGAATCTGTAATTATCCAATAATATACAACCAAATCGAATAGCTGTATAAACCCAAACAACAGTAATAAAACCTAGACGAAGCTCCAGCTGGTCAACCACTGACTAGCCCTTCCTGGATCCACCCTCCTCGTCCAATCGCAAACCTGCCCCATGAAATGGGGTGTCCAGAAAATACAGAGTACGAAACGTGAGCATAAAACGCTCAGTACGAGAGTATGAGTATACATGCATGCAAAGTGAACTCCCTATAGACTCGAGGTCAAGGATCAGATAACAAAGACAGACCGGGCCCTGGTATGTAGCACGCTGTGCCGTCGCTTCAGGAGGTGGCTCCCATACCGAGATAACCGTGGATACGCCGGACCCAAATCGATGGAAGTCCATCCACTAACAGGATAGGGTACAACCCTACTAACAGACATCTCGAAGGAGATACAGCAAGATGCAAATGAATGCAGCATAATATCATGGCATATAAATCATGCAGTCACATAATACATGCATACTCAGTCAGGATATCTCGAACAGTACTTTTGTACCTCAAAACAGTGCAAGCTCTACCAACTCTAGGTCCACGCCTATAGTCTGCTCTACACTTCGTCCGTCGTTAGCCCTTTGATGTCGATGCCTCCAGAACTTGGGCACGACTCCGCTACGACTACCGAACGCCCCGCCGACCTCCGGACCAAGCCTAAGAAGACTAGAACAGCTCCAAAAGGACTAGAATCGAAAGGAGAACTCGAAATTGGCAATTGAAAGTGAAGCCTCGGCCTTCTATTTATAGACAACGATCGGAACTTCCGATCCTTGATCGGAACGTCCGAACCCCGATCGGAACGTCCGATCCTGCCATCGGAGCTTCCGAAGATCCTGATCTGCCACGTGTCAAAATATCACTTGTTGACTCCGGATAGGGGTGATCGGAGCCTCCGGTCCTGATCGGAGCTTCCGATCCAACCACACGTCATGCCTGACGTAATAACATCGGTGCCTCCGATCGCTCATCGGAGCTTCCGATCCTGTTCGGAGCTTCCGATCGTGCCTTCGGAGCTTCCGATCCGTCCAATACCCAATTCAATTAATTAGCATTAATCCTTTAATTACTCAATTAGGGTACGGGCTACTATAGTCAAAGTCTCGGTTATCAAGGGAATATGAGCATGGAGTAGAGTCTTTCTTGAAATTTGCAATAAAAAATGCCGAGGATCGGGAAGCAATATCTTGTCCATGTACAAAATGTGGTAATCTGAAGAAGAAAAAGGTAGAGACTATAAGGGCACACATGTATTCTAATGGTATAGATTTGACATATCATACTTGGATATGGCATGGTGAAAGGTCTGCGATGAAGAACTCAAATAATGATCGTGATCAAGAAAGGGAAGATGTACCAAAGTTTGACGCCGAGGAACCAATAGATATGGTACATGCTGCATTTGATAGTTATGCTGAGAATCCAACCACATTCAAAAATCTACTTGAAGATGCTGAGAAACCTTTATATCCTGGATGCAGTAAATTTACAAGGTTATCTGCAGTTGTAAAATTATTCAACTTGAAAGCCAAATATAGTTGGAGTGACAAAAGTTGCACCGACCTACTCAATTTGTTAGGAGAAATGCTTCCAGATGACAACGAATTGCCTTTATCTTTCTACGATGCAAAGAAAAGCTTGTGTGCATTTGGGATTACTTATGAGAAAATCCATGCTTGCCCTAATGATTGCATCTTATACCGGAAGGAGTATGAGGATATGAATAGTTGTCCTACTTGTGGGATGTCAAGGTGGAAGATGGGCCAAAAAGATACGATAAAGGAAGGAGTTCCTGCAAAGGTTCTATGGTACTTCCCTCCAATTCCGAGATTTGTACGAATGTTTTGCAATAAGGAGTTTTCCAAGGAGCTGACTTGGCATGCTGATAAAAGACTTAATGACGGATACTTACGCCATCCAGCTGATGCACCTTCTTGGAAATTAGTAGATCACAAGTGGCCAAATTTTGCTGCTGATTCAAGAAATCTTAGATTGGCCATTTCAGCTGACGGGATCAATCCCCATGGTATGATGAGTTCTACATATAGTTGTTGGCCAGTTTTAATGATCACTTACAATCTTCCCCCGTGGTTGTGTATGAAGAGAAAATTTATGATGCTCACAATGTTGATTTCTGGTCCTAAACAACCAGGAAATGATATCGATGTTTACTTAGCACCTCTAATCGATGACTTGAAATTCCTATGGGATACAGGTGTTGAAGCATATGATGCATATAAACAAGAAACCTTCTCGCTCAGAGTTGTCTTGCTGTGGACCATCAATGACTTTCCTGTATATGGAAACATGTCAGGATGTATTGTGAAAGGATATCACGCATGTCCGATTTATGGTGAAGAAACATATTCAACAAGGTTGAAACATAGCAGGAAAATGTCGTACACAGGCCATAGAAGGTTTCTACCTGCAAATCATCCTTATCGAAGGCAAAGAAAGGCATTTAATGGGTACCAAGAGTTCAAGCCTGCACCCAAACCATTGAGTGGCGATGAAGTGTTAAAAAAAGTCGATGGAATTCATTGTCATTGGGGAAAAATGAGAAAGAAGATTCAGTCCACGAAGGATGATGTAAAACCATCCTTCAAAAAGAAATCAATTTTCTTTGAACTTGAGTATTGGAAACATCTATATGTTAGACATGTTCTTGATGTGATGCATATAGAAAAGAACGTTTGTGAAAGTCTTCTCGGTACGTTGCTTGACATTCCGGGAAAAACAAAGGATGGAATTGCAGCTAGATTAGACCTTGCTGAAATGAATTTGAGGACAGATTTGGCTCCAGTGATGGGGGAGAAGAAATCTTTTCTGCCAGCAGCATGTTATACACTTACAAAAGATGAGAAAAGAAAGATTTTGAATTCTTTGTGTGGAATGCAATTACCTACATGTTACTCATCCAACGTTAAAAACTTTGTTTCGATGAAGGACTTGAAACTTGTTGGCCTTAAGTCACACGACTACCACACTTTAATGCAGCAATTACTTCCAGTGGCCATACGTGGTGTCTTGCCCAAACATGTCAGAGACTCTATCACTCGTTTGTGCTTCTTCTTCAATGAGCTATGTAATAAAGTGATGGATCCCTCAAAGTTGGATGAGCTGCAGAGAGAGATTGTGATCATATTGTGTTTACTTGAAAAGTATTTTCCACCTTCGTTTTTTGACATAATGATTCATTTAACAGTTCATCTTGTGCGAGAGGTGAAATTATGTGGCCCAGTTTGGTATAGGTACATGTATCCCTTTGAAAGATACATGAAGATTTTGAAAGGTTATGTGCGAAATCGCAATAGACCGGAAGGTTGCATGGCTGAATGTTATATTGCTGAAGAGGCGGTTGAATTTTGCTCAGACTATCTTAGTAGTTTGCACACAATTGGGATCCCTACAAGTCATCGACAAATAGAACTTACTAAACCTTTGTCGGCTGCAATTGTGCAATCCATTGCTGAGGATGAGTTGCAACAAGCACATCGTTATGTATTGGAAAATGATGTTGACACTGATCGCTATATTGAGTAATTTCTTCCACTTACTAATATGTTCATTAAGTTTTCTTAAATTTACATGTTTGCTTACTCGTAATAATAATTTGAATAGGGAACACATGGAATATTTGAAAACAAGATTTCCACAAAGGGCTAAGTCCAAGAGGTGGTTACAGGATGAGCATAACCGAACGTTTTATACCTGGTTGCTTGATAAGTGCATTTTGTATGCATTATTTCATGTTATTTTTATGTCTATTTTGTGTGCATTCATATTATTTTTATGTGTTTTTATGTGTTTTAGTGCATGTGTGTGTATTTCACTCCTTGGGTTAATTTTGTAGGAAAATGGATTTTTGAAGAGTGAATTACGGAGCAGCCTTGATCGAAAAATCATATTTAATTTTAGAGACGTTGAAATCCAATCTCCACCGTTCAAATTAAAGTTAAAGATGTTTTGAAGCTGCTGTCCAAATTTCAGCTCAATCCGACGGCTAGATCTTGAGATATGAATTTTTGAAACTTGTCGCTCGGCGTAGATTTTTTGCACTGCGCGCGCGCGAGAATCAAGCTCGCGCGCGCGAATCCGACGTACAGGCCTCTGTTTTTATGTACTGCGCGCGCGAGGCCTATGCCCCGCGCGCGCGCGTGTTCGGGGGTCATATGTGTTTCGAAAAATCCTTGTTTTGAGAGGAAATTAACTGATAGGCGTTCCGGACCATATATATACAAGATATAACATATTTTTGAGGGTTTCGGAAGCTCCAGAGCGCAGACAACGCAAGAGGAGGCGGCTACAAGGCTTGGGAGAGAAGATTTCTTCTTTCTTTTCTTCTTCTTATTTTTATTTTTGAATTATTATTTTTAATTATTGAGTAGTTTATTTTCAACCAAGACGGCGTGATTGGGCCGAACAAATTCATGTAGAAAACTTGGATGTTTGTTTGGGATTTTTTAGAGTTGATTTTATTTTATTGATTGTCAGATTTATATTTGTCTTGTGAATAGTCTGATCAACTGTTTGCTTGCATGTTAATCAATTCCAAATCGACAGAGGAGGTTTTGATTTTGATCACTCTGATAATTAACATATTGTAAAACCGACTAGAAATAGAATTCGATTTCAGTGTGCGGTTTGGGTGTAAACTGAATTTTCACAAATATTTAATGCATTCAAATTTGATTAGAATTACGAAAGATTAGTTCATCAATATTTGAATAGGTTTGATTGTTCTAGAAATAGACCTTTGAACAAATTAGGATAATTCCCGTGAATTAAGATTAAATCTGAGTCCTGAATCGACTACATGTTACGTGATTTGTTCGGTACCTACGTGTGTCTTGGTTGTCTTTGTCTTAATTATTTTTATTTTCAGTTATTTTTATTCTTATTTCTTAATCAGTTTTTATTTTATATTCTTATTTTTATTTAATTCAAAATCCTTCTATTATTTTGTCTAGATTAAGTAAAATAATTAATTCTTGAGAATTGACTGCAGTCCCTGTGGGATCGATACTTGGACTCTCAGTCCATTTTACTATTACTTGACCTGGTGCGCTTGCCAGTAGATTTTTATCAAACCGATTTAGCCGGTCAAGTTTTTGGCGCCGTTGCCAGGGACTGTTTAGTTGATATTAGGATAGATTATTTGCTTGAGGCTAGACATTTTTTTTTTATTTCTATCTTTTCGTTTTTTTTATTTTATTTTAATTTTGATTTTTTTTCTTTTCTTTTGCTTGTGAGGTACTTGGAGATGGATCATCATCAGGTGTTCACAAGATTTGGCCAGCAATACTTGGAGCCATTCTATGCTGTTTGGGGGAGATTCAATGATTTGGCGAACAGATTTCGATGCCATAAATTTTCGAGCTACACCCTCACTCAATTTTTTTATGGTGGTTTGGATGAGATGACAAGAAGTTGGGTGGATTATGGAGCGTTGGCCACTGGCAGTCAATTGTTTAGAAGAGATGAAGACAGTGCGATGCACTTGTTAAATGATATGGCAGATTTTGACTACCATTGGCATTGTGATCCTTCACTGCAGGGCTGGAGTCACCAATATCCTCCAGATATCAACTCTAAAAATTTTGCGAACCAGCCACCGGAGCATCAAGAAGACTGCATAGGGCGTTCCGAATATTATGTGGCTCAGTTGGAAAATCTTGTGCGACAGCAGACAGAGTCAAATCAATTTTTAGAAAGCCGCATAAGTCTTTTGGATGAACAGATTGCGCTTATTAGAGAACCAATTTTGGATATCTGCCAATTGAGTGAAGTAACTGAGCCAGAGCATGAAGAAATCATTTTTGAGGAATCTTCTTGTGAGGATGAGCCAAACATGATAGTGGAGGAGGAAGAACCATACAAGGAGAGAGATTTTACCTCGTCAGTGGTCGTTTTATGTACACCGTTAGAAGATACTTTTTTGCCATTGACGCCACCTCCACAGTATTACATCCTCTTTGAGCTTCAGCCTAGAATCAGAGTCTCTTTCCAAAGGAAAAATTTCATGCCGAGTACTGTTGGACCGACAAGCTTAAACTGCAAATATCACGCCAAGCTTGAGGGCGAAGAAATTCAAAACCCATACGTAGAATCGTATGATTCTTACTATGGGCGGAAGCCGCTCTTTGATGGTGGCTTCTGCATAGTCGGGCTATAGACTATAATTTTAGCGCTGACTGGGAGGAAACCCAGTGTTTTTGCTTTTGTTTTTATTTTGTTTTTTTTTTATATTTTGTTTTTATTTGATTTTGTTTTCTTTCCCATGCCAGTTGGTCATGTCTGCCGATATATCTAGACTGATGCTACTGTCCCAGCTGATGTCGTCAAGAAGGAAGAGAATGAAACGAAAACCAGGGGAGTGTTATTTCTGTTTTTATTGTGTTTTTGTTCGTTTTGAATTCTGTTCACTGTCTGAAGCATTGAGGGCAATGCTTTGGATAAGTATGGGGGGGTAGACTAGTTTATTTCATTATGTTTTGTGTTTGTGTTGCATAAAGTTCGTTTCATGTCTGTTTGCATATAGTGTGTTTTTGTTGTTGTTTGTGTTGTCCTGCATGGGTAGGATGAGTCATGATAGCCAATGATGATGAAGTTTATTTGAAAAAAATGGATTTTTGAAAAATGAATGCTCTTGAATGGACATGAGAAACTGTAGGTTGAACCGTGAATATTTTTAAGCACTAATGTTAGACCAGTGAATTGTAGCGAAAGATTTGATGAAGTTTCTATCTGTTTGACCATTGCACGGCAATAGATGGTTTGTGGATCTTGATTGTGTTCTATGAATTTTGATGAGGCTCTAGTTTACACTTATGATCTTGGGCGCACCTAGAAAAAATTTATATACAATTCCATCCGGGCCTTGAAAGGATTAAAATCCTAAAAAAAAAAAAAAAATTAAATTTAAGGCTAAGTATGCGGATTCAATGGGATTGATGCTTCATCCGGGCTATAGACGAGGGGATTAGAAAGAAAAAATAGAATGATTTTTCGTATCCTAGCCAGTTATAGCTAAGTCAGCGGGTAATTATTGGGGTTAATGCAATACCGGGTGCAAAATCCGGAGGTGTGTAATTCATTATCTCAAGGGAGGTGGGTTTAGTCTAGAGGTCGTTGGAAGGAATGGGCACTTGAAGAGTGAAACTTGCACTGATTTGTCATAGGTCGCTAAGCAGATTTGAGATGAATTCGGTCTAAGTTGTATGAAACTGGAATGACATTTCACACACACACGTTCACGTTCAACCGAAGGTGTATTATGAAAATTTGAGAGCATGTCTGTGTTTTATGTTTTGTGATTAAACTTCTCGGAGGCTGTGCACTCTCATGAATCATCCTTACTTATGTTTTTGTTTGCATTTTGTTTTTTCATATCTTGCTCGAGGGCGAGAAAGGTTTAAGTATGGGGGTGTTGATAACTGTTGGAAAACTGGCGTTCAGATCAATCACGATTGATACCCGGTGCAGCGGAAGTTTAAAATTTTTAGTATGGAACAATTCCATAGTGTGGGTATCAACCATACGATTAAATTATTTGTGTGTGTAAAATTAAATAACTATTATTAAATTTTACCTTCAATCTCGAATCGAGATTCTGGACACCAACAGATTTCTCTGCTCTTGTTATCTCTCCCTGGAACTGATGAATATTCTGTCCTTCAATCAGGTCCACGAATAGAGGTTTAATCCCTCTGATAGATTGCACTAAAAAATCTATCAGAAGTTTTCTACGAAGAGAATAAACGAATTTGATTCGCTATTCCAGACTGCAATTCAAAATCACAGACCGGAATTTCTCACGCAGAGAAGGGAGGGGGGCGGCCGAATTTCTTTTGAGAGAGAGCTAGGGTTTTCGATTTTCTGTCTCTCAAATTATGACCAGTTGTCTCTAATTTCTGTACTGCAATAACTTATTTATAATGCAGGCCACTAACACCTTAGGGCCCATTAGTCATAAGTTGAGGCCCGACAAGCAAAGCCCGCATGTTCAAAAATTAATATAAAATTCATCGTGACTCCGATTGATAAACCGATTTTACCAATGTGCACAGAAACCATTTCTGCACATTTTAAAGTCAAGATAAATTTTCCTGAATCCGAATTCAGTGGTTTCCAAAAATGTACATCCCTATGTCATTTTAAGAAATCCTACTCCCTTACTCTTATTTAAGAAGTCCAACTTCTTTATTCATTAAATTTAACTCTTTAAATTTAACTATCTCAACGGGGATTAAAACTCCATTACACTGTGTGACCCTCAATGGTTCAGGGATACAGCTAGCCGTGGGCTCACAACTCCTTGTGACTCGGAACAACGATTTCCGACTTGCCCAACGAATCATGGTAAAGCGCCTAGCAACATCGCCCCATGATTCCCTAGGTATCACTGATAGTGCCTACAAGAACCAGTAGATTTTGGTTAGCGTACAGTACGGTCCCTTCATCCATATATCCCGATCGAATCAACAACCATTGGTATATCGAGAGTCGCTCAAGATTCGATAACTATGCAATACATCTTGAAGATCAAATTAGTGACATCGCATGTGCTACTAAGAAACCATTTCTTAAATCACATCAAGTACTCTGGCCAGAGATTCGTCACACTAATATCTCCTCAGATCGCATAGGATATCCACACTCGCAAGTATGTGGTGAATCCTTGACAACAATGCATCGACTCCTATATGTGTTGTAACTGTACCCAATCCCGACACCTGATGACCCCCATAGAGTCGATAAACGAGTCAAAGCACAGTACTAGCATATAGAGTCTCCATGATGTTTCAAGTAGTAAGTACTAATGGTGTACAACCAAAACCGCGGACTTAATCCACTCGATAAGTGATAACCACTTGGAAAGTCCGGATAGGGTAGTTCGATTATTCATCCTATGAATATCCATTTGCATGCTTTGAACATCTCCATGTTCCCTACCAATGAAACGTGGTACTCCGCATCGCAAATGCTAGTCTCAAACTCGAGCGATCCTTATCCTTATTATCGGACGGCTCAATCGACTAGGAACAGTTTAGAATATACAGTGACTATAAGATGTATTTCATGATAGACATCCCCATGTTCTACCACATCTTACATACACTATAGTATATTCAAGGTCTTTATCAAAACAACAATAGTATATCATAATATAACAATGAAGAAAGATAAAGTCATTGCCATTAAAAAATGTAAATTATATTAAACAAAAGATTGTTTATACAAAGAGTCATCAAAGCCCATAGCCACAAGTTGGCTCACTGGGCACCCACTCTTTCAATCTCCCACTTGCCCTATAGCCAACTAGTCATACTACGTGACCTATTGCTTCGCGATGTTTGTCAAACAATGGTCCTGGCAAGGGCTTAGTAAGCGGATCAGCGATATTGTCTGCAGAGGCCACTCGTTCGACAGTGATGTCTCCTCTTTCCACAATCTCCCGGATGATGTGGTATTTCCTCAGTACGTGTTTGGATCTTTGATGAGACCTTGGTTCCTTTGCTTGAGCAACGGCACCCGTGTTGTCACAGTACACCGGGACTGGACCAACAAATTCAGGAATGACGCCCAACTCTTGGACGAACTTCCTCATCCAAACGGCCTCTTTAGCAGCAGCTGATGCTGCAATGTATTCAGCCTCAGTGGTGGAATCCGCTGTGGTGTCCTGCTTGGAACTCTTCCAAGAGACAGCACCGCCATTGAGCATGAACACAAATCCAGAGGTTGACTTCGAGTCATCCACGTCACTTTGGAAGCTAGAGTCGGTATAGCCTTCCAATTTCAGATCTCGTCCTCCATATACCATGAACATATTCTTAGTCCTTCGCAAGTACTTAAGAATGTCCTTCACGGCTTTCCAATGCATTTGACCAGGATTAGCCTGATATCTGCTCGTGACACTCAGAGCAAATGCTACATCCGGTCTGGTATATATCATCCCATACATGATACTACCTATAGCTGACGCATATGGTACATGTGTCATATTCTCTATCTCTGCATCAGTCTTGGGACACATAGACTTGGATAAAGAAACTCCATGACACATGGGTAGATGTCCTCTCTTGGACCCATCCATTGAAAACCGTTTCAATATGGTGTCGATGTAGGTTGATTGAGTGAGTCCTATCATTCTCTTAGATCTATCTCTATAGATCTGTATCCCAAGAATGTAGGATGCCTCACCCAAATCCTTCATCGAGAATCTACCTGATAACCATATCTTTGTTGACTGCAACATCCCTACATCATTTCCAATGAGTAGGATGTCATCAACATAAAGTACTAAGAATGTCACAGCATCCTTAACTACTTTCTTGTACACGCATGGTTCCTCCGGGTTCTTGATGAAACCAAAATCTTTTATTGTTTCATCAAATTTCTGGTTCCAACTTCTTGATGCTTGTTTTAGACCATAAGATCTCTAAAGCTTGCATACCTTATGCTCGCTTCCCATGGATGTGAACCCCTCAGGCTGCTTCATATAGATTTCTTCCTTAATGTCTCCATTAAGAAAGGCAGTCTTCACATCCATTTGCCATATCTCATAGTCATACCATGCAGCTATGGCAATAAGGATTCTTATGGACTTGAACATTGCAACTGGTGAAAAGGTTTCATCATAGTCAACTCCTTGCCTTTGAGTATAACCTTTTGCCACCAATCGTGCCTTGTAGGTCAATACCTTACCATCAGGCCCAAGCTTTCTCTTGTAGATCCATTTACACCCTATTGGAACAATTCCATCAGGAGGATCTACTAAAGACCAAACTTGGTTTGTATGCATTGAATCCAATTCAGACTGCATAGATTCAAGCCATAAATTTGAATCCGCATCAGAAATTGCTTCCTTGAAGTTTCTTGGATCACATCCAATGTCGGGTTCATCTTGATCCCCTTCAAGAAGAAGACCATATCGAACAGGAGGTCTAGAAGTCCTCTCGGATCTTTTAGGTTCAGGCGTGTCCAGCAATGGTTCCTGAGGTTTAGGATCGTTATTTTGTATTTCGGGTTCTTCTCGAACTTCTTCGAGTTCCATCATCTCGCCTTTCTTATCCAATAAGAACTCCTTCTCCAAGAAGGTGGCATTCCTAGAAATAAACACCTTTGTTTCAGCAGGATAATAGAAATAATATCCGATTGAATTCTTCGGATACCCTACAAAATAACATAAGCTGGATCGACTATCCAACTTATCTCCCACTGTCTGCTTCACGTAAGCAGGACATCCCCAAATCCTTAAGTACGAATACTTAGGAGCTTTTTCATTCCATAACTCGTATGGTGTTTTGTCCACTGCTTTAGTGTGGACGTTGTTCAACAACAATACCGCCGTTTCAAGCGCATAGCCCCAAAACGAAGGTGGAAGCTCAGTGAAGCTCATCATGGATCAAACCATGTCCAACAAAGTTCGATTACGACGCTCCGATACACCATTAAGCTGTGGTGTCATAGGAGGAGTCCACTGAGAGAGAATCCCATTCTCTTTTAGATAGTCCAAAAAATCGGTACTTAAGTATTCTCCACCTCGATCCGATCTAAGTGCTTTAATACTTTTACCTAGCTTGTTTTCTACTTCAGCCTTGAATTCTTTGAACTTTTCAAATGCTTCATACTTATATTTCATTAAATATAAATACCCATACCTTGAATAATCATCAGTAAAGGTAATGAAGTAGGTGTGGCCATGTTGAGTCCCAACTCTAAATGGACCACAAACATCTGTATGGATCAAATCCAACAGATTTTGACTACGCTCAGGTTTCCCCTTAAAAGGAGATTTAGTCATTTTCCCTTTTAGGCAGGATTCACAAGTAGGTAGAGAGTTAATATCAGACATATCAAACATGCCCTCTCCCACTAGCTTGTTCATCCTCCTTGAGGAAATATGACCTAGTCTAGCGTGCCAAAGGTTTGCCGGGTTTTGACTATCGATTTTCCTTTTGTTTGTTGTCGCCGGTTTATCAACATAATTTATTGGAACGTCTTTTAGTTTTAAGTTGTATAGATCGTTTTCAAGTTGTCCATTTCCAATAAAACATTCATTCTTGTAAATATTGCAAATCCCATTCACAAAATTGCAAGAATAACCATCTCTATCTAGCATAGAAACAGAAATAATGTTTTTAATTAAATCCGGAACAAATAAAACATTTCTTAAAAATAACTTAAAACCATTCTGCAAAATTAAACAAACATCTCCAATGGCTGTAGCTTCAACTCTGGAACCATTCCCGAGCCTCAGCTGGGTCTCACCCATTCTAAGCCTGCGACTTCTTGTCATCACCTGCAAATCATTGCAAATGTGAGATCCACATCCGGTATCCAATACCCAAGAAGTAGTATTAAGTGAAATGTTTATTTTAATATAGAACATACCCTTTGCAGTTCCCAACTGCTCTAGATATTCCTTGCAGTTGCGCTTCCAATGACCGGGCTTCTTGCAGTAATGGCAAACATCCTTGGATTTTCCATTGTTTGAAGCCTTTGTCTTGTGCTTCTTCTCGGGTTCGACTTTCTTGGGTGGGGCAGAACGTTTCTTACCCTTCGTACTTGGCCCCTTCTTAGCAGAAGATGAGGAGCCCACCAAGAAAGCTGGTTTATCCTTCTTTAGTGTGGATTCATATGTCACAAGCATATTGACCATCTCTTCAAGGGTGGCCTCTATCTTGTTCATATTAAAATTTACCACAAATCCGTCAAACGAAGAAGGAAGAGACAGAAGCAGTAAATCCACGTTGAGTTCATGCTCCAACACCAAATCAAGAGTTGCTAACTTCTGTATGAGCCAAATCACTCGTACCCCATGATCACGGACCGAAGTCCCTTCACGCATGCAACACGTCATTAGCTCCTTAACAGTAGCGAACCTTTCAGCCCTCGATTGAGCCCCAAAAAGTTCCTTGAGTTGAGCGTGAATGTCAGCAGCATTCACGGTGTCCTCAAATCGCCTCTGGAGTTCATCAGACATCGAGGCTTGCATATAGCATTTGGTCTTGATGTCATGGTCCCACCATGCATCAAGTTTGGCCAATTCCTCCGGACTTACGTCAGCTGGTGCTTCCTTCGGAGGTGATTTCTCTAACACGTAGAGCATCTTCTCCGAAGTCAAGACAATCTTCAACTTCCGGAACCATTCCGTATAGTTTGCGCCAGTTAACTTGTTTTGTTCGAGGATCGAGAATAATGGATTACGCGAATTCATTGTATGAAATACTGAAAAGAAAAACAGACATATATCAATGATTGTTTAAGAAATTTACTAAGACATAAAATAGGCGAATTTAATTTTATGAATCTCACTCCCACTATTTTAACGATTTCACTACCCTCTAGTGAAAACGGGAAACTTTTTCCTTAGTGAGAACATGGAGTCCAATTGACAAACTTATGGTCCCGAATAATATCAGCCAACCATAATTCTCAAAAGAAAGAGCCCAATTGCTTCCAAAGCAACCCCCATGTATTTACCTCATGTCCAATAAGGGCCCAATAATATGACGCCGTTTATAGTGACATGTCAAGATGACCCATCAATATTAAGTTGTGATGGACGGTCGCCATGTGGATCCCCCAATAATATGAGCCGATCCCATGGGAGTTCCACCCAACTTACAACATGTGTCGATCCAATGTACAGCTTTCCGACGGACGGGCCCCCCCAATAATATGAGCCGGACCGTATCCGCGGGTAGCATCACATACATTGACCGTTGATGGAAGGTAGGAACATTTAAACAAATTTAAATTTCCTTTATTTATCTTGATATCAATTTTAAATCATATTTAAAATGAGGGATTTTTAATTATGAAAATTTGTCTCATCATTTTTCAATTTATTGTATGCTTGCCGGATTCATACAATTATGTCTAAAACATGCATACAATCATAATATCATATATTATATATAGGATGATCGATTCGATTTCTAATTGACTCGTGGTTGCCAATCACGAGTCTTAGTCCAATCCTAGGTAATATGCAGTATGCAATGCAATCCTATTACATTAGCTTCCAATTTACATTTCTTCGTCTTTATTGTCTGCTGGGCCCACCATCTTCAAATCTTGATCTCCCACTAAATCTAATGTATTTACAATAAATAGCAATGACAAGTAGGGGATACATTTTAGGGGTGGGAATGGGCCATAAACCAAGCCCACTTTTATTACATATGACATTCATATTGGGCCATAAACCAGGCCCATTAATAAAACCAACAACAATAAAACAAATGTAAATTCCTAACATACACCTACAAAATTGGTCATGGCAATCGATCATCCTTATCCAATAACATTTAATTCAAAATTAATTTATTGGATATCATGCATATGGCAATTTAAATTTAAACATGATAAAATATTTTATATATAAAATCATATTTTACATATAAAATCATATTTTACCTTTTATTAAATAAAATCATATTTTATCTACAGAATCTAATTTTATAGATAAAATCATATTTTACTTAATATATACATAAGATCAAATCTTATCATCAATTGTACCAAAAATAATTGATTTCAAAATTCAATTTAAGGATAAAATATTAAAATTTTCCAAAAATTCAAATTTATCCAAAAATCAATTTTAAAATTTTCGGACTCGAACAATTCGATCCGATGCCTCGTGAACCAATCAAAAACAATTTTTGACCGGACCAAAAATAAAATTTTAACACATTAAAATTAATTTAAATAAAAAAAAATAATTTTTCCCGCGGGCCGCCCGGGACACTCCCGGGCCGGCCCGCACCCGTGGGCGCGGGCCGGGGCAGCCCGGCTGCCCCTTTAGGGCAGCGACAATCGCTGCCCTGGCGGCGCTTGGCGCTGCCCCTGGGCGGCGCCGTGCGCTGCCCTGGGCGGCGCCGAGCGTCGCCACGGCGCCGCCCTGGGCAGCGCCGAGCGCTGCCCTGCGCAGCGCTCTGCGCTGCGCTGCGCTGGGCAGCGCCGAGCGCCGCCCCTGGGCGGCGACGTGCGCCACCGTGGGCGGCGCTGTGCGCCCCCCGCCGCCCGGGGCAGCGATCCAATCGCTGCCAGGGTTTTGCCCGAAAAAAAAAAAAATTTATTTAAAATATTTATTTTGTTTTAAAAAACCAAGACTCAAAAATTTTTGTACAATCGATTAATTTAATCGTTTGATCTGAGCAACCTGGCTCTGATACCACTGTTGGAAAACTGGCGTTCAGATCAATCACGATTGATACCCGGTGCAGCGAAAGTTTAAAATTTTTAGTATGGAACAATTCCATAGTGTGGGTATCAACCATACGATTAAATTATTTGTGTGTGTAAAATTAAATAACTATTATTAAATTTTACCTTCAATCTCGAATCGAGATTCTAGACACCAACAGATTTCTCTGCTCTTGTTGTCTCTCCCTGGAACTGATGAATATTCTGTCCTTCAATCAGGTCCACGAATAGAGGTTTAATCCCTCTGATAGATTGCACTAGAAAATCTATCAGAAGTTTTCTACGAAGAGAATAAACGAATTTGATTCGCTATTCCAGACTGCAATTCAAAATCACAGACCGGAATTTCTCACGCAGAGAAGGGAGGGGGGCGGCCGAATTTCTTTTGAGAGAGAGCTAGGGTTTTCGATTTTCTGTCTCTCAAATTATGACCAGTTGTCTCTAATTTCTGTACTGCAATAACTTATTTATAATGCAGGCCACTAACACCTTAGGGCCCATTAGTCATAAGTTGAGGCCCGACAAGCAAAGCCCGCATGTTCAAAAATTAATATAAAATTCATCGTGACTCCGATTGATAAACCGATTTTACCAATGTGCACAGAAACCATTTCTGCACATTTTAAAGTCAAGATAAATTTTCCTGAATCCGAATTCAGTGGTTTCCAAAAATGTACATCCCTATGTCATTTTAGGAAATCCTACTCCCTTACTCTTATTTAAGAAGTCCAACTTCTTTATTCATTAAATTTAACTCTTTAAATTTAACTATCTCAACGGGGATTAAAACTCCATTACACTGTGTGACCCTCAATGGTTCAGGGATACAGCTAGCCGTGGGCTCACAACTCCTTGTGACTCGAAACAACGATTTCCGACTTGCCCAACGAATCATGGTAAAGCGCCTAGCAACATCGCCCCATGATTCCCTAGGTATCACTGATAGTGCCTACAAGAACCAGTAGATTTTGGTTAGCGTACAATACGGTCCCTTCATCCATATATCCCGATCGAATCAACAACCATTGGTATATCGAGAGTCGCTCAAGATTCGATAACTATGCAATACATCTTGAAGATCAAATTAGTGACATCGCATGTGCTACTAAGAAACCATTTCTTAAATCACATCAAGTACTCTGGCCAGAGATTCGTCACACTAATATCTCCTCAGATCGCATAGGATATCCACACTCGCAAGTATGTGGTGAATCCTTGACAACAATGCATCGACTCCTATATGTGTTGTAACTGTACCCAATCCCGACACCTGATGACCCCCATAGAGTCGGTAAACGAGTCAAAGCACAGTACTAGCATATAGAGTCTCCATGATGTTTCAAGTAGTAAGGACTAATGGTGTACAACCAAAACCGCGGACTTAATCCACTCGATAAGTGATAACCACTTGGAAAGTCCGGATAGGGTAGTTCGATTATTCATCCTATGAATATCCATTTGCATGCTTCGAACATCTCCATGTTCCCTACCAATGAAACGTGGTACTCCGCATCGCAAATGCTAGTCTCAAACTCGAGCGATCCTTATCCTTATTATCGGACGGCTCAATCGACTAGGAACAGTTTAGAATATACAGTGACTATAAGATGTATTTCATGATAGACATCCCCATGTTCTACCACATCTTACATACACTATAGTATATTCAAGGTCTTTATCAAAACAACAATAGTATATCATAATATAACAATATGAAGAAAGATAAAGTCATTGCCATTAAAAAATGTAAATTATATTAAACAAAAGATTGTTTATACAAAGAGTCATCAAAGCCCATAGCCACAAGTTGGCTCACTGGGCACCCACTCTTTCAATAAGTGCATTTTGTATGCATTATTTCATGTTATTTTTATGTCTATTTTGTGTGCATTCATATTATTTTTATGTGTTTTTATGTGTTTTAGTGCATGTGTGTGTATTTCACTCCTTGGGTTAATTTTGTAGGAAAATGGATTTTTGAAGAGTGAATTACGGAGCAGCCTTTATCGAAAAATCATATTTAATTTTAGATACATTGAAATCCAATCTCCACCTTTCAGATTAAAGTTAAAGATGTTTTGAAGCTTCTGTCCAAATTTCAGCTCAATCCGACGGCTAGATCTCGAGATATGAATTTTTGAAAATTGTCGCTCGGCGCAGATT
This sequence comes from Henckelia pumila, assembly GCF_033568475.1. Lineage (NCBI taxonomy): Eukaryota > Viridiplantae > Streptophyta > Magnoliopsida > Lamiales > Gesneriaceae > Henckelia > Henckelia pumila. The sequence goes on along the minus strand of NC_133123.1, from coordinate 40,008,262 downwards.
TTTTGTACTGCGCGCGCGAGAATCAAGCTCGCGCGCGCGCGAGTCCGACGTACAGGCCTCTGTTTTTATGTGCTGCGCGCGCGCGAGGCCTATGCCCCGCGCGCGCGCGTGTTCGGGGGTCATATGTGTTCCGAAAAATCCTTGTTTTGGGAGGAAATTAACTGATAGGCGTTCCGGACCATATATATACAAGATATAACATATTTTTGAGGGTTTCGGAAGCTCTAGAGCGCAGACAACGCAAGAGGAGGCGGCTACAAGGCTTGGGAGAGAAGATTTCTTCTTTCTTTTCTTCTTCTTATTTTTATTTTTGAATTATTATTTTTAATTATTGAGTAGTTTATTTTCAACCAAGACGGCGTGATTGGGCCGAACAAATTCATGTAGAAAACTTGGATGTTTGTTTGGGATTTTTTAGAGTTGATTTTATTTTATTGATTGTCAGATTTATATTTGTCTTGTGAATAGTCTGATCAACTGTTTGCTTGCATGTTAATCAATTCCAAATCGACAGAGGAGGTTTTGATTTTGATCACTCTGATAATTAACATATTGTAAAACCGAGTAGAAATAGAATTCGATTTCAGTGTGCGGTTTGGGTGTAAACTGAATTTTCACAAATATTTAATGCATTCAAATTTGATTAGAATTACGAAAGATTAGTTCATCAATATTTGAATAGGTTTGATTGTTCTAGAAATAGACCTTTGAACAAATTAGGAGAATTCTCGTGAATTAAGATTAAATCTGAGTCCTGAATTGACTACATGTTACGTGATTTGTTCGGTACCTACGTGTGTCTTGGTTGTCTTTGTCTTAATTATTTTTATTTTCATTTATTTTTATTCTTATTTCTTAATCAGTTTTTATTTTATATTCTTATTTTTATTTAATTCAAAATCCTTCTATTATTTTGTCTAGATTAAGTAAAATAATTAATTCTTGAGAATTGACTGCAGTCCCTGTGGGATCGATACTTGGACTCTCAGTCCACTTTACTATTACTTGACCTGGTGCGCTTGCCAGTAGATTTTTATCAAACCGATTTAGCCGGTCAAGTTTTTGGCGCCGTTGCCAGGGACTGTTTAGTTGATATTAGGATAGATTATTTGCTTGAGGCTAGACATTTTTTTTTTATTTCTATCTTTTCGTTTTTTTTATTTTATTTTAATTTTGATTTTTTTTCTTTTCTTTTGCTTGTGAGGTACTTGGAGATGGATCATCATCAGGTGTTCACAAGATTTGGCCAGCAATACTTGGAGCCATTCTATGCTGTTTGGGGGAGATTCAATGATTTGGCGAACAGATTTCGATGCCATAAATTTTCGAGCTACACCCTCACTCAATTTTTTTATGGTGGTTTGGATGAGATTACAAGAAGTTGGGTGGATTATGGAGCGTTGGCCACTGGCAGTCAATTGTTTAGAAGAGATGAAGACAGTGCGATGCACTTGTTAAATGATATGGCAGATTTTGACTACCATTGGCATTGTGATCCTTCACTGCAGGGTTGGAGTCACCAATATCCTCCAGATATCAACTCTAAAAATTTTGCGAACCAGCCACCGGAGCATCAAGAAGACTGCATAGGGCGTTCCGAAGATTATGTGGCTCAGTTGGAAAATCTTGTGCGACAGCAGACAGAGTCAAATCAATTTTTAGAAAGCCGCATAAGTCTTTTGGATGAACAGATTGCGCTTATTAGAGAACCAATTTTGGATATCTGCCAATTGAGTGAAGTAACTGAGCCAGAGCATGAAGAAATCATTTTTGAGGAATCTACTTGTGAGGATGAGCCAAACATGATAGTGGAGGAGGAAGAACCATACAAGGAGAGAGATTTTACCTCGTCAGTGGTCGTTTTATGTACATCGTTAGAAGATACTTTTTTTGTCATTGACGCCACCTCCACAGTATTACATCCTCTTTGAGCTTCAGCCTAGAATCAGAGTCTCTTTCCAAAGGAAAAATTTCATGCCGAGTACTGTTGGACCGACAAGCTTAAACTGCAAATATCACGCCAAGCTTGAGGGCGAAGAAATTCAAAACCCATACGTAGAATCGTATGATTCTTACTATGGGCGGCAGCCGCTCTTTGATGGTGGCTTCTGCATAGTCGGGCTATAGACTATAATTTTAGTGCTGACTGGGAGGCAACCCAGTGTTTTTGCTTTTGTTTTTATTTTGTTTTTTTTTATATTTTGTTTTTATTTGATTTTGTTTTCTTTCCCATGCCAGTTGGTCATGCCTGCCGATATATCTAGACTGATGCTACTGTCCCAGCTGATGTCGTCAAGAAGGAAGAGAATGAAACGAAAACCAGGGGAGTGTTATTTCTGTTTTCATTGTGTTTTTGTTCGTTTTGAATTCTGTTCACTGTCTGAAGCATTAAGGGCAATGCTTTGGATAAGTATGGGGGGTAGACTAGTTTATTTGATTATGTTTTGTGTTTGTGTTGCATAAAGTTCGTTTCATGTCTGTTTGCATATAGTGTGTTTTTGTTGTTGTTTGTGTTGTCCTGCATGGGTAGGATGAGTCATGATAGTCAATGATGATGAAGTTTATTTGAAAAAAATGGATTTTTGAAAAATGAATGCTCTTGACTGGACATGAGAAACTGTAGGTTGAACCGTGAATATTTTTAAGCACTAATGTTAGACCAGTGAATTGTAGCGAAAGATTTGATGAAGTTTCTATCTGTTTGACCATTGCACGGCAATAGATGGTTTGTGGATCTTGATTGTGTTCTATGAATTTTGATGAGGCTCTAGTTTACACTTATGATCTTGGGCGCACCTAGAAAAAATTTATATACAATTCCATCCGGGCCTTGAAAGGATTAAAATCCTAAAAAAAAAAAAAATTTAAATTTAAGGCTAAGTATGCGGATTCAATGGGATTGATGCTTCATCCGGGCTATAGACGAGGGGATTAGAAAGAAAAAATAGAATAATTTTTCGTATCTTAGCCAGTTATAGCTAAGTCAGCGGGTAATTATTGGGGCTAATGCAATACCGGGTGCAAAATCCGGAGGTGTGTAATTCATTATCTCAAGGGAGGTGGGTTTAGTCTAGAGGTCGTTGGAAGGAATGGACACTTGAAGAGTGAAACTTGCACTGATTTGTCATAGGTCGCTAAGCAGATTTGAGACGAATTCGGTCTAAGTTGTATGAAACTAGAATGACATTTCACACACACACGTTCACGTTCAACCGAAGGTGTATTATGAAAATTTGAGAGCATGTCTGTGTTTTATGTTTTGTGATTAAACTTCTCGGAGGCTGTGCACTCTCATGAATCATCCTTACTTATGTTTTTGTTTGCATTTTGTTTTTTCATGTCTTGCTCGAGGGCGAGCAAGGTTTAAGTATGGGGGTGCTGATAAGTGCATTTTGTATGCATTATTTCATGTTATTTTTATGTCTATTTTGTGTGCATTCATATTATTTTTATGTGTTTTTATGTGTTTTAGTGCATGTGTGTGTATTTCACTCCTTGGGTTAATTTTGTAGGAAAATGGATTTTTGAAGAGTGAATTACGGAGCAGCCTTTATCGAAAAATCATATTTAATTTTAGATACATTGAAATCCAATCTTCACCGTTCAGATTAAAGTTAAAGATGTTTTGAAGCTTCTGTCCAAATTTCAGCTCAATCCGACGGCTAGATCTCGAGATATGAATTTTTGAAAATTGTCGCTCGGCGCAGATTTTTTGTACTGCGCGCGCGAGAATCAAGCTCGCGCGCGCGCGAGTCCGACGTACAGGCCTCTGTTTTTATGTGCTGCGCGCGCGCGAGGCCTATGCCCCGCGCGCGCGCGTGTTCGGGGGTCATATGTGTTCCGAAAAATCCTTGTTTTGGGAGGAAATTAACTGATAGGCGTTCCGGACCATATATATACAAGATATAACATATTTTTGAGGGTTTCGGAAGCTCTAGAGCGCAGACAACGCAAGAGGAGGCGGCTACAAGGCTTGGGAGAGAAGATTTCTTCTTTCTTTTCTTCTTCTTATTTTTATTTTTGAATTATTATTTTTAATTATTGAGTAGTTTATTTTCAACCAAGACGGCGTGATTGGGCCGAACAAATTCATGTAGAAAACTTGGATGTTTGTTTGGGATTTTTTAGAGTTGATTTTATTTTATTGATTGTCAGATTTATATTTGTCTTGTGAATAGTCTGATCAACTGTTTGCTTGCATGTTAATCAATTCCAAATCGACAGAGGAGGTTTTGATTTTGATCACTCTGATAATTAACATATTGTAAAACCGAGTAGAAATAGAATTCGATTTCAGTGTGCGGTTTGGGTGTAAACTGAATTTTCACAAATATTTAATGCATTCAAATTTGATTAGAATTACGAAAGATTAGTTCATCAATATTTGAATAGGTTTGATTGTTCTAGAAATAGACCTTTGAACAAATTAGGAGAATTCTCGTGAATTAAGATTAAATCTGAGTCCTGAATTGACTACATGTTACGTGATTTGTTCGGTACCTACGTGTGTCTTGGTTGTCTTTGTCTTAATTATTTTTATTTTCATTTATTTTTATTCTTATTTCTTAATCAGTTTTTATTTTATATTCTTATTTTTATTTAATTCAAAATCCTTCTATTATTTTGTCTAGATTAAGTAAAATAATTAATTCTTGAGAATTGACTGCAGTCCCTGTGGGATCGATACTTGGACTCTCAGTCCACTTTACTATTACTTGACCTGGTGCGCTTGCCAGTAGATTTTTATCAAACCGATTTAGCCGGTCAAGTTTTTGGCGCCGTTGCCAGGGACTGTTTAGTTGATATTAGGATAGATTATTTGCTTGAGGCTAGACATTTTTTTTTTATTTCTATCTTTTCGTTTTTTTTTATTTTATTTTAATTTTGATTTTTTTTCTTTTCTTTTGCTTGTGAGGTACTTGGAGATGGATCATCATCAGGTGTTCACAAGATTTGGCCAGCAATACTTGGAGCCATTCTATGCTGTTTGGGGGAGATTCAATGATTTGGCGAACAGATTTCGATGCCATAAATTTTCGAGCTACACCCTCACTCAATTTTTTTATGGTGGTTTGGATGAGATTACAAGAAGTTGGGTGGATTATGGAGCGTTGGCCACTGGCAGTCAATTGTTTAGAAGAGATGAAGACAGTGCGATGCACTTGTTAAATGATATGGCAGATTTTGACTACCATTGGCATTGTGATCCTTCACTGCAGGGTTGGAGTCACCAATATCCTCCAGATATCAACTCTAAAAATTTTGCGAACCAGCCACCGGAGCATCAAGAAGACTGCATAGGGCGTTCCGAAGATTATGTGGCTCAGTTGGAAAATCTTGTGCGACAGCAGACAGAGTCAAATCAATTTTTAGAAAGCCGCATAAGTCTTTTGGATGAACAGATTGCGCTTATTAGAGAACCAATTTTGGATATCTGCCAATTGAGTGAAGTAACTGAGCCAGAGCATGAAGAAATCATTTTTGAGGAATCTACTTGTGAGGATGAGCCAAACATGATAGTGGAGGAGGAAGAACCATACAAGGAGAGAGATTTTACCTCGTCAGTGGTCGTTTTATGTACATCGTTAGAAGATACTTTTTTTGTCATTGACGCCACCTCCACAGTATTACATCCTCTTTGAGCTTCAGCCTAGAATCAGAGTCTCTTTCCAAAGGAAAAATTTCATGCCGAGTACTGTTGGACCGACAAGCTTAAACTGCAAATATCACGCCAAGCTTGAGGGCGAAGAAATTCAAAACCCATACGTAGAATCGTATGATTCTTACTATGGGCGGCAGCCGCTCTTTGATGGTGGCTTCTGCATAGTCGGGCTATAGACTATAATTTTAGTGCTGACTGGGAGGCAACCCAGTGTTTTTGCTTTTGTTTTTATTTTGTTTTTTTTTATATTTTGTTTTTATTTGATTTTGTTTTCTTTCCCATGCCAGTTGGTCATGCCTGCCGATATATCTAGACTGATGCTACTGTCCCAGCTGATGTCGTCAAGAAGGAAGAGAATGAAACGAAAACCAGGGGAGTGTTATTTCTGTTTTCATTGTGTTTTTGTTCGTTTTGAATTCTGTTCACTGTCTGAAGCATTAAGGGCAATGCTTTGGATAAGTATGGGGGGTAGACTAGTTTATTTGATTATGTTTTGTGTTTGTGTTGCATAAAGTTCGTTTCATGTCTGTTTGCATATAGTGTGTTTTTGTTGTTGTTTGTGTTGTCCTGCATGGGTAGGATGAGTCATGATAGTCAATGATGATGAAGTTTATTTGAAAAAAATGGATTTTTGAAAAATGAATGCTCTTGACTGGACATGAGAAACTGTAGGTTGAACCGTGAATATTTTTAAGCACTAATGTTAGACCAGTGAATTGTAGCGAAAGATTTGATGAAGTTTCTATCTGTTTGACCATTGCACGGCAATAGATGGTTTGTGGATCTTGATTGTGTTCTATGAATTTTGATGAGGCTCTAGTTTACACTTATGATCTTGGGCGCACCTAGAAAAAATTTATATACAATTCCATCCGGGCCTTGAAAGGATTAAAATCCTAAAAAAAAAAAAATTTAAATTTAAGGCTAAGTATGCGGATTCAATGGGATTGATGCTTCATCCGGGCTATAGACGAGGGGATTAGAAAGAAAAAATAGAATAATTTTTCGTATCTTAGCCAGTTATAGCTAAGTCAGCGGGTAATTATTGGGGCTAATGCAATACCGGGTGCAAAATCCGGAGGTGTGTAATTCATTATCTCAAGGGAGGTGGGTTTAGTCTAGAGGTCGTTGGAAGGAATGGACACTTGAAGAGTGAAACTTGCACTGATTTGTCATAGGTCGCTAAGCAGATTTGAGACGAATTCGGTCTAAGTTGTATGAAACTAGAATGACATTTCACACACACGTTCACGTTCAACCGAAGGTGTATTATGAAAATTTGAGAGCATGTCTGTGTTTTATGTTTTGTGATTAAACTTCTCGGAGGCTGTGCACTCTCATGAATCATCCTTACTTATGTTTTTGTTTGCATTTTGTTTTTTCATGTCTTGCTCGAGGGCGAGCAAGGTTTAAGTATGGGGGTGCTGATAAGTGCATTTTGTATGCATTATTTCATGTTATTTTTATGTCTATTTTGTGTGCATTCATATTATTTTTATGTGTTTTTATGTGTTTTAGTGCATGTGTGTGTATTTCACTCCTTGGGTTAATTTTGTAGGAAAATGGATTTTTGAAGAGTGAATTACGGAGCAGCCTTTATCGAAAAATCATATTTAATTTTAGATACATTGAAATCCAATCTTCACCGTTCAGATTAAAGTTAAAGATGTTTTGAAGCTGCTGTCCAAATTTCAGCTCAATCCGACGGCTAGATCTCGAGATATGAATTTTTGAAAATTGTCGCTCGGCACAGATTTTTTGTACTGCGCGCGCGAGAATCAAGCTCGCGCGCGCGCGAGTCCGACGTACAGGCCTCTGTTTTTATGTGCTGCGCGCGCGCGCGCATTTTCGGGGGTCATATGTGTTCCGAAAAATCCTTGTTTTGAGAGGAAATTAACTGATAGGCGTTCCAGACCATATATATACAAGATATAACATATTTTTGAGGGTTTCGGAAGCTCCAGAGCGCAGACAACGCAAGAGGAGGCGGCTACAAGGCTTGGGAGAGAAGATTTCTTCTTTCTTTTCTTCTTCTTATTTTTATTTTTGAATTATTATTTTTAAATATTGAGTAGTTTATTTTCAACCAAGACGGCGTGATTGGGCCGAACAAATTCATGTAGAAAACTTGGATGTTTGTTTGGGATTTTTTAGAGTTGATTTTATTTTATTGATTGTCAGATTTATATTTGTCTTGTGAATAGTCTGATCAACTGTTTGCTTGCATGTTAATCAATTCCAAATCGACAGAGGAGGTTTTGATTTTGATCACTCTGATAATTAACATATTGTAAAACCGAGTAGAAATAGAATTCGATTTCAGTGTGCGGTTTGGGTGTAAACTGAATTTTCACAAATATTTAATGCATTCAAATTTTATTAGAATTACGAAAGATTAGTTCATCAATATTTGAATAGGTTTGATTGTTTTAGAAATAGACCTTTGAACAAATTAGGAGAATTCCCGTGAATTAAGATTAAATCTGAGTCCTGAATCGACTACATGTTACGTGATTTGTTCGGTACCTACGTGTGTCTTGGTTGTCTTTGTCTTAATTATTTTTATCTTCAGTTATTTTTATTCTTATTTCTTAATCAGTTTTTATTTTATATTCTTATTTTTATTTAATTCAAAATCCTTCTATTATTTTGTCTAGATTAAGTAAAATAATTAATTCTTGAGAATTGACTGCAGTCCCTGTGGGATCGATACTTGGACTCTCAGTCCACTTTACTATTACTTGACCTGGTGCGCTTGCCAGTAGATTTTTATCAAACCGATTTAGTCGGTCATTGCTTGATCGTGTGAGTTCATTTATTATCACAATTGGCGTACATTTATTATCATGACTGTGCATAAATAATAAGTTATCACATAAATAATATAGGTTGCACGTGTTGATGATCATTCCACTTATCAAGTATCCGAAAGATTAAAGTGGATGGCGCGTGGACCTTCCAAGCAAGTCTTAAAGTACTCTAGTTATTTGATTGATGGGGTTACTTATGCTACAAGAGAGCGTGATGATATGCGAGTTGTTCAAAACTCCGGAGTCAGCTTAGTTGCAAAGACAATGCAAGTTTCTAGTGCAAAGGATAAACATCCTATCGTGTCAGATATGGTTTTTTATGGAGTAATACAAGAAATATGGGTGGTTGATTACGACAAATTTCAAATTCCGATGTTTAAATGTAATTGGGTGGAGAATAGTAATGGTATCAAGGTAGATGATCTTGGATTCACGTTGGTCAACCTCCATAGAATTGGATACAAATCTGATTCATTTATTTTAGTGAGCCAAGCGAAGCAAGTTTTTTACATTGAAGCTCCTGAAGATCCTTTATGGAGTATTGTACTTGCGACTCCAAGTAGGGAGTACTTTGAATACACAAAGGGTGAAGAGTTGGAAGAAACTGCAATGCATTATCAGTCTTTTAGCAGAGGGTTAGCACCAATGGATGTTGATGTTGCAGATGACAATGAACCATGCATTCGTGAAGACTGTGATGGGATTTGGGTTGAAAATAATTAAGTACTTAAGTTTCACATTTGAGATGAGTTTGTAAAAAATTTACATTGAGATGTTATTTACGCTTTGAAGATGCTTGTTTGACATTGTTAGTTATGATCAGATATTTTTTGACATTCAGTAATCGAACAATGGCAAATTAGTAGTTCTTGGATATTGAGAGTACTTTTATCTTACATGAATTGTTCTTATTTTTTGTTGTTGCCTATATTTCTTTCTTATTTCTAGACAATGCATTTATTTGTGATTACATAATGCATCTAAAAGTTTACAGGAAAGAGTTCGACAACTAGCGAATACTTATCAGTGCTTGTATTTGATGTAGGTTTTGGCTTCTGAAAAGCTGTTGGAGAACAAATATAAAGCTGCCCAACGAAGCAAAGCAGTTCCTGATTAGCGTCTGCTGTTTCAAAGTTTTTTCTGCTTTTTTGGGGCTAAATCTGGTTTGAACTGTAGAATAGCAAGCACTTATTTTCTATATATTTTAATTGATTCAACGGTTTAATTCATCTTTTAATTTTTGTCCACTGTCTTTGATTTGAAAATAGGCCATCGACAAAGTTCCTTTACTCCCAGGTTTTCTTGAGCTCGTAGGGATAGTGTATTCATCTGTGAGTATCTTTATTTTTGTGAATGGATTATCTCTGTAGTTTATACCAGTAATGTTGCATACTCGTTGGTTTTCCCTAAATTAATGTAATTTTGGTTTTTTTCTTTTAATGTGGATATCCATATATCCTTCGGGACAAGCCCTTAGATGATTGGAAAGGCCCCACAGTAATACTTTGTATATTGCATGGATCGATGTCAGCTGAGTGGAGATAAGTTGAGCAGGGAAATGTCCCAGCTCAGTTTGATCCTTTAATTCCAGTTGAGCTGAAAAACTCAACCCAGATGATACCTTGAACTTAGTTGAGGAACTCCTTAGCTCAGCTCTTTCTTTTATCCCTACGAATTTGTGATGACTAGAAAGGTGGCTTGCAATACAAAGAGTTGCACCATCAGCCAACAATTAGTATAAAAATTAGGTCTGCTTATGTTTTGTGCTGAACTTTTTCATCTTATATTGATGTTAAATCTATCTGTTATGTGCCATTCGTCTCATAAATTCTATTAACTTCAGTCTTATTAAAACTTTTTGTTAGAATCACTTACTTTGCTAATGGCAGATTAAATTTTTTGCAGAATCAGATTAGTGAAGTTGGTTCTGCCCTCTACAATTGCAAACAATAAATATTAGTGAAAGAAGCAAAAATGGGAAAGGGTAAAGAGAAATTAGAATATGCTGCCACTATTTCAGACGCAAAGTTGGGCAAGGGTAAAGAAAAAGTAGAATATGCTACCACTAGAGAGAGTTGGTGTGGTAACACTGGGTTGGATTCTGCTGACACCGACACCACTAGAACTCCTAGAGGTCGCACAAAAATGGATAGTCTTGCAATACAAAGAGTTAAAGGAATTAAAAAGGATGTTGCATTCAACAAACTGGGACAGCCAGTTGGAGAAGCTGCTATTGGAATGCAGAGTTACATTGGCGTGGTTGCACGGGAAAAGGTCAAGATTTCTTACAAGACATGGAAGCAAGTTCCAATAGATGTTAAAGAATTGATATGGGATTCGGTTAATGTAAGTAATTTATCATGTATTAAAATATAGGATATATTTAATATTATTATGTTATTAATTTCTAATGTATTCTCGCTTTTGTTATTTGTAGTTGTCATATAATGTTGACGCAAAGTGGAAGAAGGGTTGTTTGAGATCAGCAAACAGTAAGTGGCGTCAATACAAAGCCCATCTTACGCAGACGTTTATTTTAGGCAAGCTTGATAAACCTGAGGAGTTGTATGAGCCACCTGCTGGTCATGGTATACCAAAAGATGATTGGAGTGCGTTTGTCATCAGTCGTATGTCTGGAGACTTCATTGTAAGATTCTTTATTATTTTATAATTTGTACATAATCAACCAAAAGTCATTCTTTAACTATTATTCAAATTTGACTTGTCGCATATTTGAAATGACTAGAAACTAAGTGAGCAACAAAAAGATAGAAGAAAACAAAACGTATATCCTCATCGGCTTTCACGCAAGGGATATGCACGATTTGCGTCTGAAATAGTAAGTATTTCTTTACAAACCATCCAAATTATTCACATACAATTTATTCACATGTGTTATTGTATTTTTCTTCCTTGTAGGCGGCTGAATTAGGTGACGATGATGACATTAACAGGGCTATTATGTGGAAGAAAGGACGAGCCAACAAAGCAGGAGACTTTGAAGGGGAGGATTTGACGCAAAGAGTACAAAAGATTGTAAGTGAATTCACATTTTATAAAATCAGCATGTTTTTTGAAATGACAATTGTTTTAGTAATTATTCTTTTAATTTGCATGACAGGATGATTATATCCAACAAAAAAGAGATGGTGTGCTGAGAATTGAAGGGACAAAAGAGGATATCCTTACAAAAGCACTTGAGACCAAAGAATATGATGGGCGTGTGAGGGGGATTGGAGGTCATGTCACTCCAACCTTATATTTCAATGCTGGCAGAACATTGAAGAGCAGTGGAGTTCCCATAGATGTACTCGTGGAGCATGAAAGGAAGTTGATGGAAGCAAATAGAATAGTTTCAGAACAAGGTGCACGCTTACAAAGACTTGAGGAAATGATGCATAACATGGGTGCACGCGACATTTTAATGGATGACAAAGGCAGTTTCTCAGTGAAAAATCAAGTTAACCAAGCCAAGATGGAAGACAATGATTATGAAGACGTGCTGATTTTGAGCAAAGCCGATGCTTTACAGGTATGACAATAGTTTGAGTCATATTAAATAGATGTAATAAAACTTATTGACATGTCTATTTGTCTTTTTTAGGGTAAATCAGCTGCATTAACTTTGGAATCTAGCACAAATATTGTTGCTTATGGTACAATTATTTGTGTTGATCCTCAAAAGTTGCTTCATGGGGTTCCATTACCAAAGAACTGCTACCGAGTCTCTATTGATGTAGTAGTTGATAAATCAGCGCCTTTGCCATTTCCTATTGCAAATGAATGTGAAGTAGTGGGCGATGCTCTTGGAACCCATGTGGCTTGGCCACAACACTTGATAGTGGAGCAAGATAAGGTATATGTGATATTGCAACTTTATTCATTATTCAACCTATCTAACTTGTATGTATTTACAATTAATAGAAGCCTCGAAAGAAGGATTTGGCACCACCCAAAGAGAAACATGTTGTGTCACCTTCTGTCCCACTGTCACTACATATGATGTATTGTTATAGCAAGCATGCTTTGGGTGAATGAAGATTTATATCACTGCGTTTAGATCGTGAGGTGTTCAATGATGATTGTGTAATTCTTTTGCACTGTGAGGACATTGATGGTTTGTATCATGTTGGGCCAATATCAGGCAATTGTGTAATTGCCTATATATGGTAAGTTTTTTGGGTTTTAAGCTAAGTAATACATCAACTTCATATTTTTGCTTACATTCATTTTTATTTTATTATATTTACCATGAAAGGTATCTTTACAAAAAAATGTTGGAAGATAACAAGGAAGGAAAATTCAGATTTGTGAATCCACACAGAATCTCGGATATGGGAGAAACTACACACGACAAAAAGAGTATTTAGCAGATAGACTGAGTGGTGCATCGGTTGATCAACTAGTTTTGGCGCCATGTAATATCGGGTAAGTAAAAATTTAAATATCAATTTGGTTGCTTTATTTCGATTATTTATTGAATTAGAAGCACTAATTATGTTTTTTTTGCGTAGCTATCATTGGATTCTCACTGTTATTCAACCATACAAGGATGTTATTTATGTGTTGGATTCCTTAAGTCACCGCATTCGTGATGATGATTGGAAATATGTAGTGGATATGTGAGTTTATATTTATTTATTTTTATCAAATATTTATTTCACTCATACAAAAACTCATATATCAAGTATATTGAAGGGCCTTGCGATTGTTTAACTCAAACAAAGGAAGGAAGGGTAGAAAGAATGCTATATGGGTAGTAGTACAGGTATGCATAATTTATGTTTAATATATTATGTTTAAATATCTAAATTTGTCACCAAAAATTTTTCTCTACTACCATAGGGTCCTCGGCAGCCAGATGCAAAACAATGTGGTCTTTATGTGATGAGATATATGAGACAAATTATTCAAGAGGTTGAGAATATCGAGAACGTTTCACTACGATCAATAGTAATCTTTCTTAACTCAAATAATTACAACTAAATTGTTTTAAATTTGCAAAGTTATTGTTATATGATTTTTTATTAACATAATATATGTGACAGTTCTCAAAAGGTGAGTACTCGTTAGAAGAAATTAAAGAGGTGCTTTCAGAGTTGACAGAATGTATACAAGAACACGTTTATGAATAGGTATGCACATGTATTTTGTGTCTTGAATAATGCAACAACTATCATAATGCATGGATGCATTGAATTAATTAAAGCCTCGAGTGCATGGAGTACATGCGTGAATTTGGTGTTTTGGGCACATGCAACTACTGTCCATATTTTTTTTTCAAGCAGACAATAGGCGAGGCCTTCTGAAACTGGTTCGAATGTGTGTTGTTTACGTTATTTTCATGCTTCTTTTTCCTTTGCGTCTGTGATTCCCTTAGCGGTTCCTAGTGCGATATTATACCTATACTCCCAATTCAAATGCTTCCCAGATTGCTCCTCAGAGGTGAATAGAAACTTGTCTAAAGAACTGTTTCTCATAAACTCATATACTAATAGTCTATGCCTCCCTTCTGATCAGAATCCTATCAATCTCATCAGATTCAACTGGTGGGTGCTACTGATCGTCGCCACCTCCATTCTGAACTGTTTCTCGCCTTGCTCGATCCCCTCCAACTGCTTGACTGCCATAACAGTTCTATTAGCAAGAACCCCTGCTATCCATTTGATCGATTAAGTAAAAATTCGTATAATTAGTTGATGCGCATGCATGATATAATTAATGTTCCAGACAGTAGGCGAGGCCTGCAGCAGGCTTATCTTATCTTTTGAATCATCATTGATTTTCTTCTTGTTCTTGGTCATGATTGACTAAAGGGTCCAATAATATTCCCAATAATAAAATGTAAAAATCTTATTAATGTGTGATGAACTGTAAATTTACATAAAAATGAAAGCAGCCCATGTTATGAGGTTTACATTTGTTAGTCTATTTTCTTTTTCATGATGTTTGATATGCTTCCACTGTGTTGTCATTTATAAATTTATGGTTAGATTTATATGGTTTGATATGATGTTATATTTAACATGTGTTATCTAATGTTGTATTTCAGAAGTCTGGTTCTTACTGGTGGCGGAGATCGTCTGGTTCTTACTGGTGGCGGAGATCGTCGCTAACTGTGGTCGCATTCAGAAAAATTGCATTGTTAGGAACAATTTTCTTTCAATATTGCAGCACCATCTTTGTGGAGATAGCTAGCGTTAAATGCTTGTTGATACCTTGCAATTTCAATATATTGCAGCACAATGACTCTATACTTTTTTATGAGAATATTTTGCCACAGATTTGAAATTTCATGTATTTTAATAGTGTTATTTATATAGAAATTTAAATTTGAAAAAAAAATCGAAAACAACGTTCTTAACGACAACGTTTTTTATTGGTAGCACAATGATTTTTTAAGCAACATCTGCCAAGCACAACGCTTTTTTACACGGAGAAAGCGTTGTCGTAGCTTCAATCCACAACGCTTTATCTGCGTTGTGATTTCTACAAACAACAACGCTTTTGCAGCGTTGTCTTTTATACAATCTACAACAATTTTTAAGCGTTGTAGATTGTATAAAAGACAACGCTGCAAAAGCGTTGTTGTTTGTAGAAATCACAACGCATATAAAGCGTTGTGGATTGAAGCTACGACAACGCTTCCTCAGTGTACTAAAGCGTTGTAATTTCAAAATACCACAACGCTTTTAATAGATACGACAACGCTTTTTAAGCGTTGTCGCATCCAAATACCACAACGCTTTTTAAGCGTTGTGTTTTCCGAAAACCACAACGCTTTTTTCGCGTTGTCTTTGAGCGTGGTCTTTTACAACACTGGCTACGACAACGCTTTTTTGGGGTCATTAACAACGCGGAAAAAGCGTTGTCGTAGGCCATTTTTCTTGTAGTGTGTGAAATTGCAAGTTACTCAGTGTCTAAATACAAGTTGATATTTTATTTGGGCATTTTTTGTTTTCTACTTCTGAGAACATAGAAAGATAATATATTGATTTATAACTAATTTTATGTTAAAAAAAACACGATAAATTAAAAATTGGATATTTCAAGCGGGGATGGGGACGGGGACAAAGATTTATTCTGCACGGGTTCTGGGATCCACCCCCATCCCTGTCCCATTTTCATAAGTTACTTGTTTCCGATAAGAGATCGCAAAGGCTGGTAATGGAACCATTGTATTCGAAGGAAATCATCAAGCTCGTCAAGTTGCTGTGAAGCGTCCTATAAGGGCATATAATGATATAGCCTCCCAAGAAATTCAAAATCTTATTCTCTTTGATGGACATCAAAATATTGTTAGATGGTAGGGAGTTGAACAAGATCAAGATTTTGTATCTCTTGCTTTGGAGCGTTGTAATTGCAGCTTAAATGATCTTATTCTCATGCTCTCAAAGCCTACAAATATTGCAGAAGAATTTAAAAATCACCTCGATCATCTGGAAAGATCTTTGCAAGACCTTAAATTGTGGAACGTAGTTGGTTATCCTTCACCTTCGTTATTGAATTTGATGAGGTCAACTTATTTTGTATGCTTTGGATTCTTAGAATGTAGTTGCGAATAAAATCTTTGATTTTAGAATAACCTAAAACCTTTTGATACAGAGCTGACTGTTTTACTTCTATCATAGGAATGTTGTATCTGGAATTGTTGATCTAAATGAATTGAGAATTTTTCACCGCGATCTAAAATCTCAAAATGTGTTAATAGTCGGCAAAAAAATGATCTCTCTATGCAAAGCTTTCTGACATGGGTATTAGCAAACGCCAACTTGGAGATGCATCTTCCTTCAATCATGCTACAAGTGAAATTGCAAATTACTCAGTGTCTAAATACAAGTTGATATTTTATTTGGGCATTTTTTTTTTCTACTTCTGAGAACGTAGAAAGATAATATATTGATTTAAAACAAATTTTATGTAAAAAAAACACGATGAATTGAAAATTGGATATTTCAAGCGGGGATGGGGACGGGGATAGAGATTTATTTTGCACGGGTTCGGGGATCCACCCCCATCCCCGTCCCATTTTCATATCTACAGCGGTGATGGGGACGAGGATTGGGGTTTAATCCCTAGAGGTTATGTATCATCTTTTATTTTGGAATGCCGAGAGGCACATTTTCTTCCTCCATGACACCAGGGATTGTGTGGAATTCAAAGATATGGGGACTAATTCTGATCTCTTCAATTAAATGTAAAATGTAGTTCCTTTCGTTTTTGGCTCAAAGTGGAATGGAAAGATGAATCTGTTATTTCTGAATAACGTCAGACGTTATAGATACTATAAATTTTGCAGTCTTCGTGATTTTTTAAGAGTCATGCGTAACAAATTAAATCATTACATTGAGTTTCCTACAGAAATTTAGGTACTAACTCACGATACAGACAACTACTATAGTTCTTGGTCGAATGAAGAAAAACGCTTTAGGTTTAGAGGGTATGTCAAATATGCCATGACATATTTTAAATAAAAATTTCATCTTATTCTTGATGTTGCAACCTTTCATGTAATACTGATTTAAGTTTCACATAAATATATATTATTTCATACCATGAAATAATAGTGACACTTGTGTTGATTTACATGAAAGAAATGAGTGATGTTCTTCCCTCGATTGTATCTGATCAAAATTGTAGGGAATCCCATGTGCTAGATGTGAAAGATACTTCTAATCATGGTTTACTTTTGATGGAAACTTTAGAAAATCACTATTTTTGCCTATATTTGTTACCATTATAGTCTTTGGTGCATGCTATTACAATTTATTATATTAAAGAAAAATCAAGCGGGTTGTGCAGACGCCGACGAGCGTACGTTCTATAAGGTAGAGACCTCGCAAATCTGGGACGAACATAATTTACCATGGGGAGTAAGAAAAATAAAATGAGGTTAACTTCAGTAATGGTGAGAGGGGTATTAATTTCTTGGAGGACCTTAACCAGCCAATTTTTTGCAGCGCTGGTGAATGAAATATTGGTAAATTACTTGTTTTCGATAAGAGATTACAAAGGGTGGTAATGGAACCATTGTATCCGAAGGAAATCATCATGCTCGTGCAGTTGCTGTGAAGCGTCCTGTAAGGGCATATAATGATATGGCCTCCCAAGATTTCAAAACCTTATTCTCTTTGATGGACATCAAAATGTTTTTAGATGGTAGGGAGTTGAACAAGATCAAGATTTTGTATCTCTTGCTTTGGAGCGTTGTAATTGCAGCTTAAATGATCTTATTCTCATGCTCTCAAAGCCTACAAAGATTGCAGAATAATTTAAAAATCACCTCGATCATCTGGAAAGATCTTTGCAAGACGTTAAATTGTGGAACTTAGATGGTTATCCTTCACCTTCGTTATTGAATTTGATGAGATCAACTTATTTTGTATGCTCTGGATTCTTAGAATGTGGTTGTGAATAAAATTTTTGATTTTAGAATAATCTAAAACCTTTTGATACAGAGCTGACTATTTTACTTCTATCATAGGAATGTTGTATCTGGAAATTTTCATCTACATGAATTGGGAATTGTTCACCGCGATCTAAAACCTCAAAATGTGTTAATAGTCGGCAAAAAAAGATCTCTCTATTCAAAGCTTTCTGACATGGGTATTAGCAAAAGCCTACTTGGAGATACATCTTCCTTCAATCATGCTACAGGTGAAATTGCAAGTTACTCAGTGTCTAAATACAAGTTGATATTTTATTTAGGCATTTTTTGTTTTCTACTTCTGAGAACGTAGAAAGATAATGTATTGATTTAAAATGAATTTTAGGTAAAAAAAAAAAAACATGATGAATTGAAAATTGGATATTTCAAGCAGGTTTGGGGACGTGGACAAAGATTTATTCTGCACGGGTTGGGAATCCACCCCCATCCCCGTCCCATTTTCATATCTACAGCGGTGATGGGGACGAGGATTGGGGTTTAATCCCTATAGGTTATGTATCATATTTTATTTTTGAATGCCAAGAGGCGCATTTTCTTCCTCCATGACAACAGAGATTGTGTGGAATCAAAGATATGGGGACTAATTTTGATCTCTACAATTAACTGCAAAATGTAGCTCCTTTCGTTTTTGACTCAAAGTGGAATGGAAAGATGAATCTGTCATTTCTGAATAACGTCAGACGCTATAGATACTATAAATTTGGCAGTATCAGGGACGGAGCCACCCTATGGGCTAGGGTGGGCTCCAGCCCCACCTAAATTTTAAAAAAAAATAGTGTTGCTTTTTTTATATATATATTTTGTGTTTTGTAGCCCCATGTAAAAAATTGAAAATTTCATCTAGCCCTTATATCATTTACAAAATAAATATAAAATCTATTAATTTAAATTAATATGTTAATGAACCATTCAATTTTCAAATTTCAACTTGAATACATCCTATATTGAAACATTTATTTGCTAGTTTTCCTGTCAATTTATTCACATAATTTGACCGAAATCTCCTTAATTTTACTTGTTGAGGCTTTTTTTTCCCATTAACATAAGGTTTTAAGCTACCAACATATTATAACTTAACAATTATTTTAAATAAAAATTTTAAATTTTAGATTATTTAAATATATAAATGATTTATTATTTACATATTTCGGAACACAATGTGTTTTTTTTAATACAATGTGGTGTATTTAATAAATTTTTGAGGTTGAATTTTTAGCTTAAAAATATATTGTTGCGAATTTTGAGAAAATAATCTATTGTTTGCGATATTTGAAAATATTGATATAAAATTATTATTGGGCTTGTATTGCGATTTTTTAGTTAAAAAAAATCAAACGTTGAATAATTGTGAAATTTGAAAAATAATTATTTTTTGAATTTTTTTTTAATTTACAACCGGGTTAATCATAAAATTAAAAGAAAAAAAACCATCAACTTAATTTTAAACAAAAAACATATATTGATTTTTTTATTTAATTTATTATATAATTTATAGTTTAACGGGGACAGAGATTTATTCTGCACGGGTTCGGGGATCCACCCTCATCCCCATCCCATTTTCATATCTACAGCGATGATGGGGACGATGATTGAGGTTTAATCCCTAGAGGTTATGTATCATCTTTTATTTTGGAATTCCGAGAGGCGCATTTCCTTCCTCCATGACACCAGGGATTGTGTGGAATTCAAAGATATGGGGACTAATTCTGATCTCTTCAATTAACTGGAAAATGTAGCTCCTTTCGTTTTTGGCTCACAGTGGAATGGAAAGATGAATCTGTCATTTCTGAATAACGTCAGACGCTATAGATACTATAAATTTGGCAGTCTTTGTGATTTTTTATGATTCATGCGTAACAAATTGAATCATTACATAGAGTTTCCTACAGAAATTTAGGTACTAACTCGCGATACAGACCACTACTATATTTCTTGGTCAAATGAAGAAAAACGCTTTAGGTTTAGAGGGTATGTCAAATATGCCATGACATATTTTAAATAAAAATTTCATCTTATTCTTGGTGTTGCAATGTGGGGACCTCGGGTTGCTAATCTCATCTTAGGGCAATAAACGATTAATCAACAATTAATCATATAATAAAAGAATATTCAAACCAAATTTTTTTTTTTTTTCAGAATCCCACCAGCGCCCGTGCCCCATTCAGGCGCGCCCGCGCATAGGTTTCGTACAGAATCTGGTAAAATTATAAACATAAAAGGTTTAGATCTTTGTCTTATCTTTCCAATGCCACAAACCGCACCCTAATCGGAGTTTTCAGTAAAAAGTTATGTTCATTCTACCAAGAAGGGTCGGTGCAGAAATTTACAAAAATTATCAAAAGCTACAACAAAGATCAAAGTTGCTAAGGCTATTTCAAATCTGAAAAATTGCATACATAATCTCAATATGTCCAAAGCATAAAAACATGCATATCTAGACATAACAATAATCGCATACATGTTTCTAAGATGCAATACAATAAACTCAATTCTAAGTTTTCTAAGCTCAAACTAAATCAACACCTTCTAACATGCATTTGACAGCAATCTATTCTTAGCCCAAAGTCTCCACATGCTAATCTTTCTCAATCTTGAGCTATCCAAGCCATATCTGACTCGCTCATGCCCCAAACCTGGTGCAATGCACACATACAAACAAAGTAACAGCCGGATAACTCCGGTGAGAATAAATCTCAGTATGAACAACATGCATATACATCAGTTAAACATATGATATCTATATGCCAAATGAATCATAAATCTTCAATCATGTAATAGAAGGTAAAACATGATAGTATGTTCATCTTTAATACCCAGTATATAAACTCATTCAAATCTTGAATGTCATAACATAACATGCTAGCATTTATAAACGCATATTCTAATCTCTAGAAATCTCTAGGTTAATGCATAAATGCAATGCATGTGCCAAGGAATAGGCTATCGAATCTGATATCAATAAATCGTAATTCTGGGATCCCGGGGAAATATAATCTTTAACTAACCACCGACTCTCCCAATCGAGGTGGCGTCAAATCTCTCAATCCCCTGATGTTGGTTCAACTATAGTGAGTTATCTAGCTCTGGAAATAAATCTATATTCCGTGCCATGAGTCATCAGACTCTGGAAGTAAATCTACATTCCGTGCCACTCAACTACAGTTCTACAAACGCCATCTGCATTCTAGGCCTTTCAACCCTCTGTGCTTTTCAGGCTGGAGTTCAAGATGAATGCAACATAATCTGAATGCATCAAATCATACATAAGCTAAAACAACATCTTTAACACATCAATCATATAATCATATGATCATATAATCACTCAAAGATACCGACAAATCTGTAAGCATCACATGGAATATGTAAGACATGTTCAATACAGAACATAATATAAATCAAAGAAGACAAGTAAACATTGACATAAATATTCTGGAAATTCAAGAAGATATCTGTCTTGAATAATCTATCCCATTTATGTAAACGTAAACAATAACATATATTAAACATGTATGTATGTGATTTTAGGCAACTCGATAATCAGAAACAACCTCGAGTTATTCTGCCCATCTTATTAATGTCTATTCATACCTGAATTTCTGATTCAAATAGCTGACCCTCTGTCAATTCTTGATCAACTACAAGCTGTCCAAATCTGACATCAAATTATGCTTATTTCAATCAGTGCTACTTGAAGGTATTCTTGATTCAACTTCAAACACTTCAAGTCATTCGAACTTGAACTCGTCAATTCAACTTCGATAATTTTCAAGTCAAATGTCAAAACGTAGAACTCGGAGCTGTGATCGCAAATATACGATCAATCGGAAATTCTACCGGGCGGATTAAAAGATATCGGAGTTGAAAATCAAAATTTGCTTGAAACCCTTTCTTCTCCCTTCTCTCGGTCACTTGCTGAACATTCTGAAGAATTCCTGCTGATTACACGTTTTTATTCAGCCAAGTTGCATGATTATTGCATTTTGGTCCCTGCACTTTGGCCTAATTGCAATTCAGTCCCTGAACAAGCGATTTAATTCAATTTCAATCCTAAATAATTTAAAAATATTAGAATTCAAGTCTAAACTCTAAATATTCTCAAATTAAATATTCTTGGATTAAAATTAAATCATTTCGGACATTATTGCACTTTAGTCCCTGAATTGCTCAATATTTGCAAATTGGCCCTTTCTCGGATTTTATCCTCAAAATTCATTCTTGATATTTATCATCTTGGAATTCACATCTTAACTTCCATAAATATCAATTGCAAATATTTTTAATCTTTTAATTTAAGAATTCCGGATAATAAACTTCTTAAAATTCGAAAATCCTCAAATTAAATATTTCTGACCCGAAATTGCAATTCCACATTTCTTAACTTCTTCAAATAAATATTTTCTCATATCCGGGATTTAAATCTTAAATCCCGTCATTAAGAACTTAATATTTTCGGGCCTTACAATTCCTCCCCTCTAAGGAATGATTTCGTCCTCGAAATCGCATTCGATCTTACTACTGATTCTCATAAGTTGTATAGCTGACTGAAGTAATACTGACTTCAATTCTCTGAGCTATCGATATCTATTCTGATATCTTCTCTTCTATCATAGCTTAATCTTCTTTCTGATTGTTTCTGCAATCATATCTATTCGCATTCACATATAATCGTTGAGTCAACTTATATCTAAGTTGCTCTTTCTTGTGATCTAACTCTACATCAATTACTTTGTCTTGCTTACAATCTTATCAACTTCTGTTGTATCTGAATTGAATACACATACATGTTCTAGCTGATATTATTCAGCCAATGCATATGGATAACAATTCATCTATCTGATACTTCATGCTTGAGTATTAATCAATAAGCTAGATCAAATACTCATAGAAATCAATTCTGAAATTTCTTTCTAAATCTACTGATGTTCGATAAACAATTTCTGAATTGATCATTCTGCTCAGGCTTCAAATCTCTATATCTGTTGCCCATTTTCTAGCTCAGTCACTGCTGTTCTATTTCTGTTCAAAACAATCTTCACATTCTCTATCATTTCTTGACTCATAGCTGGTCAAATAGCTGATAGTTCTGAAAGATCATTTCTATATAAAGACATTTCTGTGTTTCTGATCAATCAATCATCAAAATATTGTCTTTATATCAATCAAATAGCTGTCACATGAATCATAGTAATCACGTGGCAAATAATCAAGCAACTAGTACCGAATCTAGTACTATAGTTCTGAGCATATCCTCGGAAATCTGGATAATCAAATCTGATAGTCCACTAATCAGAGGATGGTATAATGAAATCTCATACAACCAAACACTCAAAACATCTGACAATCAATGCCACAATCTAGAAAACAGATCTAAAGTTTCTATCTTGACAATATATTTCCATAATTCCTGTAATCTGATCATCTTGCTAAATGCATGACAAGTATCTTTTATGTTTGTATCATATCTAATACAACATATTCATAAATCTGTAAAAATATACTATACTCTAAACCGCAAAATCATGACGATTCGAGTAGATTCAAACTAAAGTCGTTCACAAAGTTGATCTGTTTTCAACTCTTATGTAACTAATCTGTTACATAAACCACTTGCGTTCTTCTTTTCTGCTTCTTTTACTGGAATTCTAATATTGGTAACGTCAATTCTGTCGTATATGCTTTCATTTCTTTCACTAATACTTATTTCCAAGTAATACTACATGTAAATCATACACGTTTAGACAACTGAATGGATATTCATATGTTGTCATATGCCTCTTTCAGAATCTGATATTCCATATCTAGAATATCTGGCATAATCAAACGATTATTCACCGCAAAAATTCATCTGTTCTGCTCTGCTGTCTTATCTCTTATCTTAATCTAGCGTTCTCAATCAATATTCTATTGCTTGATCTTATATCAATGTTACTTTTATCGTTCCAAACCAATCGAGTTTAGCTTGGATCGCAACAAGTCTGATCGTTTAAGTATCTGTCAAGCATAAATATTCAACAAGTACAAATCCGTACCCAATAAATTCATCAATTATCTAAAACCCATAAATCTTGCTTCTAGTCTGAATCTGAATTTCTATCAGTTACGAGCCAAATACATCAAGATACACCGAATAAACACATCAAATAATCAATAATTCTCAAATTTCAAATCAAAGGAACTCGCTCAAGGAAATGTCAGTCAAAATCAAATATTCTGAATGACAGCGAGTGAATCAAAGCAGACTCTAGCAAAATAAGAGTCGATCAATATCAATCGAGGTCAAATAACACAACCTCTGAATCGATATCAAGAAATTCAAGAATCATGATTTCTATGATGTAATAGCTTCAGCAAAATTGAAGATAAAGCTCAACTGTAACTAATTTTTCTGATTTTCTAATGATATGAGTTCATTTATTAATTCTGAGCTGACAATAGTCGAATATAATATTTTCGACATAACTTATCGTCATAGAATCATTTCGGTACTACATAACTCTTTTCTACGCAATCTGCTAACTGTTTCTGAAGTTCTTCAGTTCACGTAATGCTCTTCTATACGAGTTGCCATAATACTTTTGTACTAGACACCACTCTATATAGAACTGAATTCATGTCGTAGAAAGGTCACAATATGTCATTGAACTATTTCTGTACAGTCTAACCACTGACATAGCTGTCAATTCTAGGTTAATGTTGTACTAGTTCAGTATATTGACTAGACTTCTACTGACATTCTTCTACAGTTAACATGATCTAATTAGTACCGAAATAACAAAATCTTATGTCTGAAACTCATATCATACATTTCTATACATTTCTATTGCTTTATCATTGCACAAATTTCTAGCTTAATATCCCATATCTGATATCAGTACATTCAATCTTATTTCCTCAATTCTATATTGCATCGTCTATAACTAATCTTTCACATGCATTCCATCTACTTAAAGACAAAATCTCAGCAAATACAATAAATAAAGTCTCATCAGATACAGATTATAGCATAACAAATCACTGATCTATGAATGTATGCTATATAAGCAATATACAAGTGGTTAACTAGAATTAACTCACTTACCTGTAAGATTCTTATCTGATACAACTTGAGCCGCATTTTCTGTACTTGCTTATTGCCTAAACAATTATCTGTCATTCAACTGTTCTCTTGATCTGTTTCAGCTAGGAGACTTATGCTTATAGTTATTCATTTGCTGACGTTGAGATTGAATTAATCTTTGCTGATGTTGCCACTATTTCTTGCTGTTCTTGCTGCATAGCTATACTGCTATGGAATATCTGGTGATTATCATAATTGTGAGGCGTGAATAAGAATTCAACTCTGCCTCATACTACCGGTTCATGATTTTGTTTTGTTTTTTTTTTTCTGGCTTCACCAACTTCTAGCTAAGTCCTGGAGTTGATATAAAATCAAGCTGATTCTATGTTCATCTGAATATTCTTTACTTGAACAACTGATTCAGCTTTTCAATTTAACCCCTTTCTAGACATAACATATTCTGTATCTTTCTGAGTTCGCGAGTACTAGCTTTGGAGTTGTTCAACTAACATACTCCTCAGGGCAATCATCATATCGATCGGCTCAAAAACTTACCTCAACTCTGTTCTGTTCTGTCTGCGGTTCTGTTCTGTATGAGGTTCTCATTCTATCTGTACAATCTGTCTTATGCAATAACAGAAGCAATATATATAGCAGATATTATAACATACAATGTCAGTATATCGTACATATAATCTCATGCTTCTTAATAGAACACATACTTGCAATTTCTCATGCTTTTTCACATATTACATGCTTAAAACGAATTCACTTATTCTAATGAATTCAAGATATCAGGCATACATAACAACATATAAGCATGTAATTCTTATCTCAATAAAGCAAGTAGTGTTCAATCAAGCAATCTGTAAAGCAAGTAAAGCATACTCATGCCATACTATAAATGCATGCGAATCAATCTACCCCGCTCAACTTCTATCTTAGTCCAAGACTTTATGCTCTGATACCACCTGTTGTGGGGACCTCGGGTTGCTAATCTCATCTTAGGGCAATAAACGATTAATCAACAATTAATCATATAATAAAAGAATATTCAAACCAAATTTTTTTTTTTTTTCAGAATCCCACGAGCGCCCGCGCCCCATTCAGGCGCACCCGCGCATAGGTTTCGTACAGAATCTGGTAAAATGATAAACATAAAAGTTGTAGATCTTTGTCTTAGCTTTCCAATTCCACAAACCTCACCCTAATCGGAGTTTTCAGTAAAAAGTTATGTTTATTCTACCAAGAAGGGTCGGTGCAGAAATTTACAAAAATTATCAAAAGCTACAACAAAGATCAAAGTTGCTAAGGCTATTTCAAATCTGAAAAATTGCATACATAATCTCAATATGTCCGAAGCATAAACACATGCATATCTAGACATAACAATAATCGCATACATGTTTCTAAGATGCAGTACAATAAACTCAATTCTAAGTTTTCTAAGCTCAAACTAAATCAACACCTTCTAACATGCATTTGACAGCAATCTATTCTTAGCCCGAAGTCTCCACATGCTAATCTTTCTCAATCTTGAGCTATCCAAGCCACATCTGACTCGCTCATGCCCCAAACCTGGTGCAATGCACATACAAACAAAGCAACAGCCGGATAACTCCGGTGAGAATAAATCTCAGTATGAACAACATGCATATACATCAGTTAAACATATGATATCTATATGCCAAATGAATCATAAATCTTCAATCATGTAATAGAAGGTAAAACATGATAGTATGTTCATCTTTAATACCCAGTATATAAACTCATTCAAATCTTGAATGTCATAACATAACATGCTAGCATTTATAAACGCATATTCTAATCTCTAGAAATCTCTAGGTTAATGCATAAATGCAATGCATGTGCCAAGGAATAGGCTATCGAATCTGATATCAATAAATCGTAATTCTGGGATCCCGGGGAAATATAATCTTTAACTAACCACCGACTCTCCCAATCGAGGTGGCGTCAAATCTCTCAATCCCCTGATGTTGGTTCAACTATAGTGAGTTATCTAGCTCTGGAAATAAATCTATATTTCGTGCCATGAGTCATCAGACTCTGGAAGTAAATCTACATTCCGTGCCACTCAACTACAGTTCTACAAACGCCATCTGCATTCTAGGCCTTTCAACCCTCTGTGCTTTTCAGGCTGGAGTTCAAGATGAATGCAACATAATCTGAATGCATCAAATCATACATAAGCTAAAACAACATCTTGAACACATCAATCATATAATCATATGATCATATAATCACTCAAAGATACCGACAAATCTGTAAGCATCACATGGAATATGTAAGACATGTTCAATACAGAACATAATATAAATCAAAGAAGACAAGTAAACATTGACATAAATATTCTGGAAATTCAAGAAGATATCTGTCTTGAATAATCTATCCCATTTATGTAAACGTAAACAATAACATATATTAAACATGTATGTATGTGATTTTAGGCAACTCGATAATCAGAAACAACCTCGAGTTATTCTGCTCATCTTATTAATGTCTATTCATACCTGAATTTCTGATTCAAATAGCTGACCCTCTGTCAATTCTTGATCAACTACAAGCTGTCCAAATCTGACATCAAATTCTGCTTATTTCAATCAGTGCTACTTGAAGGTATTCTTGATTCAACTTCAAACACTTCAAGTCATTCGAACTTGAACTCGTCAATTCAACTTCGATAATTTTCAAGTCAAATGTCAAAACGTAGAACTCGGAGCTGTGATCGCAAATATACGATCAATCGGAAATTCTACCGGGCGGATTAAAAGATATCGGAGTTGAAAATCAAAATTTGCTTGAAACCCTTTCTTCTCCCTTCTCTCGGTCACTTGCTGAACATTCTGAAGAATTCCTGCTGATTACACGTTTTTATTCAGCCAAGTTGCATGATTATTGCATTTTGGTCCCTGCACTTTGGCCTAATTGCAATTCAGTCCCTGAACAAGCGATTTAATTCAATTTCAATCCTAAATAATTTAAAAATATTAGAATTCAATTCTAAACTCTAAATATTCTCAAATTAAATATTCTTGGATTAAAATTAAATCATTTTGGACATTATTGCACTTTAGTCCCTGAATTGCTCAATATTTGCAAATTGGCCCTTTCTCGGATTTTATCCTCAAAATTCATTCTTGATATTTATCATCTTGGAATTCACATCTTAACTTCCATAAATATCAATTGCAAATATTTTTAATCTTTTAATTTAAGAATTTCGGATAATAAACTTCTTAAAATCCGAAAATCCTCAAATTAAATATTTCTGACCCGAAATTGCAATTCCACATTTCTTAACTTCTTCAAATAAATATTTTCTCATATCCGGAATTTAAATCTTAAATCCCGTCATTAAGAACTTAATATTTTCGGGCCTTACATGCAACCTTTCATGTAATACTGATTTAAATTTCACATAAATATATATTATTTCATACCATTAAAATAATAGTGACACTTGTGTTGATGTACATGACAGAAATGATCTCGATGTTGTTCTTCCCTCCATTGTATCTGATCAAAATTGTAGGGAATCCCATGTGCTAGATGTGAAAGATACTTCTAATCATGGTTTACTTTTGATGGAAACTTTAGAAAATCACTATTTTTGCCTATATTTGTTACCATTCTAGTTACAATTTATTATATAGAAGAAAATTCAAGCGGGTTGTGCAGACGCCGACGAGCGTACGTTCTATAAGGTAGAGACCTCGCAATTCTGGGATGTTAGGAATCAATCCAAATTTTGGTATTCGAGAATTCACCACGCAAGCAAACAAAAACAATAATCCCAGAAACACGAATAAAACCAACGCACACAGATCAAACTCAAACACTCACGCGAAAACAATAAACAATGCAAGTATTTACGTGGTTCGGCAATGAATTTTCCTACGTCCACGGGAGAGCAACACAACACTTTTATTAATCACCAATAGAACAACCCAAGCTCAAGAACAGAGCTTATTACAGAGATGGACTCAGATAAACTATCAAGCTAGATACAGACACAATTCAAGTTTAAAGCCTTGAATTTTCCCGTCACAATCTGTGCTTAGTTTTCTCCTCCGAAATCTCTCCTTCTTCTCTCACAATATATTCTGAAGAATTTGATTTTCTGTTATGTTCGTCGCGGTCATCTTCCATCTGCTTATATAGAAAATTACACCAACTTTCATCTTGGGCTTTCGGTCAACACTAACTTACGGCCCAATTATAAAGTCAACATGGTCCAGCCCGATAAGTCTTCATTCATCAGTCTGATCTTCTCTTGTACTTCGATCTACATCGATCTGCCTGCAAGCTTCCCTCTTTACGGAAACTCCATCTGACTTCTAACCAAGTCACAATACTCGAGCAATCTATCTGCATGAACTCATCCGAAGACTCATCTGACCATCACATCGATCTGATCCCAATATTCGATCTGGCCATTAACTTATCTGATCACCGAGCACATCTGATCTGTACTATTCGATTCGATCTCTTTTTTATTTCCATTCAATCTAATAGAAGCATACTTCAATATGGGACGAACATAATTTATCATGGGGAGCAAGAAAATGAAAATGAGGTTAACTTCAGTAATGGTGAGAGGGGTATTAATTTCTTGGAGGACCTTAACCAGCCAATTTTTTGCAGCGCTGGTGAACGGAATATTTGTAAGTTACTTGTTTCCGATAAGAGATCGCAAAGGGTGGTAATGGAACCATTGTATTCGAAGGAAATCATCAACCTCGTGTAGTTCAGCAGTTGCTGTGAAGTGTCCTGTAAGGGCATATAATGATATGGCCTCCCAAGAAATTCAAAACCTTATACTCTGATGGACATCAAAATATTTTTAGATGGTAGGGAGTTTAACAAGATCAAGATTTTGTATCTCTTGCTTTCGAGCGTTGTAATAGCAGCTTAAATGATCTTATTCTCATGCTCTCAAAGTCTACAAATATTGCAGAAGAATTTAAAAATCACCTCGATCATCTGGAAAGATCTTTGCAAGACATTAAATTGTGGAACTTAGATGGTTATCATTCACCTTCGTTATTGAATTTGATGAGGTCAACTTATTTTGTATGATTTGGATTCTTAGAATGTAGTTGTGAATAAAATCTTTGATTTTAGAATAATCTAAAACCTTTTGATACAGAGCTGACTGTTTTACTTCTATAATAGAAATGTTGTATCTGGAATTGTTCATCTAAATGAATTGATAATTTTTCACCGCGATCTAAAATCTCAAAATGTGTTAATAGTCGGCAAAAAAGGATATCTCTATGCAAAGCTTTCTGACATGGGTATTAGCAAACGCCTACTTGGAGATGCATCTTCCTTCAATCATGCTACATGTGAAATTGCAAGTTACTCGGTGTCTAAATACCAGTTGATATTTTATTTGGGAATTTTTTGTTTTCTACTTCTGAGAACGTAGAAAGATAATATATTGATT
Source organism: Henckelia pumila (assembly GCF_033568475.1). Classification (NCBI taxonomy): domain Eukaryota; kingdom Viridiplantae; phylum Streptophyta; class Magnoliopsida; order Lamiales; family Gesneriaceae; genus Henckelia; species Henckelia pumila. Next base: position 39,977,815 of record NC_133123.1, on the reverse strand, counting down.
TAAAATGAATATTTTGTAAAAAAAAACACGATGAATTGAAAATTGGATATTTCAAGTGGGAATGGGAACGGGGACAAAGATTTATTCTGCACGGGTTCGGAGATCCACCCCCAACCCCGTCCCATTTTCATATCTACAGCGGTGATGGGAACGAGGATTGGGGTTTAACCCCTAGATTTTATGTATCATATTTTATTTTGAAATGCCGAGAGGCGCATTTCCTTCCTCCATGACACCAGGGATTGTGTGGAATTCAAAGATATGGGGACTAATTCTGATCTCTTCAATTAACTGCAAAATGTAGCTCCTTTCGTTTTTGGCTCAAAGTGGAATGGAAAGATGAATCTATCATTTCTGAATAACATCAGACGCTATAGATACTATAAATTTTGCAGTCTTTGTGATTTTTTAAGAGTCATGCGTAACAAATTGAATCATTACATAGAGTTTCCTACAGAAATTTAGGTACTAACTCGCGATACAGACCATTACTATAGTTCTTGGTCAAATGAAAAAAAGCGCTTTAGGTTTAGAGGGTATGTCAAATATGCCATGACATATTTTAAATAAAAATTTCATCTTATTCTTGGTGTTTCAACCTTTCATGTAATACTTATTTAAGTTTCACGTAAATATATATTATTTCATACCATGAAATAATAGTGACACTTGTGCTGATGTACATGACAGAAATGATCTCGATGTTCTTCTTACCTCGATTGTTTCTAATCAAAATTGTAGGGAATCTCATGTGCTAGATGTGAAAGATACTTCTAATCATGGTTTTCTTTTGATGGAAACTTTAGAAAATCACTAATTTTTCCTATATTTGTTACCATTCTAGTCTTTTCTACTTGCTATTACAATTTATTATATTGAAAAGAAATCAAGCATGTTGTGCAGACGCCAACAAGCGTACGTTCTAAAAGGTAAAGACCTCGCAAATCTGGGACGAACAGAATTTACCATGGGAAGCAAGAAAAATAAAATGAGGTTAACTTCAGTAATGGTGAGAGGGGTATTAATTTCTTGGAGGACCTTAACCAGCCAATTTTTTGCAGCGCTTGTGAACGGAATATTTGTAAGTTACTTGTTTCCGATAAGAGATCGCAAAGGGTGGTAATGGAACCATTGTATTCGAAGGAAACCATCAAGCTCGTGCAGTTGCTGTGAAGCGTCCTGTAAGGGCATATAATGATATGGCCTCCAAAGAAATTCAAAACTTTATTTTCTTTGATGGACGTCAAAATATTGTTAAATGGTAGGGAGTTTAACAAGATCAAGATTTTGTATTTCTTGCTTTGGAGCGTTGTAATAGCAGCTTAAATGATCTTATTCTCATGCTCTCAAAGCCTACAAAGATTGCAAAAGAATTTAAAAATCACCTCGATCATCTGGAAAGATCTTTGCAAGACGTTAAATTGTGGAACTTAGATGGTTATCCTTCACCTTCGTTATTGAATTTGATGAGGTCAACTTATTATGTATGCTCTGGATTCTTAGAAGGTAGTTGTGAAAAAAATCTTTGATTTTAGAATAAATTAAACCTTTTGATACAGAGCTGACTATTTTAATTCTATTATAGGAATGTTGTATCTGGAATTGTTCATGTAAATGAATTGAGAATTTTTCACCGCCATCTAAAATCTCAAAATGTGTTAATAGTCGGCAAAAAAAGATCTATCTATGCAAAGCTTTTTGACATGGGTATTAGCAAACGCCTACTTGGAGATGTATCTTCCTTCAATCATGCTACATGTGAAATTGCATGTTACTCAGTGTCTAAATACAATTTTATATTTTATATGGGAATTTTTTGTTTCTACTTCTGAGAACGTAGAAAGATAATATATTGATTTAAAATGAATTTTATGTATAAATAAAACACGTTGAATTGAAAATTGGATATTTCAAGCGGGGATGGGGACGGGGTCAAAGATTTATTCTGCATGGGTTCGGGGATCCACCCCCATCCCCGACCCATTTTCATATCTACAGCGGTGATGGGGACAAAGATTGGGGTTTAATCCCTAGAGGTTATGTATCATCTTTTATTTTGGAATGCCGAGAGGCGCATTTCCTTCCTCCATGACACCAAAGATTGTGTGGAATTCAAAGATATGGGGACTAATTCTGATCCCTTCAATTAACTTCAAAATGTAGCTCCTTTCGTTTTTGGCTCAAAGTGGAATGGAAAGATTAATCTGTCATTTCTGAATAACGTCAGGCGCTATAGATACTATAAATTTTGCAGTTTTTGTGATTTTTAAAGAGTCATGCATAACAAATTGAATCATTACATAGAGTTTCCTACAGAAATTTAGGTACTAACTCGCGATACAGACCACTACTATAGTTCTTGGTCAAATGAAGAAAAACGCTTTAGGTTTAGAGGGTATGTCAAATATGCCATGACATATTTTAAATAAAAATTTCATCTTATTCTTGGTGTTGCAACCATTCATGTAATACTGATTTAAGTTTCACATAAATATATATTATTTCATACCATGAAATAATAGTGACACTTGTGTTGATGTACATGACAGAAATGATCTCGATGTTGTTCTTCCCTCCATTGTATCTGATCAAAATTGTAGGGAATCCCATGTGCTAGATGTGAAAGATACTTCTAATCATTTTCTTTTGATGGAAACTTTAGAAAATCACTAATTTTGCCTATATTTGTTACCATTCTAGTCTTTGCTGCCTGCTATTACAATTTATTATATTGAAAAGAAATCAAGCGGGTTTTGCAGACGCCAACGAGCGTACGTTCTAAAAGGAAGAGACCTCGCAAATCTAGGACTGTACATGTCAAAATGGGCCGGCGGGGCGGGCCAGCCCGAAACCCGCCGTAACCCGCCATTAGGCGGGGCGGGCTGGGAATTTCCCAACCCAGCCCAACCCACTTTGGGATGCGGGTCAGACGGGCCAAGCCGCCTAAATATTAAAAAAATTCCAAAATTTCAAAATATAAATTATTATTTAATATTGAAAAATATATATTAACAATGTCACACAATAAAAAATATTTTGAAAAAAAAATACATTATAAAATAACATTTATAATATAAATATATATTTAATCAAAAAATAAAATAATGTAAGATATTAATAATATTACAAACATTAGTTTTAAAATTTTAAAATCTCATTTTTAATAATAAGTGTTTTTATGCCTGTAATAAAAAAATTAAAAAAAAAATCCGACAAGCTGGCCCGTTGTCCTGCCGCCCCGCCCCGCCTTAACCCGCGGCCCGTTTGGGTTGGCCCGTTTAGGCCCGCCTCCAAATGAGCCTGTAAAATGATAACCCAACCCGCCAAATTCTCATGGCGGGGCGGGCAGGCCCGGCGGGCTCAGCCCATTTTGACAACTCTATCTCGGACGAACAGAATTTACCATGGGGAGAAAGAAAAAAAAATGAGGTTAACTTCAGTAATGGTGAGAGCGATATTAATTTCTTGGAGGACCTTAACCAGCAAATTTCTTGCAGCGCTAGTGAACGGAATATTTGTAAGTTACTTGTTTCCGATTAGAGATCGCAAAGGGTGGTAATGGAACAATTGTATTCAAAGGAAATCATCAAGCTCGTGCAGTTGCTGTGAAGCGTCCTATAAGGGCATATAATGATATGGCATCCCAAGAAATTCAAAATATATTCTCTCTTATGGACATCAAAATATTGTTAGATGGTATGGAGTTTAACAAGATCAAGATTTTGTATCTCTTGCTTTGGAGCGTTGTAATTGCAGTTTAAATGATCTTATTCTCATGCTCTCAAAGGCTTCAAAGATTGCAGAAGAATTTGAAAATCACCTCACTCATCGGAAAGCTCTATGCAAGATGTTAACTTGTGGAACTTAGATGGTAATCCTTCACCTTCGTTATTGAATTTGATGAGGTTAACTTATTTTGTATGCCTTGGATTCTTAGAATGTACTTGTGAATAAAATCTTTGATTTTAGAATAATCTAAAACATTTTGATACAGAGCTGATTGTTTTACTACTATAATAGCAATGTTGTATCTGGAATTATTCATCTACATGAATTGGGAATTGTTCATCGCGATCTAAAACCTCAAAATGTGTTAATAGTCGGCAAAAAAGGATCTCTCTATGCAAAGCTTTCAGACATGGGTATTAGAAAACGCCTACTTGGAGATGCATCTTCCTTCAATCATGCTACAGGTGAAATTGCAAGTTACTCAGTGTCTAAATACAAGTTGATATTTTATTTGGGCATTTTTTGTTTTCTACTTCTGAGAACGAAGAAAGATGATATATTGATTTAAAACGAATTTTATGTAAAAAAAAATAACGATGAATTGAAAATTGGATATTTCAAGCGGGGTTGGGGACGTGGACAAAGATTTATTCTGCAGGGGTTCTGGGATCCACCCCCATCCCCGTCCCATTTTCATATCTACAGCGGTGATGGGATGAGGATTGGGGTTTAATCCCTAGAGGTTTTGTATCATATTTTATTTTGGAATGCCGAGAGGTGCATTTCCTTCCTCCATTGAAACCAGCGATTGTGTGAATTCAATGATATGGGGACTAATTCTGATCTCTTCAATTAACTGCAAAAATGTAGCTCCTTTCGTTTTTGGCTCAAAGTGGAATGGAAAGATGAATCTGTCATTTTTGAATAACGTCAGACGCTATAGATACTATAAATTTGGAAGTCTTTGTGATTTTTTAAGAGTCATGCGTAACAAATTGAATCATTACAGAGAGTTTCCTACAGAAATTTAGGTACTAACTCGCGATACAGACCACTACTATAGTTCTTTGTCAAATGAAGAAAAACGCTTTAGGTTTAGAGGGTATGTCAAATATGCCATGACATATTTTAAATAAAAATTTCATTTTATTCTTGGTGTTTCAACCTTTCATGTAATACTGATTTAAGTTTAACATAAATATATAGTATTTCATACCATGAAATAATAGTGACACTTGTGTTGATGTACATGACTGAAATGATCTCGATGTTGTTCTTCCCTCGATTGTATTTGATCAAAATTGTAGGGAATCTCATGTGCTAGATGTGAAAGATACTTCTAATCATGGTTTACTTTTGATGGAAACTTTAGAAAATCACTATTTTTGCCTATATTTGTTACCATTCTAGTATTTGCTGCCTGCTATTACAATTTATTATATAGAAGAAAAATTCAAGCGGGTTGTGCAGACGCCGACGAGCGTACGTTCTATAAGTTAGAGACCTCGCAAATCTCGGACGAACAAAATTTACCATGGGGAGCAAGAAAAATAAAAAGAGGTTAACTTCAGTAATGGTGAGAGGGGTATTAATTTCTTGGAGGACCTTACACTAGTAGAATTTTCGGTTTTTACTTCGCCATTTTTTACTTCGGAGATTAGAAACTGTGAAGTAATATATAACAATAGACTTCAATAATAAAAATGGCGAAGTAAAAAATGAATTTATACTTCAGTTGTTAAAAAACACGGGCTTCACAATTAATTTGTGGCAACTTTTTACTTCGGCATAGCCAATTTGGTGAAGTAATAAATTTAAATAATATATAATTTATATTAGTGCTGAAGTAGAAAAAGGAAAACCAGATGAAAGAACCATCCTCGTCACTTCATCGTTTTTACGATCCCCATTTTCTCTAAAACCCTAGCAGCTGATTTTGAATCTCCGGCATTCCACCGCGCCGGAAACTGCTCGTCAACACTTGGATTTGAAAGCACAAGAGATCTGAAGCCTTCTGTTTTTTTTATCATTTCGGCTTTTCCGATTTCCAAATTTCCGTATCTCATCAGCATCGAGCACTGGGCGGGCCTTGACAGAATGGGACCGATCTTCCTGTATTGCGGGAAAGAAGGTGACATTGAGTGGTTCACCGCCAATACAGGCCTCGTTTGGGAGATCGCTCCTCTTTTTTGCGCCATGGTTATCTTCCCTGAAGCAATATTTTTTTTACGTCGTTACTTATTAGCTGGAAATTAGTCCCTAGTTTTATTTAGTTGCCCCTTATCCCCTGCATTCTGGCGCACATGTATCTGTTGTGTAAGAATGTGATCCTCAGCACTTTTAGTTCGGGCCACATGAGATTCTTGGTATATTCATTGTTCTTGGGAGAGTTGGCTGGAAATTTAAAGTGTTTTAGAATACGACGGCATGTTTTTTGAACAGTTATTTCCGATTAAAGTGAAATTAAACAATGTTAGGCCTTGTAGGGAATGTATGCTTGGCTTTCCTCTTTTTTCCAGTGACTCGAGGATCATCAATCTTACGCTTGCTTGGCCTTACTTCAGAATCCGCGATCAAGTATCATATTTGGCTTGTCCATACTGCACTAACCCTTTTCACTGCACACGGTCTTTGCTTTGTTATATTTTGGGCTAAAACACATCAGATCTCGGAGGTATATATTAATGATCGAGTCTTGGTTTAATTTTTTGTTGAATTTTCTAAAAAAAACAGATTCTTGATCTTTTTTCAGATGATCAAATGGAATAAAATTGGGGATTTCAAACCTGGCTGGTGAAGTAGCTTTGGTCTCTGGATTAATAATGTCGATTACAAGCCTAACTCTTGTTAGGAGGAAAATATTTGAACTCTTCTTCTATACACATCATATGTACATTGCTTTTGTTGTTTTCTTCGTTTTACATGTTGGATTTCTTTATTCTTGCATAATGTTACCCGGTTTCTACCTTTTCTTGATTGATTGGTATCTGATATTCTTACAATCTCAGCAAAGAGTTCGTCTGGTTTCTGCTCATGTATTACCTTGACAAGCCATGGAACTGAACTTTTCCAAGGATCCAAGTGACGTATAACTCAGTATGCACATATAATGCTTTTTGATTACCTAACAGCGAAACTTTATTGTCCATTTTCTAATTTTCCATTCAATACCAGGATTGAGTTATAAGACATCAAGCATTATCTTCATCAGAATTATGTTCATCAATTTAAGAGTGTATCTAAGCTCCAGTGGCATCCATTCACTGTAATCTCGAATACTAACACAGATCCTGATCGACTCAGTGTTGTCATCAAATGTGAAGGGGGATGGTCTCAGAAGATTTATCAAAAATTTTCGTCTCAAATAAATCGTCTTGAAGTATCTGTTGAACGACCTTATGGTCCTGCATCAACCTTATTTTTAAGGTTAAATTTTACCAATAAAACAACATTCCATTGATTTCAAGTCGGCCTCATCTTTTCCTTTTTTTTTGTCATCAAGCGACGTATCATGTGGACTAATGCATTACATATGCAGGCACGACATGCTAGTGATGGTGAGTGGAGGCAGTGGAATCACCCCTTTCATTTTCATCATTAAAGAACTCATTTTCCTTTCGAGCACATCGGAAAGAAACATTCCAAGAATCCTCCTTGTATCAGCTTTCCAGAAAGCCGAAGATCTCGCAGTGCTAGAGTTTCTCCTTCCAGATTCTGGAACTTTTTCCAATATCTCCACCTTAAAGTTACAAATTCAGGCATACGTGACGAGAGAGAAAAGACCCACAATGGACAACCAGAAGCCAACCTCAAACCTCAGAGGTATAATCTGCTCAACATGATCGCATTTGAATTTACTATTTAATTAGAGGGCGCATTGAAGGAGTACTTCAGTTTTACAGTGTCTCATATTATAATATAAAATTTAATTATATATAAATAATATTTGAGTGAATTTGTACTTGAAACTTCTGAGTTATACTCTGGTCAAAACATTTTGAAGTGCGAGGGGCTGAGGATGGTGGGATTATTTCCTTCTTGATTTCAACATATCTCAGAATTGATGGAAGCTCTTACAGTGGAGTGTTCAAGGGTGGAGTTAAACATGGTCTTGGGTGCTATCATTTCAGGTTATTGTAAATTTGATTTCACTTTGGTTTCCATGTTCTAATTTTTAATTTCGCGTTTATTTTTTTGCTAAATCATTTGAATTTGATGTGACTTTTGTTTTTGTTCGAAACCACACGCGCGCTCACACACACATTATTTTCTCGAAACCATTGTGGTAAGCTAAGTTTTTTGCATCTCATTTGGTTTTTGTTATATGTGAACTCTTTATTGTTCCACTTAAAAGATGGTGATTTTAATCATTTGTTGTGATGAGGTCTTAAACTTGAGCCTGAAGAATTTTATAAAAAGAAAGTTGTACAGAGTAAAGGTTAGTGTAAGCTTTGTGTGGCCATGTTGAAAAGTTGAAACTTGGAATCAAACTTGCTGATTATGCCATATAGATTACAGTATCGACCTCCCGTGTCGGGATGGTCGGTGATCCTTCATCACCTCGATCAAATAAATAGATAGAAGATTTTGGATACATCAGTTACTGTGTATAAATGGAACTCAACTTATATTGGTAAAATTCTATGATATTACAAGAATAGAGATAGATATTCTGGGGAGTATTTTGGTGATAAAAAGCTAGTGTGGGAGCAGTGGGGTGAGGGAACTGTTATATATTACCAGCTCTCGTATAATTCGGCTTTCCAATGACCATTTTTCCAATTATATACAATATATATATATAGCCATAGGGCACAACGAAATTAAACGGTATATATATATATATATATATATATATATATATTTAATGCTTGGAAGTTACAAATTTATTTTTTCATCTAATTTACGTATTTGAAGGATGCAGCCTTGAAGTTGAGATGGTCACTTGCTTTTATTTTGGTGTACTATTTTATTTTTATATTTTATTTATTTGAATTTTTTTTTCCTCGTAAATATTTATTTTTCTTTTTATGTTGTGTTCTTAACGTTTGGGTTGTGGATTTTTTGGGTTTGATGGGATTTTTTTTGGCACTAATGGTAAAAGAAATCACTCGACTTGTTACCTTCACTAATGCACCGAATGGAGTCTTTGATGTTGGCTAGCCAACTTAGGCAAGAAATAGCACATCATACTGGGATTTAAATATTCCAAGCTCGGTGGTATGTGCCTTTATAGCTGTTAACGATTAACTTTAATTGTAATTCTTTTGGTATTTAATGACTTAATCTAATAATTTCATTCATGATCAGATTTTGGAAGCTCTCACCACAGTAGGATGTAAAGAACGTTTCTCCTTGGAGAGGTTGGAAACACTCGGAGATGCAATTTTAAAGTATGCAATTTTTTTATTTTTGGGTGTGATTTGAAAATACGGTCTAATGTGATTTAAGCTATATTAAATTTAGTGCCTATTTTTCATCCTAGTGATAGTTGAGTGATTAGATCTATGCAGGTTATTAAGGAGTTAGGTGTGATCGAATGAAAAAATGAAAAATTTTCGTTATGATTTGAAAAAATGCAAGATTCATTGCTAAGCTTCTGTTGAAGCTTGTAGTTTGATTTGAATTGTGTTTTTTATGTGTTTTTTTTATTCCAGCACGAGTTTAAAATTTCACGCTGATGGTTTAGATATCTAACTTTCGTGTTTTGAAATCCTTCCGACATTCCTAAGATCTGCCGAAAAGATCCTGGGGTTATATTCAGTTGTTTCTCGACGGAGAACTGAATCAACAGAGAATGGGGGTATGCAACTTCTTACCTAATTCTTTGCCTTTTTTTAGTAAAGCATGAGGACTAAATACAGTTGCATATCGAAGTGGGTATCTTTATTTCTTCTTCTTCTTATTTTTTCTATCTTCAAAGATTTGTGATGTCGACGCTGTTGCTAAAATATTCATTTTATTGAGCTGGAAATTGTCCCACGAAAGAGTGTTGCTAGTTTTCATTTTATTTTTTTATTTTTTACTTGTTTCATTTTCGAATATGGTGACATGGATTTATCGTGTTTTGTTTGTTGTGGGGTCATATTTGCCAAATACTTAAACATAGTTTCTCAAGTGAACGCAATATGAGGACTAATATAGCCAAAATTTAGTCCAATGCATGCTTGCGTTGTGTTGTATGAATAAATTTTTCATACTCAATCTGCTTTCCTTAATTCCTTTTAGCATTGTGTACAAATTTATATTTATGTATTTGAGTGGACTTTGTGACTCCTTGCTCTGTTCTGGATTTAAGTTCCATATTTTACTGAAATCTATTGTTGCGATCTAGATTTATAGGGAGATTTGAGAAAGGTATGGAGTGGAGTACTCAGAAGTTGAGATATATAGGCGTGATTATGGTCAACCTTGGGGTAAATATAGCCAGGTCTCATTCTCTCTTCTCTGTAAATTGTGATGAAGTATCCAAAAGTATCCATTCTTGATTTTGGAAACAGTTTTCTGATTTGAGCTTGGCTTAGTCATATTTGAGTTTAAAATTGTTTTGTTGAACTATTCCTAAAAATTAGCATTGATTGCTCGAGTCACATTGATTTTGGAAATCATTCATGATTCTTGTATAATAAGCTTTTAGTATTTGTTATTATATATAAATTTTAATTACTTAATTGTTTATTGAAGATAAGTTGTGAATTATGGATAAATCTTGGATTCGCTCGGATAGAAGATCTAAACAGTATGAGGAGGGTATTACTAAATGGCCAGGTTTTAAACAACTGACGGTATGTGTTGTGCTTACGTATGAATGACATGAATTGATAGTTCATATTATTTGGATTGTGATTGCTACAATTGAGTTTCAATTTCATTATAGGGAAATCTGAAACAAAATGATTCTGTTGAATGTGGATATTAGTGATGAGGTATATGAAAGAGAAAGTTGAATGTGAAGATCTACATGTCGAAAGGATGGTGAGTTTCAAATTTTATTTTATGCTCTGATTCCTTTCAAAATATGGTTGCCAATTAAGCATAACGTTAGAAACTATAAACTTTTTTTAAGATTTTTTGAGTCCTTTCTGTTTTGCAACTAGCTGCCTTGTTTTTTGTTTCTTTGTTTATTGCAACATAGGATGAGATTGTCTCTTTATTGCAAGTGTACAGATTGTATTTGGCTTGGCTTGATAAATTGGGCATCATATGCTAACAGAATCTGCTAATAATCGATCTTGGCAGCATAGAGGATCTTGAACAACTATTTTTGTGGCAACTTTTAAAACCCATAACAAGCTGATACATGTCAGCATGCATACCAAATAGGTTGATGCTTATTTTTTGTTCTAGATTTCAGTTTGCAAATAGATGCCTTGCTTTTTGTTACTTTGTTTATTGCAAGATAGGATGAGATTGTCTCTTTATTGCAAGTATAATTCTTCTCCTATTGCATGAGGATAAGCTAAAGGATTCTAATTGTTTATGTTTTGAACAAATCTATTTTAAAGTGTCAATATAATCATTTAATTTCAACAGTGTATGGATTGTATTTGGCTTGGCTTGATAAATTGAGCATCATATGTTAACAGAAGTCTGCTAAATTCTGGTATCCCCAAAATTTGAATTGCTGAGAACTGATCTTGGCAGCAAAGATGATCTTGATCAACAATTTTTTTGGCAAGTTTTAAAACCCATAACAAGCTGATCATACATGTCAGCATGCATACCAAATAGGTTGTTGCTTATTCTTTGTTTTGGATTTCAGTTTTCAACTGCTGCCTTGTTGGTTTACCGTGACATTCCTATCTTTTTTTGAATTTTAGTTTGTAGGATGCATCAAGAATCAGTGTTACAGTCAAGAACAATTTGAAGAAGTTAGAAGTGAATGGAGTGAATTTGTCTACTCGCATGTAGGTGCTTAATTATGTCATTCACTTTGGGATAGTAATTTTTTTTGAGGAAATACGTGTGGATGTGTACACGTTTAGTTTTGAGAAAGTACGTATGGATATGTGCATATAATTTCGCGTTATTTTGGTGGATAGATAAAAATATGATCTATTTGCTGGACTCTACTACTAACAGATGTCGAGATGAGGAATGGAAAAAGATAGTGACAAAGTAGGTAGTAGATTATGTTGACGAATCAATTCTCTTATACATATGAAAAAAAAAATAATTTTTTACTTTATCAAATGTAGTGGGGTCAAGATGTACAATGCTTCAAGAGGTATTCCTAGAGGACCACTTTTTAAACAATTGACGGTATGTGTTGTGCTTACATATGAAAACATGAATGTGATTGCAATATTTTGATGGCGTTAAAGTACTGTACTATAGGGACTAGGGATGGTGTTTTAGTGTTATATTATATTTGAGAACTTTACTCATTTGCTTACCTAATTCAGTTTTTTTTTTTTCTAAACTTATTGCTGAAATATTTTTTTATTTCATTGTAGGGTAATATAAAACAAAGTGGTTCGGTTGAATGCGGATTTTGTGTGATGAAGTATATGAAAGATATAGTTGAATGTGAAAATATACATTTGGATAAAATGGTGAGTTTCCTTTTCATTTTATGATTTGGTTTACGTGAAAATACTGTTTCCATCCTTTTTTGCTACTTAGTTGCTCATAAATGAATCTGAAGTTGGCATCTGTTTTGAAGTTGGCATTTATGGTAGGCTCTGTTTTGAAGTTGGCATTTTTGGCATTCTTCTTTCCAAACTTTCTGTCTTAGCACTGTTAGTGGTGAAAGGGTTTTATAATTATTTTTTAAACAACTCTTTTTCAGAGATATTGACATATTGTACTTGCTCGCTGGTTTATATCATATTTTTTCGTACGAAAAAGGCCATTATTCCATGCTGATAAATGTTGGAATCAAAATTGTCTGAGATTACTTGCGACTGCTCTATGATGTATGGATTATTGTTTCTAGTTTGGATTGGGTCAATGGTATTTCGTGCGACTGTTCTATGTTCTGGGCATTTGATTCTGCACTTATTGTCTATTTCTCTATCTCTCACCACCTGTCCATTCGTTCTCGCATTCTCTGCCTCCCTACTTCTGCAAATTTAGCACTCATTTCCAAACCAAAAACGTAATATGAAAAAGGAATAAGATTGCAAGAATTTCAATAATTGGTGCTGCAAATGGTCGAGGCAAGGCTTGTGATGCTATAGACCCACAAATACTTTTATTTAATTTTTCTTTAGATCTATTATGTTGAAGCTTCAAGCTTTTCATTTTTTCAATTGATTAGTACAGAGATGTGCATAAAAGATGGTATCGTGAAGGCTATAAATGATTTATTTCCAAATTCAAGAAAACAAAGATTTCGGGTACCCGAAGGTATACTACCCGAAGTTACCCGAATTTTTCGGATACCCGATAGTCGGGTACCCGATAATTTCGGGTCGGGTTCGGGTAGTCTAAATGACTACCCAACTAATCGGGTACCCGACCCGATAAACCCGAACCCGACAATACCCGACCCGGCTCCCACCCCTAGTCTCTTTAGCTTATTGCGGTAATGGACGTTCCTAGTGAACTAAGATTTGATTTTGGTGGACAAGCTATGGTTCACTACATTGTTAACATCAATTGAGTGTGATTGTTTTCTTTAGCTTGCTGTTGGAATTATTTGTGAAATGACAAATATATATGTATCCTTGATAGAGTACTGTGTTTTCAATTTAGTAATGTTTTAATTTAATCATCTGTTGCAATGACAACCTGTGATCAGTACCTGCATATGTCGTTACCCTTATTTGTGAACTGGCAAATATGAATCCTCGATCTTAAATTTTATTCTAATGTATTTTATTTTTTTTACATTTCAGTATTCAGGATCCATCAGGAACCAATATTACGACCAAGCTCAATTTGACGAAATTAGAAGTGAATGGAGCGAATTCGTCTACTCCTATGTAGGTTCATAAATTGGTCATATGCACGTTGGGATGCATAATACTTTTATTGATGGATATACTTTTGGATGGATAATTTATCAATATTTTGTAGCAATACTCGTGGATGCATAATTTTTTATTGATGGATGTACTTTTGGATGGATAATTTATCAATCTAATTAGTGTATTTTACGTTTCAGATATATATATATATATATATATATATATATATATATAATTAAAATTGTTTAATGTTGATTTAGTGATACATATATTTTTACTTCATCAATCAATGTAAAAGCCGAAGCCATATGTACTTTATTACTTCGTCAATTAATGAAACTGCTGCAGTAAGGGCATGTTTTTACTTCGCCAAGTTACATAACATTTGAAGTTAAATAGAGCATTTACTTCATCACTCAATGTAAATACCGAAGTCATATATGTTCTATTACTTCTTCGTTTAATGAATCAACGGAAGTCATATATGTTCTATTACTTCGTCACTTAAGAAAACTGCCGAAGTAAAATACGCGCATTTAATTCGTCAGTAAACGTAAATGGCGAAGTTATAGATGTTATATTACTTCGTCACATAATGTAAATGCTGAAGTAAAAGGCATGCTTTTACTTCAGAACCGGTCCAATATTAAAGGAAGTAAAATGGTACCCTATTACTTCGGTAATTTCATGCCTAATACTTCGGTTATTAAGCGAAGTAAAATGGTACCTATTACTTCACGTGCATCTACTTCGGTACTTATCTATCTACGACTTCAGTTAATATGCGAAGTAAAAGGCATAAATTCTACTAGTGTTAACAAGCCAATTTCTTGCAGCGCTGGTGAACGGAATATTGGTAAATTACTTGTTTCCGATAAGACATCACAAAGGGTGGTAATGTAACCATTGTATTCGAAGGAAATCATCAAGCTCGTGCAATTGCTGTGAAGCGTCCTGTAAGGGCATATAATGATATGGCCTCCCAAGAAATTCAAAATCTTATTCTCTCTAATGGACATCAAAATATTGTTAGATTGTATGTAGTTTAACAAGATCAAGATTTTGTATCTCTTGCTTTGGAGTGTTGTAATTTCAACTTAAATGATCTTATTCTCATGCTCTCAAAGTCTACAAAGATTGCAGAAAAATTTGAAGATCACCTCGATCATCGGAAAGCTCTATGCAAGACATTAACTTGTGGAATTAGATGGTAATCCTTGACCTTCGTTATTGAATTTGATGAGGTAAACTTATTTTGTATGCTTTGGATTCCTAGAATGTACTTTTGAATAAAATCTTTGATTTTAGAATAATCTAAAACATTTTGATACAGAGCTAACTGTTTTACTTCTATAATAGAAATGATGTATTTGGAATTGTTCATCTACATGAATTGGTAATTTTTCACTGCGATCTAAAACCTCAAAATGTGTTAATAGTCGGCAAAAAAGGATCTCTCTATACAAAGATTTCTGACATGGGTATTAGCAAACGCCTACTTGTAGATGCATCTTCCTTAATCATGCTACAGATAAAATTGCAAGTTACTCAATGTCTAAATACAAGTTGATATTTTATTTGGGCTTTTTTTGTTTTCTACTTCTGAGAACGTAGTAAGATAATATATTGATTTAAAACAAATTTTATGTTAAAAAAACACGATGAATTGAAAATTGGAAATTTCAAGTGGTGATGGGGACGGGGATAGAGATTTATTCTGCACGAGTTCGGGGATCCACCCCCATCCCCGTCCCATTTTCATATCTATAGCGGTGATGGGGACAAGGATGGAGGGGTTTAATCCCTAGAGGTTATGTATCATCTTTTATTTTGGAATGTCGAGAGGCGCATTTCCTTCCTCAATTACACCAGCGATTGTGTGGCATTCAAAGATATGGAGACTAATTCTGATCTCTTTAATTAACTGGAAAATGTAGCTCCTTTCGTTTTTGGGTCAAAGTTGAATGGAAAGATAAATATGTCATTTCTGAAAAACTTCAATAATGGTGAGAGGAGTATTAATTTCTTGAAGGACCTTAACTATCCAATTTCTTGCAGCGCTGGTGAACGGAATATTTGTAAATTACTTGTTTCCGATAAAAGATCACAAAGGGTGGTAATAGAACCATTGTATTCGAAGGAAATCATCAAGCTCGTGCAGCTGCTGTGAAGCGTCCTGTAAGGGCATATAATGATATGGCCTCCCAAGAAATTCAAAATCTTATTCTCTCTTATGGACATCAAAATATTGTTAGATGTTATGGAGTTTAACAAGATCAAGATTTTGTATCTCTTGCTTTGGAGCGTTGTAATTGCAGCTTAAATGATCTTATTCTCAAGCTCTCAAAGTCTACAAATATTGCAGAAGAATTTAAAAATCACCTTGATCATCTGGAAAGATCATCGAAAGATGTTAAATTGTGGAACTTAGATGGTTATCCTTCACCTTCACTATTGAATTTGATGAGATCAACTTATTTTGTATGCTCTTGATTCTTAGAATGTACTTGTGAATAAAATATTTGATTTTAGAATAATCTAAAACCATTTGATACAGAGCTGATTGTTTTACTTCTATCATAGGAATGTTGTATCTAGAATAGTTTATCTACATGAATTGGGAATTGTTCACCGCGATCTAAAACCTCAAAATGTGGTAATAGTCGGCAAAAAAGGATCTCTCTATGCAAAGCTTTCTGACATGGGTATTAGCAAACGCCTACTTGGAGATGCATCTTCCTTCAATCATGCTACAGGTGAAATTGCAAGTTACTCAATGTCTAAATACAAGTTGATATTTTATTTGGGAATTTTTTGTTTTCTACATCTGAGAAAGTAGAAATATAATACATTGATTTAAAACGAATTTTATGTAAAAAAAACATGATGATTTGAAAATTGGATATTTCAAGCGGGGATGGGGACGAGGACAGAGATTTATCCTGCACAGGTTCTGGGATCCACCCCCATCCCCGTCCCATTTTCATATCTACAGCGGTGATGGGGACAATGATTGGGGTTTAATCCCTAGAGGTTATGTATCATCTTTTATTTTGGAATGGCGAGAGGCGCATTTCCTTCCTCCATGACACCAGAGATTGTGTGGAATTCAAATATAAGGACTAATTCTGATCTCTTCAATTAACTGGAAAATGTAGCTCCTTTCGTTTTTGGCTCAAAGTGGTATGGAAAGATGAATCTGTCATTTCTGAATAACGTCAGAAGCTATAGATACAATAAATTTGGCAGTCTTTGTGATTTTTTAAGAGTCATGCGTAACAAATTGAATCATTACAGAGAGTTTCCTATAGAAATTTAGGTACTAACTCGCGATACAGACCTTTAATGTAGTTCTTGGTCAAATGAAGAAAAACGCTTTAGGTTTAGAGGGTGTGTGAAATATGCCATGACATATTTTAAATAAAAAGTTCATCTTATTCTTGGTGTTGAAACCTTTCATGTAATACTGATTTAAGTTTCACATAAATATATATTATTTTCATACCATGAAATAATAGTGACACTTGTGTTGATTTACATGACAGAAATGATCTCGATGGTGTTCTTCCCTCGATTGTATCTGATCAAAATTGTAGGGAATTCCATGTGCTAGATGTGAAAGATACTTCTAATCATGGTTTTCTTTTGATGGAAACTTTATAAAATCACTAATTTTGCCTATATTTGTTACCATTCTAGTCTTTGCTGCCTGCTATTACAATTTATTATATAGAAAAAAAATCAAGCAGGTTGTGCAGACGCCGACAAGAGTACGTTCTAAAAGGAAGAGACCTCGCAAATCTGGGACGAACAAAAATTACTATGGGGGCAAGAAAAAGGAAATGAGGTCAACTTCAGTAATGGTGAGAGGGGTATTAATTTCTTGGAGGACCTTAACCAGCCAATGTTTTGCAGCGCTGGTGAACGGAATATTGGTAAGTTACTTGTTTCCAATAAGAGATCGCAAAGGGTGGTAATGGAACCATTGTATTCGAAGGAAATCATCAAGCTCGTGCAGTTGCTGTGAAGCGTCCTGTAAGGGCATATAATGATATGGCCTCCCAAGAAATTCAAAACTTTATTCTCTCTGATGGACATCAAATATTGTTAGATGGTATGGAGTTGAAGAAGATCAAGATTTTGTATCTCTTGCTTTGGATCGTTGTAATTGCAGCTTAAATAATCTTATTCTCATGCTCTTAAAGTCTACAAATATTGCAGAAGAATTTAAAAATCACCTTGATCATCTGGAAAGATCATTTCAAGATGTTAAATTGTGGAACTTAGATGTTTATCCTTCATCTTCGTTATTGAATTTGATGAGATCAACTTATTTTGTATGCTCTGGATTCTTAGAATGTACTTGTGAATAAAATCTTTGATTTTAGAATAATCTAAAATCTTTTGATACAGAGCTGACTGTTTTACTTCTATCATAGGAATGTTGTATCTGGAATTGCTTATCTACATGAATTGGGAATTATTCACCGCGATCTAAAACCTCAAAATGTGTTAATAGTTGGAAAAAAAGGATCTCTCTATGCAAAGATTTCTGAGAACGTAAAAAGATAATATATTGATTTAAAATGAATTTTATGTAAAAACAAAACACGATGAATTTAAAATTTTATATTTCAAGCGGGGACGGGGACATAGATTTATTCCGCATGGGTTCGGGGATCCACCCCCATCCCCACCCCATTTTAATATCTACAGTGGTGATGGGGAGGCCACGAGTGGCGTGGCTTACACAGTACCGAACTGGTAGGTTTTTTGAGGGAGGCCACGATTGGCGTGGGCTTATACGTTTCCGAACTGGCCGGCCTTTTGGGGATGGTCACGAGTTGCGTGGGTTTACACGTTGCCGAATTGGTCGGTATTTGGGGAAAGGCCACGATTTTTGGTCGGGCTTTTAAGGGAGGTCACTATTGGCATTGGCTTACACATTTCCGAACTGGTCGGGCTTTTGGGGGAGTCCACGAGTGGCGTGGGCTTATACATTGACGAACTAGTCGGGCTTTTGGAGGAGGCCACGAGTGGCGTGGGCATACACATTGCAAAACTGGTCAAGTTTTTGGGACGTGACGAATTGGTCGGGCTTTTGGGGGAGGCCAAGAGTGGCGTGGGCTTACACGTTGTCAAACTGTTCGGGCTTTTTTGGGAGGCCACGATTGGCGTGGGCTTACACGTTGCCTAACTAGTCGGGATTTTGGGGGAGGCCACGATTGGCGTGGGCTTACATGTTTCTGAACTGGTCGGGATTTTTGGGAATTCCAAGTTAATGACCTTACATCTAAACCAGATGTATCATGCATATAAAAATTTTGACAAATTTTATCGTCATAAAACAAACATAGAATTTTGATAGTAGGATATGCCTTATTATATTATTTAAAAATGATAATAAATTTCAAAAATCAAAACTTCGATAAGTTAATTCCAACACAAAGATAATTGAAATACTTATCTCTCGTTCATGCGTTGTCAATGACATGTCTTTGGATGTATTGCAAGGCATCATCTTTTATTCTTTAAACAAAGAAATGAATTAAAACAGTAACCAATCACGATCTCCACCGTTCAGTATGAGATTCCTGATGCCATGAACATATGCTATAAATTTCGAATCAATCCAACGATTATATTTTCCGTAATCGCTTTTTCAATAATCCTGCACAGTAATCTTGCGAGAAGAACAGAAGACTATGTTCAGTCGTGTATATCCAAGAGTATAAGCTTCCAAAATAGATCTTAATCCTTCAGAATTTGCGTCATGATGCTACAAACACACGGTGTAAATTTTTTGTAATTCCAACGGTTAGATCTTCACAAAAGCCTATTCAAACAGACTGCACAGGTCAGAAACTGTGCGAGAAGAGCAGCCTCTTCTCGGTGGTCAAAATCCGATCCAAAATGCCACCAATCACAATCTTCATCGTTCAGATCCTAGATAACATAATTCTAAACATGTATACCAAATTTTAACGTGATCCGAAGGTTCAATTCTTCCCAAAGCCTTTCGCAAATTGGCTCATGTTCAAGACATGCGAAAATCCGAAAACTCATACAAAAACTGTGCGAGATGAGCAGCTTCTGTTCGGCAGTCAAAATCCAATTCTACAAGACACAAATCAAGATCTCCACCATTCAGATCCTAGTTAACATAATCATCAATTCGTGTACACATTTGAACCCGATCCGACGGTTAAATTCTTACTTAGAGATGCATATTCCTTCAATCATGCTACAGGTGAAATTTCAAGTTACTCAATGTCTAAATACAAGTTGATATTTTGTTTGGGCATTCCGTAAAGTGTCGCCATGCATAATTTATGTGGTATTTGTTGGTCAAATGTGCATAAATTCAAGATATGACTACAATAAAAAATGATCTGGTAGGTAAAATACAAAATAATGATTGAATAATACTGTGAACTAGAAATAGTAAAGAAAACCGTAAAGCAACCAATGCCTGTAGCTAAGTAAAATTTCTTAAAACAGGTTCATCGCCTCCACAAAATGCTTGAGGATCAACACGTACGGACGTTTGTTTCCCAAGATACAACGGTTGAACCAGTAGCAAACTAAGCACAAATTCACTAATCCGGCGAACTCAAATCATACCTTCACTTTATCACCAAAATTTGATAGAGGCCAGATGAGAAGCTAGCAATATGAAATGCAATAGAATACTTGAGTGAGATCTTAAATATCTTTTCTATGTGTATGGATTGAGGAAGTGGACACTCTATTTATAAGCTCCAAAAGGCACACCAATAGTAATGCAAGATTAATTAAATCAAGATTAATTAACTCAATTAATCATGGAATTAAATCAAGAATGTGAAGAGCCAAAAGTTTCAAATTAACTCAAGAATGTGGAGAGCCAAAGGTCACTCCCATATTCATGAACCATAATTTTCATTTAAAATTTAATTTAAATCAAATTCCAACAATAGTCGCTTAATGTTCTGTTGTGTGCTCGCCTCATGATATCAGAAGCTTATTTGTCACATTTGCTTTCTTAGCAATTTCTCTGGAGGACATTGCTAGAAAAATTTTGAATTGTGCCAATTTTTTCACTATTTAATTATTGATTTGTTGCAGACTGTGAAAGTTCTGGATGGAAGACACCTGAACAGCTTCTCAATGGGCGTCAGACAAGGGTAGTTGATTTATTTAGTCTAGGTTGTTTTTTGTTTTTCTTCCTTACTGGTGGTTGGCATCCCTTAGGCGACCATCAGGAACGTGACATCAATATTTCAAAAAATGAAACGAACTTTTTCCCGGTGGACCATGTTCCAGAATCTGTCGATCTATTCTCGAAATCATTATCTTCTAAATCTGAATTGAGGTAAAGAACACTGAGCTGTCAACTTGACTAACTGGCTTGTATTGTTTCAACAGATGAATTAAGTTCCATTCTGATCCAGAAGATCCTTTTTTTTCCTATAAATTGATGAATAAAACCTTCTCCTCATCAGTTAGCTTTCACCTTATGTTTGTATAACTGGACTAACATATTCCTAAGGATAAAGAGAACTATAAAATTGATTGATCTATTTCCATAAATTGTTTAAGAACCTGTATTTTGTATATCTGAAAAGATTTTGTTCTGAAGAATAAACCACAACAAAATATTTTTGAGGAGGTTTTGGTCTAGTCCTCCACCTTTTGTTTTTGATATGTGAACGGATAGGGTATGCTAACGCCCCGCCATGATCATGTTGGTTTTTTTAGAGAATAAAACTAGGGATTCAGTTTTCCCCGCGAGATCGGATAACGGTTGGGAAAACCCAAAACAGGACGGGTTTGGGGTGTTATCGGGTTGGGAATTTTTAAAAATATCCACAGCAGACTGGGGCGGGTATGTGGATGTTATCCCCATCCCCGAACCTGCTCCGATAGACCCGATAATAATAAATTAATAATAATAAATTTAATAATAAATTATTGCTAAGGATGTGTTGGACATTTCTCTGACGACCGTTGCTTACGAATTAACATTCAGTGCTAGTGGTAGAGTTTTAAGTTCTCATCGTAGTAGACTTCATCCTAAAACTGTTGAGGCTTTGATGAGTTCTCGAGATTGGTTATGGAGTGAAGTTCAAGGTATTAAATAGTTTTCAAATTAATTATTTCTAATATTCCTTTTTTCAGTTGTAATATACTAATTTATATTATTTATTTTTTCTAAATTATTAGATTCTACGTTTTCAAATGATCAAAAGTTTAACAATGATTCTGATATATAGGTAAGTAATAAGTTTTTTCTTCTCATTGTATTAAAGTGTTTTAAATTCATATATATTTTTATATATGTCTTATAATTTTGAAGGAGTCGGAGTCAGACACTAACAACAATACTGATTACTGTATGAAGTGATGTGATGCGACATAATGGAGACGAAAGTAATCTGATGATGGTGATGATAGTTATGAGTTTGATCTTTTCTGTTTATTGAACCATGTATTATTAATGTTATGATGTGTTGTTATGATATGTATTGTTTAATTAATGTTAGTGTTTATGTTATTATGTATGTCATTTGATTTTTATATCTGCAACATTTGCATTTTCGCTACATGTTTTGAGTTTTTAACTCAGTATTTAGTCTCTTGCAGTTTTGTTATAGTTTGCATTTTTTGTTTTCTACTTCTGAGAATGTAGAAAGATAATATATTAATTTAAAACGATTTTTTTGTAAAAAAAAACACGATAAATTGAAAATTGGATATTTCAAACGGGGACAGAGATTTATTCCTCACATGTTCGAGGATTCACCCCCATCCCCGCCCCATTTTCATCTCTACAGTGGTGATGGGATGAGTATGCGGGTTTAATCCCCAAAGGTTATGTATCATTTTTTATTTTTTAATGCCGAGAGACACCTTTCCTTCCTCCATGACACCGGCGATTGTGTGGAATTCGAGGATAGTGGGACTAATTTTGATCTCTTCAATGCACTGGAAAATGTAGCTCCTTTGGTTTTTGGCTCAAAGTGGAATGGAAAGATAAACCCGTCATTTCTGAATAAAGTCAGACGTTATAGATACTATAAATTTGATAGTCTTTGTGATTTTTTAAGATTCATGCGTAACAAATTGAATCATTACAGAGAGATTCCTACAGAAATTCAGGTACTAACTCGCAATACAAACCACTACTGTAGTTTTTGGTCAAATGAAGAGAAACGGTTTAGGTTTAGAGGGTGGGTCAAATATGTCATGACATGCATATTTTAAATAAAAATTTCATATTATTCTTGGTGTTGCAACCTTTCATGTAATATATATTATTTCTTACCATGAAATAATATTGACACTTGTGTTGATGTACATGATAGAAAGGATCTCGATGGCATTCTTCCCTCAAATGTATCTGATCAAAATTGTAGGGAATCTCATGTGCTAGATGTGAAAGAGACTTCTAACCATGGTTTACTAACACTTGATGGAAACTTTAGCAAATCACTATTTTTGCCTATATTTTTTACCATTCTAGTCTTTGCTGCCTACTATTACAATTTATTCTATAGAAGAAAAATCAAGCGGGTTGTGCAAACGCCGACGAGGGTACGTTCTAAATGAAAGAGACCTCGCAAATCTGGGACGAACAAAATTAACCATGGGGAGCAAGAAAAATAAAATGAGGTTAACTTCAGTAATGATGAAAGGGTATTAATTTCTTGGAGGACCTTAACCAGCCAATTTCTTGCAGCGCTGGTGAACGGTATATTGGTAAATTACTTGTTTCCGATAAAGAGATTGCAAAATGTGGTAATGGAACCATTGTATTCGAAGGAAATCATCAAGCTCGTGCAGTTGCTGTGAAAAATCTTTGATGCGTTCAAAAATTTCAAATCAAATAAATTACCTCGAACCGTTAATCAACGAACCAATTTATTCAATAAACCGAGCTGAACGATCCCAGAATATTTATGTATATCAAAGAAAATATGTGAGATGACGTCACCGGAAGGCAAAGCCACTCCGTCGCTCAAATTAGTGTAGGATTCAATAGAAAAGGTATGAAAAGCATATGAAAAATACATATATGAGATGTTTAAGAGCGTGTAGAAGGCGTATAAAAGCATATAGAAAACATCATGTAAGACGTGTACAAAAATTATGAGAGGCATATGGAAGCATGTAAAAACATATAAAAAACATACTGTAATAAAGGGTTAGAGACCTTTATTTATAGGAAGAGAGTCTCAGTCGATATAGAATTTTTAATATATCAGGAAACTAGATCCATGCATATCCTCGCAATATTATAATATATCTCTAAAATATAAATATATATATGATAGGATTTTTATCATATCATCAATACTACCTCCCGGAAAGAAGTGACGACGAGTGAAATAAGAAGGAACTTTGAAGTGGTTGACTTTATATTTTAAAGCATGTAAGACAATATTCTTGTTGTTTGCAATTTAATTTGAGCGTTCACAACGGAGTGAGCTTATTGAGATGTGCCAAGTTAATAGGCTTAGAGTGCCGAGTGGATCGGGCTTTTGAGGGAGCCCACGAGTAGTGTGGGCTTACACATTGCCGAATTGGTCGGGCTTTTGGGAGAGGGCACGATTGGCATGGGCTTACACGTTTCCGAACTGATCGGGCTTTTGGGGAGACCACGAGTGGCATGGGCTTACACTTTGCCGAAGTGGTCAGACTTTTGAGGGAGGCCACGAGTGGCATGGGCTTACGCGTTGCTGAACTGGTCGGGCTTTTGGGAGAAGCCACGAGTGGCGTGGGCTTACACTTTGACGAACTAGTCGGGCTTTTGGGGGAGGCCACAAGTGGTGTGGGCTTACACGTTACCAAACTGGTGGGGGTTTTGGGGGAGGCCACGATTGGCATGGGATTACACGTTGCCGAACTGGTCGAGATTTTGGGGGTGGCCACGAGTGGCGTGGGCTTACACGTTGTCGAACTGGTCGGGCTTTTGGAGGAGACCACGATTGGCGTGTTCTTACACATTGCCGAACTGGTCGGGCTTTTGGGGGAGGCCATGATTGACGTGGGCTTACACGTTTCCGAACTGGTCGGGCTTTTGGGGAGGCCACGAGTGGCGTGGGCTTACACTTTGCCGAACTGGTCAAGTGGCGTGGGCTTACATGTTGCCGAACTGGTCGGGATTTTGGGGGAGGCCACGAGTGGCGTGGGCTTACACATTACCAAACTGGTCGGGGTTTTGGGGGAGGCCACGATTGGCGTGGGCTTACACGTTGCCGAATTGGTCGGGCTTTTGGGGGTGGCCACGAGTGGCGTGAGCTTACATGTTGTCGAACTGGTCGGGCTTTTGAGGGAGACAATGATTGGCGTGGTCTTACACGTTGCCGAACTGGTCGGGCTTTTTGGGAATGCCAAGTTAATGGGCTTATATCGAAACCAGATGTATCATGCATATAACAATTTTGACAAATTTTATCGCCATAAAACAAACATAGAATTCAAGTCCAGAATGAACCTGTAATCTGACAAAGAGTGTTAGAGGGATCGAAAAGGTGTCCCGACATAGCCCACACACACGTAAGAGACCACGTGTGTGTGGTTCATGCACTTGTTCATCCAGGGCTCCCCCTTCTTGGGTGATTCAGTGTATGACCTCGCCTTTGAGGCGAGGCTGAGGCTAAGGCTCCCCCACTTTGGGCAAGCTTGCTGAGGCTAGGACTCACCCCCCTTCGGATAAGCTCTACCCTAGTTACTCTCCTCCACCATTAATATCACCATTTTTCAGTTCTACATTCTACCTTCCACACTTCTAGCTCCAACTTCAAGTACTACTCCTACAATCCAAAGCCTCCCTCTTTGGCACACCTTTTAACTCCTTAGCCTCTTACTTGTCTCTCATGGCTCGCATTTGCTTAACCGACCTCTCTCACTACTACCACCTACGCTCATTGATTGACTTATCAATTAGAGCTAGACCTGAGCCTTTATTTTTGGCTATGAACTTGAATTGAGCCTAAGCATATGATGGGTTCACTCGTTAGATATCAATTAGGTTTATGGTTTAGTAATATATATTAACCTCTTTAGGAGTGTTCTTATCAAAGGGGGTGGAATCTATTTCGATATTATTTAAATTATTGGAACACTTTGAAGAACTTTTACATTAATCATGATATAAATTTAAAATTCTTTTAAAATAGAATAATTTGAAATCTATGTATTTCGACCTCCTTTGAAAAATTCAGACATTCTAACAATTTATAACTTACATTCTATCTCGAAAATTCTTAAAAACATTAAGATTGAACAACTTTTCGAAATCAAGAGAACATAAACAGGTAAAATGATGGAAATGATTGGAAAACATTGACCAAAATAGATTATATAGATGTTTTGGATTAATATAAACCAAATATAAAGTTTATTTTGAATTTGATTTCTATTACTTTATAAAAATTAAATTATCATGGCCTAATTTTTTTCATAAATCTTTACTATCTTATAATATTTGAGAGACATATAAAAACTGTATTTGATACGACAAAAAGACACCATGTTTTATTTCTCATTTTACCCCTCCTTTAGCTCTTTTCTCACGTCATAGATTTCTTGCACACAGGTTGTCAAAGGGCAAAGGGAAAAATAAATTTTTCATAACTTCCAACATTTTAATTTCTTCCCACATCTCCCTGTTTCATTCTCCCTCCCACGTCTGCATAACAACTTTTTTCCACAAAGTAGAAAATAATTGAATCGTCCAATTCTGAAAGCCAAAATATCAAGCAAAGATCGAAAGTCTCTTTTTCAATGCAAGGTGTGTTGCTATTGTTTTGGTGTTTTCTCTTCCATTATGCTTCATTATAGTGAATTTTTTGGATTTCTTATCATCTATCTAATTTTTTTTTCTACAATTGGTGTGAAAGATGAGACTCATGGTTTCCAGAATTTACAAATATCAATACCTATGCAGATTCCATGGCGATTTTATTCGTGGGCTTAGTGGTCAGGACCCGAATGTCTCGGAAGAGGTCATAAACCATTTATAATTCACCCTTTTGTATTTCCATAATTTAATTTTCCGGTATAATGTTTTTTCTTCTATATCCGATTCTATGTACTTAGATTTGTAGAAGATTAGAATGAATTTTTATGATTTGTTATTAGATATTCAAATTTCTTTACCGTGTTCTTATCAAGTTTTTATGGGTTGTTTTAAAAAAAATTATTGTTTTTAACGTCTTCAGTTTTCTTTAGCATGTTCTTATCGTTGTTTGTTTTTTTTATATTATTGTTATGTGGTCAAATTTGATTTGAAAGTAAATAACTTGGAGGTAGATTTAACACTTTTGCTTCGGAAATAACACTTAAATGTGATGCACTATTTAATATGTCAAACACAAGATGTAATATAAAAAAAATCAATATATTAAATTATACATCACATTTTATCAGTTACACACATGCATAGTGTGTGCCACTGCAGCTAATATTTAAACATAAGTAGATATGAGTGAGGCTGGAATACCGTACCAAAATATCGAATTATCGGGACACCGTATCGAAATTTTTTCGATATACAGACATTTTTTCGGTATACCGAATTTTTTTCGGTGTCTGTACGATATCAATATGGATTTTTTCATATCAAAATTTTGGAATTTTGGTATCGGTACCGATATGAATTTTTTTCATATCGGTATTTTTGGTACGGTATACCGAAAACTCACCCCTTCATGTAACAAGTCTCTTTTAAAAAAGCTGCACGAAAACAATGTCCAATTAACGGACGGGCTGCCCCATAAACCTATCATATGGGCCTCTTAGTCTGGTTAGTTGGGCCATATGAGGCCTTTTTTCGACCTTAATAATAATAATAACACAAAAGGGTCATTGACTAAAAAATTGATCCCATTTGGTTATTTTGGAAGATTGATTATTAATTCAATTTAATTTCACATTATCTTGGTGACAAACCAAAAAAAAAAATTAATATCTAAACTTTTTATTAGATAAATTTTCATTTTATACAGGTTCCGACTTCCGATATAATTTTTCTTCAATAACCGCATAAGTTATTGAAAATTATATAACAAACTAGAGATGAAATTAAGATTAGGCCAAGATGACATCCGTATCATGCTAATCCAAAATTTCAAGAACTAACGGAAATCTCAACCTCGAACTATCTTTCTTTCTTGGCTAGACGCTTTGATCTCGAATCGTCCTCCGTTTCGGAATCTCTCAACTCTTTGGTCCTTGTTAGGAGATTTATAGAGAATGATAAATAATCTGGTCAAAAACGAGTAGCAAAGTTATTTCATTTGGTGGTTTTTATTTCCTTTGAGATCTTTTTGGTGATTTTTGTGAGTATTTCAATGCGTTGATCGACATCAAATTTGATTTATAATGACTCGATTCGATCGATAATTACCCATAAATCCATGGATTATTTTTCCCTCGTATTAATGATGATGATAATATAGAAATATGGTTTCAAATGCAAGATAATAAAAAGGATAGATTACTTTTTCCTTCTTACCTTCAAGTGTGTAAACCTTCGAAGGTTCGATGCATCGATATACAAATCACGTCAACCGAATACATCATTAAATAAACTTTGTACGACATACTCGATCGAAAAAATTATTGATAGAGATAATCGAACACGTGAGTATATTTAACTAAGTGAATTTTTTTATTTCCCCCTCGGCTCATAAATTAATAGGAAGTGCAATATAAGAGTTGCTTGCCCAAAAATTAATCAGTCACGCTCCAAGTTCCAACCATAAGTTAAAAAGCACACATTTCAAAACCTTTGTTACTCTTCATATGGAAGATATGAAGGAAAAGACAAACACACGCAGATTCATTGTCCCCTTCTCTAATTAAGGCCAATACACTGCCTTAATTCAAAGGTTGACTTTATATAAAATATTGTCAATTTGGCTAAAAAACTGATCGTATTAGAATTTAAACAAAAGATTTTCTTTAATTATTGGATTGGGAAGTTCATAATTTACTACTAATTTGGTACTAATTGATTACCGCGTCAATTACTTTGAAGCTTTAACTCCTATAATTGTGATCGACAAAGATCATTTATCTAAACTAGTACGTAATATCAACCACGACCATCGTGATAATAACGATAATAATGATAATGATTTTGAGAATAATTTTGATTTTAATTCAGAAATATTATGTGTTTATATATATATATATATATATATATATATATATATATATATATATATATATATATAATCATGCGGGCATTGGTGATAGTAGTGCGGATGGGCAAATTCCATGCACGACCAAAAAGAAGGCAATAAAACAGTGAATGCCAGCGAGAAACCACACACGAATTTGAATTTATTATAATTTTTTATGAAGTAAGTAAATAAAATATATGAGAAATTCCGGCGCCGTTCTTCTCAGATCAGACGACAAATCCATGTCTTCTGTAACATTTTAGTCAATTAATTAACATAAGACAAGTTAAATTAAATGTTTGTTGTGTACTTGAAGGTCGGAGGTGAAGATTTGAAAATTTCTTGTTCTTGTATTATATTTTTATATATATAATTTATGTTTCACGCATGTTTTGTCATATATATTTTATAGGATACAACCGAAGATGATTTTGGCAAGTGTTGCTTGTATGCACATATACATATAACTACTATCTACGTCTTGTATCGGTCTTGGTGTTTTTTTTTTTTTGGGTATGTAAATTGATGTGGCGAGACAATACGATATTATCGTTTCTGCTCATATATTACCTTCTGTTATATATGAGAAGTCAGAAATTCGGGGTAACAGCTCCGTGTTCGATCACCTCATCGACGACAATTTCACTCTATACTCTTGTATATACAGACACTCTCCAAATAGTGCGTCTATGAGGATGTAATTTTATTAATATACGTGGGGTTTATAGAAAAATAGTGGACTCCACATGTATTGATAAGAACGTTGATGCCTACACTATATGTCGTTATAGCTCGCGCGCTACTCCAATTTATTTAACCTATTAAAGTTTATTGTACATATAATTTCGTTAGTAGATTTCTTGATTCATCCAAATTTAAGAATTTGCTCAAATTATATATTTTAAATACGATAACTGTAAGCAACGGGATGATTATTAATCGATAAAATGGTTTTGTTAATGTTGAAATATATGGTTATGAGTAGGTTTCCTGTATTGACCCGATTTTGCAATGAAAAATAATGATTTTTACATAAAAAAGTATGGACACAATTTAAATTTGAAGCAAATAAAAACCTAAATCAAGAATAATATGCAATTAGGACTGTCGTGAGAATAGATCAAATAAATTGATAGATTACAATATTACTAATCGATGTTGATTGTTGAGTACGAGGACAAAAATTGATTGATAAACTTGTCCCATACTATATTAATATTGTCTGGTTAGACAAATTCGTGAACGATTCGTGGAAATTCTCAAGCGTCGGCAGTATGGCCGAGGCAGATGATCAAGATTTCGTGGCACGTAGTTGAATATTGTAATAAATAAATAAAAATTCGAGCACATCGTTGTAAAGTTTGATAATAAAAATCAATGTATTATCCTACACATCAAATTTCGACCAATTAAAATATCAAAAAAATTACACACGCGACGAGTGCTCGTATTTGTTTAAAGGTTAAAATATTGTATCGTATTGATGTTAATTGATAATGTATAATTTGGGTTTTAAAAAAAATGAGTAAATTTTTACAATGCACGTGGAGCACAAAAGCCCATGCTTCCTACCAAACGAACAGAAAATATAGAAGTAATAAATAATAGGATTTGGGACAAACAGAAATATAATGTGAAATCTGGAAAGGTATGCAGGGATTAAATTTGGGATAGCTTGAAATTATATATGTGGGGGTGCATGCATTGTCTTTCTCATTAAATTCCACTGTTCACTTATCCCTACAATCCAACATTAAGATCATATATCATATGTTTGTATCCCCACGTACGTTTGTTTTTTCTAGGTCAAGTTTGCTGACCAAACAGCTTGTCGCACGAATGTTCATCCCTGGTTTTTTACTTTTTTTTTTTTTGTTATATATTATATATATATATAAATTATCTTTTCTCGGGATCCTTTTTATGATGATAATAATAATAGAAAATTCAAAATTGTCTCGTGTATAGTGGCATGTATACTTTTTCGATCGGTCCCGTATTTGATTGATGTTATGTCTTAATGCAATAATTTGGTCATTTCGCATGAATGTCCTATACGTCTGTCGTCTGGGTAGCGATTTTATGTCTTTGTTTTATAATATAAAAATGGATAACTCAAGTTATTATTATAATTGGAGTCAATTATAAATTATTATATACCATTTTAAACTATCGTTTTTTTTATCCATGTGAGATAAGGTAACTGGTATCATAATCACGACTCCTTAATTACGAGTATACATTTTGACAATAAGAATAGAAAAATTATTTTTTACAATGAAAATCCATGATAAAAATAATAACGAGAAAATATTGTTGAAATGCAATAAATTTGCTGGATAGACAATTATGAATTTTTTCTTTAAACAAACTAATTATTTGTAGAACAATTAAAAGTTCCCCACTCCACGCTATCTAAGAACATGGTCCGCGTGAATGGATGCCTAACTATACCACCATCTGAGCTCCCAAGTTCAATATCCAATTGATGTTTTAAATTTTTAAGTAAAAATCCTCTATGATAACTAATTTCGGCCCTTTAATAACATTTTTTGGTCGTTAGAAGATAAAATTTATTGTTTTTATGATGGACCAAAACATAACAAAATAATTAGACTCAATTATTAACTGCATCCCATAATTACTAACATAATTATATATAGGTGGTGTTTAATTTGTTAATAAAAAAAAATTAATCACTTATTTTAGACGTTGCATACAAAAAAAACTAGTCAATATTTTAGTTTTCGAAATTGTCGCTTTTGAGATTTTTGTCTTCTAATATGTGTATTAGCCTTTTTTTTTAAAAAAAAAAAAAAACCAATATACATATTTGAAATAACTATATTAACTGATATACAAATTAAGGTAAAATAGAAAGTTTGCGTGTAAATTTTGTTTTTCAATGATTTTTTAAATCAATGTGAAAAATAAACGAATTTATATATTTAAAATGTATAGAATAGAATAAAATAATATAGGTGACTGTGATACATTAATCTCTATATTTTGACACTGTTAGATGAATGAGACATGAATTGTTTACATATCTTATTTTATCTAATATTAAACTCATAATCGATAGAAAATTAAAATTATAAGTAACACGTAAATTTATCATTCATATCTTAATTAACATCTTTTCTCGATCCGTATCAAACGGAAAAAAGGTTGGAGTACATGTATCCAAAAAATATGACTTGGTAAATCACGTGGCTACCATGGGTAAACTGAACAATTCAACGATGATTTGCAGAGTCAAAAAAGTAAGCATAACCCAAGTCCTACCACGTGAATCGGCTGTGCATTCACTCCAATCAACTTCCCAGTAACTCATCATCGACCTATTATGATACTTCCATATCTTTCTTTTTTTTTTTTTTTTTTTGAGAATCATATCTTAATTTCTTTTTAAATTTTGTTTTAATTGCATTGATGTTTCTATAATATTATTTCTTAGTGATAAAATTTTGAGGGATATGTAAAATATTATATGAACAGACATGGTTTATGATTACCTTTTAAAGGTGAGCAGTCAGTTGCTTAACTACTAATTGAATTGAATTACGGAACGACTTAATTTTTAAATCGATAATTTATGGTGTAACATGCTTGGAAAAATAAAATTTAATAAAACTAATGAAAATAATTGAGAATTGCTCATACAAATGAAGTTGTATTGAGTAATGCTTGTATATTAAAACTAGTATCCAAGCACACGCTTTGCATCTGATAAAATATATAAATTCTATGTATTTACACATCTATATCTATATTTATTTTATTTTAAATATTTGATTTGAAAAAAAAAGATATTTTTTAGATGAAGTGATGAACATGGTTAATAAAGATAGTGGATGATAAAGATAGTGAGATAATATATTAATATTAACCCGTTTTTGTCTTTTTTACTCAACAACAATAAAAAGACAGACATTGTTTTAGGGCATAAATATAAAATTAGAATGGTGTCATCAATTACTGAACAAATTTTTTTTAAAAAAATACGAAAATATTATAAAAAAGTTTTTAAAAACTACGAAAAATATTAAAATATAATAAAAATAAGTAGCTAAGATGACCAACACTTTATCAAAATCAATAGATATTAATAATAATTAAACTCAAATTTTTTAATCATACAGTAACTTAAATGCATGTTTCATATGTATAAACAAAGACAATAATTTACTTTCCAACTTGTTAAAGTAATCTGACCGACAAATTAGTTTATTTATTAGTTCCATGAAGTCTAATTATTTTATTTTGATTAATGGGTTTTTTTAAAAATAAAAATAAAATTTTAAAAAAATAAATAAATAAACTAGACGTACACCAAATGGTGAAGAAGATAGTGATCAGATATTGGCACACATTCCATATCATTGGGTTAGGGTACCCCAATCACTTCCCTCTGCATGTATATATTTACTCCATAGGATAAAAGCTGATCCCTACTCTTAACCTACGGATACTTTGTTCCCCCCACGCTCCATAGCCTGCCAACTCAAAAATACCACCGATTTATTTTATTTTCTAGAATACAAATCAAATCTAGGGTTTACCTATTTTCTATATTAATTATTGTTAAATTGAATGTGAATGTATGGATATTGAAATAAATTTTCTATATCATTTTTTTTTTTATCAAATATGATGATGCGTTTAATAACTAAAGAAGAAATTGTTACGATTGAGTATCGAATATAGACAGGAAACAAGTCGATATGAGACAAATATTATTTTTATATAGTATAATTTTGAATGATATTGGGAATCATGCCGTAGCTAAAGTGAAGGTGGCGGAAGGTAGGCAGTAATTGCTTACAAAGCCACCCATAACTCTGCAGCCACGCATAACTTTAATTTGCATGAAATTAGAAAAGAAGGGTATAGGTGGATTGGAGTAAATGAATTGGGACGTGGGTACAGTAATATTATTAACATTTTCACGTGATTATGTTCGCCTTTTGGAACTCTGAGCTCTTGCGTCATTGTGCCACTTGGATCACGAAACCCATTAATTAAATCATCCAAAATATTTATATAGTTTCCTTTTATAAATTCCCAAATACGATATATTTGTCATATTCAAATATATATATATATATACACAACATGTTATGCATATATCCACATATATAAGATGAGGTTGACACACTACAAAAAAACTTTTTTTTAAGAACGGTTTTTTAGGAGCAGTTTTAACACTGCTCTTGAAAGGTGACCAATAGAACCAGTTTTAATTAAACCATTTTTAATGTCTTGCATTTTAAGAGCGGTTTATTAACCACTCATGCTGACCATATTTTAGTACCGGTTTCTACAAACCGCTGCTACAAACTGTTCTTATTGACATAATTGTTAGGACCACTCTTGAAACTACTCATATTTAATATTTTTAACAGCGGTTTCACAAAATTGATCTTGTAAACCGCTCTTATTGCTATATCTTATAGGATTGGTTTCGAGACTGTACCTATTGAATACTTTTATTACCAGTTTGTATAAACCGCTGCTATAAACTGCTCTTATTGACATAAATGTTAGGAGCACTATTGAAACTCCTTATAGTGAATATTTTTAGTAGTGGTTTTCACAAAATCGATTATGAACCGCTTTTATTGCTCTATTTTTTTAGAAATAATTTGGAACTGCAGTAAAAACTAATACTTGTTATATAAAAATTAAAACTTTTCAATCAAAATCAGCATATATTAAACAATTTCTACATAACATAACATAACAAACAAAAATATATATAATTTTGGAGTAATAATAATTATTTAGACATTAAAAAAAATTATTGATCAAATATTTTTCATTCAAATCAGCATAAACTACACAATATTTGATCTTCATAACTAAAAATAATAATTTATATAAGTAATGTTTTTCATGGATCACATTAGAGATCAATCTAACACATTTGATACGTGAGACGTATTGTTGTGATGTAATAATTGTCCCTACTTGGTAGAACGATCAAATCATGATGTTTGGGCTGCTATGCAGTTTAAAATTTTGATTTGTATCATTACCACCAGATATAATTTTTGATAAAACAGCAAGCGCTGAGTTCTACAATTAGTGCAAGGAGTACAATTATTGAGAGAGATTTTCGGCGTGCAATAATTGTCTCTACTTAGTAGAGCAATCGAACCATGACGTTTGGACTGTTGTACATTTTAAACGATTTGAGTTTTACCATTACCACCAGCTATAGCTTTTGGTAAAACGGAAAACGTTCGATTCTACACATATTATAAGATTTTTTGTAAAATAAAATAGTAATAATTACAATAACCAATATAATAATAAAAATAAATTTAACTTAACACCCCACATGTTGCATATAATTACTTTTCAAATGACAATAATAGCATCAATAACAACAATATATAAAATAAATATTTGACAATACAACTCATGTTTTAAAAGTAAAATTATATTGTTTAGATTTAAAATAAGTTATGTATAAATTTTAAGTAATACCAAACTATTATAATTAGTAATATAGTTTACTAATTAAATTAAAATAGTGACATCTTTATAAATTTATATCTCAAAATAATTTAATAATTTTGACCATTAAATATTTTTATATGATTTTTAATTTAGTCATTTAAATTTATTATATTTGATTAATTCTTATACATGAGAAAAATAAAAGTCCAATCCTTACTACTAGTACTTGCACGAGTATATATGCAATATAAAATTGTATTTACATATGAAAATAAATTTAAAAGATAATAAATTGTTTAAAAATAATTAATTATCTTGTATCCTTAATAATAGGATTGAAAATTTGAAAAGCCAATTGATATAATAGAATAGATTATATGAATTGAATCCATTTATTAATATCCATCCAAGATTTTTACTGTAATTGATATTTAAGTACTAAAACTTATTTTCTTAAACTTGTTACGCATGCCAACAAAAAGTATCTTTATATTTGATAATATTGGCCAAGTTTGAATTTGATACGAGGTGGATGGATTGATATAAACCGCCTAAATTTTATTTAATTTTGCCAAATCATTTCAAATGTAATTTGCATCCGCCAAATTTTTGAAGACTTAAGACTTTAAAATTCTGCAAACCCTCGCTCCTTTATAAGTCTTAAGATTATGAAAAATTCTCCATTTATCTTCTACCCTCACTTGTCTAACTTACCTCTTCTCGCTACTCCTAATTTTATCATCTCTTCTTTTCATGTTACCCCTTAACGTTTATATGTCCCGATATTTCTTCTTTTCATGTTGTGGAGTCACTTCTATATTTTGAATCGCATTAGATTTTATTTCTCGGAGGTATTTTATTTACTTTTGAGTTTTGTTTAATTGAATCTGATTTTTACATATTTGGGATAATCTTGCACAAAATGATTACGACTGAATCTTGCACAAAATGATTACGACTGCTATATATGGGACAATAGTTCTCACTATTTAACTGTATTTAACATTCATTTTCTACAATTCTGAATAATTATTGTCAGGTTGATATTGATTATGATGAACAAGATGGATGTAAAGTCGATTCAAAATATCGAAAGATGATTTGGTAGGCACAAATCAATTGACAAAGAACTTGGTGATGAATATGATTCACAAGATACATCAATTCGCTATCAAAATATGAGACGATTTCAATAAATCATGTCAAAGCGAGGAGTCTAATGAGTCGGGTAAAAAGTATTTTTCATATAAATATTTGGCTAAGTTAACCATTTTAAATAAAATTTTATTTTCATACATTTTACAGGTATGGTTAGATTCGTCATACAACAAAATACGATATATATATATATATCAAGTGCACAAAAAAATGATCGTAAATTTCTCCAACTATGGGAGTGGGATGACAAGAAGATAGATTTTTAAAGAAGGATCGATTTATTTTGTATTACCACTTTGGAGTATTGATTTGTCTTTGTGTAGATTGGTTGTTACTATTAAATATTGATTTGAGTATTGAAATGTTAAATTGAAGTGATTTGTTAATTGATAAGTATTTGTTTAATTATTTTTGCTATTAATTGATTAATTGTATTTAAACAACATATATTATATTCGAAAAAAAATTATAAAAAATTGCTAGTTTATCTTTATGAGCCATAACAAAAAGATGTGGTTTCAAAAAAATTGGCTCCGCTAAAATGGATTTAAATTCGACAATTCCCAACGCTAACAAAAACGCTTCAATACATACTGTTTTAGAAGTAATTCAAACCATTCTTACATTTGACAACATCAAGAGCAATTTGAAAGTTTTGATAAATTCTTTGTTTTAAAAGTGGTATGAAATCGCTCCTATATCCACGGTACACAAGAATGGTTCCAAACCTTTGCTATATTTTGATATCCAAGAGCAGTTTTCAGACGTTCTTACACCCATAGAATTTAACAGCGGTTAACACTGCTCCTAAATTCAGAGCTTTAGAAGTGGTTCAAACCATTCTTACACTCAACAACTTCAAGAGCGGTTTAAACCACTCTTGAATTTTCTATTACTAGAAGTGCTCAATAATTATTCTTATATTCACGACATGTAAAAGCGATTTTAAACCGTTCTTAAAACGAACAATAAGAGCGGTCTTTCAACTTTTACCATCGGGCATTAAAACCGCTTCTATAAGCTATAGGGACGTCGACAAGAGGAGCGATTTTGAAATCGTTGGTAAAAGTTGAGAAGCGGTTGAAAACCGCTCCTATAACGCATAAAAACCGCTTTTATAAGCAACTTTTTTTGTAGTGACACTGAATTGTTAAATATGCATTGATTATTCTGGTGACGGTTTTTTTTAAGGGAAATCTAATTTTGTATCGAAACTTTAATTGGTCGGAAATTTTTAATATGATAGGATGTCTAAATACTTTAAAGATCATAAGTTCAATGTTTGTAATGCGGTCGAAATAATGAAATGTTTGAAGCCAAAGCTTCACTATATTTTAAAATATCTTTTCATCTCAAAGGTTTATCTTTGAGGAGATTGTTTATTATCAATGTTTAGTGCTAAACAAGGACGATTACAATTATATTTATCAGTACTAAATTTGCATTCATGTTAGCGTGTCTTGTAGATCTTTTTCCTCGAAATTAAATTAAGAACATTTGAATTCCGTTTAGAAGATATTTTAAGCTTAAAGTGTTGAAGTTTGTAGCTAATCTATTCATTACATTTCCATTCAACTAATCTCTTTTAAACGCAGTCAAAAAAACAAAAACAAACACTCCGCGCTTAGACCACTTCGTAATTGCCATTCCAAACAAAAACAAACACTCTCTTTTAGACCACTTCTTTACCATTCCATGTCATGGTAATAAAAGTCGAGGGAAATTGCATTTGTTAGCCTATATGTTTGGTATTTTATGATTTTGATTCTTCACGATATCAAATATAAGTTTTTTTACAATTTTAATTATTTCTCATCGAGAGTTTTAATGTGATATAACACTCGTCAAAATCACATCAACTTAACATTAGAGAAATACTGAAGAAAAATGGGAAAAAAGAAAAGAGTGGACTAAAAATTTAATTATATTAGTGTAAAGTATTTTCAGTTTTGATTGACTTCAAATGATTAAAGATAATTTAATGTTTTTTACAAAGTAATATCTATTTTCGACAAATAGACAATATCTTTAATCTTTATAATCAGAAGTTTCATGGTAAGTGAACTTGTCCCACATTGATCGAGACCGATGAAAATTGATGGCGAAACCTAGCTAGCTATGAACCCGAAATTAAGTTTAGAAACTCAATTCATTCGCAGTTGCACGAAAAATGTAAAGTCATTAAATTTCCTGTCCCAAATATATACGCAGTAATTGGTTTCAAAAAAAAATATACGCAGTAATTGAATGCGGACAAGAATTCGGCCACTATTGGAAAGTAAGCAATCGACTTTTTTGGGAGATTTAAAATTGACTCAGAAACGAATAATAACAAATTTTATTATAATCATTACATGTATATATCTTTTTTTTCTTTTATTTTATCTATATATATTTTCTTGGTTACTGCCACATTTTATTATTTTCAATTATGTATTCGAATTAATAAAGTAGGTGAGTAATTAAATGATAAGAAGTTAAATTTTTCATATCAACACTTTCTCCAACAAAACTATTGCACATGCTTTGCTCATTGGGTTTATCTGGGTATAGCGTAGTTTGCATTTTATTAGCCCAAAAGTTCATTCAATACACACAAATGAAGGACTGCAAATTCTATCATTATAAGAAAAATTTAGGGTGTATAAACAATAATATAATGTACAATTTTTCCTCGATTTTTTTTATAAAATATTTCTCCTTGAATTTTAATTTGTCATCTTAACAAACTAAAACAAACAATACCATCTTTTTATTAGCTGCAAAAACTTAATTTGATATCAGCAAATCACGGAAGCGATAATTCGCGACACAAATTTTTTATGTAATTAAATTTTTTCTTTAAAAATCTCTAAGTTTATTTAAAGAAAATATTTAAGATGCTGATTATAATTAACAAATCATTTAGTTATTTTTAAAATTTACTAAAATATGTTTGTTGTAACAATTTTCATTGGATGAAATAAAGGGTATTTTTTGCGTCCATTAAATTACCAAGTTAGTTATTTTAAGTGGTTGATGTTTTATTATATTTATTTATATATATATATTAAGCATCGATATCTAGTATAATTATTATTGCCTTAATTATATTTCATCATTTACCAAATTACTTTATTGTATTGTCTGATAATATTATACATTCGAATTTTAAATAGTTCAATCTTCCAAATTTTTCCCTTCAGAAAGAAAAATATAATTTGAATACCCGTAATTTAGGATCGAACGATTAACATTTCTACCAAAAATTATAGATTTTAGTAACCGTGCAAATCCCATTTTTTAAATGTATATCAATCCAAGTATCATATTTTAGGACAAAATATCGTTTATCAAGATCTTAATTGGTAATAACCGTGTAACTAAATATTTTAATATTTACAGCAATCCAAACATCACGCATTCATTGATCTTCTAGTGTGAACAAGAATTATCACATCTCAACAACCCCGTCCCAATTATTCAATAAATTCAAGTGATATACAATTGATATGTTTAATGTTGTTTTTGGCTTAAATTTTGAGAAATCATAATTCTATCATATTTGTTTAAATGAAAAGGGATCTAAAAATATAAATAATTAAAGAAATGCGAATTTTTATTTAAAAATATTGAAAATTATCTAATGTGTCAAAATAAAAAGAATAGCACGAATTTGTTGGTTTCTGATCTTTTGAGAAGTCTCCATTTAGGGTTTCTCTCCAACAAGTTTGGATCAACTGTTGTCCATATATCGAGTCTTAGTTCTTTCCACCACAGTCTACGCATACAAAGGACAGTGATAGCTACATATCAATAACAATAATGTTTTCCAAAAATTTAAAATAAATAAATAACATATATAAAAAAATTATAATATTCTTATCGTAACTTGAATGTGATTTAATTTTCAAAATATATCTTTCGACTAGTTAATACATAGTCTCTCAATCCAAATTAAATAATTTTTCGAACCTAACCTGTATCTAGGCATATTTTGGGGTTTCTAAATGAGTATAAAATCTTGCTAAACATTAGATAGAACAAAGGTAATAAAGTAATTAATTGTCCTTCCTAGTTCCCACAAATTGAAATCATATAATTATAAGCAAAAAATGCATGCTCCCAAAAACACACAAGATTTAGCAACTACATCAATGACGGAAATGCAAACCCGTCGCTCATTAGCAACCACATGAAACGAATAAATCTCATGACTATAACTTATTCAACAAAAAGATTAAAAAAAAATCACATTATATAATGTCGAACGTAACATTCATTACGTGTAAAATCACATCAATAACTTTTTTTCATGAAAAATATTTTGTGATTTTGTCCAAAAGACTTTAAATAGCCCGAGTAATTAATGGGAAATGAAGGGGTTGAAGGAGTAAAAAAGCAAAAGCAAGTTGAATACAAAATGATGAGAGTAGGATGTAGTAGCATCTAATGTGTGATTCTCTAATGTACTGTCACACCCCCCCAAAGCTGCAGGAGACTATCATATCCATCGTACGGCTACAGTACAGCCAATGGATGGATAGGATTCACCCATCCTATCAATCAAATTCAAAACCCCTGTCAATCCATGCAACCAAAAGTACAACCAACTAAATTTTAGTACAACTCATCACCCAACTAGCCCTTTCTTCATTTTCATTTCTTCTTCCGAATTTTATACACGCTTCAAACACGATTTCTTTTGTATTCGACTCTCGAGTCTCGATTGTGGTAAAACTCATGTCTAAAAAATATATATATATATAAAGTTTTGACTTAGAATTTAAAAATAATTATAAGTTAATGGTGTTAAATAATATTTTTTTTTGTAAAACTTATAGAATATTGATATTCATCGATTGTCGTATCATGATAAAAAGTCATGTTTAGATTGCTCTAAAAATAAGGTCAATTGGTAATCCACTCTAAACTTTCCCTTGATGATTTTACAAATTCGCAACTCATAAAAGTTGAACACAATCACAATTCTTAATTTGGATATCAATTATATTACTGGATCAGATATTGGTCGATTTTTCAAAAGTTAAAGTTGGTGATAGCAAAGCACGTTAAATCCTTTAAAGTTGTAACATGTTTGAAAACAACATTTTGATCCATCGATCGATCAAGATAAGCCATTGTGTTAATTGCTCTCTAAACGCGTTGCGGGTCACTGGGTCAGTCCGTCACAACCCATCAAATTACACATAAGTCCGTCGGATTTGCTCGTTTGTCACCTAAAGTCAGTGGGTTGGGTTGGTGTTTTCTCAACCTACCTAAAAGATGGACTAACCCGTCTCGGCCTGTCAAATGATGAGTTGAGGCGAGTTGCGGTCCGACCTGCCCCGCTAGCCTGTTTTGACAGATCTAATTTTAAACATTAAAAACGGTTTCTATTATTAAATTATAATATTTTATCATTTTATTTATGTATTATACAAGTTACCTATAAGTATTAATTCAGGATAATTTTGATCTTGTTCATCTCTCTTAGGGAGTGTTTGCAATCACTAAAAAAAATGATTGTTAGCTTTTGGCTTAAAAAAATCATTTTTGTGTGTGTCTTAAACCTAGATTATATGTTAGCTTATGCTTAACTTAATTGAAATTCAAAAGCTAGTCATGTGTTAATTATGATTCTCCAAAAGTGATTCTAATAAGAAGGTCATTGTTAAAATTACTCTAATCACTTATTTATCAAACACTACTCAACTTTGATTTTTAGATTTCCACATTTGTTTCCAAACACTACCAACTTTTGATTTTTCTTAACTTTTTTATAATCTATAAATTAATCACTTTTACAAAAATACAATTTATTGCAAATACTCCCTTACCATCTTTATATCATATTTGAGTCATAATAGAGAAGAAAATGTGTCCATCGAATTGATCTATCTCACATGAGAGATGCTTATTTAATACAAAAATTTAAATCTAAAAAGCACTTATTCAAATATCTTCAAATCATTTTATTTATTTATTTTTGCTTCTTCGAATCAAATTTTGCAACTAATACAGAACTTTAGTTATTACTCCAATTATTATTATTATAATAATTATAATATTATTATTATTCTATAAAATCTTTATTGGGATAAGGAAGACTTCAACCGACTGAATGGTCTGAATTTGTCTCGAGAATTTAATGTTTTTTTTCTTGAGGAAAAAGCCATTAATGTTTTGTCTGCCTCTTTACGTTCCTCACCTCTTTCAAATTAAACAACCAATACGCATTCATTATTATCATTATTATACTTATGATTATTATTTATCTCAAATAAATTCAAATGTTTAATAATAATGCGCATATAAAACCAAAAATAAATCAGAAAACATTCGATTTTACAATGACTTAAATTCGTTTAATTTTAAATTTTACAGACTTGCGTTCCCTATAGTAGTAGTAATCGCTTTGATGTCTCGAACTGAAACAATTAAATTATTACTTAACTTATTATCTATCATTACAAAATAATAAAATTATCACCTTATTTACATATTATTATTATTTTGTCCCAGAGACTGCAAAGTTTATGGTCCCGTGAATAAAAACAGAATAAAAAACTTGTTAAAGACATATAAGTGC
Source organism: Henckelia pumila (assembly GCF_033568475.1). Lineage (NCBI taxonomy): Eukaryota > Viridiplantae > Streptophyta > Magnoliopsida > Lamiales > Gesneriaceae > Henckelia > Henckelia pumila. Next base: position 39,934,799 of record NC_133123.1, on the reverse strand, counting down.
ATTCTAAAAATAACATGAAAATTAATTAACTTAAAAAAATATATATATGCACGTATCGCGTGTAAGAGATGCTAATATATACAATATAACTCAACTTTGGGTTATCAATTATCATTTAATCGGAATCAAAATTAAAGGATAATATAGCTCAACTTATTTACCTTTTTATTAGACTCCAATAAGCAGTTGAGTTTTTACATTTAGCAACATTTTTCTTATATTTTATTAATATACTTCGACTAGCTAAGAATTTTAAAACATGAATGAATTTTTTGAATAAATAGAATAATATTTAAATAGATAATCTGTTTGTGAATTTTTTTCAATACATTTTAAATCTATATAGAAAGACAAACAATATCTTAATTATATATATTCACCGTAGAGAGAATATTATACAGTATCATAAAAATTGTATTTGTAACGCTAACTCCGCATTCGATTATTGTAACAATGTAACTTTGAAATTTTTATGTGAGAATTTTCTAAAAGAATATGTATTTTATCGTATGAATTACCAAAACAAGATGTACTTTATCGTATGAATAGTACCTATAAAAATTTTTAAGTCATTCTAAATGTACACTCATATTTGCACAATCTTAGAATTTCTCTCATTTTGATGTGAGATCGATTCGTTCATATTTCAATTCGCCTAAAAGCTTAACATTCGTACAATCTTTTGACACCGACGATCACTATCTTTTTTTTGCCTCAGAATTCACATTAATCAAAAATTTATTCACTAATATCATTGTTATCAGTGGTGGAAACATATATTGCCACCCGTCCTTTAGCCCAATAATCCTATTTTTTTTAGAAAAAAATTTATATATTTGAAGGATTTTATAGTTTAAAATACTAGTTGAATAATTCTGATTCCATTATTGATTATTAAGAAAATAAATTTTATTTTTTTCCTTATCAAACATCGATTTTATTGTGTAAGATTTAACTTAAAAATCTTATCAGGAGAGATGGAATTCAATAAGAGTAATATTACATGTTCAATGAAACCTATTCAACAATTCTTATATCATAAAATTTTCATTATATGAAATTTATTTATCAAATCTCATAATACATAGATTACAAAATCACCCGATACAATAACAAAATCCAATCTCATAATACATGAATTACAAAATCACCCGATACAATAACAAAATTCAATGCTATAATTGATATAACTATCGTCATACAAACGAGATCTCTCAACACAATTGTCTCATTACATAAAATTTATATATGAATTTCATGATATTTTCAATATTAAATATCACATTATTCTAGCAAAAACTTACGATATAATTAATATAAAGATCTTTCAACACAATTGTCTCATCTCATTAAAGTTTATACATGAAATCCCATGATACATTTAATATTAAATATCACGTTATTCTAACAAAAACTCACGATATAATTAATATAAAAATCATTAATTACGCAATATATTTTTTATACATAGTCTTTGAATAACCATGCCTATATTCACCAAACACATAAATCCAATTGACATGTATATGTAATACAGGGCTTCAATTTTCACAAACTTACCATCTTAAAAATTGACAAAAAAGGAAAACAACGACCTCCGACAAATTATAATAATTAATATCATACAATTCACGACCAAATGCAAAACGATTCCAATACAACCAATCCGAATAACACGAATATGTTTGGGTTAGTAGAAGTAAACAAAAAACAGAAACAAAAAATCTATTACCTTAGATATGCCAACTCCAGAATTGCTCTCCAATCCACCACCATACAAGTTTTTTACACGAAATATACATACCAAAAATGCACACACCATCGCCGGAGACTTGTAACCAATGAAATCGATCTTATTGTAAATACTTGCAACAAAAGATCATTAATCCATTCCAATACACACAATAAAACACATATTATGAAAGTAGAAATATAGGGACACGAACATCGAGTGAAGAACAAAAAAAGATTGAACTTAGAATTCATCTTGAATAAGATCCGAATACATTTGCAGGCCGCTCTCTTAAGGCAAAACAAGATCAAAATTGAGAGCCACCATTCCATCTTATATACTAGCTAGCTAGCACAAGGCCAAATCTTTTTACCCATTTAACTTTGCTAGACACAGCTTTCCCCCACAATATCTTCCCACCAAATTATCAAATTCCCAAAACTCACACCAAACCCAAACAAAAAATATTCAGACACGGAGAAAAGGACACCACAACAAATACATAAAGAAAACACTGTTCCTTTTCCTTAATTTGATGAAACATTCCTTTTCTTGGCAACAGCGGACAAAGGATTCTTCATCTCACACGACAGCTTCAGCACCTCCCCCAAGTCCACCGGATTGGACCTCTCCGCCGCCCAATCGAACTGCTGCACCAGCTTCGCCACCCAAAGACCCACCGTCGTCAGGCCCAGGTTTTTCCCCGGACACACCCTCCTCCCAGCGCCGAAGGGCGCCAGCCTCAGATCACCGCCGCGGACGTCGATGTCGGCGCCGCCCATCGCCGGGACGAACCTCTCCGGCTTGAATTCTAGAGGGTCCTGGAACACGGCGGCGTCGTGGGTTATGGCCCACATGTTGACCATGGCGGTGGTGTTGGCGGGGATCACCATGCCGTTGGAGAGGTGCACGTCCGACGTGGAGAGACGGGCCCACGAAAGCAGCGGCCCGGGGGGATGAACCCTCAACGCCTCCTTCACCACCGCCTGAAGATACGGCAGCTCCGCCACGTTGGCATCCGTTATCCCGCCACGTTTACAAAACTCGGCGTCATCAAGCTCCTCCCGCAGCTTCTGTTGTACCTCAGGGTGCAACACTAGCTCCGCCATTATCCACTCGGTCAACAAAGCCGTCGTATCCGTTCCTCTGAAAATCATTTCCTACATACGTTAACAAAAACAAATCAAAAATTATTACTCAATCAATAACGTAACATGCATGAATCATTAGCAATAATAACCCAATAATTAATGGAAAAAAAAAACGTACCCACAAAACGGCGATCATGTCATCTTCACCGAGCTTCTCATTACCATCCAAAGAAAGCAAAACATCGACGAAATCAGCATTATCATTGACGTTTTTAGATTGGGATTTGAATACATGTTCTTCAATAATGTCTTTCACGAGTTTCCTGACGCGGGGTACGAGGGCTTCGCAACGTGCGACGATTCGTGAAGGGTCGTATACCCAAGAAATCCATGGAAGATGATCGGACCAATTGAAAGCGCCCAATAACTCGAACCCTTCTCTCACCATTCCTTTGAGCTCCCTCAACTCTTCGGTATCTTGCGTAGAATCGTAACGCTTACCAAAAACGCTTCCCATTATGTTGTTCAACGCGGCTGCCTGCAAATGTTTCCTCAAACATACGCTGCCGTTTAGGGTTTGTTCGGTTTCAATATTCTCCAACATGGTGGCACAATCGAGCTGGCGGCCGGGTTCATGCGCCGCGATCCTTTTCGGAGCGAAGAGGTGGGAGGAGGAGATGCGGCGGAGGAGACGCCAGTATGTGCCGTTGGGAGCGAAGCCGATGGCTCGGCTGAACATGAGGCTCCGAGCCGACTGCTTAATCGGACGGTCTGCGAAGTGGGGAGAAGTCAAGATTTCTTTAGCCACGGAAGGGTCGGACGCCACCACAGCCGGAGTCGAACCGAGGCTGAAAGCCATGAGCTCCTTAGCTTTACAAGCTGCAGCCATGGCAGCTAAAGTACGGTGTGCCAACCCCCGGCTTAGAGTGAATAAGCTCCCGAAAATAGGAAGCCCGCGCGGCCCGGGAATGGGGACGGCTCCATTTCTGTTCCTCCCATTCTTCCAAGCTACTCCACCGGGAGTAAAGGCCCATGTAAGAATACAAAGAGAAAGAAAACACAGAGCCAGAGAACATATTAAATACTGATCAAGAAGGGTTTCCGAGCCTACGAAAGCAGGAAGAGCATAAATCAACCAGCTTGAATCTTCGATAGCCATTGTAAAGATTCTTGATATAGCCCGAAGAAGAAGAAGAAAGAGCGTACGGACAGCTAATACCAAGGACAAAGGGAGGAGGGGGAGAAGGAAACTGGTGTGTTATTATAGTATAGCTGAAAGGGCCACTATATATATAGGGAAATTTCCAAAGAAGCTTAAAATGGTCAACTGGAAATTCCTTTTATTTTTCTCCTAAAAAAAAAAAAGAAAAAAGAAAAAGAAATTTCTTTTATTTTTGTTTTTGGAAAAAAACAAAGTGAATGATTGTATTCCCATGTTTAATCTTTGGTCTAATTGTGTTGCATAGTTATTATATGATACAAGGCATCCATGTGCCTTAAAATTACTATATTTTATAATAACATTCAACAGTTACTGTTCCGAGAGTTAAATTTTTATAGGCAGTTTGTTTTAAATATATAGCCTTTTTTTTTTTTTTTTTTTTACTTAATAGCGTTTCTTTTATCAATATACTCATGTTAATCAAATATAATTTTGGAAATATTTAAATAATTAGACAAAAAAATTGTTTGTAAATTTTGTCTTCCAGTGATTTTTTTTAAAATCTGGGTTAAAAAACTAAGTCAATATATATTGAGAAGGAGTTATTTGCACGAACCACCTTTGTGATATACTGAAAAGATATGGTTCTTCTCTGTGAAAATTTAATAAGCACGTAATCCCTTAACCTTTCAAAATATTTGCACGTTTTACCCACCACATGGAGAGTGTTGAACACGTGCGTTGACTGAGTGTATGTAATTAATTTTTTGCCAAAATTAAGTTGTTGGTACGAAAATGCCCTTCTTTATTTCTTTACAAAAACCCATTTATCTTCCAAAACTATTTAAGTAGTTGGTACGTTATAATATATTCCGTCCAAAACAAAAACCCATTTATCTTCTTCCTTACCAAATTTTTTGAGCAGAGAAGGGGAAAAAATGGAGTCTTCAAGCAAAGATCGAAAAGGTACCGTGAAGCCCAACATCGACTTTAGATTTTCCCCTACGCCGGTATGTTCTTGTCAAGTTCGATCCGCTATTAGAGTTGTAGCTTCCGAGAGTAAGCCAACCAAAGGGATGTTGTATTATTGTTGCTCATCCAACCATTGTGGGTTCTTCAAATGGTACAAGCCAAAATATGCTTCATGGAATTAATCCTGGTGTTGCTCCATCTAACATGCCGGCGTGCAACGAATCTCGTTCATGGAGTACCCCTGTTGGAACCCCTGTCGAGGCAAGTAAATTTTGCACCGGTAAAAATGAGAATGAAGTTAATTCTCAACGTGCTGGAGTTGAAATGAGAGATGGGTACATTCACGTTGGATGGGTTGCTTGTGCTTTATTGCTTCTGTTGATTGTTATTGTTTGCATCAAATAAGGATAATGAGGCTAACATTAGGTTTATGGCAGGTTTTTTTTATGTTTTTTGTGTTATAATCAAATGCCATGTATTGAAATTTTAGGATGTAATGTATTGGTTATTACGAAGTTTAGTATGAACAATTTGATGATCTTATGTAAGGATTATCTTTGTGTTTAAGTTTTTTGGTTCAATGAAATTATGCTGGTTCTAGCATTCCTTGAAATATTTGTTCAAATGTTTTTTTTTTTTTGGCGTGATTGGATTCTCAAGAATTATGCCAACGGTGAAGGCATTGGAAGAGCTACGAGGTGATATAAAATTCAAACTTGTGATGTTGTATAAACCAAAATTAAAATTTGAAATGTAGGAAAAATGACGAGAGAATGAAGATGAAATGAATATCTTGTTGATCTTGCTTTGTGTTTATGAAATGCTCAACTCCTGTATACATGGAAAAAGTTTCATACACGTTGATAACCAGTGGTCTAAGCTCCACTATCCCATCTTCATTCTTTGCCTCTGCTCTAAGCTCTAGTATCACATGTCTATTCTCATTGTTTCAGTCAGTTATTAGCTGGTTTTGAACCTCATTATCATTTGCTCGTCTGAATATTGAATATGTTATCTAGCTCCCACCAAACTTATCTGGAACTGTTCAATCCCGCAACAGCATGAATTGTGTGACCCCTGATTGAACCTAAAATCCATTCAGTGGCACCATTTCTCTTACTTATACTTTTTCCAATAAAAAACAACCTCAAACTTGCAAGCCAATTCATTTTAAAATGAAATTAATCATGCAATGCATTGGTTTGAACCATTAAATGACAGCAAAGTTGATGTTATAAAAAAAAAATCAAAAAACGAAAAAAAAAACGAATATTATATCTCTTGTAACTCGAGATGTATTTGGCAAAGTTATTTGGCAACATTTGAAACCGAGAAAATAGTAATCAGTCACTCCAATTTCCCTCTGAAGATGCACCAAATTAACAGCAAATTAAAACAACAAACTGATGGAAAAACAAGCGCAAAAAAACAGAAAACAAAACCAAAATGATAAAACCAAAAATCTAAGAAATATACAAACCAAAAACAAGAAATAAATCCAAGTAGATATATTTAGAGACACACTACAGATTAAATATCCAAAAGTATCATTGTATCAAACCAAACCAAAATGATAGATACATACATATTTTTTTTTCTATTTAGCACACCACAGAGTATCAACCAAAATGATATGAACCATAAAGTCCACAAAATGATAACTAAACCAACTATTTCTTCTTTGAGATTGTAGTGCACTGTGTGGTTTCAAATGTCATCACCAGCCACTGATCCATGTTTTTGTGCAACACTTTCTCTCGTTGTATCATCTGCTTGTCCGATTGTACTATTTCGTGTTGGCCTTGATTCATTACTCTTTTTTCTCTGCAAGTGGAATATAGTTTCAGAAAACAATTCAAATTAACAGTGGCAAGTGTATACAAAATCAGTAGTACCTTTCTTGAAGCAAAGGCAGAACTGCTTGCCTGAGTGGGTTGGTGTACCATTTCATCACTATTTCCAAAACCTTCTGGCCTCTATATATTGACATACAAAACAGTGACATCAAATTTTTTATTTCACATATAAAGTTAGATAAAGTAATGAACTAACTACCTTATTGAGATTTGATTTAGGGTGCATAGTATTCTTGCAAGTTGCTTTATTGTGACCCACTTCCAAGCACCTAGAACAAGTATGTGTAAGGTCTTTTCTAGTAGAAACACTCTTGCCTTCATCCGGGTCCTTTCTTCTGTTTTTCTTGGGCCTACCTCTCTTGTTTTTTATGGGAGGTGGTCTAAGAGGTGCACAACTAAACTTGCAGTAGTCCACCACACCTGGAGCATCATGGATAACATGTGAATACCTTTTTAGGTATTCATCTCTGAAGAAGTAACTTGTCACATAATCCTGGATTTTGTGTCTACCCTGAGCAATTGCACAAGCTGCGTGGCAGCAAGGGTATCCACGCAGCTGGAAAAAACCACAAGTGCACGTGTTATCCTTTAATTTGACGACAAACTGTTCCAAAATACCAAATCCATTCACATATTGAATCTGATACTCTTCCTCACCATAATATATCGAAAAACAACTCCTAGAAGTGTCTTGAGCTTTTTTAATCCTTTTCAATATATTTGGACATATATTCCCAGTGTATTCTTCCATGCTCTTTCTCATTACTTGTATCATTTTCATCATCTTGTTTCTAATTCCCTCAAGCATAGTGATTATGGGCTGCTCTCTTTCTACAAGAATCAAGTTGTTAAAAGATTCACAGATATTATTCACGAAACACTCTGACTTACATTGAGTTAGAAAGTGGCTCTTAGCCCAGTGTTTAGGTGGTATTTTCTCAAGCCACTCCGCAGCCGTTTCATGATTGGGATTAAGCTTGGGATCAAGAGTTGCAATCTCTTTCATTACAACATCGAATACATTCTTGTTTCCCGTACCAGCTGCCTTCCAAAACAATCGAACCAAGTCTGGATTTTTGAACTTTTTCTTGAAATTTTGAAGCATGTGCCTCGCACAAAATCTATGCTCACAGTTTGGTATCAAGTCCTTCAATGCCTCTAAAAGACCTTTTTGCCTGTCAGATACAAATGTCCACCTATCTTCTCCTATTCCACCAATGTCCTCCAATAACTCTGTAAGAAACCATGTCCATGTTTCATAATTTTCTGTCCCTACCACGGCAATTGCAATAGGGACCATTCCATCATTGCCATCCCTACCAATAGCTGCAAGCAACTGCCCTCCGAAAGCTGTCTTAAGGAAACAACCATCTAGTCCTATGATAGGTCTACAAGCACTTAAGAAATTCATTTTCAACCCAAATAGACTATAGTATAGCTTACCAAATATAGGTGGATCACTGCCCTCTCGATTCCTAATTATAATCTTACTTCCGGATTAAATTTTAAAATAGTCTCACAATAATCTCTAAGAATAGCATATTGAACACTGTCAACCCCCCTAATCTTGTAGTGACCCTGCATGGTATCACCTACTAACTGGCAACTAATAGCATGCATTAAACTTAATACAACAAAATAACTTAACAGAGTAAAACGTGCGGAAAACATAACCATAAATTACATATCAGCTTAGTATAAAAGTGTCAAGCTTATTCATCAGTAGTGATACAACCATATCGAAATACTTAAAAGTAAACATTATACAGCTATATCGAATCCTGCTGTATAATAAACTCCTCAAGGCTCCTGCTCCCTAGTCCTGCCTTGAACTACCAGCTCCGTCCATCCTGCGACCTGCCCCGTGGAATATGGTGTCCAAGATAACAACTAGGACGTGAGCGCTAACGCCTAGTACATAAACATGAGTACACGTATAAATATGATGCATGCAACATGATGACTGATCAAGGGTCATCTGAAAAGTCATGCTCAGTACCGGCACCACATGAGTGCTGCCACCGCACGGATCAACCTCTGGGTGCAACCACACTCGTCAAGTACACCAGAGTAGACAGACATAAATGCCCCCGCCGTCGCGGTACTCTCAGTGACAGACTATCGAGTATAGAGCTGAGCGGCTCTATAATCAGGTATATCAAGGTATAGGCTCAACGTGTATATGCACATGACATATGAATATAGAAAGCGGTAAATCATATATCATGCCATATAATAATGCCAAATAAATGCAACATATAAACATGTATACTCGCTGGCAATCTCAGTCAATGTGTACGTACCTCTAGGCTAATTTAAGTATAGTAGGATCCTAGGTTCCAAGCCTATATTCAAAAATTCACCGTATCACTACATAAATTCTATAAGCTTTAACTAAGCTAATAAGTACTCCCAAAACTTAAATAGATTCCCGGACCATACCTTCGTCCATAGATAGCCCTTTGGAGTCGCTAGTCCCGGATGACTATAACCACTCCTTGGTTATTCCAGAACCTCTATTATAACCGATAGGGCCCTCAAGTGTATATCTCACACTATATAACTGAAGAAGGAACCTCGGAAATTCGTATTTCAAAATGAAATCGAATGAGCCCTATTTATAGGAAAAGTTTCGGACGAGTTCGGGCCCTCCGAACCTGAGTTCGGATCGTCCGATCCAACTCACTGTCTGCATGCGAGACACGTCGAGTTCGGATCGTCCGATCTCTACTTCGGGTCGTCCGAAGTGCTCTAAGTCCGACATTTGTCATTCATTGCTGAGTAATCCTGCCTACTTGGCACAAACAAGTTCGGGCCGTCCAAACTTGAGTTCGGATCGTCCGAACCAGCCTTAACTCCGAAGTCAACAAGCTCACCTTTGGAGCCCCCGGTGGTCAAGTTCGGGCCGTTCGAAGTCCTCTTCGGATCGTCCGAACTGGCTCAGACAATGAAATTTTTCGGTATTTCGATATTTTTTTTCACCCCTAAACAGGATACTAACCTTTGAATCAGTCAGCCTCACATAATTTCATATAAGACCCATATTTATTCAAAAATTGTGCTGCACCTAAAGTTTTTAGTCTGCAACATAGTATATGCAAACCATCACATCCTCAAATGACTTTACTCATCGATTTTGAGCTAAAATTAGATCTAGTTCGCATAGGATTAATAATTAGGATCTCATTGGAAAAAGAGTCGCATTCAAATTTTCTAGGTGCGTATTTTTTTAGGAGAAAAATGTAACGTTTATTCATAAATAGTAATGTCACTCGTTACAAGATTAACCAACCAAGATGAAAAACTCTCGGACACCCAAATAAAAGGTGCAGGGGAAGAAACAACAAATTTTGCTAGAGAGTGGACTACAACATTATCCGTCCTCCTAACATGAAAAATGGAAATAATTTGTAATAAGGAGCTCAATGCTTTAATCTCCGACGCACATAAGCCTGCATAGCTCAGATCTCTCGATGGCTCCGTGACTGCTTGCACTGCCAAGAGAGAATCAGAAAAGCCAGTGACTTGCTGAAAGTTTTGTTCTTGTACAACTCTGAGACCTTCATGAATTGCTAATAACTCTCCGATAACCACGGAATCCGGCCTAGGCATTGTTCGCCCAAAGGCTGCCAATAGCTGGCCTTCATAAGTTCGAATCACGCCTCCTACCCCACATCGGTTATCTTCATCTCGAAAACTGGCATCGACGTCTAGTCGCAACTGGCCATGAGGCGGTGGAAGCCACCTACTCGAACCTGGAGTCTCGGATGGAGTATGAGTGGTTATGCTTTCTCTCGTAGCTTGTCGATATGTTTCTAATAAAGCATAAAACATTTCCTTAATAATATGATAAAAGCGTAAAACATCTCCTTAAGAATAGGAATAAAAGATTTTTAAAAAATGTTATTTTAGGGAAAATAATATTCAAAAATAAAAAGAGAAGTTGATATTTACGCTATATTTTGTGTTATCTACAATTTACATCATATGTAAAATTTATTCACAAATAGAGTGAAAATAACAAAAAATAGAATATAAATAATATCAACTCTCATAAAATGATAAAATAAGGACATAAGTGGTTTACACCTGTTTGATGTACAGAACGTGATCACCTTAACCGTTGCTCACATAAGTGAGCACGATGGATGCTCACCGTATCAAAATAATCATCATTACCGGTACAATACACAGTCGCAAAATTTGTCTATTAAATTAGATCATGTACGTGCATTTGAACGATGTAGATTACTCATATCCACATCAATAAATAGCCAAAGAATTTCAGTGCTGAAAGCAATTGAAAAAACTAAAGTAACATATGATTCAAGAGCAAACACGATTATTCAAGCATTCAAAAGATAATGCCTCTAAGCTGCAAAATCCGGTATCGATCGAGCATAATTGTTGTAAGAATAAGGTAGTGTTTGAGAGAGTTTCTGGAAAGCACTTCTCAACTTTTCCTAAATTATAAAATTTTAAAATTTTGTTTAGGAAAAATTGAAAAGTGATTCCTAGAAGCTCTCTCAAACACCACCTAACTTTTGCAACTAAGTGTGGTCTTGGCATAAAACCAGAAGTTGATGGCCGTTACATACAAATTGCATCTAGTATTCGAGTCTTTCAAATTTAGGGATTGATGAAGGCTTTGGACTTTGGAGATCAGTGTAGATCAAAGATGACTTGGGGTTTCCTTGCTATTGGAAATTAATTAAAAGAGAACGTAAATTTAAGAATTGCATCACCATCAACTTTTATATCCAAGGTGTATATTAATGTGTACATCTAGCATTACTCTTATTATTATTTATTGCTTTTATTATCGCACACATATCAACTTCCACACTGCTCAAATACTTGATGTAATTAACTTCATGGAAGCATAATTTGTACACAAACGAAGTAAGAACATTAACTAGAGAAATATAATTAATCGATCAAGAACCCATGATTCAGCAATATTAGAAATCACTAATATTATTTATATGCATGCTAATAGATAACAAAACCAAGGAATTTCTCGAAATTCATAGAACTTGAAAGATCACACATAACAAATTTTTTGGGAAAATTGTTTTTTGGTCTGATATGTTTGTCACTTTGCGATTTCGGTCCTCTATATTTTCAGATTTCAGTCTTAGTTCGCTATCTTTATTTTTTTGCAATTTTAGTCATTTTTCTTATGTGACACTAATGTGGCACCGATATAGTGCTGACGTGGAGCTGACGTATACATTGTCAAGTAAGCATTTTTGAAGAAAAATGACTGAAATTTCCAAAAATCAAAACATGCAGGACTAAAACTGAAATATGAAAATATAGAGGACCGAAATCGTAAAGTGACAAACATGCAGAACCAAAATTGCATTTTTTCCATTTTTTTTTTCTAACAGGAGATTACACTTAACTCACCATTTAAAAATTCATAGAACTTGAAAGATCACAAGGAAATATTAAAGAACGAGTTACCGTGCGAGGTCCTCGAAGAATATGAAGAGACGCATTCTCCAATTCTTCTTGTTATTCATTACTGAACGTTATCAAACAAATCAATGGCTCCAATTGTACTGCAGCAAAGTTCAAAAGGCTTCTAAAAGTTATTCAAATCAAATTAAAGGCTTTCTTTCTTCCAATATATCAGTTTCCAGACTTAATTTTGAAGTGCTACCATATATAGTTTAATAAGTTCCAACAATATATATATAGCTGAAAGGGCCACTATATATATAGGAAAATTTCCAAAGAAGCTTAAACTGGTCAACTGGAAATTCCTTATTTATTTATTTTTTTTGGAAAAAACAAAGTTTAATCTTTGGTCTAATTGTGTTGCATAGTTATTATATGATACAAGCCACAAGGCATCCATTTGCCTTAAAATTATTATATTTTATAATAACATTCAACAGTTGCTCCGATAGTTAAACTTTTATAGGTCGTTCGTTTTAAATATGTAGCCATTTTTTTATTTAATAGCATTTCTTTTACCAATATACTCATATTAATTAAATTTTGGAAATATTTAAATTGTTAGATAAAAAGTTTGTTTGTAATTAATTTTGTTTTCCAGTGATATTTTTGATCTGGGTTAAAAAAAAAAACCTAAGTCAATATATATTGAGAAGTGATGAGTACAATATTAATAATGTAGAAAGATATATGAAGCAATAGTTCTGAATAAATTAGAAAACAAATAGAAGATATTTATCTATAAACAATTAATTAAATACTACTTTTTAGTAAAATGATAAATTATAATTTTAATCATGCATGTAAGATTTTTTAATCATTTATGTTGTCAAAAATCGAGTATTATGTATTCATGTATCTTTTAATTTGTCACAATATTAGTATTTTTCCATTGAAAATTATGTTTTGATATAGCACATGCGTGTAAACGTTATATTAGTGCCTTACTAATGGGATATTAGCAGAAAAATACAAAATTAGAATTAAAAAAAGGCATATAAAGACGAGTTTGAATACAAAAGTTGTAGCTTAATTTTTTTCTTAATTTAGTCCAACTTTTAAAGTACGTTTATTTGAAAGAAAAAAAAATTAGTGTTTTTGACGTTTAGGTAAATGGTAAAACGAGCTTTTGGTAATTTTATTATTCATAACATCAATAGAATCCAGAGAGACATAAATTTTAGCTTCTAAAACATAATTTTTTAAAAGTTTTTTTTTTTTCAAAATAAGCTTTGTACTTTAAGAACATTTTTTTAAAAAAACAATGTTTTTATTTTTTGCCTTATTCAATCAAACTGAGCAATACTATTTAAATTTGACAATTTATAGAATCATATGACAAAGAAATATATGCTCAAATTACCAAAACTGAAATTTTTTTACTTATAACTCTTTGTTATATTTTTGGTGAAAAAATTTAAAAGAAAAAGAAAGGACTATTGTATTAAGAGTTATTTGCACCAAAAACCCCTGTAAAATATTGAAATTGCACACTTCTCCCCTGTGAAATTTTAATAGGCATCTTCAACCCTTACCTTTTAAAAAATTAGCACACTCGCCCCTTCAAATGAGTGATTGTTGCGCACGCGCCCCGATTGGGCAAAGATTTTGATATTTTTTGCACAAAATACCCCTGTAAAATATTAAAAATGCATTTTTGATCCCTGTGAAAATAATTTTTAAATCTATTCAACCCATAATATATATTTTTTAATAAAATCCTATTATAAATATTTAGCAAACATTTTTTGTTTTATTATTTTTTATTTTAAATGTATTATCATTAATTAATTATTTTCTAAAAAAATTATTAATTTATCCTGTTATCATTATTTTATTAAACTCATTTCGTATTTTCAAATTTTTCATTAAACATGCATTCATAAACAAGTATTTAAATAATTTCAAATACCAAAATATTAAACTAAATCGATAAGTTCAAACATATTGCTTTTTCGATTTAGGACTATATATTATTGAACCAATATTTAAATTTTTCGAGAATATGCATTGCACAATTTGTAATAAATAATAATAAAATAACATGCTTATATAATTCTAAATCGAAATAGTAACATTCATGAACTTATCATTTGGTTAAATATTTTGGTATTTTTAGATATTTAAATCCTTATTTATGAATCATATTTAATGGAAAAGTTGAAAACACAAAGTGATTTGATAAAATAATGATAATGAGATAAAGTAATAATTTTTTTTAGAAATAAATTAATTAAAAATTATAAATTTAAAATAAAAAATATAATAAAATAAAATTAAAAATGTTTTAAAAATATTATATAATTAGATCTTATTAAATATTTTATATTATTATTTAATGCAAATTCTGCAATGCATTTTAAAAAATTTAGATTTTGGTTCAAAAATCTATAATCCTAGATTGAAAAGTAATATGCATGAAATTATCATTTTGATTTAATATTTTGGTACTTTTAGGTATTTAAACATCGTTTGAATGCATTTTTAATGGAGAAGTTGGGAACAAGAAGAAAGTTTAATAAAATAATGATAACAAGATAAAATAATAATATTTTTTAGAAAATAATTATATAATCATAATAAATTAAAAATTAAAAATAAAATTAATAAAATGAAAAGTGTTTGCTAAATATTTTATAATTACATTTTAATAAAAATTGTGTATTATGAGTTGAATAAATTTAAAAATTATTTTCACAGGGATCAAATATGCATTTTTAATATTTCACAAGGGTATTTGGTGCAAAAAAATATCAAAATCTTTGCTCAATCGCATGAGGGGTGCGTGCGCAACAATCACCCATCTGAAGGGGCGAGTGTGCTAATTTTTTAAAAGGTCGGGGTTGAAGATGACTATTAAAATTTCACAGGGGATAAATGTTCATTTTCAATATTTCACATGGTTAATTGATGCAAATAACTCATTGTATTAACTAATTATTAGGTCATATCAATCGTCAAATATCAATTATATTCCCTTTATTTATTGTTCTAAAATTTCTTTTTGTATCATCCGTATGTACTATCTTAACTTACATAAATTAAATGATCAATAAGTTCTCACAGACCATAGTAATTATTCAAGTATATAAAACATATACGATGTTACAAATATTTTCTGTTGATTGTAATTTTTGTTGGCGTATTCTGATGGTTGAATTAGTGACTTTTAGTTTAATATTTTTGTTTGGCTGAGATATTGTTTTAATCTACTTGCATTTTGGTAGTGTGTGATTTTGTGTGCATCTTGATGTTATGTGATATGACATCGTGGTTAAAGATTGAATAACTATATATACAGATTAAAGAATATGTCTATTAAACAAGAAATTCGGGATGCTATATTTTTATTATGGTCTTTTCAAAAAAAAAAAAAATCTTTGTTATGGTAAAGATTTGATGAATCTATACTATATATAAACAATCTGTTTTTTCCCCCCAAAATTTCAATGGTTATTAAACAAAAGAGGATACCATTTTATTTTATTTTTTTTGTCAAAATTACTCTTATATGATATATATATATATAGATATATATTAGACTTTTGTTTTTTATTTTTTTTTAAAAAAATAATCAATATTTCAAATTGCAGTTTAGTCTCTCGATAATTTTTAAAATTATAATATTACTCTCGTTTTAATATAAATCAAGTTAATTAAAAAAAGATTTTACAAGTTGCGTGCGCCGATATACTAGTATTAATTACATGTGTCTAGCACATTCTTAAGATATATTTGAATTTGAGATTTGTTAAAGATCAAATTTAATTTAGGGTAGCCAAGAATCGGGATTATATTTTCATAAAAGCTCTTATAAGATTTTTTTATTGATCAATTTTGTGAAACATATTTTTTATTTAATCCGACTAAAAAAAAATATTATCTTTTAGTCAAAAAAGATATCACTTCACTACAATTACCGATTAATTCGACTAGATATGTAAGTTTGCCTCACGGAAAACTTACTCTTATGTTTTGTTTATTGTATTCTGATTTGTTTACAGTACAAACTTTGTTTAATATTTTAATTTCGTGCACTTATTATTAGTTGTTCTAATCTGAAGTCCAGTAAAAATGTTTGCACGTAACTCCATAAATTTATGGTAAGCCCAAATCTAAATCTCTTCAGCCCAAATAATATATAAAACTAAAACCCAAGAACTAAATCGTACGTTATCCACAAATGGAATCCAACTCAACCTTGAATCCAATTCCGATAATAATTCAAAATCCTTTGCAATTTAATCAAAATATAGGAGGATAGATGTTATACTCTCATCATTATAAATACAAATATTACATTTAATTTTTCATCAATATCAAATATATAGTAATTTTTTTATATTTAATGTTGTTTTTTATTCAACAATTTTTTATCCTCTTAAAATATTCACTAAATAAATGTAAAATGAAAAATTTTATGGTAGAATTTATTTTTTCAATTTTGTTAATCTGTATGGAAACATGGATACGCCTACATATATGAAATGGAAAGAGGTTATGTTCTAAAGTATTTATATTAATATGCTTCACTTTTCGATAGTTGATTTCGCAACCGACACATAGAGGTGTCAAAATGAATTAGTTTTATTGGGTTGGCCCATCCCACCATATAAAATAGGTGGCTGGGTCGGCAATTTCTCAACCCGCCTAAAAGGTGGGCCACCCCACTCCGTCGTGCCTAATGATGGGTTGTGGCGGGCTGCGGGTCGATTCGTCAAAACCTGCCAAATTACACGTATGTTCGTCGGGTTGATCCGTCCCGCCACATAAAATAGATGGGTTGGTTTGATATTTTTCCAAACCATGCACCTAAAGGTGGGCTGGCCCGCCCTATCAAATGATGGGTTGCGACGGGTTTTAGGTCAATCCGTCCTGCTAGCCTTGTTTTAACATTTCTACCGACACATATGAGCATTTTAAGATAACATATCTAATTTCAGAGGTGGATATAAAAATTAATTAAGGATGACTGAAATTTTTGAAAAATAAATGTATTAATAAAATTCATTGGATATATGAAAAGTAATATATCAATTTTCTGAAAGATGCATAAAGAAATTTATTTAAAAAATAATATATGCATCGATTATTCATTAAAGGGAGAATTAATTTAAATCTCTAAATTCAAATTTAATTTTACAATCAGTAGGTTGTTGGGTTGTGAAACACAAATAATTTTGATTTTGATGATAATAAAACTTGTTATTGTATTTTTAACATATTTACTTAAGTGTGCAGTTCATATATCACATTTTGGAAGTGATAAGCTGTTGAACAAAATTCCAGCACACATTCGTTTCTGGCAAGCTGAATTATTTTGATGATATCTCATAGCTCGATGATCCAAATGACCAACGGCCAAAACAAGTGAACAGCCAACTCAAATAGCTGCAAGTCATATTTCAGACCAGTGGGACTAATTCGGATGTTATCTAGGTCAAACTGTTGTTTAAAGACGCTACTAGAGCTAAACCAGATGAGCAGAAAACAGAAGCAGAAGAGCTTGAGCAGTTTTGGTATTTGGGCCATATCTTGCAGCTCGATAATTCAAATGGAACGATTCAGTATGTGTTACAAAGATAAGACAATGATCTACAAATCATATGCAGAATTCAAAGTCTGAATCGGATCATAAGAACTTGATATTGAAGAATCTGGTTCTACACTGAAATTCTGCAGAGCATAATTTTGGACACATCTGAGTATTTTGAGCATATCTCTTTCGTACAAACTTGAAATTGAGTGATTATTGATTCTATGGAAAGAAAATATGAAGTGATACAACTTTCATGTTCATCACTTTGCCCAAAGGTTAATGAATCAAGAGATATAAATAAGAGAACATGCTACTGAAAACTGTTTTGCTGAAATCAGAAGTGAAGAAAAGGAGTAGACTCCAAAATGCAGCAGAATCCGAACCAGTAGTCGCTGAAACCAGTAGCCGATCAAAAGCAGTAGCCTAGGAAACCAAAGATATTAATGATTATATTTGTAGTCTTGGCATAAAAGACGTTAAACATTATGCGGATTGTGAGGTTGAGACCTAAAATCGAAAGTGTGCTAGGAGTTCCGATTTAAGCAGAGAGTAAGTCCTAAGGTTGGAGTGGATTTGTACAAATGCGTTGTATAAATCAAAGTCTTCTAGTGGAATCCTTCCGGAAACCAAAAAAAAAAAAAAAGAGATGTAGAAGGATTTGGTGCCTGTTTACTTTATTGCGTTTACATATTGTTGTTGTTTTTGGATGATTCGTTGAAGCATTTTATATGTTCTTTAAAGTACCAAAATGTTACATACAAAGTGTTTGATAAAATGCTTCAACCAAACTATTTTTATTATCTCAACTTGCAATCTTTTCAAACGATTTTCAAAATGCTTAATCGGTTTTTAGAGAATTATGTTGAGTGTCTTCCGCTTTGTTTGTAACAAAACTCGATATAATCTCTTGGTGCTCAATTCATTTTTGAACATTTCAAGAACGAGCTATTGTAGTTCAAAACTTTTTAAAAGTGTGTATTAACCCGCCCTCTACACATGTTTTTCGATCATATTATATGTGTTAGAGAAGTCATTGTAGAACCGACGTTTGTCATTTTACCAAAATTTATAGCTGGTGGTAGGCATGCTTAATGATCCGGTTCGGCCCGGAACCGAACCGGACCTGACCCAATAAACCCGGAACCGTATCCGGTATGTAGGAACCGGACCCGAAACCGGGACCAATCCATGAATTAATGGATTGAACCGGTTCATATAAATATGAACCGCTTCGTCCGGTTCCGGTTTCTGAACCAAATCCGGATAAAACAGGATCCGAAATCGGTCAAAAATTTAAAAAAAAAAAAAGAAAATTGCCAACGACTACAAGTTGTAGCCGTTGGCAATTGTACCATCAGTAGCCACGACTACCGATGGTTTAATTCAATTGCACTTTGGCCCCCAAATTAGGGGGTCTATTAAAAAAATTTATTTTTTAAACCCTAAAATTAACTATAAATAGTAGATAGTTTTTTTTTTTTATCATTTTGACACAACAATTTGCTCTCAATTATCTACTCTACTTGCTCCATAATTATATCTCAAATATATACTTATTTAAATTATAATTTCTTTATAATTATATCTCAAATATATATTTATTTAAATTCTACTTTCTCTACAATCAATAACATCATCTTCACAAACAAGAGAGACGAAGCTGAAAGCCGGGGAGACGATTTAGAAACAAATATATAGTTTTTTTAAAAAAATACAAACCGGCCGGAATCGGCCTGGAACCCATAAAAAAGTTTGGAACCGGAGCCGGACCGGTTCATGACCGGTGCCGACCGGTTCCGGAACCGGACCGCCGGGACCGTTAAGCATGTCTAGCTAGTGGTAATAATGCAACTCAAATATTTTAAACCGCACAACAACCCAAACGTCATGATTCGATTGCTCTACCTAGGAGGGACAATTATTGCATTCTAGCAGTTATGTTTGTATTACTTGATCGACAAAAAAATAAAGAAATTTACACTTCCTGAGTCCACATGTGTTTTCTTGGATGAAAGTCGGTACAAACATTTAAAATTTTAATAACTATTTTCGATTGTTACTATTATATGATTTTTGAGTACCTGAAAACGTGCTGTAAGTGTTGATATGAATAAAGTTGTTCAAATTTTATTCTCAAAATCATATTTCTTTTATCTAATCTAAATTAATTAGTGCTCAAATATCATATATATTAGTATTATATTTTCAATGTTTTATATTGATTTTTACTGAAAGACATGTGGACCCAAAGAGTGCAGCAACATTTTTTATAGATTAGGGAGTGCAAAAACATATCATTTCTGACAGAGACTGAATGAAAATTTGAGTTTAGCTAGGTTTGGCAACTGAAAGCAAATTTATCATTAATTAAATGAAAAAATCACAATTATATTGATATTTTATATTTGTCTATTTATGATCTTGATTATTCATATCGTTAAATTTCACTCGTAGTACTCAATTCATTTTTCATATGTACTTTTAATCAGTTTTTTTTTTTTTTTTTTTTTTTTTTTATGTAATGGTGATATGAATCTCACATGACAAAGACAGTCCAATACAAGTTAGCATTGTCATGGACAAAAGATGGAATTTGCAAACAAAAAGATCAATATTAAAATTAATAATAATAAAAAAAGATAAATGATTATAATTTATAACTCAAATTTTTAAAAAAACCAGATAACAAAATTACATACACACATAAGTTATGGAAACACAACTTTTCCTTATTTAACAAGTGCGCCTATTACTACCTACGAAAATTATGAAAATTAATGCATACAATTTGAATTTGTTAAAATATTTAATTTTAGCTTTAACCTTTTAAATTAAAATTTAAACATATCGAGTACGGAACATTTAAAATATAGGTAATATGTTTAAGTGTACAATATTTGCTTGTAATAATGTTGACGTACATATTTCGATATTATCTTAATGCTTTGAAATTTTTGAGAAATACCTAAAGTTTCATTCAAAAGATTTTCATATCTAAAAAGCTTGACATTAGAACTTTCAATTGAGAATTTGAGTAACTTGAAAAGCAAAAATCAATTGAGAACAAATTTATTATGAGCTGAAAAGTTGTCATAAATTATTTTAAAAATAAGATGTTGAAGCGTTTTGATAAACTTATTTTAAACTACTTAAAGATGTTATGTTTGATATATAAGATTTTTTATTATCAAAATTATGAAAAATGGTATAATGCTATGAAGATAATGTAACAAGTTGTACATATACGAAAATAGTTTAGAATAAACCTATATTTTAAATAATAAAACTATTTTATATTTTAATTTAGAAGAATTTATGTTTATTTTTTAAAAATAATATTTAATGGGTGGAAGATATGATGGTTGTTGGAACTACAGAGTTTCGATATTGAAATAATTCAGTCTACATCACTGATTAACTGATTCTATCAAGAGCCGAACACAAAAGACGTACACTGATCTAAACTCTCTAGATTCAAAATGAAGAGATCAACTAAATTGATCATTGACTTTAGTATATCCAAGGCATAGCGATAAAATGCACACAAGCTAATGAAGAATTCGTTTCACTCAGTTATCCAAGCAGTTGAGCAAAGCTCAACTGAAATTGTGAAGATAATTTGGATTCAGTTTACAGAGCTAAACTGAATCAGTTTCCATGATCTCAACTAAACTACTCAATAGTCTGAACGAGCTAAACTGAATCAACGGAACTCTTGTGGATAAAATTTTTCTTACAAGACAAAGCGCCGAAACCAAAACAATCACAGTGTACTATCTTGACAAAAAATTTCTGCAAAAAAGACTAACTAACGACATTGATTTGAATTCAAATGAGTCATTACACGCCGAGTATAAATACTCATCTTTGGGACACTTCAAACATCCGACTCCAAAAGAATTCTCGTATACACTTTCAAGCCACCAGATATAAACTGAATTCCTTCAGTTTAATTACCCACTCAGTCGAGATAACGAGCAGAGCTTACAAAAGATCATATTCAAATAGTCGAAGAACACAAGCACGCATCTGTGTATTGAAGATCTATTAGTACTAAGTGTTGTGTTATAACAAGTGTTGTGACAAGTGATATCAGTTGAGGTGCTACAAACTTCATTGTAACAAGAAGCAGTCCTGAAATGTGTTCTTGAGTGTTTCTAGAAGTTCTGGGATATGCGGTGTATGTAAGTCCTAGTCTTGGAGTGGGTTATTGCAAATGTTGTAATAATCAAAGTCTTCTAGAGTGAATCCTTCCGAGGTAGAAGAAGAGGTGACGTATGAGTCTTTGAAATCTTCGAACATCCCTAAAAAAATTACTATGTTGATTTTTTTCAGTCTATCACTCTCACACACAGTACATCAAATTACAAGATCAATCTGTTAGTTGACTTCTTTTCGCACATTTAGTTGGTCAATTAACATCGACATACGAGAAGGATAGAGATCAGTTGATCAACCTTAACTGAACTCGATTTGAAAGATTTCGGAGTCAACTACTACATTGCATTTGAGCCATCGGTTTACCTAGCACGCCCCAAACCGATCGTCAACAATGGTGATTTATTAATATATGCAAGAACATTTTAGAGAGATAACAAAATAAGATCTTTTTTAAAATTTATTTTTTTTAAAAATAACTTATAAGGTATCAAAATATTTAATATTTAATGGTGGATGATATGATGAGAATTTATGAAAATATGCAAGGATAATTTTGAGATATAAAATATTAAAATAAGATCTTTAAAAAAAATAAAACTACACTTATTAATTTTTTAAAAATAACTTATAAACTCTCGAACTTTTTGACAAGCATAAGCTGTTTAGAAAAAAATTTACCAAACAAATTTTAACACCTTATAAGTTCTAAAACAACTTATAAGTTAAGTCAAATACCTCTATATACTAATTTAATTTCAATTTTAAATAAATACTAGCTTGTGCACCAATTTGATAATAAATCAAGAGAAGTTGAAGTTTTAAAAAAAAAAACATTGAAAAACAATCGTACAAGGTGGATTGATGGCAAAATTTTATGTGGGAAAAAAAATGTTGAAAATCAAACCAAAATATCGAATATATTAAATTTGCTAGTCTCTAAATTCATATACATATTTTTCTTTTTCATATATTTTAACTTTTTAAAATATCAATCTCATTAATTAATAACGATATGTAAGTTTATTGAATTAGTTCCTTCTAGAAAGTATTAGATTAGATTAGATTAGATTATGATTATTTATTTTTTTTTTTTAAAAATAATCATGTGAAATATGAGGTCCAATCTTTAATTGAATTCTCTAACAACTTGGAGAAAGCTTAGTTGGTCATTTGTGTACGTAATGCAACGTCCATGTTGGGTTCGCCAACCATCAAAGTTCTTTTACTATCAGCATGGTTGTTAGGGATTCTACCGAGCTGCCTACAAGACAAGCAATCATCCTGAACGCTGCTGCATGGTTAAGGAGGCGAAGTTCGAGAGGAACCCAACATGATCAACGGATTTAGGCACCTCCCGTCTCAATAGATGCAATTAATTCACTCTCGAAGAGTTGACGTTTCAAATTTCAGTCATGTTATTTTCGGTTGTTTTCTTTTTCTTAGCAACAATAAAACTTTTAGAAGTCTTTTTTGTCAACAGACAAGTGAATAGCATCGCTCATTCTTTGAACCAGTCACTTATTCATCAAATTTGCGGGAGGTTTATGCTACGATATGGGCACTGCCCATGTGAAGATCCAACGGCCATTTTTTTTCTCATGTGAAGATCCAACGACCATTTTTTTTTCATTTCAGATATTCATGTGAACATCTGAAATGCAAAAAAAAAAAAAAAAAAAACAACCGTTGGATGTGCCCATGTGCTAGCATAAACTCTCCCCAAATTTGCTTAATTTAATAATTGTTTCACTGCACCATTCATGATCGTCTGTACGTACTTGAGATAATGCCCAAAACGAGTTGGTCAATGCTACCCACCCGGGTAAGTATCAACGGCCCAGATCTCATTACATGTCAATTGACTTGACCTGCAAAATTGATTCGGGCCACTGATGCTGACTTCAAGGTACTATCCTTAAGCCAGTATCGACCCAACCGCCCAAAAGACCTTCGTACTCAAGTATCAAAGGGGCCTCGAGAAAATAAAAATATATCTATTATAGATAGGTTTTTAAAAAATTATTTATATGTAAACTCTGGCTAACTCAATTAGTTATAAGAAAAAAATTATATGTAAACTCTGGCTAGCTAACTCAATTATATTTAGGTTTTGAAGAAGATTATACGATGTAATGGTATGATGATGACGTACGTGAGAGGGTTAGTTTTCAATAATCTTTCGTAGTATTTTGAATTCCATTTTTATTTATAAACTTTAAGTCGAAGTTGAAACCATTAAGAAACTCAGATGATCCAAAGGCATGGAGACCATTTCGTGACCCTCCACGCCGGGGGCTAACTTCTAAAACATATAATAATGAGACCCCCAAACAAAATATTTTTCCCTCAAAAATTTTCTATTCCTTTCGGTATGACACCGAAATTTTATATGTGACAATTTACGTGAAACTGGAAATTGTTGATCATCAATATTCCTATGAAATAAGATAAAAATTAAAAAATAAACATAAAATTATGCACTAAGACAACATCATTAATTTTTGAGGAAAGATATTCAAGGACCCAACCCAACTACCCAGCATACATAGTGGTGTAAAAGATTCCGCTGTACAAAATCGAAGATTCCGTTGATCCATTAAATAATGTAGTACAAACTACAAAGTTTTAGATTTATCCATAAATGAAAATTATAATAATAGAAAACTTTGACCGAACGTCAATAATTGAATTAATTAAAATAACTAAAAATCAAAAGTTTGTTTAACAAAAAAAAAAAAAAAACTTTTCACAATTGAATAGTCATCAAACTTAAAAATGGAGAAGTTAATTGAAAAAAAAAATCATATTCCCCGTGAATCAATTCATATATGAAATGATGCAGATGATTTAATTTCGAAAATGGGAACACAAATTTAATCCACCAACCTTCATAGTTTAATTTTTTTTACCCAGGAAATTCATAGCATAATTAAGCTTACCATAATAACAAACAGTATTAAACAATTATCCGATAATTTCCCCATCCCAATCGATTTTTGGGACGAGCAGGAATCAAATTAAACACGATTTGAATATAAATAATAAATCACCGATCTGCGGCGGCGGCGGGGGCGGTGGGGTTGTGGTAATCGTGTGTGGCTTTCCTGAAGAGCTGGTAGAATCCGGTGGCGGCCATGGCGGAGTTGACGCCGAAGAGATTCCAGTTCCAGGGTTTGATGACGAAGCAATAGCGAGACCAGATGATGCCGGAGGTGGCGATCACCGCCTGCTGCGGATACGACAGAGTCTCCGGCGGCTTGGAGAAGTCGGAGATGTTGGCTATGCTCAGGCCCCACTTGAACGTCGGAGCCCAGAAGTGGATCGTCTTCGGGCCCGCTGGGTGGTTCCAAATAGCCCGGAGCTTCGGATTTACCATTTCTTTTCTCTTCAATTATTTTTATTTTTATTTTTATCCAAATGCCTGCTGCTGCCCCCAGTTATATACATAAAGATAATATTATAATAATAAAAGGTTTTTTTTAATAAAAAAAATATATGAAATGTATGTACGTATGTATATATGTATGTATATACACTAATAAAATATATACATAAACATATTATTATTATTATTATTATTATTATTATTATTATTATTATTTGTGTGTTTTTCTAGTTTTATGAATTCATATTAGGTGATGGTGGCGATAATTTTGATCCGTATGAGATGAAGGAAAAAAGAATTTAAGAGGATATAGATTGTGAGAGTTGGTATTAGATAATGCAAATCAAAATTTGAGTTAAATACATTGTAATTGATGGAAGAGGCCACAAAGATATTTATGGAATATTTGAAAAATATTTCACGGTCATGCTAAATCGGTTAATAAAGAAAGTGATTTTACTTGAACAATCTTGAATAAAAAACTTAAATAATCTTCCCCTTTATAAAAAAATCTACCCATTAAACAACATATATATATATTTTTTTTTACCAAAATTACCCTTATTATGTGATGTAGATATTACATTTTTGTTTTCTTTTGTTTTTTTTTAAAATTTCGACATTTCAAATTGCATTTTAATCCTTCGATAATTTTTAAAACTATGCTATTAATTTTATTTGAATAGAGATCAAATTAATTACAAAAATATTATACAAGCACGTGACGCGTGCATCAATACACTAGTAGTAATAATAGATTCAACAATATATGTATACATATTGCAATAAAAATCATGTGAGATTTCTTGCGTTCAATTTTATAAGACAAAACTCTAATCATATTGGACCTATGAAAAAATATTATTTTTTAATAAAAAATATTAATTTTCACTATAGTATGAATCGGATCGAACTCTTCTATTTATTTTGGGTTTCATTAGTCAATATTCAACATATTAAACAACAGTACACAATCAGCACAAATATTTCCATAATATCATCAAAATAATGGATTACAAATCATTATAATCAACTCTTATAAAATAAAATATATTCTAAACCAAAATAATAAAAATAAAAACAATAATATAATCTAAAGTTATAGGCACCATTTCCCCGGACTTAAAAATTTCCTAGAAGTCTATATGCTAACATTTTATTTATAAAACCCCTTATTAATTATTATTTAGGCACTTTACCGAACTCTAGGACGGCATAAAGCCATTCAAGTTCATCTGTAAACACGTTTTTAGGTACCATACCCAATACCCATCATATCCTAGCTAAGGACTTCTCCAAATCCAACACTGTGTTGGCGACTTGTTCTAACAATCCTATCTTGTATAAAATTATAAGCATATACTTTAAGTTTTTTCACTTATAAAATAATAATTTTTTTTTTAAGTTTTGTCCTAAGAAAGTATTACAATAAGAAATATAGCGTTACTCTTATTAATTCAATTTACAAAACATTATCTAAGAGATTATTACCATGTTTGGGAACAGTAGATAATTTAGGAAAAACACTTATTTTTTTTTAAAAAAAATGCTTTTCTTAAAAAGTTATGTGTTTGGTTACAATAGATATTTTTTAAAAAAACACTTATTTAAGTCAAAATAAGTGCTTTTTTAAAAACCAAAAATTTTGGTTTTTTGGCTTTTGCTTATGTTTTAATTCAAAAAGTCACTTTTTTAAACATTTATCCAAATTTCAAACACTAAAAATGCTTCTTAAAAAAAATAAAAGTATTTTAAAAAGCTGAACGTATTTAAGTGTTTTTTAAGCCAATAACTTTTGTATACAAACGAACTCTATATCAACAACGTTGCAATTCATATTGATGTCCCTAAAAATATATGGGTCTGGTCAAACCCGAACCTTATAACTCATGTCCGAGAAAGATACCCCAAAATCCATAAGTTCTATTAGGTGTCAAGGCCCAAGCTTAATAAGAGCTCAATCAACACAGAAAGTAATATTTATGGTTCAAGCCCTAACTGCTGAGCTCATTGGAGGGAGCCCTGACTAGATAGAGTAGAATCCCGACCCGGGCCCAATAAGGGAAAGTTTTCCTATCAAAACACTTGAGGATATAATAGATAAATATAAGCTCCAACAAATCCGGGATTTGATAAGGCTCATAAGGCGATTCAAGAGCCCTAGCCGCCATATTAATTGAGTCATACTCTAATACACTCTAATACAAATTCGACCTCAACAAGATAACTTACCCCTTCAACTCCTATAAATACAGGTATTTCTTATGGTTTTACACATTCACTTCTTGTTCATCCATTCAAGCACGTATATTCTCTTGCTCTTATTTTTGTCACGCTCTTCATCTTTCGAGCACTGACTTAGGCATCGGTGGGGTCACGCCGAAAACACTTTCGGTGCCGCCTAACCTTGTTTCTGTCTGTGCAAAACTACGTGGAGCCTGACCCGACCTGATTTTTGAACGATTTAAAGATCCTCTCTATCATACCGAACTCGAGATAAATTTTTGAAGGCATCACATATGAAACCTAATTTTTTTTGAGTCAAGTATATATGTAATCATGATATATGATTATCCGTTATAAATACAAGTTTCACTATATAATTACGTGGAATCGATATAGATTCGATGACACCAACACGTCATGTATTTTATAGTTGCATTAATCTATCCCATTAAGAGAGAGATCCGAGTTCCAAATTACCGTAAAAATACATATTTTCTCCCATTTTAATTTTCGTTCGCTATTTTTATTTGTTGGTATGAATTATGATGATATGTTTTGCGATTTTATTTTATTTTTTTTAAAAAAAGTATCTCTAATGCTAAGTTAACGTGATATCAACATTATGCTGATGTTGTAATGATAGATCAATATTTTTGATAAAAGAATAAAATTTTCAAAAATAAAAAAATAGATATTTAATATTGATGTTTGATAATATATCTAACCGAAATAAAAAATATATATACAAAACAAAATTGCAATTTTCCCGTGACCAAATAATGTATATTATAAGAAAATAAACTTGTTTGATTTGATATGAATGATCATAGGATAATAGTTAATTATATATAATGATCAATCCATAAGCATATATACGTCAGCTGTTGAAAAAAATGTTTTCCTAGGTTTTTTATTTGTACAAGTTTGGTCGCTTATCGGACAGGATATGCGGGATGAGTAGGCATATTGGATCCTTTTCATCAAGTATCGAAAGCTTTATATTATGTATTCAAAAAAAAAAAAATGCTTTATATTATGTAAATGTTAATTTCAAGCACCATAATACAAATTGATGAAGATTAAAAAAAAAATTGATGAGTACTTTCAGTAAATCCAGTGGGGAAAAAATTTCCGTACAGAACATGTAATCATGCTCGAAACAAAATCGCAATCCGAATATTTTATTTAAGAACATATGGTTCAATATTTTTAAATAGAAAAAATTGAAACATCCCTCCTTTATACTCGAGTCCATAATGAATTTTTTTTTTTTATGACGTGAGATTCCACAATCATTATATATATTCCGATGTACATTTGGATAAACCTCCGGACTAAAGTAATAACCTGCAAACTCTAATTAGCGATTTTAGTTTCATACCATTCAACTTTTAGCATAAGTTATCGGTTGCAATTTAGCCCATTTTCTCCTTTTTCCCCCCTCTCCAGAATTGTTTGACACAACATCTTACATTTAATAATATGATTGTTGCCACAAAAACATTCTCACGAAGACTAAATAGAATTACTCCTTGGCCAAATTACAAATTTCCACTTACAACACCTGCGTTATTTAAATAAATATAATAAATTTAAATTTTTTTTAACAAATATAACAAATTTTAAAATTTTAAAAAAATATAATAACGTGAGGTTTGAGACCCCGGTTCATTGAGAAGTTGGGGTTTGAGACCCCGACTCCTCATTTGTTATTTTCGAGGAGTCGAAGTTTGAAACACCAACTCTTCATTTATATACATTTATATTTTATTCTTATATATATATATATATATTTTCAATTTAGCATTATTATTTTTTCGTTTTATATTTGCATCTATAGATATTTTACATGTTTGAAAAAAGTTTGTAATATAATCGAACATTTATAAAAGGAATAATAGTCAAAATAGTCTTGTAACTTTTTTTTTATTTGTGATTTGGTCATATAAGTATTCGATTTTGTATTTTGGCCTTGTAAATTAAGTTATGTTTTGGTTTTTAGTCTTTTTTCATTTAAGCAATATTTTTATAACCAGGTCACTGATCGAACCGGTCTAACTTAAAAAACGATCCAACAGGTCAGTGATCGAACAGGTCAGCAATATTTGTATTTATTTATAAAATAATATAAAAAATAAATTTAAAATTTATTTATCAATTTATCTTATCTATAGTGTTTAGTTGAGAAAAATATAAAAATTTGAAATATTAAAATTTTAGAAAAAAACAAATAAAAATAAAAGTGTAATATTTATAACACATAAGATCAATTTCGGTAAATGAAAATATGACGTCTACGAGGAAATTCTTTATATATACGAACAAATAATAATAATAATAATAATAATAATAATAATAATAATAATAATAATAATAATAATAATAATAATAATAATAATAATTTACTAATTTAAAGAAGTTTTGATTAATCGATGAATTAATAAATTATTATTTTAAAAAATATATTTTGTTACTCTTTGAATTGGTAGATAGAAATTTGTTTTTTTTTTTCAATTTATTAATTACATGTTTGAAAAGTGACGAGTCTGATTAATAGTACTTTTAAAAAAACGAAAGTTAGTAATATTTTAGATGTTTGGAATTTTACAATAATGTAAAACTTCTATAAATTTATAATATTTCGATCGATGATATTCAATTTTAGAAAGATATCAATTAACCGATAAATTAATAAATTATTATTTTAAAAATTATTTTTTGATTGAATGAACGTGGTTTTGGTTATATATGTTTATTTTCATAAATTTTTATAAGAGTTTTTCTAAAAAAAATTATAATTTTATTAATTTATTAAAACTATTAATTTAACATATCAATTCAAGTCGAGACTAAAAAATTTATCTTTTATAAAAATTATTAATTTATCAAAAATTAAATTTATGAAAGTTTATTTTATCATTTTATTTCATTCTAAATTTTATAATAGAAAAAACATATATGCATATAAAACCTTAAAAATATTTTTATAATTATTAATTATGAAAATAATAATTTTTCTCAATCTCGATAGAAGACTCTTATATAAATCTATGAAAATTAATAAAACACAATTTTTTTATATAATTAATCTTTATATTCATTTTGAATCAAAGATACTCTATAAATAATAATTTATTAATTTATCGATTAATTAATGCATTTTTAAATTAGTAAAATATCATCGATGTTATATTATTAATTTATAAAAGTTCAACTGTATTATAAAAATTTTAAACAACTAAAATTTTTTTAATCATAATAATCATTTTTTTTAACATGCAAAAAAATTAAATTTGTAATATAAAACTAAAAAATAACAATGAAAATAATGGATATTATATATATATATATATAATATATATAGGCTATGAGGAGTAGGAGTTTCAAACCTCGACTCCTCGAAAATAACAAATGAGAAGTCGGGGTCTCAAACCCCAACTCTTCAATGAAGCGGGGTCTCAAATTCCACGTTATTATATTTTTTAAAAGTTTTAAAATTTGTTATATTTGTTTAAGTTTTTTTAAATTTATTATATTTATTTAAAAAAACCCTACAACACCTCATTGAAAAAAAATGAAATCACGTGACTATTTAGTTATATTTTATTTAGAATAACATGTGACACACCTCAAATGTCACGTGATACCTAGCTACTACTTTAATTATATGGAGATGTTCTGGGTTGCGATACCAGTCAGTACAGGACACATGAATGCATGATAATTGTTGATGGGGGTGACTCGTGATGGCAATTGTTCCACGTACAAGTATATTTTTAATTGATGTTTAAGATATGTGCAAGACATAATAAGATAATTATCCAAGATATACTTTATGGCCTAACATTTTCGACAGAGATCATGGGATTTATCATAAGAACCTAGAAAGGAATTGATTTTGATACTAATGTTTCTTTCCTGAAATGTTGTTTATAATGCCGATGGAACCTACGTCTGTCATTTTCCATATCTATTTCATCTTCATCATTTTTGTCTAAATTAAAGATGATTTAAGTAGTCGGTGAGTCCAATCAAGTCTTGACTTCGATTTCGATCCATCTAATGTGATGCAAAAAGAGTTGACGTTTTCAGCGCATTGGAAAATATATAATTCTCCCCTTCATGGTATTATTCACGCATATGGGATTTGAACTCAAGGCAATCTAAGTGTGTCGTCGGGTCTCACTTTTGTCACTAGGTCTCACCTGCTAGTTTATTGGACCATTTAATTTGAGATTAATAAAAAATTATTTTGCTTTTTCCAGAACAATTGACATCTTTTAAGATATAATAATTTATGTCAACACACAGTGGTTGCTAGTCTATATATGATAATACCACAAGCTTCTCCATACACATTTTTTTTATGACACTGTTATATATTTGTCTTACTGTGTAAGACACTAATATACAATAATACAACAAGCTTGTCCATGCATATTAGTTTTATTACATTCTCATATATTTGCCACAGATTAAGTAAAAACAATGCATTTCAAGGCAACCAATCGTATATTTTCATCACATTTTGAGGAGGAATTTGATTGCCAAGATAGAAGCCATCAAGCGTCACAGACCAGTAGCAAATATTTCCTTCTGCTTGATGGTGATCATATTCACACGACGAAGAAA
The DNA here is from genome assembly GCF_033568475.1 of Henckelia pumila. Taxonomy (NCBI): domain Eukaryota; kingdom Viridiplantae; phylum Streptophyta; class Magnoliopsida; order Lamiales; family Gesneriaceae; genus Henckelia; species Henckelia pumila. The sequence continues at coordinate 39,902,577 of NC_133123.1, read as the reverse complement.
GCTTATAATTGAAAACATCGTGAGCTACATCTCTATTTTCCCATCGAAATCGACAAAAATACTTGGTGGTCTGCCAAAAGTTCATGTGAAAATGCCAGGTGAATTCCTCGTTCAAGTTAAGTGTATGGTTTCCAAGATCATCGTTTCCAGAGGCACAATGGATGAACAGCCCAGGGGTGCTCGGAAGGTTATTCACGACGTGCACCTCGTACCCTTTCATAAATTTTTTAACATCCTGAGAGGATGCAGCCCCATGTAAATGTGTCATGAGGTGAAGCGAGAGGATAAACAGGGAGAAGAGGCTCTTGTTTGGTGTAGAATCCATTGATTTTTCGATGTTTTGATTGGTGTGTGTTCGAATTTGACGGGATCCAATTCTTATAGATGGAGCACAAGATGGGTAATTCTTTTGTACAGATTACCATGTATTAGATTACAAGATTAGGAGCTCATTTTGTTAATGTGAATAAGACAATGAGGAATGACTTGTGATAGGATTACATAAATTATAAAAAAAAAAAATCATAATCAGAATCTGTACTATGAAGTCAAATTTGTAGTTCTTATCTTTATCTTTATATTCATTCTAACAATAAAGGCTTTCAAAAAAAAAATTCTTATTTATGACTATACAAGTGCATACTTTTTAATTATCACGTTTCGTCGTTAATATTTCACTAATCAAATAATTGCATATTTAAAAAGCAAACTCCAAAAGAAATAGTCATATCATATATATATATAGCAATAGGAGTTATATTGAAATAGCCCTTGCGTACATTCTGATGACACTAGCAAAGAACCATGACTCCGACTACATAAAGACCTTGGCACCACTTGTATATCACCTACTGCAACTCTAACCAGGAGACGATTCGACCAAGTAGACAATTACTCAAAGACAGACAGACCTAGGACGATATAACTAGATGATGAGACGGACTCGATGCTGATCAATTTAGCAAAGAACCACGACTCCAACTACATAAAGACCTTGGCACCACTTGTATATCACCTACTGCAACTCTAACCAGGAGACGATTGGACCAAGTAGACGATTACTCAAAGACAGACAGACCTAGGAAGATATAACTAGACGATTACTTAAAGACTAGGATGATGCGACGGACTCGATGCTGATCAACACTCAAAAAGATAGGCCAAGGTTGCACAGAACACGACTGTCCACATGAATAGGAAACAAACAACCGCCAACTTCCGGAGGACCGAAGCAATTGCCTTGCTGAAGATACGGAAACAAACCGTCCAGTTAGCAGCAACGATGGCAGAATAAAGTGCCCCGAGAAACACGTGAAGTAAAATAGGTTTGTTCTTGAACATCACAACCTCGTAGCGTATCGCCCCGAGCAAAAGGGCCAAGTATGCTGAGGACCAGAATATGGTATTTTCGATCCGATGAGAAGGATCCTCATCAAATAGGATGCGATTCTCATGCTTCCATGATTCCCAGTCGTCTACAAATCTGTATGATAAATAATGTGACGCATTTCACGTGTTTTTATAGTAAAGCTCTTGACTAATGTTAAACCCATTATGAAACACGCACACATTAACAACATTACACAGACATATTCACAAACACTTACAGCGCGTCACTCACTCATTTCACCCACCCACCCATGTAAATACACATGCGTCGCCGCCGATAAAAAGAAACATGGCATACTCCCAAACACAGCGCCTCACTCACCCACCCTCCCACCCACATATACACGCGTCGCCGCCCACACCTTGTTTTCACGAGCACCGAAGCTCGAGTAACCGTGAGTTACTCTGGTTTTCACAGGGTCCGCCTACGGACCTCGGATCCGGGCTTCCCCGGCAACGGTATAAGGAGGGGCAAATCGATGAACATGGGTGGGAGGCTCCGCACACCGGACCCCATTTTCAGACGAGCTTCGGCTTCTCCAGGTGCGCATATGGGTTGTGTGTGGTATTTACCAAGAAAAATAAACGTAGCACTGAGTAGGGATATTACCTATTATCCATGAGCTTTCAGCTTCTTGAAGGTCTCTTTGCTGTGATGTGTTTTGTTGTGGAATTCTTGTATGCGCTTATTATATAGAGGGAGAAGAGCATTGCAGCATCATTTCTGTTGCGATGGTGCAGACACGAGACTGCAGAGCAGAAATGGTGGCACAGGTCGTGCTGCTGGCTGGGAAATCACTTCCGTACTTTTTTGTTTTTATCTTTTGAAAAAAAAGAAATTTGTTTGATATTTTTTTTTTAAAAAAAATAGATCATATGTTAACCTATTGATGTTTAGGGATTTATTTATATGTTTTAGATTTTTCATTCGGAATCCGATGCAATTAGCCCATAATTTCTTTTATATCACATGATTCTAGGTTTGGATAGCCTAAAAATTTGGATACATTAGCTGAAATCTTAAAAAAGTTTAGTTTTTTTAAGTGTTTTTATTTAAAAAAACAAAAGCGATTTTGATGTTTGGATAAATGTTAAAAAAATTTTGTATTTAAATTTTTTAATATTTAGAAGCAAAATCTCAAAAAAGCTAGAAATTCTAGTTTTTAAAAAAGTACTTTGTTTTTTTTAAACGACTCCTCTAACCAAACACAACAATTTTAAGAAAAGTTTTTTTTAAAAAAAAACAATTTTTTTTAACAATGCATTTTTTCGAACAAAACTACAAAATATAAAGTACAAATGTACAAAATTTTTAAGAGTAATTATTTGTATATATTACAAAAAAAAACTAGAACATTCAAAATATTAATGTGATTTTAAATTTATAATTGCCTAAAATTTCTTATTTTCTAGCTAATTATTTATTAACATTACATAAAAAAATCTAAGATTGAATAGTCATTTTGATTCACATAATCCATCATTTTGTTATGGAACATTTTAGTTTATATACATATATTAGTTTATATATATATATATATATATATATATATATATATATATATATATTAATAATTTCCAGATGTCCACCCATTCCTGCTCATCTCGTCCCCGATACCGAATTTTAGTTTTTTTTTTTAAATTTTTCGTATCACTAAAGCACGGTACCGGGTTTTAGTTGTCGGGAACGAGTTGAGCAATATTGGTTGAGCAACTGAAATGTCACGTGAGTAAGTAGTCACAGAAGTACTCACAGTGGACGGTGATTGCTCACCATAGCAAAACTATATATATATAATTGAGCAGCCTTCAAATATGAAATACAAACACGGTTTGCGCATGTCTCCAAGTATGTTGTGTTAATATTTTTATTGTTGTTATAATTTCAGATTTAGGTTTGTGCTGTTTAAAATGTGGTGCCTAGCCAAACAAACATAACAACACATTTATATATGTATCTATATCTAATAATATATTTAATTTTTTGGGGTGGGGCAAATCAATCTTGGGTACTGAAACAAATGAATTCATCGGATTGTGTTCAAGTTCGACCCTGAATTTAGGATTCAACTCAATTAATCATAAAAAAATACTAATTTCTCACAAGTCAATTTTTGTTTAATATATATTTCATTGTAATATATTAAAATAAAACTAAATTGAGAGGTAATTGTAAGATATATTGACAACATTTTAGGGGACGCATATGTGTAATTTTTTAAGTTAAGGATGTAAATATGTTTGACGTAAACTTGATCAGAGGAGATATACTTTAAGTTTTCAAGTTAGTTGAGTATTTTTGTTAATTATAGTAAACCTTGAAGGAGGTATATGTAATTAACCTTCAATTTAATCGTTTAGAAATTTTCTAGGTCTTCCCTTGCTCGAAAGATTTTGTCTCTAAATTCTTGAAGAATCTGATATAAATCAGTATGAATGTAACCGAGTCACAATAAGATACGTGATCCCAAACAATTAAGTTGGTTTTTTGCCAGGGGAGGATCCAGGAGTGACGATAATATGCGACGGTATTAGAGCTATCAATTTTCGACGATGACTATTAATTTCGATCTTTTGACTTGTGTTTTATACGTTGTTTTCTTAAAACGTTCACTTTTAGGTGTGAAATATAAATGAAAAAATCTCGAGAAACTTTATGTTAGAGGACCACATAGATCTGTCATTATTAACGAAATCAAATTTTAACTTAATAAAAACTTCTAATTTTTTGTCATTTTACTTTAGATTTTAACTTAAAGTCCAAATAGACAATGAATGCATGTCGAATTGTTTTGGACGGTTTGGTTCGGGTTAGGATTATTCAAGCCAAGAATTCAACTTTGGATACTACAAGAAAAAAGGCTAAAGACAACGGTGAAAAACCGTTGTCGTAGGCCTTTTAAAACTGTTGTTAAATGATGTGTTGTTAAAGGGGATGCTCAAAGACAACGGTGAAAAACCGTTGTCTTTTAAGTCAAAGACAACGGTTTTACAACGGTGAAAAACCATTGTCTTTGCTTTCAAAGACAACGGTGAAAAACCGTTGTCTTTGAGCGTACACATCATTTAACAACAGTTTAAAAAGACTTCAACAACGGTTTAAAAACGTTATCTTTTTTTAAATAAAAAAACAAAAATAAATTAAAATAAATACAATTTTCTAATATTATAAATAATTTAAAATACAAAATTCGAACATAAAATTTTTATATACAATTTTCCAACATTTGAAAATAATATTTACAACGCTCTAAAAAAATTTAATAAACCACCAATAAAATGAATACGAACGATAATAGTGAACAAAGGTCAAGTAACACAACCACCAAAAAGCTCTTAGAAGTTTGCGGAATTCTGATAAGCTGATTTTCCCATCTTTTTCGTTATCTACTTCTTCTAGGAGTGGATCAACCGAGTTCCTCAGACACGTGCTGCCACACCACAAAGGAGCACAAGTTGAGGCTTTGAATGATATGACACAACAATATTTCACAAAATTTTTTTATATTTTGTGAGAATAGATACTTCATCCTGCTTATCTAATGTCATAATATATTGCAATGTCAACTATTTTAAATAATTGAATCAATCTAACCTAGAAGCATATGATAGTAACGTGACTAAAGGGATAAACAAATACTGACCATTCTAAGTTCATCTGGAGTTATAAATCCATCTCCATCCACATCGAATTTTTCAAAGGCAAATTTTGATCTTTGCTGCAATTTTTCTGAACTATGCTCCTCCAACTGATGGACGTGTAGCGTGACTGCAACGAACTCGGTGAAATCCACAAGTCCATCAGTGGTGCTATCGATCTGCTCACAACCCAAACCATTTTCTAAAGAATATTGTGAGGAATTAAAGATAATTCCTCACAATTAAATATTGGTGAAATAAATTAGAATGATCTGTAAACATCCAATTGGGTAATTATGCCGACATTCTCATGGAATTAACTCAATTAAGTTAGTTGTAAAACATGTACGATTTAATTAGGCAGTAATAATTGTATACACACAGTAAGATTCATATGGAACATCGAAATACTTCATTGAGTGCAGGTATAAACAAATAAATTACTATATTTTGAGGAAATTAATTTAACATAATTTTAGTACCAAAATAGTAATAATTGATTGGTGAAACATTAAAATTAAACTAGCAATTAACGCTAGGGATAGTAGGTACTTTGAGAGAAGCAAGAGAAAAAAAGATCAAAGGTTCTTTAATCCAGGCATTCAAAGATAGCAGTATTCAAGCTTCATAATAAGAATGAAGCGACATATAAAAACACGAATTAAATCAACTATATTAAATGGAAAACGTTCTAAAAGTGATGGTTGCATGTATAGACAGTGAGTTTTCTACTTCATGCTTGTGGTGTTTAAATTGAATGAAAATTTTCGCAATCAATACTATGTGTACAAACGTGTTTTATTAGTCGATCCTTTTGTTACTTTGCCTCGTTCGAACCAAAATGAAACTGATACACACAAAACATTAGTAATTAGCTTAAAATATAAGTATATTGAGAGGTATACATATATCATGGACGGAGAGATACTGACTACGACGCCGTTGCATCCGTATGACTGTTAGAGGTAGCCATGATTTGTCCAGCCAGATTGATCTTGGAAAAAATGTTGTCACTAATGCATTTGAGCTGTGTATCACAGGATTCTAGAAGCTGCCCAAGACTCAGCTCATTTACAAGGGACAAGACGCTAAGAAATGTAAGGATCTGCTAAAAATACAGAAAGAAAAGTTTTAATCAGCTGAAATACCTGACAATTTCCATTGGAGCAGGCGGTGGAGGTGGGAATGAACAGAGGTGGGAAGAAACGAAATAACACAACTTTCAATAGAAAAAAACAATGGTCTTATTTATTGCATTTGACGATCACAAGTTGTACAAAAAACACATCTTATAGAAAACCAAATCTATTGTTCAAAAATTTGAACTCTAACGCCAAGACTAGCAAAAATTTAAGGAAACACCTTAAATAAACAACAAATCCCATACCAGAAACAACAATCAGTTTCATGAAACAATCCAAGGATTGAAAATGGCGACTATAGCGGCTGCTTCTGGACCCTCCTTCGGTTGATGAATGGTGGCCGTTTCTGGACCCTCCTTCTGTACCACTGGCTATTAATGAACCAACCACTGGTTGATCATAATATTTGGTTCCATTCAATTGAATCGGCATCTCATATAAAAGCTTAAAATGCCAGAGCAGGGAGACATTTATCGATACCTCTGGCACATAACAATACAGTTCCAGTTGCATATTTTTCAGATAGAAGAATGCAGTTTCAATATTTTTTAGAAAAGAGATTATTATCCTTGTCATTATAAAACAAAACCAAACAAAGATGGTATGAGTGTCACACGAGAACTGATAAAGAGTGCCGAAATTAAACAAGAGTAACACATGAGATTTTTAGAAGCCCAATCAATACTAGAAATTCTTCCCAATATATGTGCATTCTATATTTGTCATGCAAAACTCGCTCCCCGACCAAATTGCCAATGTGGCAACATATCCAGTTTGCATAATCAATATGAAGCACAATCTACAACAGTTGAGTATACTACAAATAAAAGAAAATGCAAGAAGATGGAACACCATTCGTGCTGGTGTAGGAGTATCCAACCGTACAAATAATGAAACGATTTAATTAACAAGGATATTCAGAGATACAACAAAACACAAGGTACTATTCAAAGTCATTTAGCGTTTAAGTATCAAAGACACTAGGTGTAGGATCAGGGCCTTGGCGTGAAACTGAAAAAATGTCCTTAAATATTATTTATGTCATTCTCTTCTTAATGTAATCTAAATGTTATAAGAGAATGAAGTATTGGATTCAAAATTTATCATTTATAAACTTGTTCAAATAATCAAATCCAATTAAAATCATAAAAATCACGTCATAAACACGTGCAAATTCTTAGAACACATTTTACTCTCATAAAATATATAAACAATGATCATTAAGTAAATATTTTAAATAATACCAAGATAAATGAACTACATTAAAATTTATTTAGAGAAAAATAAATAAATTATAATATTTCACAAGTTACGTCAGAAAAGTAAAATGAAAGTGTAACATATTTTTTAACATGAAATTCTTATTATCCTTAAAAACATGAATTTTTTTTATAGAAAATAGAAATAAATATTTTTTTCACATAAAAAGCCCAATAAGGCTGGCGCAACACAAGATAAATTAAAATATATAACTCCTACAGCATCTCATTGTTTGGATAATGATCATAATTAAGCAAAACAAAATAGTATCAAATTGTACATGTATGTAGTAAAAATTAAGGAAAGATATAATTAACAAAACAAGAAAGGAGAAAAATATAATCCAACAAAATAAATTAACAAAACATCCAATAATTTCAACAAAATTTGGATTGACAATCATGGATTCGATTTAGTAATTGTGAAGTTTCGAAGCAAGAGCAAGAATTACAATAAAGGAAAAAAATATCACTCACGTGACTCGCGCTTGAGGAGCGGAAGTAAAGAAATTCTTGGCATGACAAGAAAGAAAACTATATATTCCTATAGCCACGACTCTTGTACCGGTGTCCATTTGCATAGCTCTCCTTCTCTGAACCATAGAGCTGCAGAAGAGAAACCCCACATTAAAACATTTACACGGGTGGTAGATGCAAAAGGGTTTTTACAACACAACATTAGACGCAAGATTTCATGCCATACGTATACCAGCCAATTTTTCTGAGAAGATCTCGAGGCTCGATCGAGTTCCGTTCTCGGAACTGTCACTTCCATGAACTGCATTCCTGCTAATTCATTGTGGGTTTATAGATTAGAAGACCTAATTGCATATTGACTACTGCATGTATAGGCAAGTAAAAATATATTCCTGTCCATTAGGCTGCGCTATCACAGGTCCACAAGGGATTTAAAATCAGCAGTTCACAAACCTGATGATGCCTTAGGACAAGGGATACACTTCATGAAATCTTTCATATTTCCTAAACCATTTTCCCAAATCCCAAGTAATGGATCGATCGAAACCTTAACTCGTCACCATTCGACTAGCCAGTACAAGCTGAAAATAATAAAGATATGCATATGTATATACAACTAGCTCGAAAGAAGACTTCGACATATAACATCATCTACAATTAATCAACTAAATGAACAGAAACAGAAAGAACAAGAGATTAATTGCGTGACAATTCATTCTAGGTAGCACGAATAGTTAGAAAAACAACTAAATAATACTTGTACGAGTACATACGGTGTATACCACTAATAATACTGTATCCAACCAAGATATCTATTTTACAGTCACCAAATTTCCATCCATATCTATCTAGCTGTGTATCATCATTCATCACACCCTGATCTAAAAGTAAAGTCATAAACTACTTAAATCCAAATCCGCATGACGCAAGCCCGCAGAATCTATGGAAGAGTAGGATGAAACTGAGACCTGGAAAGCAACTTCATATTGGTTGAAGCATCCTTTTTCTCCCAATCTCCGAAGACCAAGAATCGAAGAGTATTGTTGTCTCTAAGGTTATGTTCGAATAGATCTGGAACTCCGCCAAAATCTCGTGCAAAAACAAACTGAACAAAACCTTCGACTAGCTCGATTCCTTCCTCAAAAATTATGATTTATGGCTTAAATCGAAGATAAAGATGTAAGGAACAAAACCCCTCAAGAATTTTGGAATTCGGGCAATAGACGGAAATGTTATGGTCGCTGCAAGGTGAGGGTGCTGAAAGTGACGAGAAAGAGGGGGAAATATGGAGCGTAGATAAGAGTTTTTTTTTTGAGGTCAGTAGATAAGAGTTAAATGTGTATGTATACATATTGGGTATAAAAGTAATAAAATTTTAATATTTTTTTTTAAAAAAAGCAAAGAAAATAATATTAAAAGAAAATGGTTTTTTTTTAAAAAAAAAATCAAAGAAAATAATATTAAAAGACAACAGTTTTTAAAAACCGTTGTCTATGAGCGGGTTTTTTGGAGCTACGACAACGGTTGATTAAAACCGTTGTCGTAGACTTAAAAAGCCCGCTCATAGACAACGGTTTTTAAAAAACCATTGTCGTTCACAAACATAAGACAACGGTTTTTAAAAAACCGTTGTTTTTTCACAACAAAAAACGGACAACAACAACGGTTTTCAATAAAACCGTTGTTAAATAAAAAAATACAACGGTTTTTCAAAAAACCGTTGTCTATTGGGTGTTGTTGAATACCAAATTTCTTGTAGTTATAGTATTTAAGATCTACCAAAACACATGTTCATCACATATATATTCACATAACATCCACATCCAAGTATAGTATGTGACCATTTTTAGAATAATTCGTTCATCGTTGAGAAATTTAATTAATGTGGATATAAAAGACACTCCAAAAGAAATAGTCATACCATATATTTTTATTTTATATATTGACAGAAATTATATTGAAACCTTACTTACATCCAAATGACACTTGAAAAGAACCATGATCACTCCAACTACACCAGACCATGACACCACTTCTACACACCTTTGATGCCAGTATAACCTAATAATCAAGACACAACTCCACCCACAAGACGAGGATGATATAACCGGACCCGATGCTGCTCCATACTCAACACCCGACGCCAAAAATATAGGCGAAGGCTGCAGAGAACATGACACGCCACGCGAATAGGAAACGAACGACCCCCGGCTTCTGGAAGACCGAAGCAATCGGGTTGTTGATGTAGGTCATGGAAACCGAGCAGTTGTAAGCAGCAGCGAGGGCTGAATGAGCTGCCCAGAAACACACACGAAGTAACTCAGGATTGCTCTTGAATAACATCACAACCTCGTAGCATACTCCCATGAGCGCAAGGGACCAGAACACGATTTTTTCGGGGCTAGAACGACAACGACAACCACGTCCTGCCATGAGTGCAAGCTAAGATGGGCCACGTACAGACAACAATATGGTTCCTACAAACATGTAGCTAGGACAAATATCACAAACGCATAGAGATGGGGTTTTGTATATGTAAATAAATGTCGCAGCTTGTTATGGACTTGAGTCTACTCAACCCCAAAACTAGTTCCGAGAAGGATCGTCCAAATCCATATATAACTATTAAGTGCGTGTAAGGCTATTAAGTATTACCTTAATCAAGGCCCCGGATTCCGATCGCCTGCCGAGTCTTTAGCTTCTTTACGAATTATAGAGAGCCAGGGAGAGAGAGTTCTTGCATGTGAAGAATTTGGCTGAACAGGTGTTGTTGGGGGTTGCTTTTCACCTAGTTTATTTTGGTAACTGGAAAATGAAATTAAGGAGTTTCCTACGCGTAAATTTGAGGGAAACTTCCAATGCAATTCTTCTGGTAAATCAAAACTTTTGACAAACATTTAATTTCTTTGTTATATTATATATATGCTTGGTAAGTTGGTATTTGACTTCTTTGTTATCTAATATAAATCCAATTTGGGTAATGATACATATACATTGACGGTTATACGTTAGATTATATATTGCATTTGAAATTACATTATTATCCTACATGCATTTTTAAAAAAAAATTCCAAATAAAGTGTATGGATATTAATCATGTAATTTTAAGTGTAACGTGTAACCCAACGTGTAACACTCCGTGTACATGTAGCATTACCTGTAACACCCGGTATTTTAAATACGTAAATCCGCATGCATAATTAGGGTATTTAATTATTTAAAATTGTGATTTATAGGTTAAATAATTATGTGAATTATTTGTGCATGATTTAATTTATTTTTTTAAGCATTTAACCCATAATTAGTAATTTTTAGGATTTTTAGTATTTTAATTATTTTATCGCGTAGACGGGACCGTGGACGGACGAGATGACAATTTTTTATCCAATTTATTTCATGAACCTTTTAAGAGCCCAAAAATATTATTTTGAGTTTTATTACCTCAAAAATTTTAGTATTTAATTTTATATAATTTTAGGAGTCCATTTTTATCCAAATTTAGCCATTTTAATGACTTTTAATTATTTTTAAAATTCCCTTAAATTGTAATTTCGGGATTTTTATATTTTTAATTTAAGTTATCAGATTTTAACTTTTATTTGGAGTTTTAAAATTTTATATTTTATATTTAAAACTTTTAATTATTCTTAATTACCTAAAACCTATTTTTATTAATTAAAAATCAAAACCTAATCTACCCAAACCCACCCCTCACCCGATCACTCACACACACAGCCGCAACCCTACTGTCCATCCTCCTCCTCAACCGAGCAGCCCCAAGGAAGAACACCATAGCCACGTTTTTGAAGGTCCAAAGCATGTCGTCGTCGCCCCGTCGTCCCGGAATCGTCCCACGCGCCTGTTTCTCTTCAAACTTCGGTGCTAGGCATGTTTTTCTTCTGAATTTTCGTACATATCAGTTATTATGGTGTGTGTATGATGTATTCATCTAAATCTTTAAATATTTTTCAGAACACATCGGCTTTCATGGAGTCGAGCATTGTAGTGTGGTTTGAATGATTCATGTTCACGTTTTGATGCCATGGGTGCGTTCTAGCTGCTGGCCAGGGTCCTTAGGGTGTCCTAGGTGTGTCTGGACTCGAATGGCTCGAATGGCTCGAGCCAAACGAGCCCAGGGAACCAACTGCTGCAGATCGGCCAAGAGGAGTCGCAGAATAGGGTTCTGTGGGAAGGGGATCGGGTTCGGTCCTGTGTGGTTCATGGGCCGGGGTCAGGGGCTAGGTTCGAACCGTCCAGACGTGGGCTACGTCTGGGCGGCGGGGCTCCGGCCAGGGGTGGCCGGAGCAGGGCGGCAGCAGCCCTAGAAGGGCTGCTGCTCGCGACGGGCCGAGAGGAACGAGGGAGGGGCAGATTGGGTTCGGGCTAGGGTTTTCAGTTGGGTCCGGGTCGGGTTTGGTGGTCCGGGTCAAGTCAACGGGTCATGGGTTAAGTTAATTGGGTCCGGGTCCGGGTTAAGTTAGTTGGACTCGGGTATTTTTATTTTTAAGTTTTTAGTTTAATTAAGGGTTTAATGGGCCTAATTAAATCTCAAAATTTAATTGGGCTCCATTTAATTATTTTGGGTTGAACTTAATTATTTGGGCTTAATTAATTTAATTAAGTGAGCCCACTAATTTTTATGGGCTTTAGGGCCCATGAAAGTTATTGGGCCAGTCTTTGGGATTTTGGGCCCATTGGGCCAGAATTGGTTGTTAATGGGCTTGAATTATTTAATTGGGCTTAGAATAATTTTATTGGGCTTAAGTATGTTAATGGGCCAGTCTCAGTGTTAATGGGTCAGATTTAAGTAATTGGGCTTGAGTGTTAGGGCCAGCAGTCCAGTACAATCCATGAGAAATTGCATGTGTCCTGATTATATATTTAATTATTTTTATGCATTGAAGTTATTTTAATATGTATATGTTAGTATGAAATTAAATTAAATATATATGAAGGACACACATTTTATTTAAGTACATGCATTCATGAAATAATTTTATGTACGATTAAATGTTTAAGGTTGAGCAATAAGAAAATATTTTATGTTGGAAGTTGAAGTAGTGTGACAATTTGAGATTTGAGGGGGATTCGTTCCCATATGTGAACTATTGAAGGGCAGTTTACTGCCAATTTAAGAGGTGATTCGTCACCGCCACGTACGTTGGTTTCCACGCTGATCAGTATTTAATGTATGATTTAAGGTTACACTACGGATACAACCATGCGATAGAAAATAATTTGCTCAACAATATTTATGTATTATGTTATTTAAGTTAATTTAAATTATGATATGTTATGATATTTTTAAGCATGCTCATTCATGTATATGTTATGTATTAGTAGTAAATTGATTTAAATTATTTTAAACCCTTGTTATGTTAGCATGTTGGGCCTCTAGGCTCACTACACTGGTATGGTGCAGGTGAGTACGTAGAGGAGGATGTAGCTCCTACCGGCGGCGAGGACATATGAGCGGACATGCAGTGACCCCGTGACCGTGATAGATGTCTGAGTCACATTACATGTTTTGAATATTTCAGCACGTTAAATATTTTTATTATTTTTCAGGGATTGTGGTTTGGAATATTTTATTTAAATATTTTCAGTGCATGCAAACTTTAATCATTTTATTTATGCAGTATTTTAATTCAATATTTGACTCAGATATTTATTTTATTAAAGAATGCATTTTTATTTAAGTTATTTATTTATTTATTTATTTATTTTAAATTTTTTTATTCTGTGCGTATATGTATGGTCATATATGTACATATTTTATTTAGTAAGTATAAAAAAAAAAAAAATTCCGCATATTTATTTAATAAATAGAGAGTTAGGGTCGTTTCAGTTGGTATCAAAGCACGGTCCTTGGAGGGGTCATTACTGCTATGCGAGCTCAGAAATCCACGCTACCGGTCTGTAAGTTTTAAGTGTTTATAGCATGTTTTATTTTAAGAATTTAAGTTAGCATTAATTTTAAACCCCTTAGTTATGCATGACGATTTACGTAAAGAAATATGTGGTGGTGCAGAATGCCTCCCAGACCGATGAACAGACGTGGGGGATCTCCACCTACACCTCCACCTCCACCTCCGCAGAACCCTCTAGCAGCATTGGAGCAGGCCAATGCGAATATGATGGCGGGTATTACTGCTCTGTTAGAGCAGCAGACTACACGTCCTAGGTTGTCCCATGAGGAGGACGTTGCTGAGAGGTTCCAGAAGAAGGGACCCAAGGAGTTTTCTGGTACCACCGATCCTTTGGTGGCTGAGGGGTGGATTCGCTCTCTGGAGTCCATCTTTGCTTATATGGGGATCACAGACGCCGACAGGGTGAACTGTGCGACATATATGCTGAGGGGAGACGCAGCTCTTTGGTGGGAGGGTGCTGCTAGGGGAGTACACCTTCCTACACTGTCTTGGGCAGAGTTCAGGCGTATCTTCTACGCCAAGTATTTCACTGAGGATGTGCGCAGTCGCATGATCTGGGAGTTTATGAGTCTCCGTCAGGGGGACAAGTCAGTGGTTGAGTATGTGAGACAGTTCGAGAGGGGCTGTCGCTTTGTGCCTCTGATTTCAGACAGTCCACCGGAGAAGTTGAGGCAGTTTGTGGAGGGATTGAAGGCTGATATCAAGCATGATGTTCGCATGACAGACGTCCTTACTTATGAGTCTACAGTCAGTAGAGCCTTGCGTTCCGAGGAGGGTCGGAGAGAGATCCAGAGGGAGCAGCAGGGTAAGAGACAGTTTCAGGCTGGGTATCAGCGACCATCTTCGCAGCCTCCTGCGAAGAAGCAGTTTACTGGGCCGGCTAAGGGCCCGAATCCACAGCATAGGCCACAGCAGCAGAGGGGCGGGGCCCCTAATGCCATAGGTTTTCCTACTTGCCCGAAGTGTCAAAAGATGCATTCGGGACCTTGTCTATTGGGGGCAGGAGTTTGCTACCACTGTAGGGAGCCAGGGCATCAGATAGCTAACTGCCCGAGGAAGAAGAACACTGCTGGTAGAGTGTTCATCATGCAGGCCGAGGAGGTAGATCCAGACACCTCCTTGATCACCGGTATAACTTACCCCTAGCATTTTAATAATTTTCCTTTGGTTAAAATTTTCGTCTTTCTTTTGGAATTGTTGTTGTTTGGGTTATTTAACTGCATGTTAGAATAAGAAGCATGTTTCTACTTGTGATTAGAATTAAGGGTTGTTAGTGACTCGTTGGGGGAAATTTTAGTAGTGGTATGAAAATTGTTGGATATTTTCTGCGTGCAGGGAGAATTCTAGTTGGAGGCAACTCCACGTTTGCGTTGCTAGATTCTGGGGCTACGCATTCGTTTATCTCCCTGGAGTTTATCAGGTGGATAGGCATCACACCTGAGAGTATTGACAGTGGGTATGATGTTACTATGCTGTCAGGGCAGATTATTTCTACCTCGAAGGTCATTCGAGAGTTGGAGTTGGAGCTTCAGGGACACTCCATTCGAGCATATGTGGTGGTTTTGCCTTTGAGTGGTTTTGATCTGATTTTGGGTATGGACTGGTTGATAGTCAATGGAGCTTCGATTGATTTTCGTCGGAGATCAGTGTCAGTGAGACCTACAGTAGGCGACCCGTTCACTTTTCATGCATCTCAGAGCAGTGATATTCCTCAGGTGATATCACTCATCCAGGCGAGGAAGTTGTTGAGACGGGGTTGCCAGGGGTTTCTAGCCAGTATTGTCACGGCCTCAGAACCATCTAGCAGATCTTTGTCAGAGATAGAGGTGGTTCGTGACTTTCCGGATGTCTTTCCGGAGGATGTTGCAGGAATTCCACCAGTGAGAGATGTGGAGTTCAGCATTGAGTTTGTAACACCCGGTATTTTTAAATACGTAAATCCGCATGCATAATTAGGATATTTAATTATTTAAATTTTTAGATTTATGGGTTAAATAATTATGTGAATTATTTGTGCATGATTTAATTTATTTTTAAGCATTTAACCCATAATTAGTGGTTTTTATGATTTTTAGTATTTTAATTATTTTATCGCGTTGACGGGACCGTGGACGGACGAGATGACAACTTTTCACCCAAATTATTTTGTGAGTCTTTTAAGAGCCCTAAAATATTATTTTGAGTTTTATTATCTCAAAATTTTAAGTATTTAATTTTATATAATTTTAGGAGTCCATTTTTATCCAAATTGAGCCATTTTAATGACTTTTTATTATCTTTAAAAATTCCCTAAATTAATATTTCGGGAATTTCAATTATTTATCAGGTTTCTTTTTTTTAATTAGAGTTCTAAGCAATATATGTTATATATTAAAAATCCTTATTAATAATTTTTAATTTACCTAAAACCTATTTTATTAATTAAAACCTAAACCTAATCTACCCAACCCCACACTCACACACGCCTCCATCACTCAGCCGACACCCCACTATTCATCATCCTCTCCATCGGTCGAGACAGTCCCAAGGACTCCATAGCCAATCCCCTCAAGTTTTTTTTCTAGGTTTCTCGTCGCCCCGTCGTCCCGAAATCGTCATCTACGCCTACGTCTTTCCATTTTACGGTGCAAGGCATGATTCTTTCTTTAATTTTCGCACCATCTCAGTTATTATAGTGTGTGTATGGTGTATGCATCAAAACTTGAAAGAATTTTCAGAAAAAGATGGGTTTGTTCGGTTGCATGCACTTGGCTCTTTGATTTTCATGGACATGCTCACGTTTTTATGGTTATGGGCGTCTGGGTTGCTGGTCAGAGGTTCCTAGGTTGAGGGAGGGTGGCTTGGACTCGAGTGGCTCGAGTGGTTCGAGCCAAACGAGCCCAAGATTGGAGCTAGTGCAGATCGGGTGCTTGGGGGTGCACAGACTAGGGTTCGGGAAGAGGCTTCGGCTTGGGCTTCGTGGACTGCATGGGGCTGGGGCAGGTTAGCACCGCCCAGACGTGGGCCATGTCTGGGCGGCGGCGCTCCGGCCAGGGGCGGCCGGAGCAGGCCGGCAGCAGCCATGGAGTGGCTGCTGCTCACGGCCGTAGCAGATTAGGGGGGAGGGGCGATCGGGTTTAGGGTTAGGTGATGGGTCCGGGTCGGGTTGGTGGTCCGGGTCAAGTCAATAGGGTCTAGGGTCGGGTCAAGTGAGTCCGGGTTCGGGTTAGGTGGACCGGGCTCGAGTCTTTTTAATTTTAAAGTATTTTATGAATTAATTGGTTTTTGGGCCAATTAATTAGAAATAAAATTATTTGGTTGGGTTTTTAAAATTTTAATTAAGTTAGTCCATGAATTTTATGGGCTTTTGAGCCCATAAAAGTTATTGGGCCAGTCTTTGGGCTTTTGGGCCCATTGGGCCAGTTTAAGTTGTTATTGGGCCTAGAAGGTTTTATGGGCTTTGAATTAATTTAATTGGGCTTAGAATAATTTTATTGGGCTTAAGTATGTTATCGGGCCAGTCTCAGTGTTAATGGGCCAGATTTAAGTAAATGGGCTTGAGTGTTAGGGCCAGCAGTCCAGTACGATCCATGAGAAATTTGCATGTGTCATGAATATATATTTAATTATTTTTATGCATTTAAGTTATTTTAATATTTATATGTTAGTAAGAAATTAAATTAAATATATATGAAGGACACACATTTTATTCAAGTACATGCATTCATGAAATAATATTTTATGTATGATTTAATGTTTAAGGTTGAGCAAGAAAGTATTTTATGTTGGAAGTTGAAGTAGTGTGACAATTTAAGGGGGATTCGTCCCCATATGATTGAAGGGCAGTTTACTGCCAATTTAAGAGGTGATTCGTCACCGGCCACGTACGTTGGTTTTCACGCTGATCAGTATTTAATGTATGATTTAAGGTTACACTATGGATACAACCATGCTATGTTAGAAAATTAATTTGCTCAACAATGTTATGTATTATGTTATTTAAGTTTATTTAAGTTACGTTATGTTATGTAATTTTTAAGCATGCTCATTCATGTATATGTATGTATAAGTATTTAATTGTTTTAAATTATTTTTAAACCCTTGTTATGTTAGCATGTTGGGCCTCTAGGCTCATTACACTGGTATGGTGCAGGTGAGTACGTTGAGGAGGATGTTGTACCCACCGGAGGCGAGGATGTATGAGCGGACATGCAGTGACCCCGTGACCGTGATAGATGTCTGAGTCACGTGCATGTTTATTTATGTCAGCATGCTACATTTTATATTATTTTTCAGTGGTTGGGAATTTTGAATATTTTTATGGAATATTGTTAGTGCATGCAAATTTTAATCATTTTATTTATGCAGTATTTTTAATTAAATATTTGACTCAGATATTTATTTTATTTTAAAGAATGCATTTTATTTAAGTATTTATTTGTTTATTTATTTATTTATTTATTTTAAATCTTTTTATTCTGTGCATATATGTATGGGCATATATGTACATATTTTATTTAGTAAGTATAAAAAAAAAAAAAAATTTCCGCATATTTATTTATTAATTATAGAGTTAGGGTCGTTACAGAGTTAGTGCCAGACACCATGCCTATCTCTAAGGCACCGTACAGACTTGCTCCTACCGAGATGAAAGAGTTGAAAGAGCAGATTCAGGAGTTGTTAGAGAAAGGCTTTGTTCGTCCTAGCTTTTCTCCGTGGGAAGCTCCGGTGTTATTTGTGAAGAAGAAGGATGACAGTATGAGACTGTGCATCGATTACCGAGAGCTCAACAGGGACACAGTGAAGAACAAGTATCCACTGCCGAGGATAGAGGATTTATTTGACCAGTTGCAGGGAGCTTCAGTGTTCTCAAAGATCGATCTGCGATCTGGTTATCATCAGTTGCGTGTTAGAGATGCAGATGTGTCCAAGACTGCTTTCAGGACACGATATGGGCATTACGAGTTCTTAGTGATGCCATTTGGGATGACCAATGCTCCAGCGGTTTTCATGGATCTCATGAACCGAGTATTTCAGCCGTATCTAGATCAGTTCATCATAGTCTTCATTGATGATATATTGATCTACTCTAAGAGCATTGAGGAGCATAGACAGCATATGCAGACAGTCTTGCAGACTTTGAGGGAGCATCGTTTGTATGCCAAGTTCAGCAAGTGCGAGTTTTGGCTTGAGCAGGTGGCATTTCTTGGCCACATTATTTCGAGAGATGGGATTGCAGTGGATCAGTCGAAGGTTGAGGCAGTGCAGAATTGGGGTATTCCGAAGAATGCTTCGGAGATTCGCAGTTTCTTGGGTTTGGCAGGATACTATAGGAAGTTCATCAAGGGTTTTTCCTCCATTGCAGTGCCCTTGACTTCCTTAACCAAGAAGAATGCGAAGTTTATCTGGAGTTCAAACTGTCAGAGGAGCTTCGATCAGTTGAAGGAAGCACTCACTACTGCACCAGTGTTAGCGGTGACAGTACCACATGAGGAGTTAGTGGTGTACACCGACGCGTCTAAGCTGGGTTTAGGCGCAGTACTTATGCAGTGTGGTAAGGTTATCGCGTATGCGTCGAGGCAGCTGAAGGTTCATGAGCAAAATTACCCGACGCATGACTTGGAGTTAGCAGCAGTGGTTTTCGCTTTGAAAATCTGGAGGCACTATCTGTATGGCGAGAAGTGCAAGATTTTCACTGATCACAAGAGCCTCAAGTACTTCTTCACCCAGAAGGAGTTGAACATGAGGCAACGGAGATGGTTGGAGTTGGTGAAGGATTATGACTGTGACATTAGCTACCATCCGGGTAAAGCTAATGTAGTAGCAGATGCTTTGAGTCGAAAGTCGTCAGTGGTCTCATGTTTGACCGTACAGTTACCACTACAGAGCGAGATTCAGAGATTTGACTTGGAGTGTTATCCGAGTGGTCATGCACCGAGCTTGTCAGTGTTAACGGTGCAGCCAGTTCTGCGAGATCGGATCAGGGATGGACAGTCTACTGATGAGGAGTTGCAGCGATGGAGACAGAGAGATGAGGCTAGGGGTAACCTCTTGTATACAGTGGTGGATGGCATTGTTCAGTACCATGGTAGGATGTGGGTACCGAACGTCGATCAGTTGAGAGCTGAGATTTTAGCAGAGGCTCACACATCTCCGTACTTAATTCACCCCGGAAGTACGAAGATGTACAGAGATTTGCAGCTATTGTATTGGTGGCCCGGAATGAAGAGAGACATCGGGAGAGTGGTGTCAGAGTGCTTGACTTGTCAGCAAGTCAAGGTAGAGCATCAGCGTCCAGCATGACTTCTTAGACCTCTTCCTATTCCGGAATGAAAATGGGAGAATATTACGATGGACTTTGTGGTTGGCTTACCGAGGAGTGCCAGAGGTTGCACAGCGATTTGGGTGATTGTGGATTGACTCACCAAGTCAGCTCATTTCTTGCCGGTGAAGACTACTTACTCATTGACACAGTATGCAGAGCTTTACATCAAGGAGATTGTTAGGTTGCATGGCATACCAGTGTCAATTGTGTCAGACAGAGATCCGAGATTCACATCCGCGTTTTGGAAGAGTCTGCACACAGCTATGGGGACTAGACTTTTGTTCAGCACAGCATTCCATCCCCAGACAGTTGGTCAGTCTGAGAGAGTGATTCAGGTTCTCGAGGATCTTCTGAGAGCTTGTGTCATCGATTTTCAGGGCTCGTGGGAGACTAGACTGCCATTAGTGGAGTTTACCTATAACAACAGTTTTCAGTCGTCTATAGGTATGGCTCCTTATGCAGCATTGTATGGGAGGAGATGCAGATCTCCTGTGCATTGGGATGAGATTGGTGAGAGGATTTTACTTGGTCCTGAGATTGTGCAGCAGACAGCTGACATTATGACTCAGATTCGAGATCGGATGAGGACTGCTCAGAGTCGTCAGAAGAGTTATGCAGATACCAGACGACGAGATTTGGAGTTCGCTGTAGGTGATCACGTATTCCTGAAGGTGTCACCTATGAAGGGAGTAGTGCGATTTGGCCGGAGAGGCAAGCTTAATCCGAGGTATATAGGGCCATTCGAGATCCTAAAGAGAGTTGGCACGTTGGCCTACCGTTTAGCTTTGCCGCAAAGGCTTGCAGCGGTGCACAACATTTTCCATGTATCCATGCTTCGGAGGTATGTCTCCAACCCGTCGCATGTGTTGGATTTTGAGCCTCTTCAGTTGACACCGGAGTTAGCATTTGAGGAGAGGCCTATACGGATCTTGGCTAGGGAGGAGCGGAGACTTAGGACGCGAGTCATTCCGATGGTCAGAGTCCAATGGCTGAATCACTCAGAGGAGGAAGCTACTTGGGAGACCGAGGCAGAGATGAGGACTCGTTTCCCGGAGTTGTTCGGGTAAGTACTTTAAATTTCGAGGACGAAATTCAATTTAAGGGGGGGAGAATTGTAACACCCGGTATTTTAAATACGTAAATCCGCATGCATAATTAGGGTATTTAATTATTTAAAATTGTGATTTATAGGTTAAATAATTATGTTAATTATTTGTGCATGATTTAATTTATTTTTTAAGCATTTAACCCATAATTAGTGATTTTTAGGATTTTTAGTATTTAATTATTTTATCGCGTAGACGGGACCGTGGACGGACGAGATGACAATTTTCTATCCAATTTATTTCATGAGCTTTTTAAGAGCCCAAAAATATTATTTTGAGTTTTATTACCTCAAAAATTTTAGTATTTAATTTTATATAATTTTAGGAGTCCATTTTTATCCAAATTTAGTCATTTTAATGACTTTTAATTATTTTTAAAATTCCCTTAAATTGTAATTTCGGGATTTTTATATTTTTAATTTAAGTTATCAGATTTTAAATTTTATTTGGAGTTTTAAAATTTTATATTTTATATTTAAAACTTTTAATTATTCTTAATTACCTAAAACCTATTTTTATTAATTAAAAATCAAAACCTAATCTACCCAAAGCCACCCCTCACCCGATCACTCACACACACAGTCGCCACCCTACTGTTCATCCTCCTCCTCAACCGAGCAGCCCCAAGGAAGAACACCATAGCCACGTTTTTGAAGGTCCAAAGCTTGTCGTCGTCGCCCCGTCGTCCCGGAATCGTCCCACGCGCCTGTTTTTCTTCAAACTTCGGTGCTAGGCATGTTTTTCTTCTGAATTTTCGTACCTATCAGTTATTATGGTGTGTGTATGATGTATGCATCTAAATCTTTAAAGATTTTTCAGAACACATCGGCTTTCATGGAGTCGAGCATTGTAGTGTGGTTTGAATGATTCATGTTCACGTTTTGATGCCATGGGTGCGTTCTAGCTGCTGGCCAGGGTCCTTAGGGTGTCCTAGGTGTTTCTGGACTCGAATGGCTTGAATGGCTCGAGCCAAACGAGCCCAGGGAACCAACTGCTGCAGATCGGCCAAGAGGAGTCGCAGAATAGGGTTTTGTGGGAAGGGGATCGGGTTCGGTCCTGTGGGGTGCATGGGTCGGGGTCAGGGGCTAGGTTCGAACCGCCCAGACGTGGGCTACGTCTGGGCGGCGGGGCTCTGGACAGGTGTGGCCGGAGCAGGGCGGCAGCAGCCCTAGAAGGGCTGCTGCTCGCGGCGGGCCGAGAGGAACGAGGGAGGGGCAGATTGGGTTCGGGCTAGGGTTTTCAGTTGGGTTCGGGTCGGGTTTGGTGGTCCGGGTCAAGTCAGAGGGTCATGGGTTAAGTTAGTTGGGTCCGGGTCCGGGTTAAGTTAGTTGGACTCGGGTATTTTTATTTTTAAGTTTTTAGTTTAATTAAGGGTTTAATGGGCCTAATTAAATCTCAAAATTTAATTGGGCTCCATTTAATTATTTTGGGTTGAACTTAATTATTTGGGCTTAATTAATTTAATTAAGTGAGCCAACTAATTTTTATGGGCTTTAGGGCCCATGAAAGTTATTGGGCCAGTCTTTGGGCTTTTGGGCCCATTGGGCCAGAATTGGTTGTTAATGGGCTTGAATTATTTAATTGGGCTTAGAATAATTTTATTGGGTTTAAGTATGTTAATGGGCCAGTCTCAGTGTTAATGGGTCAGATTTAAGTAATTGGGCTTGAGTGTTAGGGCCAGCAGTCCAGTACAATCCATGAGAAATTGCATGTGTCCTGATTATATATTTAATTATTTTTATGCATTGAAGTTATTTTAATATGTATATGTTAGTATGAAATTAAATTAAATATATATGAAGGACACACATATTATTTAAGTACATGCATTCATGAAATAATTTTATGTACGATTAAATGTTTAAGGTTGAGCAATAAGAAAATATTTTATATTGGAAGTTGAAGTAGTGTGACAATTTGAGATTTGAGGGGGATTCGTCCCCATATGTGAACTATTGAAGGGCAGTTTACTGCCAATTTAAGAGGTGATTCGTCACCGCCACGTACGTTGGTTTTCACGCTGATCAGTATTTAATGTATGATTTAAGGTTACACTACGGATACAACCATGCGATAGAAAATAATTTGCTCAACAATATTTATGTATTATGTTATTTAAGTTAATTTAAATTATGATATGTTATGATATTTTTAAGCATGCTCATTCATGTATATGTTATGTATTAGTATTAAATTGATTTAAATTATTTTAAACCCTTGTTATGTTAGCATGTTGGGCCTCTAGGCTCACTACACTGGTATGGTGCAGATGAGTACGTAGAGGAGGATGTAGCTCCTACCGGCGGCGAGGACATATGAGCGGACATGCAGTGACCCCGTGACCGTGATAGATGTCTGAGTCACATTGCATGTTTTGAATATTTCAGCACGTTAAATATTTTTATTATTTTTCAGGGATTGTGGTTTGGAATATTTTATTTAAATATTTTCAGTGCATGCAAACTTTAATCATTTTATTTATGCAGTATTTTAATTCAATATTTGACTCAGATATTTATTTTATTAAAGAATGCATTTTTATTTAAGTTATTTATTTATTTATTTATTTATTTTAAATCTTTTTATTCAGTGCGTATATGTATGGGCATATATGTACATATTTTATTTAGTAAGTATATAAAAAAAAAATTCCGCATATTTATTTAATAATTAAAGAGTTAGGGTCGTTTCATTACCTATCCAATTTTATGCATCGTTTGGTTCACTTGATGAAGATAAGTCGACATATTTTTTTTAAAAAAATGCTAGATGTACACCTTGATTTACACCAACTTACAATTTTTTTACAATTTTTTTTGTTAAATACAAAACTACCTATAATAAAAAATAAATATCTCGTTGATCAAATAAATTTTTTAATTAACAAAGAAAGATATAAACCTAAGTGTACACTAAAGTGTGCATTTAATATTACTCATTTTTTTATGCATCTCATGTTTATTTCATTTCGAAGTCATCATAACTTCATCAATTGATCCGTGCATGATGTATGACTATTATGTGAAAACTCATACACAATGTGCATATGGTACTAGGTTGAGAATGACTTTCTAATTATATATACGATTCTGAGGTTGTAAAGAAAAAAAGTGTCGGAATTGACCCGGGATTTAATTAATTAATATTGAATTTTTCATATATAGTTAATTAGATGTAATAATAATTGTGTATAAGATCTCTAAAAAAAAAAAAAATTGTGTATAAGAGAAAGAGAGACTGGGCAGGTCTGCCGTGCTCTGAAGTCTGAATACCACTTTCAACTCCGCTCTAGCAATGCCCATTTAATGCTTCTTCAATTCATCTGATCCATATCCTTCTCCAATCGTAACCAAGTCCATTTTACATTTAGTTATTTATGTTATAACACTTTTCACCAATTTTTGTTTTTATTTTTAATATTATTGCCATCAAACATTTGTTAATTATTATAAAAAACCAAAATGATTTTAAAACCAATTATATATATATTTATTTTAATTAATTTTGTAAAATTTTGAAATTTTTTTGTATACACGTTTATCATGTATAGAGAAGACAATGAACCGAGTTCAGGATGACCTCCCGACTCGACCCAACAGAGCCGTACTTGAGTTTGACTGGACCTGAAGCCAGAGATAAAATATGGTTACTCTTGTTACAATAACTGTAAAATTCGATTCGCAAATAACAAATATGATAAATAGTACATAAATACACCATAAATAATATAGTACAACAATAATATGTTAACAAATATTTGAAATAATTACATAAATACTACTCGTGATATAGATGTTTTGAATGCGATAATATTTTTCAAATCCGTGTGATCTAATTGTCAATATCAAGGTTCTAAAAAACGTGAAGCATGTCGAAGCGTGAAAGCCAAACTTCAAGATTTTTAAGTTTAAGCGTGATTACTGTGAGCTTAAGTGTTTGCTTAAGCGTAAAAAATCGTGTTTAATTTAAACTATAATTTTAGTCATCTCAAACAAATCAAGTGTAATGCATTAATTCTTTGTGAGCTTCTAATTCAATTTATTTTATCATTCATTTCATATCTCGTGTCATCGACATAAACTAAATTAATTGGTCTAATTTAAAACATTAGCTGTAAAATCCCTCAATATGTACTGCATTCACATCACCGCTACACTTGACCATATAATATTATACATTTTTAACCTTGCTAACAATCACTCAATAATAAAAACGCTAATTTATGATTTATTTTCATCTTATTATCAATTTTGATTTTTAGAAAAATCACATTTAAGCGTATTTATGACACTTTACATGGTCAACCTATGTCTGACTTTTTTTTTTACCGCTTTTGGCCGAAGCTAAGCGTTTTAGAGAAGTTTCAAGCTTAAGTGAGATTAAGCGAAACTTAATCAAGCTTTTTAGAACATTGGTCAATATACAACATAGCTTGCCCTTTTAATATGCCCTATAACATTTTTAATCGAAGTTAATTCTTGATTACTTTAATTTGAAAAGTTTTTTTGTTGATTTATTGTTCATAATATGGGTAACAAAATTTTATAAGCAATTTTTGTATTTAAAAATAAATTATTCGATTTTGTCAAATATTATAGCATAACAATTACTCATTTTCATTTGTTCAATAACATATTTTTTTGAGAGAAAAACTGAACATATTTCTGTACTTCTGAGAAATGTTGTTAATGACAATTGACAAATAAAAGAATTGAACGTATTTTTACTTTACTTTAAAAAGGCCTAATTTGGTAACTTAATTGGTGGAAAATTTAATTTCAAAAGATGATATATATATCTTATTATTATTTTGAAAATGAATCAGATTTACGGAACTTGAAAAACAACGAAAATATTGTGGAGCAAAAAATATCTTGTTTCTTTTCTTTTCTTTTTTTTTTTATTGAAAAAAATATCTTGTTTCTTGTGGCTACCATTATTATAAATTTTAAATATTATTATTGTTATTATTTTATATGAATGAATAAGAGAAATAAGCCTCAATTTTTTTAAAAAATGGAAAAGAAAATAATTAAAAAAAAAAGCCTGTCAACATTCTACGTCACACCTAACTTGGTCAAAATACATCTCAAGAATTTCTTCCTTCGATTCTTGATTTTGGTCTCTACACTGCGGGCTAGAGTTTCATTTCCCTTCGTGCGAGGTGTTGGAACCCAAGAAAATATGGCTTTCTCTGGATCTTTCTGCTCCCCGCAATCTGTTTCTGGGCTGTCAAAATCTTCTGTTTCGATGCAAAGATCTTTGTTTTCATCGATTTCTAACGTGTCTTTTCAATATTCGCCAGTGTTTCTCAATGGCAAGAAACCCCTTTTATCCATTCGGGCAGCCTCTGTGGAAGGTAATCTCTTTAAACATTTACGCAATTTTTTTTGGGGTTTGATTATCGAAATTCATTGGAGTGTCAAGCTTTGATTTTGTGGGATAATTTTAAATTTTCGTAAAGAAAACTCCGAGTGTGGTTGATACAAGAACAAAGAAGATTCAATGCTTAGAGACAAAGTTGTAATTTTTAGGAGCGGTGACCGGTGAGGAGAGCCAGGGTAAGGGTATTGAAAGATATGTGAGGTTATTTTAGCTTTATAAAAGTTCAGAGCTACGGTAAAAATATTTTATATGTATTAAGGTAGTTTTTAGGAGTTCTTCTAGAATTTTGGTAGGAAAAGCTGATAAGTGCTTCGAACTCTCCCAAATACTATGTCTTTCCGTTGTTTGATATATTTTGTGTGAATTAGGGATTGAAATGTTAGTTGTAGTACAATTGTACCAGTTCTTCAACAATTTTTCCATGGATGAAAAGCTTGGCTCTTCTAAATCTTGCTGCAATGATTCCTTCGAGATCTTGACATGGACTGCGCTGAAGCTTTCTAATTTTTAACGAGAATTCGAATTTAAATTTTTGAAACTTGATATGATTTTCCCCTGAAAGATGAAGATTCTTTTCACTTCTAAAAGCTTAAAGAACCAAATAATTGAACAGGGCCTAGCATTTGGTCGAAATATAATCACATAAAGAAGACTATGAAGTATGAAAAATCATTTTTCCATGTTTCAAACCTCATTTGCGTCAAATAATTTTGTTCCACTCATTTCCATGTCAAGGACACATGCATGCGCAAAAATATTGAAATTTCCCCTCTTTATTTGCGATGGTGAGAATACACAAAAGTGAAAATAATCTTAGTGGTGCGTTCCGCGCACCTGAAATGTTTTGGAAGCAACTGTAATTTGATTCTACTAAGTTTTCTTGGATTGAATGACCTTTCAAATAATGCTTCAGGAATAAATCATTCTTTGCTATCCTGCTTGAATTGAATTTCGAGAAATATACCTTTTTTTTTGGGTATTATCTGTTACCTTTTGTCTTTGTTGTAGCACCACCTGTTAGCGGTGGTACGGCACCTGCTATTGCTTTGACCGACAATGCTCTAAAGCATTTAAATAAGATGAGATCAGACAGGAATGAAGATCTGCGTCTAAGAATTGGTGTCAAACAAGGCGGATGTTCTGGAATGTCATATACTATGGAATTTGAAAGCAAAGAGAACACTAGAACTGATGATTCTGTAATGGAGTATGATGGTTTCAGTATAGGTATTGTGCATGTTCTATTCACATTCAAAATATTTTTTAGCCACTTCTTTATTTGAATGATTTAAAACGAAGGTTAGTAGCATGTATAAAAGTGTTTTTGGGCAATATCTGCATCACTGCATGGTTTCTAAACTTGTGATCTGAACACTTTTGTCATGTATTGGAATATTTGCAGGGATACCCTTTTGTCAATCTCAATTCATAATATAATAAAAGTGGTTAATGTGTTCATGTGAGGGTACTAATCAAAAGCATAAATATTCAAATGCCATGCTAACTCATTCATGCTTGCATCGATACATTTGGAGGACTCAAATGTGACTGCTTTCCGATTTGTTGATATGTTGATTACTTGAGGCCATTTTGATTGATTTATTTACCGGATCAAACATAAAGGCAAGGAAATCCATTTGGCCCCAAAATTCTCAATCCGCAATGCAGAAAAAACAAATTTAAACAGAGGATTCCTTTTATTAATATATAGGTGCAAATGATTCCTTCTGATAACATGATGTAAAAATTGATCCTTTCTTTTCCATCTAGCTTTATCATCTTTGATATTGTTGTTTATCATGCTTCATGAGAAAACAAACTTTGAAAATGATCCAGTCAAGGATTACCTTATAAAATAAAAACGATGGCTATTTGGCCATAATTGTTCTTGCATGAGCACGAAATTTTCATTCAATTAGCTGTCTCTATGATGTTGTATTAGCTGTGAAATGGCATAACGTGGTTTCGTTTTTCATCTTCTGTGCTCGGTGTTGCTGATATTCTTCTTCTATGCTCGACCATGCAGTTTGTGATCCAAAGAGTCTTCTTTTTATTTTCGGTATGCAACTGGACTACAGCGATGCACTAATTGGAGGAGGATTTAATTTTAAGAATCCAAATGCCACTCAGACCTGTGGGTGTGGTAAATCTTTTGCTGCAGAAATGTGATTGAGCATGTTACAAATAACTATAAACAACTATTCTGTATGTAAACGTAGTTTGAATGACATTATTTTACGCAAACTTTGTTTACGGGTATCAATATTTAGAGATTGATCATAGAAATATGTCGAATCAGCTGTTGGATATCTGATTAAGAACATTTGAAATCCTTTTAGTAAAATTTTTAAAACTCCTTATTTCTTTCCAAATGTGAAAATACAAGTTACTTGTGACTTGAACTCATGATCTAAGTTATGAGATACTGAGTTCTGATCGAAAAGGGGGCCCAGATGGGCTCAAGGCATAAATGATTTTTTTTCCGGACTTTTAAATTATATATGCCCAATTGAAAAACCGACGAAAAATTTTATTTGTCCTTTTCAACGTAGTTTCCAAAGAGAATGTATACACAATAATTAAATGAATGTTCCTTTTTATTATTATTAAGAATCTATAGTTTAGCATAGTTGTGTACCTTATGAAAAAATTTATATTGATCTTAACACAATTTGTGCAATTAAATCAACCAAAAGTTTTAGTACTGCAAGCCTTGTACCACGAGGATGATTTATTTTCAGTTTAATTGATGTTTTCTTTAATGTAGTTATACTTGTTTTATATGAAGATTATATGATTGTGAACACGTCGAATTATTTTAAAGGCATATTCGATATAGAAAATTTAATTATTTTTAATTACTTTTTGTAGATTTAAAAATTTACGGGTATTCAATACAGACTTTTGTATTATCTATAAAAATCTAGTTGTATTCAAAATAATTTTTTTTAGAGTTTTAAAAAGTCAAATGTATTCGATTTTGACTTTTAAAATTTTACAAAAGTCTATTGATATTCAAAATTTGAATAAAATTTTAATAACTCAATTGAATTTATTAGCATACAAACATTAAAGCATAAAGTTATTAAAGTAAAATTATAAGTTATTAACAATTTTATTTGATCCAACACAAAGATTTCGATAAATTTTTAAAACTTATAATTAACGCACAAACTTTCTCTTTTTCTTTCTCTTGCGCACGTCTTCTCTCTTCATTATCTCACTCTCTCATATCTTCAAATATATTTTTATATTTGCATTATTTAATTATCTATTTTATCCTTTGAATTTTTTTGTTTTTTGACCGAACAAAGTACGAATACTTTTAAGTCACTAATTTTTACAATAGTTTTAAATCAAAACCAAAATGAGTTCTTTTTATATAAAATTATTATGAAAATCAAAAAATTTTGTTGGCCCATATAATTGAAAAACAGTAATTTTTCACTAAATATAATTTAAAATTTTGGTTAACAGTTGAATAAAATTGATTTGTTTTTTCGTATTTTCAATCATTCTTTAAACTAGCATATTTGTATTAAAAGCTTATAATTACACAATTGTAAATAATATTTTTAAATAATTTTTTGACATGAAGATATATTATAAATTTTAAAAATTCTTCAAGTTTTTTTAATATATATATATATATATTATCTTTAAATAAAAAATTTTATAACATTATCGCAATTATATTAATATTTTTATATAAGTAAATATTTTTATGTAATTAAATTTCAAATCTCCACAAATAAATTATAATACTAAATTTTATATGTTTTAGATATTTTGGTAAATTTAATTTATTATCTTTATTATTTAATAAAATTATTTATAACGTTATTCATATTATCAGTAAAGTTGTCAAAACGGACCGGTAAACCAACCCGCAATCCATCAGAACATGCAAGTTGGCGGGACGGGGCGATCCGGCCCACCATTTAGGCGGGTTGAGAAATTATCAATCCAACCCACCTATTTGACGATGCGGAACGGGCCGACCCCGCCAAGTTTTAGTTATATTTGGCGGGTTGGGACGAGTTGGCCCGCAACCCACCACAACCCACCACTTGGCGGGACAGCCCACTATTTAGACGGATTGGAAATTTGTCAACCCAACCCGCCTATGTAGCGAGATGAGACGGGCTAAACCAATCTGCCCAACCCACTTTGACAACTATAATTATCAGTATGTTATTTTGCATAGCTAATTATTTTAGTTAATATTATTATATTTTTTATTTGAATAAAAAATAATGTAGTTATCTAAATATTATTAAATAAAAACTCGATATCTGAGATTGTAAATTTTAAATAAAAATTCGACGTCTGAGATTGTAAATTTTAAATTTTAATAATAACATATTTCTGTAAATGCAATCATTTTTTAAAATAAAATATTGATAACATTGTTATCATTATTTTAATTATTTTTATGCTATCAATTATTATTTTTAATTACTTAGGTTTCAAAGGATGACAACAAAAGTTTTAAGTTTTTCATTCTATCTAATGTTAAATACGAATACCAATTTAAGACAATAAATCATGTATAAGCACTGTTTGGACAATACACAATTCTGCTGATCTTTTTTAATATAATAAAATAATTACAACCACCCATTTAAGATAATAAATTAAACAAAGATGCAATTTGGATCATACGTAATTCAACTATATATATATATAGTTGCTCAACCAATGATGCTTAAATCGTTTCCGACCACTAAAACTCGGTACCGTGTTTTAATTATGCAAAAATAAAAAAAACAATTAAAATTCTGTAAAAACCCGATACCGGATTTTAGTGATCGGGAACGAGGTGTGAAAATATTGTTGGACAGTTAAAAAGTCATATATATGTGTATGTGTGAGAGAGAATTAAACTTAAGGACACAAACATCAATTTGAGACAATGAATGAATTAAATTTAAGGATAATTAATTTGAACAATACACCATTTTACTCTTTTTTTTTAAAATATATTATTATATTATATGTTCTAAGTTTGACTGGCTTTCCTTTTTGGTTTTTCCCCATGGGAACAGAGGAGGTGTAATATATGACATAATTGATTTTTGAGGTGTTTCTCTGTCTGGGACCATTGCTACAAGGTGTGTGCAAACAGTGCTCGAATTCGTTCATGTTACATGTTTTTATATATCCTAGGTAAGAGTTGTGTACAAAACTAGCAGCAAACTCGAAATCCCCGAAAAAATGACCGCTCCAGTTTGCCGCACCCTGGGCCTCCATCCACTGGTCTCTATGGCTATGGGGAAATAACATTGTGGTGTTGAGTAATTTGTCTTCGCTATCTTTGCCAATCCTTCGAAATTGCATGTCTCCACGTCTTGATTATTCATCTGGAAATACATGTTGAACGCATAAGAAATGTGAACCACATTAGGCAAGCCCTTGCAAGACGAGTCTACTTGTAGCGATGTGCAATCTGATCTAGAGCACGCATAGTCCACATTTGCAGGGACCCTGTCCAAGATCTTGATATCACTATTGAACACACACCACTGTGTTTCCAAGTACTTGACATTCTTTGCACCCACCATCATTTTATCTTGTCCTTGTCCGGTGATATCCATGGGAAACTTGGGTTTTCCGTCGTACCTAAACAGCCCCCAATGACGCTCAAAGTCCCCCGGTGCAATGCTCTTTTGGTTCTCATCGGTGAGGCTGAAAAGATAGTATTGAATGTCTCCAGGGTAGAGTGGGGTGCCTTTCTTGGTAGCCATTTTCTTGAAGAACCCATCGTAGAATCTCTTGGCCATTTGAAGATTCGCATTCTTGTTTCCATCGGTGGGCCACCCGATTTCTCCGATGATGATTTTCACCTTAGGACCTCCTGCTTTTTTCAGGGACCATACCAGGGTGTCCAGATTTGCGTCGAACATGTTTGTGTAGGAGATTCCTTCGTCTTGGACAGGGGTCGCCCGACCGTCGAAAAATGCAAATTCGACAGGGAAATCGGGGTTCTGATACAAGCTGAGGAAAGGGTAGATGTTGACTAGGAAAGGAGAGTTGTTGTCTTGCAGGAAAGTGACGATCTGTGTCATTAGGTCCCTTATATCAGACCGGAATTGGCCGGCCGAAGGGCCGCCCGAACCGGAGTCATAAACGTCACCGTTTTGTGGGATCGTTGCTTTGATTTTGTCACCTAGCCTCTCATCGTTTATGGCTTTCTGAATGTTTTTCAGAGCTGGGAATGTGGTCTCCAAGTTTGAGCCATTGTAGGATGATAAGAAGGGCTCATTTCCTACCGCAACATACCTGTCGTGCATATTAATTCAATGCATGATCAAATATATATATGTGCATCAGTGCATGCATGCATGTGTGTGTATATATACAAATGAATACATGGAATTAATTAATAATTAACTCTTACTTGATATTGACTCCTCCATCATACAAATGTGTTGTGAGATTATTCTTGACCCAATCCTTAGCATTGTCATAGCTATCTGCAAAATAAGCCAACTGATTGTTTGGGATCCCAAGCATCACCTCAATGCCCGTACCCGCGAAATACTTGACCGTCCAATGATCCGAATCGAATAGCTTGACCTTGCCAATCTTGTTGTCCTTGAGCATTTGGACGATCATGCTAGGGTGCAGATTTTGGGAGGCTTGAGTGCCCCAGTTTACGCCAACCCCCTCTATCACAACGATATGCGCAACCACGAAAACTACGATCCATGTTAATATCGCCACCCTCCAGATCTCCGACATAATTTTCATGTCTGCGCGTGTTAATCTTTGTGATGATGAGTTAGTTAGAGCTTCTGATATGAATCAATCAGCTGGGTCGATGATATTTTGTCAAAAGGGTGTCATCTTTTCTCGAGGGAAATGAGGGTAGCTAGAAGTCATGGGGATAGAAATGAATGAAAATTGATCGGATTCCGTTGGTTCAGAAAAATGGGATCAAAGAGAGAGACAGAAAGCAAGGGGTGTTATTTCTTGGTATTCGTTGGTATATGCTGAAAAAAATCAACCGGATATTATGGAAATATAGCGTTTCATGTGATAGCACTTGGAATTGATATAAGAGTAATATATATGTGAGACGGTTTCATCTATGAGATGTGTTAATTTTATCTATATTTATAATAATAAATAATATTTTTAGCATAAATTATAATACTTTTTAATTGATAACCTATATAAAAAATTTGTCTTAACTCATAAGAGTTTTTGTTTTGATATGATCCATACCATTTAATAAAGACTATGTACGCTAGAGTAACCGATTTTTCGCCTTTTGGTGTAACTTCTTGAAATTTCTAACAATATATATATTTTTTAAAGATTAAATAGTTATTTATTTATTTTCTGTTGTTAATGCTCGGACACAACATTCCAAAAATTACATGAAAAAGGTTTTTTTAGCAACAATATGAATTACTCATGAATATTAAGTTAGAGTACAAGTTGAGGCCAAAAACAAAAACAAAAAAAAAATCAATTTTTTTAACATAATCGGTTCGATTCAATTTGTTTACACTAGAAGTAAATATGAGTAAGGTTCAAATCGAAAATGTTGCTTCATTTCTTTTCTATTTTCATATCACCGTTGATGTCTTATATCTTCCTCACCTTTTTCAGGCTATAAATTATCATATCATTGAAAAACGTACAATTTTTAGGTAAAATCCACAATGCAATCATTCTACAAGCACATGGCAATTTCACAATACCAAACTCAAGTTAAAATTTATTTTTAGGCATAGTTTGGTACACATGATAAAAGAGTGATTAATAAATTATCCTTCTTCATTCTATGCTTGGTACATTTTTAAAAAACTCATGATAAGTCAATGGACCCTTGATAAATGATTTGACAATGTGACTATGTATCCCTTTGATTTGGTATGATAAATTTAATACAACTAAAAAAATACTACAAAAAGACATGATTACCCTCCACATATAAAAACATCTAAACTCTAAACACGCTTCATTCTCCTCTACATTATAGTCGGGTTAATTTTGTCATTAAAATTGAATATATAAATTTAATCATTTTTATTAATTAAAATCATACCAAATATTCACTATATATAGTGTCCTATCATTTTACTTATCCTTAATTATTTTTATATTATATATCATATACTTATCCTATCCTATGTACCAAACTATGCTACATGAAGAAAATAAATTTTGATAACCAATGAGAGCCAATCTTATTAGGCTTTAATTTGGTATTTATTATGGAAAATCGTGGATAAATGATACCTACCAATAATTCTTAAAATCTATATATTAGCTAGAAAATATTAATTGTTTATAAATTCTTAATATCGATCAAGTCCTTTTAACAATTCTATTTTTTTTTTTTTTGTAAGAAGAGAGAATTCACTCCTCGACACCGTACTTCCACATGTAACCAAACTTCAAGTCTAGATCTAGCGACAGCGAATTTCATCAACCAAAAACAAATACGAGTCTACGACATTTGTATGGAAATGGAAGAAATTGCAACAAAAAAAAAAAAAACAGCAATGTAAATTATCCTATTTTACATTTTTGGTTTTTAAAATTATCAAATTTTTTTATTAATTCTATAAATTGTCTTTTTTCAAAAAGTATATTAATTAAAATTTTCTCATTGAATTATATAATTAACTCTCGACATTAAGTAATATTTAGTGTCATGATAGCAATATCTTAAAGAATAAAAAAAAAAAACCTTATTGAACTGAGACAATGTTTTGACTAATTAAACGACGAAAACACAAAATGTGCTAAATTCATGGAAGTAGGAAATTACTAATTAGCATCGGTCCCTAATAGCTGAAACAAAAATTGAATTTTATAAAATTGTATAAATTATGTCCGTTTTAACTTGTACAAGCAAAGGGTTTTGGACTTGTATTATGAATCAAACCAATAATATACAATACCGGCCCGCCCATATTATTTTTACTAGTGATAACGACGTTTTATTTGTGATCAATTAGACATCCAATTGAATTAAAGATGATGTTCATGTTAAAGATTTTGAAATACATGCATTTTAAAAACTGTTAGAAGTGTGTACTTCGAATTTTGAAAATTAGTGCGTCAACAACAACAACAGCAACAACAAAGACGAACAAAATCGAGGCGAGAGAAACTCTCTATCCGCAAGACGAAATTGCCCGTTAATAGTGCTCAACGTTGGCGGCAATCGTCTCTAAGATACAACGACTATACAATCGAGATATAGCAGCACAACAAATATCTCGATCTTCGTCGAACTAAAATATGTATCAACTTTTTCTTTTGTGAGAGAGAAGGAAGATTTTGCAGAAATCTGATGTATACACGTTATCAGATGTTCTGTATCTCTTTTCTGTGTTATAACTACCGTATATATAGACTTATACACGAAACAACATGTTATAAGGCGTAAGGATGCAACCCATGACAGAAAAAGCCCAGAAATAGTCGTGACTTTTCAGTCTATAGAAGGCACGCGCGGTCGGTTATTTTTGACCGATCGAGCGCCCCTCTTCTGACAGACATTCTGTCTCGCTCAAACCATGGTGCGCTCGGTCGGTTAAATTTAGCGGACCGAGCGCCCAACTTTTATGAAACATTCTGTCTCGGCAGAGGAGGGCTGTGCTCGGTCGGTTGTTTTTAACCGATCGATCGCACTCACAAAAATAATAAAATATTATTCTTGAACCAAATTTTATCCAAAAAGAATAATTTATCATAAGACCTCGCCTCGCCGGTTGGCCGCGCGCGTGTGTGTTTGTTGCATCGATTAGCGTCTTGCCCCTTTACAAAACATCGGTGCCCTAAGGGCCCAATCCCATAATCCTAAGTTGGATTATATAAGGTGAGCAACAAATTGGAGTTGTTCCAATGTGGGACAACCAATTCCCCATTTTCCTCCAATTTATTTCACCAAATTCAAATTATTTATAACACTTGGGACAAACTTTTCAAGCCTTTTGGGACAAGCTTTTCAAGCCCATTATTTTCACAATTCATTCAATAACAATTTCCAACAATCCCCCACATGAATGAATTTCACGTATATTAGCATTCTCACTAGAAAATCATTTTTAAGTTATTGTTACATCAGGATAGGTAGCTTGAGCTTTGAACCTACCTTAGTAAAATACTATCGGATTTACTAGTTGCATAGTGACGTGATGTCTTGAACTAGTCAATCGTTTGTGTAAACCAAGACAATAGTACTTATATAACAATACTCTAACATATTTTGTTCTCACGTTGTGTCCATTTCGGCCCTGGACCATATCTTAGATTCATAGTGTTACAATCAAAGCGGCCAATACTTTGCACTTATATAGGTGATCTCCTATCAAGAGTATCCTGCGTTACTCCACCTCATAGGTATAGGAATCATTAAAATAAAACTTAACCTCACCACATTTTGCAGGTCATTTATACTTGGATATTTCAGGAATGAGCAAGTAACAATTCCAAGCACTCAAACTAATATTTATAACTTAGTTGTCCCATTAAACCAAGGTTTTGGGATCTTCAATTCTCAAGGTTGGGTTACCACTATAAATATTTCAATTTGTGGATTTTAAATTCATTTCTCCAAGTAGTTTGTACATTTGATCTATATTTATACTTTTTGTAAGCGGATCCGCAAGGTTTTCCTTTGACTTCACATAGTCAACCGAAATTACCCCATTCGAGATCAATTGTCTTATGGTATTGTGTCTCCGACGAATATGTCGAGATTTACCATTGTACATACTAATTTGTGCTCTTCCTATTGCTGACTGACTGTCACAATGAATCGTAATGGAAGACACCGGTTTATTCCAACATGGAATATCTTCTAGAAAGTTTCGAAGCCACTCGGCTTCTTCTCCAGCTTTATCTAGAGCAATGAACTCGGACTCCATAGTCGACTGAGCTATACAAGTTTGTTTAGAGGATCTCCATGACACCGCTCCTCCACCGATAGTGAACACATATCCACTCGTAAACTTGTAGTCTTTCGTGTCAGAAATCCAATTTGCATCACAATATCCTTCTAGGACTGCAGGATATTTTGTATACACTATTCCATAACTAGAAGTGTATTTCAAATATCCAAGCACTCTCATTAGTGCTTTTCAATGATCCTCACTTGGATTACTTGTGAATCAAATAAGTTTGTTTAAAGTATATGCAAGATCAGGACGGGTACAGTTAGTTAAGTACATTAAACTTCCTATCACCCTTGCATATTCCACTTGTGAAACATGTTCTCCTGTATTTTTGGCTAAATGTGTACTTAACTCCATAGGTGTTCTAGCCGGAGGACGATTTGTGGCATTAAATCGTTCAAGAACCTTTTCGACATAATGAGTTTGGGATAACATAATTCCAGCAGGAATTCTAGAGACTTTAATCCCTAGAATTATATCACACAATCCCAAATCATTCATATCAAAATGTTTTCTCAACATTTTCTTGGTTTTCACAATCAATTCATGGTTGCATCCTGTAAGGCCCGGAATTATTTAATTTTAATCCGAAAATATTTAATTTGGGAATATTTAGAGTTAAGAATTAAACTCTAATATTCCTAAATGAATAAGGATTGAAATTGAATTAAATCGCTTTTTTGGGGACTGAATTGCAAATAGCCAAAAGTTCAGGGACTAAATTGCAATTTGGCTAATATTTATCTACACTTATACCTTATTCAGCCAATTTACACGTGAATGAGTAGAAAAGAAAAGGAAGAACGGCTGAAACCCCAAAACTTCATTTTTGTCTCTTAAAAAGCTTCGATTTTGTGCGTTTCGGTTGTCAAAAATTCCAGATAAATATATATCTGCGATCACCGCTCCGAGACCTTCATTTTGGTACAAGTTTCATTTAATTTTCTCATACTTTATTTTTATGTTGAAGATGGGTTGTTCTTATTTTTGATTATATATGTGCTTCAGCTAGTGCTGGTTACGTATTCGCAAACGGTTCGGAAACAGGCTGTCGTTTGGATTTTATACAATTTTAGCAAGAAAAATTCGAACCCTATCATATCTGATTATGATGATTTTTGAGTTATGTGTGATGATATGTTAGAGATGATGAGTTATATGGATTGTTGGATCGATTGTGATATTGATTGGATTGCCGGTTTTTAGCCGTTATGCCGTCGATTCAAAAAAAATGTCGAGTTTGATATTGTTGATTGAAAGATGCATGGTTTGAGTTGCATCTGATCTTGTTAGTTCATCTACATGTCATTTCTCAGCTCTATATCGAATTTGCCGAACTCGAGATCTCTGATTAGAACCGAGAAGGATTTGAAGCAAGGTTTGCTAGCATTTGCATTTGAAATTGAGTTGAAAGTTAAGCAGCCTTTTGATATGATTTATCATTGATGTCATTGCAGATTTGAAGGACTTTCAGACGTACTATCGAAAGGTATAAATGACAGCTAATCCATATGGGATAGAACGCTCGAAATAGCTATTGTTTCGAGTATTCCCTTGTTAATCACATACTTAGTTGTTTATGTGTTTTTTTGTAATTAGATGTTTTGATTGCTTTGCTTTCTTATTTGATTAAGTGTTCAAGGTGTTTTATAGCATTTAATACATACAGAATATGTTGCATTCATCTTGAACTCTAGCCCAAAAAGCACAGAGGGTTGAAAGGCCTAGAGTGCATATGACGTTTGAAGGGCTGTAGTTGAGTGGCACAGAATGTAGAATTACTTCCAGAGCCAGAAGACTCACTATGGTTGCACCAAAGTCAAAGGAAATAAAGTATTTGACTTCACCTCGATTGGGTGAGTGGGTGTTAGTTGAAGATTTTATTTCCTCGGGATCCCAAGAACTTATATCCTATTGATATCAGCTTGATAGCCTCTTTTGCCATATGCATTGCATTCACGTTTATTATCTCGCGCTTTATGTTGTTTATACTGGGATTTTATTCTCACCGGAGGTATCCGGCTATTGCTTTATTTTGTATGTATGCATGGAAATAGGTGGGGCAGGAGCTAGTCAGAAGAGACAGTGATAGCTCGAGATAAAGTTGTAACACGTGAGAAATCGGGTTGTAGCAGAATATCTTGTATTTCGAGTTGATGAACCATACTAGAAATGATACAAGAACATTGTATATTGTTGTTGACTACATGTTAGTTGTGTATCTTGTGTATGGAAGCTTATAAGATGTTGTTAGATAGCATGTATATTCTTTTGTAACTTGTACAAGACTAGATGTTTTTATTGTTTCAACTTTGACAGCAAAATGTTAGCAGCAGAATTTCCAGAAATTGAAGCCCGCTCGATCGGGTGAAGTTCACCGATCAAGCGAGCCCTGTAATATGCAAAATAGAGAAATCAAATTTCTTGCCTGCTCGATCGGGTGACTTTCACCGATCGAGCGAGGCCAAAAATATTTTGGACCGAGAGTTTACAATTTGAGCTCGCTCGATCGGGCAAGTTTCCCGATCAAGCGAGGTACTGTAGCTTTTAAAAAAAAATTAAATTTTTTTTAGCTCTTGGTTCTTTATTTCTTTTGAGTACTTGATTCATTATTATTTATAATAAATTTCCCTAAGATAAGATTAGCAACCCGGGTCCCCACAACAGGTGGTATCAAAGCGTAAGTTTCTGGATTCAGTTAGAAGTTGATGAGTGGGGTAGATTGAGTCTGTCTGATTGTTTGATATTGCATGAGATTACAAGTTGTATCTGATTACGTGCATTATATGCTAGCATGCTTTATATTGCAATAATTATGTTACTGCATGGTTATGTGCTTTTATTGCTACTGCATGCTATATATGCAATTGTATTCCAGATTATCCTCAGTCAGAACCTGAATTCTCATGAGAATGCATGAGAATGCTTATCAGAGAAGGATGAAATAAATTGCTGCATATGATATTGTTTATGCACTAATCTGTTTGACAATCAGATATGCCTCCTCGTAAAGCACCGGCCACTAGATATCCATTAGCGGTTCCTCAAGCTGAACCAGCAGTAGTACCACCGCCAGTTGTTGAAATTCAGAATGCACAGGGTAGTACATCTGCTGACCCTATGGATCCTACTGCTACACCAATGGAGACTTTGTTGAAGCGATTTCAGTCATTCAAACCGCCAAAATTGAAAGGAACGGAAAACTCAGTGGATTGTGAAAACTGGCTTGAAGACATAGAACAGTTGTTTGAGTCACTCGACTATACTGATGATCGTCGTGTCCGATTAGTGATACATCAACTTCACGAAGTTGCCAAAAGTTGGTGGATTACAACAAAACGGGCATTGGAACAACGAGGTACGATTATCACATGGACTATCTTTAAAACCAAGTTTTATCAATGTTTCTTTCCAGTCTCCTACAGGAAGGATAAGGGTGCTGAATTTTCCAATTTAAGGCAAGGTAATTTGAATATCGAGGAATATGTGGCCAAATTTTCAAGTCTTTTGAAGTTTGCACCACATATAGCAGCTACTGATGAAGCAATGGCAGATCAGTTTATCAATGGCCTCAATC
Organism: Henckelia pumila; assembly: GCF_033568475.1. Taxonomy (NCBI): domain Eukaryota; kingdom Viridiplantae; phylum Streptophyta; class Magnoliopsida; order Lamiales; family Gesneriaceae; genus Henckelia; species Henckelia pumila. The sequence continues at coordinate 39,861,447 of NC_133123.1, read as the reverse complement.
CAGATGTGTTTACTTTTGTGAACAGTGGACGACCCAATACTTTTGCTGACGCTTTGAACAAAGCTAAGGGCGCAGAAGCAGGTATATTGAGACAATGAGGAACACGTATATTCCCCAGCCATTTCCACAGCCTATATCAGCATCAATTCCACAGAATCCGCCACAGTTTCAGCAATCATCTCCCAGATTTGAGGGAGGAAGCAGTGGCAGAAAGGATTCAAGATTCAGGCCAAAAGGTAAACAGCTCAAGAAAACAGGTAGTGGTTCTTCCAGTCCTAGTGGACAGAGACAGTTTGGTATAGGGCAGAGAACTGGTGAGTCAGGAGTTATTTGCGGGAAGTGTGGTGGACGACATGCTATTGATCAATGTAGAGGTGTATCAGGGAATTGTAATATTTGTCGCCAACCAGGTCACTATGCCAAGGTGTGTCCTCAACGAGCTATTGGTGAAAGTTCTTCTCGACCAGTACCTCAGGCAGAAAGACAATCAGTGAATTCATTCCAGCCTCAGCAACAGACCAAAGCAGGAGGAAGCCGGACTGTTACTCAACCTCCTAGGCAACAGGCTCAAGTATTTGCACTTACTGAGGAACAGGCACAGACAGCACCTGACGATGTCATAGCAGGTAACTGCTCTATTTATGGTTATCCTGCCTATGTTTTGATAGATACAGGTGCATCACATACATTCATCTCTGAACAATTTGTTATGATGCATTCTTTATCATGTGAGTCATTGCCTACTGTTGTTTCTATTTCTTCACCTTTGGGTGAAGGTATTATCTCTGTTCGAATGATTCAAAATTGTGCTTTGCAATATGACGGGAATGTGATTGATATAGATTGTATAGTACTTGGATTATCAGATTTCGATTGTATTATTGGTATAGACATGTTAACCAAGTACAGGGCGACTGTAGATTGTTTCCAGAAAGTGGTCAGATTTAGACCAGAAATGGCATCTGAATGGAAATTTTACGGTAAGGGTTCTCGAGCCAAGATCCCTTTGATATCTGTGTTATCTATGACCCGTTTATTGCAGAGAGGGGCGGAAGGATTTTTGATTTATGCAGTTGATGTATTGAAATCCAGTCCAGCAGTAACAGATATTCCAGTTGTGCATGAATTTGCTGATGTATTTCCTGATGAAATTCCTGGTTTACCTCCAGTCCGAGAGATAGATTTCAGTATTGATTTAATGTCAGGTACTCAACCAATATCCAAAGCTCCTTATAGAATGTCACCTATTGAATTGAAGGAGTTGAAGGATCAACTGGAAGATTTATTGGCCAAATGGTACATTAGACTGAGCGTTTCACCTTGGGGCGTTTCAGTACTATTTGTACGAAAGAAAGATGGTTCAATGCGCTTATGTATTGATTATCGTCAATTGAACAAGGTAACGATCAAGAATAAATATCCACTGCCTAGAATAGATGATTTGTTTGACCAACTACAGGGTTCAGCTATCTACTCTAAGATTGATTTGCGATCTGGATATCATCAGCTGAGAGTACGAGATGAAGATATTCCTAAAACTGTTTTCAGAACAAGGTATGGACATTATGAATTTATCGTCATGCCTTTTGGTTTAACCAATGCTCCTACAGTATTTATGGGATTGATGAATCAGGTATTTCAGAAATATTTAGATGATTTTGTCATTATCTTCATTGATGATATCTTGATATAATCCAAGAATGTGCATGATCATGTTGAACATCTCAGAATCATTTTACAGACATTGAGAAATGAGAAATTATATGCCAAGTTATCGAAATGTGAATTTTGGTTGCAGAAATTTGTGTTTTTTGGGCATATTATTTTAGGTGATGGGATTTCAGTGAATCCAAGCAAGGTAGAGGCTGTATTGAATTGGCCTAGACCTACATCAGTGCCAGAAATACGGAGTTTTATGAGCTTGGCAGGTTATTATAGACGCTTTATCAAAGATTTCTCTAGCATTGCAAAGCCTATTATGCAATTGACTCAGAAAAATAAACCGTATGTCTGGACTGAAGCCTGTGAAACTAGTTTCTTGGAGTTAAAGAAGAGGCTTATAAGTGCACCTGTCTTGACAATTCTATCAGGTACGGGTGATTTTTTTGTATATTGTGATGCTTCTCACAAGGGTCTGGGTTGTGTGCTTATGCAGTGAGGACATGTTATTGCTTATGCATCAAGATAGTTGAAGTCACATGAGACTCGGTATTCTATCCATGATTTGGAGCTTGCCGCTATTGTATTTGCATTGAAAATATGGCGACATTATCTTTATGGTGAGAAGTTTGACATCTTTTCTGATCATAAAAGTTTGAAATATCTGTTTTCGCAATCAGAATTGAATATGAGACAACGTAGATGGCTTGATTTACTGAAAGATTTCGATTGTGAGATCAAATATTATCCAGAAAAATCTAATGCAGCTACAGACGCCTTGAGTAGAAAGGTATGTTTCTTATCTTTGTCTACGATAGGTGTATCTCAATTGGTAGAAGATTGTTGTATTTTTGGACTAGTATTTGAAACAAATATGCAACCTATCCGTGTTTATGCTATGAAAGTTGAGCCAGAACTTTTGATAAGAATCAAAGAAGCACAGAAAGAGGATCCGAATATTCAGAATTCGATTGCTATGGTCAGATCTGGACATCAATCTGAATATAAGGTCAGTGCTGATGATGTTTTATATGTGAATAACAGACTTGTTGTTCCAGATGTTTCAGACTTGAAACAGCAAATATTGAAAGAGGCTCACAGCAGTCGATTCAGTATTCATCCTGGTGGCAGGAAAATGTATAATGATCTGAAAACACGGTATTGGTGGAAACAGATGAAAGCAAATATCACAGATTTTGTATCTAAATGTTTGAATTGCCAACAGGTAAAAGCGGAAAAAAAGAAACCAGGTGGTCTATTGCAGAGTCTATCAGTTCCAGAATGGAAATGAGATCATATTTTCATGGATTTTGTCACACAGTTACCACGTTCATCCAGAGGGTACGATGCCATTTGGGTGATTATTGATCGTTTGACGAAATCAGCATGTTTTATTCCGTACAGAATGACGTACATACATGATCAGATGGCAGAAATCTACGTCAGAGAAGTGGTAAGATTACATGGTGTGCCTAAATATATTGTTTCAGATCGAGACCCTAGATTTACATCACACTTTTGGCATAGCTTGCAACAATCTCTTGGAACTCAATTGCATCTGAGTACAGCTTATCATCCTCAAACAAATGGACAGTCAGAGCGGACTATCCAGACACTTGAGGATATGTTGAGAGCTGTAGTACTAGATTTTGGTACTAGTTGGCAAGATTCATTACCACTTGTAGAATTTTCTTATAATAATAGCTATCAGACGAGCATTGAGATGGCTCCTTTTGAAGCACTGTACGGAAAGAAATGCAGATCACCGTTGTATTGGGATGATATCTCAGAAATTCCTGATGTTGGGCCAGATATGATCAAAAAAATGACTGAAAAAGTGAAGTTTATTCAAAAAATAATGAAAACAGCTCAGGACAGACAAGTAAAATATGCGAATATCAGACGACGACCTCTATCTTTTGATCAGGGAGAAAGAGTTTTTTTGAAGATTTCTCCGTTTAGAGGTACAGTTAGATTTGGCAAGATAGGAAAGTTATCTCCGCGTTTTATCGGTCCGTATGAGATTATCGAGAAGATAGGCAATCTTGCTTATCGACTCGCTCTTCCTCCATCTTTGTCTGGTATTCATGATGTATTCCATGTCTTCATGCTACGGAAGTATCAGCCTGATCCTTCACATATTCTTCAGCCTGATGAAGCTGAACTTGACGAGACTCTCAGTTATTTTGAGCAACCTATTCAGATTCTTGATCGCAAAGATAAACAGCTCAGAAACAAGACAATTCAACTAGTCAAAGTTTAGTGAAGTCGACATGACACTGAAGAAGCGACTTGGGAGACTGAGTCTGATATGAGACAGAGATTTCCAGAGTTGTTTCATTGATGTGAGTTCTTATTCTGCTTTATGTTATTTCATTCTCTTATGTGTATACAGATTATCTATACAGCTTGCTTATGATTTCGAGGACGAACTCATGCCTTGGTGGGGGAGAAATGTAAGGCCCGGGATTATTTAATTTTAATCCGAGAATATTTAATTTGGAAATATTTAGAGTTTAGAATTAAATTCTAATATTCTTAAATGAATAAGGATTGAAATTGAATTAAATCTCTTTTTCGGGGACTGAATTGCAAATAGCCAAAAGTTCAGGGACTAAACTGCAATTTGGCTAATATTTATCTACACTTATACCTTATTCAGCAAATTTACACGTGAATGAGTAGAAAAGAAAAGGAAGAATGGCTGAAACCCTAAAACTTCATTTTTGTCTCTTAAAAAGCTTCGATTTTGTGCGTTCCGGTTGTCAGAAATTCCAGATAAATATATATCTGCGATCATCGCTCCGAGACCTTCGTTTTGGTACAAGTTTCATTTACTTTTCTCAGACTTTATTTTTACGTTGAATATGGGTTGTTCTTCTTTTTGATTATATATGTGCTTTAGCTAGTGCTGGTTACGTATTCGCAGACGGTTCGGAAACAGACTGTCGTTCGGATTTTATATGATTTTAGCAAGAAAAATTCGAACCCTATCATATCTGATTATGATGATTTTCGAGTTATGTGTGATGATATGTTAGAGATGATAAGTTATATGGATTGTTGGATCGATTGTGATATTGTTTGGATTGCCGATTTTTAGCCGTTGTGCCGTCGATTCAAAAAAAATGTCAAGACTTTGATATTGTTGATTGAAAGATGCATGGTTTGAGTTGCATCTGATCTTTTTAGTTCATCTACATGTCATTTCTCAGCTCTATATCGAATTTTCCGAACTCGAGATCTCTGATTCGAACCGAGAAGGATTTGAAGCAAGGTTTGCTAGAATTTGCATTTGAAATTGAGTTGAAAGTTGAGCAGCCTTTTGATATGATTTATCATTGATGTCATTGCAGATTTGAAGGACTTTCAGATGTACTATTGAAAGGTATAAATGACAGCTAATCCAGATGGGATAGAACGCTCGAAATAGCTATTGTTTCGAGTATTCCCTTGTTAATCACATACTTAATTGTTTATGTGTTTTTTTGTGATTAGATGTTTTGATTGCTTTGCTTGCTTATTTGATTAAGTGTTCAAGGTGTTTTATAGCATTTAATGCATACAGAATATGTTGCATTCATCTTGAACTCTAGCCCAAAAAGCACAGAGGGTTGAAAGGCCTAGAGTGCATATGACGTTTGGAGGGCTGTAGTTGAGTGGCACGGAATGTAAAATTACTTCCAGAGCCAGAAGACTCACTATGGTTGCACCAAAGTCAGAGGAAATAAGGTATTTGACTTTACCTCGATTGGGTGAGTGGGTGTTAGTTGAAGATTTTATTTCCTCGGGATCCCAAGAACTTATATCCTATTGATATGAGCTTGATAGCCTCTTTTGCCATATGTATTGCATTCACGTTTATTATCTCGCGCTTTATGTTGTTTATACTGGGATTTTATTCTCACCGGAGGTATCCGGTTATTGCTTTGTTTTGTATGTTGCATGACAATAGGTAGGGCAGGAGCTAGTCGGAAGAGACAGTGATAGCTCGAGATAAAGTTGTAGCACGTGAGAACTCGGGTTGTAGCAGAATGTCTTGTATTTCGAGTTGATGAACCATACTAGAAATGATACAAGAACATTGTATATTGTTGTTGACTACATGTTAGTTGTGTATCTTGTGTATGGAAGCTTATAAGATGTTGTTAGATAGCATGTATATTATTTTGTATCTTGTACAAGATTAGATGTTTTTATTGTTTCAACTTTGACAGCAAAATGTTAGCAGCAGAATTTCCATAAATTGAAGCCCGCTCGATCGGGTGAAGTTCACCGATCGAGCGAGCCCTGTAATATGCAAAACAGAGAAATCGAATTTCTTGCCCGCTCGATCGGGTGACTTTCACCGATCGAGCGAGGCCAAAAATATTTTGGACCGAGAGTTTACAATTTGAGCTCGCTCGATCGGGCAAGTTTCCCCGATCGAGCGAGGTACTGTAGCTTTTTAAAAAAAAAAATTTAGCTCTTGGTTCTTTATTTCTTTTGAATACTTGATTCATTGTTATTTATAATAAATTGCCCTAAGATAAGATTAGCAACCCGGGTTCCCACACTTCACATGATTAACATGTCATCTACATAAAGGCAAACAATTACATATGCATTTGTATTACCTTTAATGTAGACACATTTATCACATTCATTTATTGTGAAACCATTTGACAACATAGCAGTGTCAAACTTTTGATGTCACTGTTTAGGTGCTTGTTTAAGTCCATACAATGACTTGACAAGTTTACAGACCTTTTGTTTTTTTTCGGGTACAACAAACACTTCTGGTTGTTTTATATATATTTCTTCTTCCAACTCTCCATTCAAAAACGCTGTTTTAACATCCATTTGATGTATTTTAAGATCATGCAATGCTTCAATAGCTATGAGAACACGGATGGATGTTATTCTAGAAACCGGAGAGTAGGTATCGAAGAAATCATATCCCTCCTTTTGTCTAAAACCTTGAACCACTAGTCGAGCTTTATATTTATCTATAGATCCATATTCTTTGTATTTCCTTTTAAGAATCCACTTAGATCCCAAAGGTTTACATCCCAGAGGGAGATCAACCAACTCCCACGTATGATTATGCATGATGGAATCTATTTCATTTTGTATGGCTTCCTTCCAAAAAGGAGCCTCAAGATTTGATAAAGCCTCTTGAAGAGTTCTTGGTTCATTATCTAACATGTATGTTAGAAAATCAGGACCAAACGACTTTTCATCTCTAACACGCTTGCTGCGTCATGGTTCCTCGTTGTTTTGTGGAGTTTCAGTTGTGTTTTCATGAGTTCGCTTGTTCGAACTAATTTCTTTCCTTTCTTTACATGGAAAGATATTTTCAAAGAATACAGCATTCCTTGACTCCATAATTGTGCCTTCATGTACATCAAGAATTGTTGACTTATGTACTAAAAATCGATATGCACTACTATTGTATGCATAACCAATAAATATACAGTCAACCGTTTTAGGTCCAATTTTTATTTGTTTTGGCTTAGGTACTTCTACTTTCGCCAAACACCCCCACACTTTGAGGTATTGATAAGAAGGTTTACGACCTTTCCACTGTTCTAACGGTGTTTCATATTTTTCTTTGATTGGAATCTTGTTTAGAATGTGAGTTGCTGAGAGAATCGCTTCAGCCCACATATTTTGAGGTAAGACAGAATTTATTAACAACACGTTCATCATTTCCTTTAATGTTCGATTTTTGCGTTCTGCAACGCCATTGGATTGAGGTGAGTAAGGGGTTGTCGTTTGATGAATGATGCCCGACGTTGAGCAAAATTCTTCAAAAGAAGCCACATACTCTCCACCTCAATCACTTCGAATTATTTTAATTTTTGAACTTCGTTGATTTTCGATCTCAGTCTTATATATCTTGAAAGATTCAATTGCTTCATCTTTGCTTTTCAATAAATATACGTAACAAAATCTGGTGCAATCATCAATGAATGTTATAAAGTACTTATTTTTAGCTCGTGTTTGTACCATTTTTAAATAACATACATCAGTATGTATTAATTCAAGTGGCGTAGTACTTCTTGTGACATTATGAAATGGAGCTTTAATCATTTTCGCTTCAACACAAATCTCACACTTGTTTTGTGGATTTTTTTTTAACGTATGTATTACATTTAAATTTGCAAGTCGTTGCAACGTATTGAAGTTAACATGTCCTAATCGTTCATGCCATAATTCATAGCTTTCAAGCAAGTAAGCAGAACCAACAACTTTATTCTTCGCCTCAGGGTGGATAACATTCATTATATTCAATTTAAAGAGACCATTATCTTGGTACCCTTTACCAACAAATACACCGAATTTTGTTAATACAAATTTATCAGACTCAAACACCATTCTAAAGTATGCCTTGCTCAAGAGAGAACCCAAAATTAAGTTCTTCCTAATGTCTGGCACATGCAGCACATTCTTGAGCGTCACCTCTTTTCCCGAGGTCATCTTCAACACCACGTTTCCCACTCCCACAACTTCAGACGTTGCAGAGTTTCCCATGAATAATTTTCTATCCCCAACAGTGGCATAGGTGGAATACATATCTTGAACCAAATTTTATCCAAAAAGAATAATTTATCATAAGACCGAGCCGAGCCGGCCGCGCGCGTGTGTATTTGTTGCATCGATTAGCATCTTGCCTCTTTACAAAACATCGGTGCCTTAATATCCAAGCAATATTCATGAATAGGTTCGAATGTTTCGAGCCGAACACAAACTCGAACTTTATTTCGAGCCAAAGTCGAGCCAAAATATTTAAAATTATCGAGTTTCGAATCGATCTCGAATATACTCTTATCGAGTCGAATTCAAGCAACAAAATTTTACCATTATTCGGATCGATTCGGTTCGTTTGCATCCATAATTTCTATTGTATCAATTATTTTATATAAAATTTACACATTTGAAATCAATAATTAAAACTTTTATTAATATGTTTTTATTAATATTTATTTATTTATGAAATTTATAATTAATTATAATGATTTTTATTTATATTTATTTATAGTACGTCAACCCGCGGGTCGGTCTTCTTAATCAGCCACACACTTTGAGTTAGGTTAAGTTGATTTGATGATTTTCAGCCCGTCGGGATTTTAGCTCGGCCCACTCTTAACCCACCAAAAAGTGAGTTATTGGTGGGCCGACACATTCCACTATTATTTATATATAATAAATGATATGCATTTACCAAAATCGTTAATTAATCATTATCCAATAAATCTTTATTTTGATATTTTGAGATGACAAGAGGAAGCATCGGGACATGGAATTCAAATAATTAAATGGGAAAAACCTAAGGACGGAAGAACCAAAAATGACACAAAGTAACTACACAATTCAAAATTTTATCATATAAAATAGAATATTAGATTATATACATATGTGTGAGTATATGTATATATATAACTTTCTCGCTTTAAAATCGATCAAATGCCACACTGGCACACAGCTGAAAAATATTCAAACACAAAACAATTTCAAGTGTTTTTAAAAATAATCGGTAAATAAAAAACTAGCTGACATACAATCAACCAGATGAACTCCGACGAGAGGTCGAAGAAAAATAAGCTCCGCCTCCACCACTCCAGCCACCTTCCGCCTTGATATCCCCATCCTCTGACGGCGGCTCATCCGCTGGATAAAACGTAGGATAATTGGGAAACCCGTTCTGAAAATCTGGAGCCGTTAGGCCAGAAGGATGCGGCAATATCCATTCATTCAGCAAGTTGCAGCTTCCATCCGATGCATCAAGATTCAACATACCCGAGGAGCAAGAAGACTGCGAAGTGCTCGATGAAGAGCTATCATGCATATTAACAACATTAACTTGCCTCTGAAAATGAGGAATCGGCTGATCAAACGAACCCGAAAATCCAAAAATCTTCGTTTGACTACTATGATCAGGAGGTGGTTCTTGAATAATCCGGCTGACATTTTCTGGGAAGTTGAGTTTCGCCTTGTTTCCTCGGAATCGGAGGGCTGCCTCGTCGTAGGCCGTAGCAGCCTCCTCCGCAGTGTCGAATGTGCCGAGCCAGACCCTTGCGGCTTTGTATGGATCCCTTATTTCGGCAGCCCATTTTCCCCAAGGCCTCTGCCTCACCCCTCTGTATCTTCTGCTGCTGCTTACTATTCTTGACGACGATTCGTTGGCGCTGGTTCCGTGGTGATGGCTGTATTTATATGTGGGAGTGTATGCATATACTGCTCCCGTTGCCTCCGTCGATGTTATGATTGTGCTGATAATTGGTCTGTTAGCCTTCGCTTCTGCGCGCAATTTGTGATCATTTGTTAGCAACCAAACCGATTGATTTAGCGAAAATCATCGTCTAAAATCCCATAAATTCATGTTAAAATATGCGAAAGCACGAGTGATGATGCAGTTCTTTAATGACAGTAATCTTGTAGATAGATCTATGTGGTTCATTCACACTTTAGATCAGCATGATTTTTTTTGAATCATTTCATTTTTTTTCTATCTAGCTACTGTTTGATTGAATGTTGGTATGAAATAATTCTTAATCGTGTGATCTAGGAACCGTAACACATTGTTACAGATAAAAAATATGTAACTTTCTTTCCAGGTTTTGGAACTGCAACCTCATTTTGCATTGTTACAGCCTACAGGAGACTTGATAGCAGGTTCTTATAAATAATTTCCACACCATGCAAAAAATTATTATACAAGCAACATTGCTTGTCAACTTTAGAGATCATGGAACATGAAAAATGAATTAAATTTGATTCGGGTTTTTTAAGGAATGTTTTAATTTGTTTCGTGTAATATATATAATAATGAAATCAATCCATTCAATGTAATTACCTGAGGCTGCAGCCATATTTGAACTCGCAGCTAAAAAATCTCTGTATTCCCCGTGAACCGTACAAATAGAATCCGAAAACTCATCCGCATCAATACTGCTGAGCTCCTCACGGCCCCTTTTGGATGCAGATGAAGAGCCAGCACCGCCGCTGCGGCTGCTAACGTGGCCTCCTCCACCGCCCCCATCCGCCAACGCCCCATCATTGTCACCGGCTACCACACGAGCCAAAGCCGCAACCATAGCCGACGTTTCTTGGTCTCTGCTCAGCCCAGAAAGCATAGGCATAAAATCCAACCTGTTTCCACTTTCAAACAATTCATCTCTCTCGCCATTTTCACCCCTCCCCCTCAAGTTCTCTCTTGGATTCGCCACCTTGAATACACACATGTAATATATATGTATATATCTTTGCTTAAATATATCAATGAGAAGCTGTATATATATTGCTATATTTCATTGAATTTATCCAAAGCAAGCCTAACTGAGCAGAAGAAGAAGTAGATTGCTCGTTCACTAAATCTGGAAAGTTGGCAAGAAGCAGAGGTCTCCCAATGACTTTATAATATAGCCATGTTGGAAGTTGTTCAAATCTTTGACATTATTATTTTATTTCAAAAAAACAGAAAGGACAAAAAAAAAAAAAAAACAAACACAGTCAAATATATCGTTGACTTGTAAATACTTAATAAAAAAAAAGCTCCACACATTTAATAGAATCTTCTCATAATATTTCAGTGGCTTATAATTTAATTTTTGAAAATATGACATTAAAATTTACATATATTAATTATTTCGGCAGTGAATTTTTTTTAAAAAAAATCATGATTTTTTTTCTTGATAAATTTATTTAATATAATGTCATTCCATAATTTCTTGAGCTGTTTACTTTTTTCCTAGAGAATAATATATTAAAATCCAATAAATATAATATTATATTTACGCGGCTTTGTTTTTCGAAATATTTACTTTTATTGGATGGTTATATTTAATTTATAGTGGACTATGATATATTTTAAGCACCAGTTAGTTTATCATAACATATGGAAGCTGTAAATTAAATAAAAGAATGTACGTAACAAAATAAATTTTATATCCCAATTAAAATTATGATGTATTTTAAGCACCAGTTATTTTATCATAATATATGGAAGCTGTAATTTCAATAAACTAATGTAATAAATAAGTGTTACATCCCAATTAATTAATTTAAATATGGGTGTGTTTGTGTGTAAAATAGTAATGTGTAGGAATAGGAAGCAAGAATCTTGAAGTGGTCAAAGGAGAGTGTGAATTCACACGTAATCAATTAAGGGGTGGCCATTTGGCATCTTTTGTCGGCGATGGACGTCGATCGAGCCGACATATTCCGACGTGGATAAGAGATTAATTGAACACGTGTAATAAAAATACCACTTTCTTCCCCCATTAACTTTGTGATCTTTTTGGCTCGAAGAAAAAAAACTTTGTGATCTTTTCACAAATATGTTTTATATAAAAAAAAAACCAAAACCAAAACCAAAAACTAAAGATACATAAATATTTTAGTTGGAGAATTTGAAAAACAACATAAAAAGTAATGGGAACGTATTTATTTAATTTTTTTATACATAGTGGAAATAAATGAGAAGACCAATAAAGGTGAATTTCGTGAAGTTATAATTCATTCACGTATGTGTTTAAAAAAATTTCGAGAGATTGACTGAGTTTAGGGGTGCAAACGAATCGAATAATGGTAAAATTTTAAGGTTCGAATTCGGCTCCATAAGAATATATTCGAGTTCAAGCTCGATAATTTCAAATATTTTGGCTCGAGCTCGGCTCGAAATGAAGTTCGAGTTCGAGTTCGGTTTGAACATTCAACCTATTTGTGAACTATTGCTCGGATATTATGGTTTAAAAAGCTCGAAATGTTCGAATGTATATATTTATTATATAAATACATATATTATATTAATTAAATATTAAAGCTCGCGAACTATCGAACAGAATAATTTTGGCTCGAGTTCGGCTCGAAAAAGAGTTCGAACATATTCGAATTCAGCTCGAGTTTGATAAGCTCGAATACGAATCAAATATTTATCGAGCGGGCTCGTAAAGCTCACGAATCGGTTTGGTTCGTTTGCACCCCTAGCTGAGTCTGTTTGAGAGCTTGCAAGTTATAAAAAAAAATAAAAATGAGTTTGATGAAACAATTGAGAGACATATATAGGAAAGGAAAAAAAACTATGTTTCAAGAATTCAGTTTAAAATTAAAAAAGCAAACGTACTATCTCAATCATTTTTACTGTATTCCCAAGTATTGAACTTTGTAATTCGACGAGGATGAAGTCTCAACGAAACTGTTAAGTGATTGTATGTCTTTTGAATCAATTTTGTAAATCATTGATCTGTCAAATTGAGATTCGAGAGGTGGGTTCTGCAGCAAGAGGTGACTCTCGTAAATGTAGCACTTTGTCTGGTAAGTTCAAGAGGTAGCTCATATGCACAGATATGTATTACTTTGCACTACATGGCAATTATCTCTGAGTTAATCCTGCTGAAACATGGCTCTGAGCCTTTGATGGTATTTTATCATGCATCGAGTCCAAACTTAAATAAATCAATCCTATTACACAATAAACTCATGTAATAATTATTTCGTATTTGTCATCGCTTTAGTAATTTTAATTCCTTTTAACCATATGGGGACATGGTATCACATCTAATATGTCTTTCTCGATAATATGAATATATGATTACATAATCAGGTCTTTATTACTCTTTATGATGTTTATAATGGTTTATTCATCCCCAGATAGAATCTCCCAAAATATCCATGTTCAATTTACACAAATGTCCTTTTACTTAGTTTAAATAAAAAAAAACCCTATCAAGTTTTTATTTAAAATGTTTGAACTCAATACATTCGTATTTCGATTAATATAAGCATTTAAAAAAAAACCACGTTTTTTTATTTTATAAAAGAAATAAATATGTATGTGTGCATATATATATATATGTACGTAGGTAAATACAAAAGGTAATTTTTTTTGACACAAAAGGTAATGTTTTGAACCACATGAAAATCTTGTGTCCTTCAAGGAGAGAGTTACTTATGCATTTTTTTTGTGCCTAATTGTGCTCTTTAAATCGTTTATCATATTTTTTTTTTGAGTTATTTGTACCAAAAACCCCTGTGAAATATTGAAATTGCACACTTCTCCCCTTTGAAATTTTAATAGGCATCTTCAACTCTTACCTTTTAAAAAATTAGCACACTCGCCCCTTCAGATGAGTGATTGTTGCGCACGCGCCCCTCATGTGATTAGGCAAAGATTTTGATATTTTTTTTGCACAAAATACCTCTGTAAAATATTAAATATGCATTTTTGATCCCTGTAAAAATAATTTTTAAATCTATTCAACCCATAATACATAATTTTTAATAAAATCCTATTATAAATATTTAGCAAATATTTTTTGTTTTATTATTTTTTATTTTAAATGTATTATCATTAATTAATTATTTTCTAAAAAAATTATTATTTTATCCTGTTATCATTATTTTATTAAACTCATTTCGTATTTCCAAATTTTCCATTAAACATGCATTCATAAACAAGTATTTAAATAATTTCAAATACCAAAATATTGAACTAAACCGATAAGTTCAAACATATTGCTTTTTCGATTTAGGATTATATATTATTGAACCAAAATTTAAATTTTTCGAGAATATGCATTGCACAATTTGTAATAAATAATAATAAAATAATATGCTTATATAATTCTAAATCGAAATAGTAACATTCATGAACTTATCATTTGGTTAAATATTTTGGTATTTTTAGATATTTAAATCCTTATTTATGAATCATATTTAATGGAAAAGTTGAAAACACAAAATGATTTGATAAAATAATGATAACGAGATAAAGTAATAATTTTTTTTAGAAATAAATTAATTAAAAATTATAAATTTAAAATAAAAAATATAATAAAATAAAATTAAAAATGTTTGAAAAATATTATATAATTAGATCTTATTAAATATTTTATATTATTATTTAATGCAAATTCTGCAATGCATTTTAAAAAATTTAGATTTTGGTTCAAAAATCTATAATCCTAAATTGAAAAGTAATATGCATGAAATTATCATTTTAATTTAATATTTTGGTACTTTTAGGTATTTAAATCTCGTTTGAATGCATTTTTAATGGAGAAGTTGGGAACAAGAAGAAAGTTTAATAAAATAATGATAACAAGATAAAATAATAATATTTTTTAGAAAATAATATAATCATAATAAATTAAAAATTAAAAATAAAATTAATAAAATGAAAAGTGTTTGCTAAATATTTTATAATTACATTTTAATAAAAATTGTGTATTATGGGTTGAATAAATTTAAAAATTATTTTCACAGGGGTCAAATATGCATTTTTAATATTTCACAAAGGTATTTGGTGCAAAAAAATATCAAAATACTTGTCTAGTCGCATGAGGGGTGCGTGCGCAACAATCACTCATTTGAAGGGGCGAATGTGCTAATTTTTTAAAAGGTCGGGGTTGAAGATGACTATTAAAATTTCACAGGGGAGAAATGTGCATTTTCAATATTTTACAGGGATAATTGATGCAAATAACCTTTTTTTTTTTTTTGAGGGAAACTCGTTTATCATATTAATTGTAACTTTCTTCACTAATTAACACTAGCGTCTTTGCACACGTATATTATTTATATTTTAAAATATTATATTTTGTGAAATAAAAAATTTGATTGAAAAAATTTGATTTTTATATATTATAATTTTAAATTATAAAATAAATTGACCAATTTATGAGAAAATTAATTGATAATATATAAAAATAACGGTATTTTATAAGGATATATTTGAATTAGTGGTAGTTAATAAGGGTAAATATGGAAGTTCACATAAATATACCAAAAGTAGTTATTATATTATCTCTTGCTTTATTCAAAAAAAAAAAAAAAGGGTTGACATCGAAAGTGATCTCATCCCACATGAGTCAGAGACCCATTGATTAATGGATGAGTTAAATCGATGGATGTGCATGAGTAAGCAGGAACCCGAAAGAGGGAACAACATGGTCAAATTCTCAGAGCATACCCCCAAATATTTGTTATCATATTCAATTTTAGTTCCATATATTCATATTTGTATTTTTTTTTTTCTAATTTTGATCTTTTTTTTTTTTTTTTATGTAATGTTGATGCGACATCGAATACGTGTTTACGTATGCAATGTCATATCAATATTTTAAATAATAAAAAATTGAACAATAGATAAGTAAAGCGGATCATGGAATCTTGGGAACATGAAAGATAATATATATATATATATATATATGTTTAAATACATGTCGAAAAAAATAGGTTTTGAAAAATGTTTATTTATAAAATTTCCTTAGGTCCTTCGAGGGTGAAAATGTTTATTTATAAATTTTCGTTATGTAAATAAACATTTTCCAATCTTTTTTTCGATGTCAACCATTCCTCGATTGTGTAAATTACTGTGTGATCCTAGTCTAAATTCATGTGGAGCCCGAGAAATCCAATAGCTCGTCTGAAACCAATAAGACAATATTGAGGGTATGGTGATTTGTATGGCCAGTTTTTGTCTGATTATATATTGCATTTATTTGGCTACTTGTGAAATCGAATAATAAAATATAAATTTGTTGAATTCTTTATATATATATATATAACAAATAAATCTTACAAAAATATCAAATTAACCCAAAATTTAATCAAAACATATCTTAAAAACTTCCCCTCGAATTCGATGTATACGGTCTACTTGGCTATGCGAAAATAATATATTACAAAAGTAGTAAGAACTTCTCCAACCCAACACCAAATTGGTGTAAAACGCCAATTTGGTGTTGGATTCATTTCTCCAACCCACCATTATACTTAGCGCTATGTTAGAGGAATGCTACAATGGTGTAACACCGTAGCAATAACGTAGCATTTTTTTTAATTTTTTTTCATTTTCTTTTGTAATTGTATAGGTTTGTTTCCTTTTTTTTTAAAAAAAAAAATCATATATTTAAATTTAATATATTTGTTGTAATTGTTAATTTTAAGATATTTTGATTTAAAATTTCAATAATCAGATTATATTTTCAATAAATGTATAATATTTTTTTAAAAAATATTTATAGATAATTACATCACTTAATTATTTTTTTATAATACTATATTAATTAATAGAATAATAATAAATTTATAAATTATTGTGCTTATAAATATTTTATGAAATAAATTAGTTAAAAACTTTATTTATGTAATAAATAACTAAATATACATTTTAAATTATAGAAAAAAATAATATTGAAATATAAATATTAATTAAAATCTTATATAAAAAATATTATGATATATTTTAAATAAAACAATTTTTTTTTAATAAAAAAACTGAAGTTATAAAGGCGTCCTACTACGTTTAGTAGGACGCACATATTAAAAAAAATAAAATTAATTTTTTTAAAATAATTCTTAGAATATATTTAGCTAAATTTTTTAATTCATTAATATTTCTAATGAAAATTTATATGCAATTATTATTTTAAATATTAATGCTATTTAATTATTGTGTTTAAAAATATTTAGTGGAATAAATTAATTTATGTGAATAAAATAATAGATAATATTTCGATAATATTCTTTTTAGTGTATAGTTTAGAGTGAATGAGTTGGAAATGCATTTTGTATTTGATGTTGGAATTACACTATCTTGAAGTTAGTATTACATCAAGATAGCGTAATGAATTGGAGATACCTAACTGGGTTACCAAAATAACCGTTTTATTAGTTTGGTGGTCTAAATTTGAAGAGGTTTACTTTTCGATTTGAGGTCGACTAAAATAATTAATTTTGGTGTTAGGTTCATGTTAATTTTTAAATACTCAAATATACGTAACTGTGATTACACGCTAAAATAACTAAAACTATCATAATAACAAAGTGATTTTAAAGAACTAATAATCTTATAAAAAAAAACAACCCATACAAAAAAAATTTATTATAAAATAAAATTTTAATTTTTTTATATTAATTGATTTAATTAAAAATATATATTTTATAAAAAAGACATTAAATAACACTAGTGGGGCCCTCTGTAAGGAAGTAGGAGAATTCGATTGTTAGATGGCTGTTGTTTGGTCAACGTTGACTTGAGTCAACGGCACCACTCTACGACGCGGTTTAGTCGTAGAGGATAAGATCCAATTTGCTATTAAAATTAACGGAAAACAGAAAGAATAAAAGGTCAGGCCATGTTGCATCCAAGTGTAAACTGGTTGAAATCAACCTTGAATCAGATTACATGAGATTTAAAGTCTAAATTCGATTTCAAATTTTTCTTTAAAAAAATATTATTATGACAATAATGATAAATTAAATTTTTTTTTTAAAAAAGTCACCTTTTTATATAAGTATATATTATGCGTTCGAAATTCATTGGATACTAAAAATTCACGTACACGACCATTTATGTATAGATCTTTCAATCTGATTAATAATGTTGAGATTTTTTTACTTTTATTTGTAATTAACAATAATGTTTGTTTATATAATGTATTCTAGATTCAGAAGTTTAGATAAGGATAAATAAATATTTCGATAATTATAATAATAATAACTTAAGAAAGTATGTGAATTTAAAATAAATTTACAAAATTAAGGGATTGATACTTATTAATATGTAACTAGCTGTCAATGCAGATGTGTTGTGTAAGCATAATATTTATACATAAAAACTATTGTGAGATTGACTCACGAAATAATTTTGTGAGATGGAATTTCAACTCGATCATGGAAAATATTTTTTTTTCATGCCAAAAATATTAATTTTTATTGTAAATAAAATAAATTTTAAATAATATTGATTTTTGAAGAAGTTATTTTGAGAAATTATGTAAAAAATTATTTTTAATATATAACTTTTTAATTATATATTATGTTTTATTTTGATTATGATTTTACTATTTTTGGATGTGATGAATTGTGCGTCCAATAGTTGAGTGTCACCTCATGGTGGGCACATTAGGTGGGCACTGTGGGTGGGCAGGATAGAAAAACTCTATATATATATATATATATATATATATATATATATTCGAGTTTTCAAGTCAATGATGTTTTGTATTTTTTTGTTTCGCTTGTAACCTCATTTTTCTTAGTACCACACTTGATATTAGGTATTAGGTATTTATTGATAAGTGAGATCCTGCTACTTATAGGCACGGTCTCAGTGCACATTTAAGTGTTGAAATTTATCAATATATGTGGGGTCGAATATTTTTCAGCGGATCCCACACATATTTATAAATCTTCACCCTTAAATACATCATTTGGGTAGTGCTTGTACAGGTAAGATGAAATTATCCGTATTTATCCAAAACTTTCGAGTGAAACTAAGGTAGTGTTTGCAAGCTTTAAAAATAAGTGATTGTGGATATTCTTTTAACAAATTTATTAATAAAATTTTCACAATCACTTATTTTTATAGATTGCAAACACTACCTAAAAGTTAGTTTGTATATTATAGTATGAATATATATATGGTATAGATTTCACATTTTATATTAAAAAAATTAATTTTTTACAAGAGAACCATTTTCGAATAATTTATAGTGTAAACTCTCACTTACACCAGGAAAACCCAGCGCAATATGTGCAAATAATTAGGGAAAACTAGACCCAAGAAACTTTTGATGGGCGCAAGTTTCGCGCACTAGATGGCCAGAATTTATATTTTTTTCGTAACAAAAAAATTCAATTCAATTTATGTATTTATTTTTATGTAAGTGTAATAAAATGGGGCAATGTTTCGAAGCTGAATCTTTTAGTCCACTTTCATCAAGCTAACAAAACGTTTTGGTAATTGTTATTTTTTGGTATAGAAAAGCTTCATTAATATATTGACACCGAACATACTTAGAAACATGATCAGTGTAATTACATCGTACAGTCAAACATTGGTTACATTGTGCTGGGCACAATAATTGTTTATGTTAGTAGGACAATCGAACAGTGGTGTTTGGACTGTTGTACAATTTATGATATTGGAATTGCACTCTTATCATCAATTATATTTTTTGACAAACGAAAAACTCTAAGTTTTATAATTGATATTAGAACCAAGATCACGTGTTCAATTTCATGAATGGCAAGGATTACGATTTATTGGGAGGGGTATTATTCACGTATAATAATTGTCCATATTAAGAAAGTGATCAACCATTTAAAAAGATTGAAATGGTATAATTACTATAAACTATAGAGCTTATTAAATGGTATAATTACTATCAACTATAGAGTTTATTTGGTGAAACCGTAAATGCTCCATCACCCACATCAAATATCTGTTTCTTCTCTTAATTTGTGATAGAATGAAATACTTCTATTCAATAGTACTATATATCAAACAACATTTATACTTATTCATAGTTTAAAGGCTCAAATCGTGTTAGAAAAATTAACCCAAAAGCCAATTTGGTTTGCTAAAATAAAGTAGACTCATGTGTTGCAGACTTGCAGTGTGCCAGTGTCCGCCAACGATGTTGGAGGACCCTCTATTTTTCTTTCTATTTTCTATGTAAACTAAAATGGTGAGCATGTCAACTCCACCGTTTCATTATTAAAAATTAAATTATTGTGAGAAAATTAAATTATTGTGACAAAATATCACGTTATTTTCTTTTAAAAAAAATTTGTTTATTCAAATGTTCAAGTGGTTTAATTTTATCACAGTATATAGAAGAAAACTGGTGATTAGATATTGATGTCGATCCATATTAATTTTTTTTTTTTCCAATTTCTACAATGTATCTGCCACAAACGCCTGAATTTGTTTATTCGTTGTTCGATATCGATTGTGTATATGATATATAGTTATATATCCTTTCACTTACTTTTTCTATTATTTCTTACTATCTATTACTATTTAATAAAGTAAAAGGAGGTGATAGTAACAATATTTGGTATTTTTATGTGATTTGCCAAATAAATCCTTCATATCAACAATAAAAAAAAAATAATTTTTATGAGTTATTAATGTAAATTTGAAAACTCTTCCAAAGCCAATACACTAACACACGTTCTCCCACAATCTTTCAAAACTGTTCATTCATTTTTGTACATGCATTTCTGTGCGTAACCGCTAGTTTGTATGATACAAAGATATTGATCAATTTGAAAATCAATTTCGTAAATTTCATAAATTTAATTTCTACAGCAGTTATAAAATAAGATTACATATTTTCTAGTTTATTTTTGTTAAATGTATGTTGAACTACAACAATTCATATTTCATACATTTAATTTCTAATAACTAATATTTCGTTTTTTAATTAATTATCAAAACATGTCATTTCACCATTTAGATAACATATATAATATTTATTATTTTTTATTTTATGATATAAAAGTCAATATAATATTCGTAAAATTTGTAAAAATGCCAATTATAAAATCTGTCCTAACATAGTTAATGATACTTAATAAGAACATAAACGAGTCAAACTCGATCTTATAACATAATAATTAACATGCACGTGGGGAGAAAAACAACACAAGTTTTAGTTGAATAATCGGATTAGAAATGACAACCATATCTTCTGATTTTTCGAATTGAAACGCAACATCGGTTCAGAGAAAAAAAAAACTTATCTATCTCGATTTTCTCGGCATCTATAATTCCGATTCGAATCGTTTTTTTTTTTTATTATTATCATTTTCAGCCTATTATATCGAATAAAACCTTAGTTAAATTGATCTAGAAAAAAAAAACAATCAAAGTTCATGATAACATTGCAAAGGTCAAAGTCAAATGTTTTTAATTAGGCACAAAATTTGCACCAAGAATAGGGAAAGACTGATTCAAACCCCAACTATATCTCCATCTTTATTGTCTTGATTTAATATATGGAAATTGAGTTTATTGTCAACCCTTTCAAATATTTGACAAATAATAATAATAATGCAAAAAGAATGGATTGGCTGACCTTCTCTAGACATATGCATGCTAATAAAGTCAAATGAATACGTTATACTAGTATATCATTTCAAGATTGGCATTGCTTTAGGAGCCGCATATTTATAGCGTCTTCATTGAATGCAAAAAAATATTGCATCCACTAGTGCAGAACCTCTAATTTCAGTAAAATGATTTCTTGGACAAAAAAAATATAGAAGTCAAATAATATATATTAGTGATTTTGAAAACACGAGTTGAAAAGCTTAGTGATCATGATATTATTAGACGATGTTTGGCAAAAAGTTCTAAGGTTTTTAAGTTGTGGATCTTATTTTAAAACAAAGTCTATTAAATGTTGCGTGAAATAAAATAATAAAGCTTAATAAAGTTGGGTACTATTAGAACTTTTTTTAAATCACCATACAGAAAGGAAACATGATAACAGGAAATTATTGCAAATAGACATTATTTTGGGAATATATACTTATATATATATATATATATATATATATATATATATATATATATATATATATATAATATAAGTCAATTAAATGTATGAGAAAATATTTTTATAGTCCCCTAACTTGTCCTTTTTTGGGTTTTGTTTTACTAACATTTCAATTTTCGATCTTGATTCATTAACTTATCAATTTCGATTATTTTGGCTTATTTACTACCGGAATATCCAAATTTTGTAAGAAAATGTTGTTTCGATAGTGACTAAAGCACATTTTGGGTCACAATCGTTGATTTTTTTTTTTTTTTCTAGTGAAATGCATAAAACTTGTAAAATTTGTTGATTTGTTCCATTTTTTTATATTAAGTTGCTACCCAGTAAATTAATTTCCCTTCAAAATCAAGAAGTCTCCAAATTTTTTTCTATGTCAGCTATAGCCATCATCTATTCAGCGTTTTTAAGCGAAAATTGAGCATTTCTGTAATAATCCGAACTCCTTTTTTCGTAATTAAAATATCTAAACGTGTTTAAAATGATAAAACATGAATTAAGGGATTTTATTATGTGAAAACCACGTGAGAAATCAATTTCAAGATGTCCCAAAATGGTCCGTGAAGTCCAGGGACCCGAGTAGTTTGGATCCATCCAAAGTGGTTCGGAAGCAGTAAGTTGAGTTTGGAACTTTCGAACACAGTTCGAACCATCCCTAGCAGCTGAGTTTTCTAAACGTTGTCAAAAGAAGCTTGACAAGTGGCGAGTTCGGACCCTCCGAAGGGGAGTTCGGATCTTCCGAACTGCATGCATAGTGAGGTGTCAAATGGTTATTGACACGTAAGATTCATGCAATATAGAAACGTCCGAAGTAAGAGATCAGAAGTTTCGATCGTAATTAGACTTTCTGAAGTTGAGATCAAAGCTTCCGAAGATAAATGTCCTGAGACGTGGCATACATGCAGAATCGGACCATCCGATCCAGGGTTTGAACCTTTCGAACTCTGTCTATAAATAGGCCGAATCCTCATGGTTGGTGTGTGTTTGAGGTGTGCTCGAAATACAATGTATATTTTGAGTGTTTCTAGTCATATAATCGAGGGTCGAACAATAGCGTGGTGCTACAGAAGTAGTAGCGGAACTGTGCCGAAGTTGTGGCCTTCGACATCAGCGGACTTACTATGGACGTTGGTATAATTCGAGATCCTTAATATTATTTGGGAGTATATATTAGACTATTTAAAACTTTTAGACTAGTAATAATGATATGATATTCATTTGATACGCAATGATGAATTGTAGACGCTTGTACATCTAGGCAGGTCAGTGAGGTACGCAAATACTATACGATATATATTGGTTGAATATGCATGTTCTATGTCTTATATTTTATATGACATGTTCTTATATGCATAGTTTGTGTTATGCTAATTATGTTTCATATATTATCATGTTGATCTTATATCCTTGACATGGCCGGTTAGTGAGGGTGCTCAGCTCTCTTCTCAGTGGATGGTTGGACCCCGTTAATCGCCTTGATGACTACTCTGGTCAGGTCACCATTATAGTATCCACATATTTTCTAGTATGGGAGTCACCTCCCGGTGTCACGACGCGGAGTGTTAAATACCATGGCGTCTTCAGACTGAGCAGAGTTGTTTAGTTTGGATCTTTGGTACTCGTTCACTTGCATACATGCATCACATAACATTTGTATACGCATGATCTCATACCGAGTAAGTGTTGTTCACATCCTCGATTTTTATTCTTGGACATCTCATTCGATGGGACAATTGAAAGATTGACCAGGTATTAGATCAGTGGTTGGTCGGTAACCAGGGCTTTGGAGCAGAGCTTGCTGGTGATTAGTTTAAGTTTATTTGTGACATTTATTTTATTCGATTGGATTGTATAATTGTCATATTAAGTTTTCAGTTTTATTTCTGGTTGTATACTGTCGGATTGGTGTTTATTTAATTTTCTGCAGTTTACTATGATTATTTTTAGGTGTTTAAGTGAATTTCATGTTTTAAATTTCTAATTAGTAGGTGATCCGGAACGAATCACTACAATTTCGGTTGTAAAAACATCCAGAAGTTATTGTATCAAGACGAAAAAGTGAAAAATAGGGAACCAAACCCAAAGGTCAAAAGAATAATTTATTGGACCAAAAGAGTTATTTTTCCTAAAATGTAATAATGATTTTGAAAATTTAAGGCGAAAAATGTTGCAAGATGTTTGGTTAAACTTGTTTTAAATGGCTTATTCTGGAGATTGTAAGTTGTATATCTTATTTTAAAACAAATTTGTTCAAAGGTTGAGTGATATAAGATAATAACGTTTATTTTTTGTATTACTAGATTTTTTAAAAAATAAATATAATATCATTATTAGAAAAATATACACGATATATGAAAGCAATACAAATAGACATTGTTGGATATGTTGGGTTTGGATCCTGTGCAAAATTAAAACAGTTTGACTTGTGTCTTGGCATATGTTGCAACACGTACTGAAACACGACATCAACAGAAAGCTAAAGTTGATGTTAGAGTTAGACTTTATGTCCTTAATATGATTTTTTTTTCCACACACGGTGCTTATGAAATATGAAATTCTTGTCCCAAGATACAACGAATTCATTTTGTAATAGGAGCACTCTAAATTACAAAACCCTGCGAACTTTAAGATGATTTTTGAACTTTTTGAAAAATGATGAACAAAATTTTTTATGCAGAAATATGTTGTGGACAAAATGAACGTTAATTTCTGGTTCCAGAATGTCTAACATTTTCCATTATGACTTAGGGTCTATTTATAGATGTCCAAAGATTAGAGA
The DNA here is from genome assembly GCF_033568475.1 of Henckelia pumila. NCBI lineage: Eukaryota > Viridiplantae > Streptophyta > Magnoliopsida > Lamiales > Gesneriaceae > Henckelia > Henckelia pumila. The sequence continues at coordinate 39,836,670 of NC_133123.1, read as the reverse complement.
GGTCTTTTCGCGATTAGTTGTGTCTCTAGGCTTTATATTCAATCTGATACGTCAGATCTTAATCCAATGGTGTAGATCACAGTCTCTTTTGGTGAGCCATAACCATTAGATCATATCCCTTGATCAAATTTAATCTCATGCGTTCATTTCGAATTGGACGATCCAGATCGCACCTCTTTGGATTGATCACACCCTTTGGATGCAACTCTAGATGCATCAGATCACAACTACCTAATCCAACGTCTCAGATTCAATCTCCTTGATATAGATCAATCTAGCCATCCAACAGTTCGGATTTCATCTAACTACCAAACCATCACAACCCTTCATCTTGTCCTTCGACCAAACGACCATCAACTGCTGCCATGTCATGTCCTAGTGGCGTACACTCGATTGCCACATCATCCAATCAATGCAACGTAAACATCGACTGTACCACGTGCCATGCACGTCAGCAACCTGCCACATCATCAAGCTCATTTTTGAGTAGCATAAATAAAAGCTTCTCGCGAGGATGCGTATGTATTAATTGGCTACATATGTAGGAATAGAATGAAATTCTTTCAATGTGAGACAACTCTCATTTTTCATACTTTACAATCAATTGGGTCTTAATTATACATCAATATTAAATAATTTATTTCTCATTCACTCCAAATATGTTTTGAGCAAATTAATATTCTAAAATATCTTCTCTAAATGTAGATTCTAATCCTTAAGTCAATTTCGGATTTCATAAGACGAATCATCCTCAATTAATTCTCAAAGGTTAATGGGTCTCAAAACTCATTTTTTCCAACAAGATATATTTTGGGGTGATAAAATTTAAGATGATATTAGATGTCAAACATTGTATTTTCAACATCTTATAAAAAAAATTTACCAAAAGTTTTTTTAGATCTTATAAACTCTCAAAAAGGTCAAAGATTGTGTTACAAGAGCTTATGATCATCTAGCTCGTCCAAAAATGGTTATCGCAAAAATTAAATAAAGAAGACCCTCTAATTCAATTATTCAATAGTTGAAAAATTGTATGGGATTAACTACCAACGCTTTAGCCCGCCAATCAATTCCCTAGATTATAGGCAAAGGACCAAAAACGACCTCATGTCTTAAGTTCGAATTGGAATACTTTTAATTTATTCTATTTTTTTTTTAAAAAAAACACATGACTACAATGTTGGACTTCCAAAATAAAAATTATATTTCGTGAAAAAAATCGAAATAATGTATTTGTCCCGATCAACGTTTGATTTTCACCCACCTCCGACGAGTCGACCCTATGTCCACGGTCGTCCGGGGTCTACATCTCGGTCCATCCCATTTGGGGTTGATATCTAGTACTAAATAGGCGTGGATATGACCAAAGATGTCGATGCTTTGTAAATTACTAGGTTTCGTCTAAAGAAAGAAACATTAATGTTCAACTTTCAACATCAATTAAAAAAATCTGTAGTGAAGTAGAATAATTAATGTCAAATTGTCAACCTCAAACTGAATAAAGATAAAAAGACTTGAGGGGATAGGTTTCCATGGTTGATGTTCCCTCCATGCACCACTTGCAAGCATACCAAACTACATGTCGACCATAAATCTTGGCAATTCATTTAGTCTTACTATAGCTAGGTACTTTTCATCTAGATCGTGTCATGAAAGTTCTAGCAACGTCACGAGTGGGTCGAACTCGTCGCCCCACTCGATCCGATAAAAAGTCGGACCAAGTTTCTCGTAAATTTGAGATCTAACTGATCATCATTTTATTTCAACGAAAATTGCGAGTGAAGATGGATTTGATGTTGTCTTTGTTTCTAAGAGCATGTATTTTTAGACAAAAATGCTACATATATGTACAATAAATATCGTGTACAACGATATTTACAATAATAATATCGTGATCTTTTGCTATTTTATCACGAGATTTTGTATTTAATGTATCGTAAGATTTTGATAAAATAAATTCTTATATTGAATTTTTTGTGTTGTAAGATTTGATGTACAAATTTCGTTATACCTATAGCATCACTCTTTTCAGAAGCCATTGTCTTTAAATAATTTGAGTTTTAAATTGCACTAATAGATGTAACAAAAATACTTAAACGGATATTTTCTTAATTCGAGTCTAATACTAGTAGATTAGAGTATAATTTGTCGATTTGCATGGAAAGCAGAGACTTTTATGACTGACTTTATTTTTTATTTTATTTTTTTTGGAAATTTGAAGTACCAATAGTAGGATCATGAATTGATTGTTCGTATAATTAATAATTTTATGTACAAATATTAGATATATCCTACTTGGGCTGTTGGGCATCCCGAGTATCGCTCGAAATACAGATTTTGTCAACCGTGTATTAAGGTAACAGATTTATATGAGTCTTATTGGGTTGAGTGACGTTTGGGCCTAAATAATTTGTATATTTGGGCTGAGCGGCCATAAACCCGACTTAAAGAACCCAACCCTTAAAAGTAACAAAATTACAGAACCACGCAAAATGTGAGAGAAGAATAATTCGATAATATTATTTTTTTTTAAGAAAATGTATTGTTATTCGTAAAAATGCTAATCCATTTAATTATATATATATATATAATATAAAAACTACAAATAAGAAATTGTCACTTCAACATCTATGGGTAAGTCTGCCCCAAGTTAAATCTTGGAAATTCAACGATATTAATCGAGGGAGAACTTATTTCACGTATATATCCTTTTTGTTTGTTTTGTGGGATTTATTTAACTAAATAACCTCCGTTTGACCATGATTTGGAAATATAACCTTCTCAATTTTTTTTCCTTTATTTTGTTTTTGCATTTTCTTTGTATTTGAAGGTTATTTTGCAAATTTTTTTTGAAAAAAGGTAATAAATCAAAAAATTTGGTTGACCAAGATCATTTTTCAAACTCTCCCTATCCTTGTGCATAATAATAATAATAATAATAATAATAGTATGTTTCTTGTGACACAATTACGTACGGATATATATTCGTCAAATGAATTGATTGGATAAATATTTATAATGAAAAATAATATTTTTTATGGTTTGGTTCGATAACACAAAATTGAATGTAAAGTTGAAAATCTACACTCTACACGGTCTACGATTGTGGAATATTATCTCGAGCACTTGAAGATTTGGAAGTGACCCAATTATGGTCATGATTTTATCCCAAGGCAAGCAAACATACCATAAAGTTAAGATCCTAAGGCTGATTGGAAACTCATAGTTCCCATATTCTTTGGAGGTATATCATTATCAGATGTCACTCGTAGTTCTTCAAGGTTTGGTAGATGAAAAAGATTGTCAAGACGCAGATCATCCCAGCAACTATATATATGCGATAAAGAGACGCATACTTTTTGTATTCACGATCAGTTTAATTGCCTCTTGAGTAAATTTGAAATTTTGCACTTGCCAAAGTGTTTATATATCACTTTCTTGGACAAATCTTATAACGTTAGAAGGATGGGATAAAACGTAACAAAAGAGTGTTCTATGATAAGATGCCTCAACTTTGGCATCTCCAGAATTTCAAATGGTACTTGGATTAACAGGAAAAAAGGTCTCAACAAATAAAATTTGGATATGGAAAAGCTTGGTTATCGAGGACATTCAGCAGTCAAGGTAATATGAATGTTTAAGCATTGTTTGGTTTGATGTATTATTAATCTATATATAACTTATTCCAATCAATTTCGCCTTATTTTCGTCATATTATTTATCTATTTATTAACTAATAATTTTACATCAATTAAATCAAATAAATTATAATCTATCCATACTATTTTTTTTTATTTATTTTTAATTTACATTATATTACTTACCTATGGATTACTTATCCTATCACTCAAACCAAACAGTGAATAATGTTGAGATTGCGTCTGAAAATTTCAGCCAACTTATTATTCCGGTTTACCGTCTAGCCTTTTCTCGCCCATCGACAGCAAGTTTCTGTTAAGAAAATCCTCCAAATACCTCTCGCCCAATTCTTCCAAGCATTTAGACTGATGATGATCTGGTTTGATAAATCCCTCTGCAATCCACAACTTGTTTAACTCGGAAACATAGATTTTCAAATCGTTTTCGAATCCCACGATCATGCTTTTGCCAGTGATTTCGACTGACGATTAATCATCACCAAGAGAAGAATAAGATGTGGATCGGGTATCTTTTGGTGGGCCGCTGTTGTTCAACTTCATTAATGTCTCTTCCCAGATAAAATGAACCCTTTCAAACGCCATGTTCAAGCCACGATCCAAGCTCACCTCGTCGCAGTCATATTCATCTAAGGAAGTGGAGTTATATTTGGTTCTGAAAACGGAATACAGATACGTATTCATGAAATCTTGCACTTCATAGGCAGCTTCTCTGATTTCCTTTCCGAGTACAGAATCAAGTACCCCACGATGTTTGTCTGAATAATCTTCCAAGAAAGTGATGGTTGAATCAACCTTTTCATGGAGGCAAGCAATTATTTGTTTGGTAAGAGGATCGATATATTGCTCGAGTTCCAAAATATATATGGTGCAGCGATCGAGCGAGGCAGAGAAGCGCAGCGTAATTAGCCGCCATGGGAGGAGGGGAGAGAGACGTTGGCTTTTGTGTATATATATTTTCAAAAAGAAAAAAGGAGACGAGATCATGGGAGACAATTTCTTTGATTAAAAAATATGTTACTTTCAATATCATTTAAGTGGTGATAATTTATTATTATTTTTTATAAATATATTTAGATTATTTAAAATAATATTAACTTATATAATTATAATAATATATTATAATATAAAAATAATTATATTATTATATTAATAATAATTATTTTTTAATACTAAATAATTGAGAAAAAAAAACACATAAAATGGCGAGCAACCAGCACTTCAAAAACATTGATACTAGGGATCATGAATCCACGATTAAAAATATCAAGAAATGAGGCGGCTGGTGATGAGTTTTGTATTCGTCGTCCATTATTTGTATTACACAAGCAGTCAAAAACCAATATTACCTACCTCTTTCATCTTAGTTTAGTCTAGAGTGGTAATATTTCTAACTGCATAGACTATACATGTGGACCGAAACTCATGTTATCATATAAATTTTTTTTGAATATAAATTAAATTAATTACTAAAATAATGTATAATTACAATATATTAAATAAATTAGTAAAATATTGTACAATCACGCAAGCCGTGCTACCATACACTAGTTCTATGAAAATAAAAAAAAAAACGTAATCACCATGTTAAACCACCTAAATAAAGCATCCCAATAAAGATCCAATGCTCATCAATTTAATTTTTTTAAAAAAATCCTATTAAATTAAAGCTATTGCTTGTTATTGTTCCGCTTCATCATACTAATAATCAAGAAAAATTATTGGCTATGGCATATTCTCAATAGGAAAAAAAAAATGCCAATACCTAAAAATAAAGTTGTGATGAAGAAAAAAAAAGAGAGTAAAACCAAAATCGAGGAAAATCGTCGACTTTCTCTCCGAATGGCCGAAAATTTTAAACTCTCCACGCATGGGAATCTAATCATCCTACTTCATCGTCGTTCTTTCCGAATGGCTGGAAATTTTAAACTTTCCAAGCATGGTCCAATCATCTTATTACCCCACATAAAGTACATCTTAACTTCGCCAAATTTTTGTGTGTCAAGATGATAAACAGCGTATCTCCAATCGCAAGGATTTTGAAACACAATCTTGTTTTCAGTGGTCAAGTACAATGGCTTATCAGCGAACTCATGGCCCGCTCGCTTGGTATCCACCGTAGCAATCTTGGTCCAACATTTATGTTGTTGGTCTTCTTTAAGCAACCATATCTCAGTAACATACTCTTGATCATCATCACGAGCGAACATACACAAATTCCCTCTCAAGTTTGTCAAACCAAACCTAATTCCATGCCTCAAATCCAGCTGGGGTGCGTCCAGTTTCTTTAACAAGTCATCTTTGGGATCAAAATATACAATTCCATTTGAAACATTATTAACCCAGTACACAACTCCATTCACATAAGTCCCCTCACAACTCACACCTCCTCCCAATAATTCACTTCGTCTCTCGACCCAACTGTCGTTTTTAAAGGAATATACAAAGTATTTTCCGCCTCGTAAAACAGTATAAACTTATAATCATCTTTGTATTTATCGAAGCAAAGCCCGTCACCTACCGAATACCTAATAAACCTGAGATTGGCATGTGTATCGTTGTACGGACTAGGAAAGTTGGAGCGATTTCTCGTGAACGGATTCAGTATCACAAACCTCCAATCGTGGAGCCATGTATGAAGATGATCTTTCCCTCTATAAATGTAAAGCCGGAACACAAGTATCCCTTCACAGCCGCATAAAAACAAGGGAAAGGTGTTTTTTTGCCACTGAAATCGGACTACCGATTCCCTGTAAAACTCATGGCCATCAAACTTAATCAAACTGTATTCGCCGTCTCCAGAATATTTGGGGAAGAAGCACATGGAATTTGAGATATTTGATTGTTTGGAGTGAGTTCCGGCGAATGACGAATCTTCGATCACGGCATTCCATGATTTGCAGACGGTTTTAACTCGGAAAAGAGACTTGACGGGTAATCTCGAGAGGATGTTCTCTAATACATCGTATGGTAAATCATCGTGTGTGATTTGCTGGTTCTTCATGCCCATCGAGGACTTTCTATATATAGGAAGAAAATATTTTGTCAACGTGTATATATATTTATAGTTTTTAAGGATTTAAGGATGTATTTAAAAAAAAACCGTAGTTAGAATTGGATTTGGATTTAGGATTCGAGTTGGATTATTATAAGGACGTATATATAAACCCTAGCTACTAAAAAAAAAATAAGAGTTGCCTTCAAAAAAAATAATAATAAGAGTTGGAACTGGATTTGGAAATAGCTAGAAATAGAGTTGGATATTATAAGTTCGTAGTACATAAAAATAGTTTTAAAGATACAATTATATTTAACGAAATTCTTTATTTGGAAACTAACTAATATTTAGTTTATTTGTAAACGAAAACCTTTAAACCTGTAAATTCTAATATTCATTTAATTTGGGAAACAAGATTTCGCCATGCAACTTGAAGCAGCAATCCACGCATGAGAGGACCGTGGAATTTTCGACTTTGTGATTTTTATATATTTTTTTAACTTATAATCGTAATTAAAATGTAAAATGATTATAAATTTATTTTTTTGAAAATTAAAGAACTTGTAATTTATTGAGAGAGAGAAATAATTATCTTTAATTACAAGATTAATCAGTCAAAACAAAAAAGTTTCACGCTCCTATACAAAAAAGGAGGGGGGGAAACAACTAAAGTGACAGTCGAATGTGCAACGATATTCGCAGATCGCCGATTATGACAAATTAGAGTGGGATTCCTCGGAGTAGCCAGTAATCGTCTGATGTCCCTAGTGAGGGCATCAACATAGCTGAGATTCTCTTTTTCAACTATGACTGTTAGCACAGCAAGAAGAGGGTTCGAGGCAATATAATAATAAAAGAGAAAAAAGTGAATTGAGATATATAATGATTTTGAATTATTTTATGAGTGATGCTACATGTACAACGAAATTTGTACATCAAATTTTACAACACAAAAAAAATCAACACAAGAATTTAATTTATCAAAATCTCATGATATATTAAATAAAAAATCTCGCGATAAAATAACAAAATCTCACGATATTATTATTATAAACATCATTGTATTTTTAGCATTATTCTTATTTTATTTAACCAAGAACTCCCATTCACAAGGTATAATGGTAGACTATATATATATATAACGATTGAGATACAGTGTATAATGGTAGTCTATAGATAAACGATTCATGAGATATCTATTTTCTATCTATTTAATACTAACGTTTTTTACACGTGTTGCGCTTATATAGCTATAGTTTATATATTTGTAAAAAAAATGATAACTTTTGTTATTTTCTTATTCATATTTTTTAAGTAGGGGGTAAAAATTACGCAAAAATTTTAAAATATAGATAACAATATGACTTAAAATATAGATAAAAAGTGGTAAATTTTTTTTTAAAAAAATAAAGCTTATCAAATTTTGCTTATTTAACATCAATTATCCCATGTGGCTTATATGATGCAAATAGAACCAATCTTACACTCCCATCAAATTCATCCAAGAAAAAAAGAGAACGAATAGAAAAATGTACGATATCGATCCAATACTTGAAAATAAGAGGAAAAACTTTGCATTTTGCTTAGTGGATTTTAATATACATAATAATATAGGTTTTATTATAGCCACATGGACCAATTAAAAGAGCATGGTATATGCCAAATAAAAAAAATTATATCTATTGATTTCGAGAAAAAATTGCGAAAAAATGCAAGTTATTATATGCTAATCAAACTTTGACAAATAATATAAGTAAAATTCAAAACAAGACCAAAGTTATAGTACCTCATATTTCATTTAAAAAAAATCGAAAATGCAACTATCATTTTAAACCAAATAAAAAAAACCATCCTAATAAAGATCCAATTTCATCAATTTCATAAATATATTTTTTAAAAAACTATATAATCACGTTATTATTTTTTGGGGTCATATCAGTGTTTTCGACGCTACATTAGCAATTAAAATAAAATAGTCGAAAATAAAAAATTAGTATATCAAAATCATAATTTGAAAACTTAGTGAACCAACAACAAATTGAATAAGTCGGTGCACAAAAAGTTATTTTCCCTGAAATCAACCTAATGTTGTTTATTACTTTATTATTCCACTTCATCAAAGTAATTATTGAAAAAATAATTGGCTATGGCCTTTTATTAATAGAAAATATACATTAATACCTGAAAATGAAAGTTCTCATGAAAAAAATGATTAAAATCGAAAAAAGAAAAGATATATCATTGATCCTCATTCTCTCCTGATGGCTAGAAAATGTAAACTCTCCGAGCATGGGAGTCCAATCATATCCTAGTGCCCCGTGGAAATATATATATATATATTTTTTTTACTAAAGATGACAAAATAATAGCTACTCAATGTCGAAGGTGGTGGTATGATTATTTTTATTATTGGGTGTGCTCTATAAAAAAATGAAGTATTTTTTAAAATAAAGTTATTAGTTTTTAAACCTGAAATGATAGGAAAAAAATAAAATATAAAGAAAAATGTTAATACACTAAAACCATAAATTTAATTTGATAAGATCGAGGTTGACTTGAATCAATCTAAAATTACACATTGACTCCATATAGTTGGCACACGAATTCTCCAATAAAACGGTCATTTGAGTAGATCATGTTATGAGATAGATTTTTTAAATGATTCGTCTCATAAAAAAGTATTATTTTTCATGTTAAAAATATGAATTTTTGAATGATAATAAATAATAGTTATTGATACTCTAACAATTATTATAAAATTATCTTATTTAGTTTAACTAATAATAATAATAATAATAATAATAATAATAAACCATGTGAAGTGAGTTCTTTGGATGATATCTGATTTTAATCAATTATTTATAAGATTGTCAAATTTTTTGATTCCTTCCTTGATTGAATATGTTTGTGTAGTGACATGGTAAAATAATGACTTGAGTAATTAGGTGTTGATGTAGGGACGGGTATGATAGGATCAGTTTGAGTATAGATTGTTCTTGGCTTATCTAGGTGTCTATGCAGTTTGACAAACAATCAAAGATGTGCGGAAATATGTCAAAGTGCAGATTGTGAAAACTGGTTCAAGATTCGTGCAAAGATAAAAAGAAACTAAGGTAAACTGAATATACGACTCATCAAGATGTTTATGGATATTCGGAGATTTCAATAACTCCTACGTCACCACTTATTTCTCTTCGAAAAGATAACACTATAAGTCTTTGAAGTTTACAATCAACTTGCAAAATCCCACTCCAAGACTAGGACTTATACACAATTGCTTATCTTAGAACTTATAGTTACAACACAGTGATAGTCCTTGACTGAATAAGATGAAAGTATATTAAAACTCGGTTTTAATTGCATAACTAGTATTCCACCTGTGCGATTCACAGAGTGCTATTTTTATGTAATTTTTTGGAAAAATTAATAAATATGATTGTTTGAATAAATAATTAAAATATAAATAAATTAAGGTTGAATTGGATTAAATGGTTTAAAATTTATCAATATAAATGTGTTTTCATTCTTTAGATAATTTTTTAAAAATAAAATAAAATTTGTCTCATACTTATTACACTACAATTGAGATGATCACAACGGATTTCAAATCATTAGAGTATTGGAATCAATTTAAATTCATTATGATTGAGGGGTGTTTGACGGAGTTTATAATTTTAATAAATTTCTTTGAAAAACTATTAAAAAACATTTTTAAATAGTTGAGTCATTGAGATAAGTTATTTGACATCCTTTAAGATGTTTTTATTAAAAAAAAAGTTGTTACACCCATATTTTTTTATAAATGTTTTATTTTAATATCTTACTTCTTCATATTACCTTCGTATATTTAAAATTTTATTATTTCCTAAGTAATTTATTTATCGAACAATTATAAATTTGATGCATGCAATATTTGTATTCTATACAAAAAGAAAATAGAAATTTTTTAAATTTTAAAAATTTTAAATTTTAAATAGCAAAATAGAAAAAATAAAATATAAAAATAATTAAAATAAAATATAGATACATAATATTTGAATAAGATAAGTTACATTAAACTCTGTAAAATTAGTATAAAATGTTATTTATATTAACAAAAATTAATATATAAAGTATATAAAATTAAATAAACAAAAGAAACTATAAGTATGATTATGAAAAAAAAATTAAAAATTAAATTTTATATTTATCTATACTTTAAAAAAATTTAGATCAACAATTATATCACTTAAATCATATATTATATTTTCTTGAATATCCTATGTTATCTCTATCTATATTTTTTAATTCAATAATATCTTATTTGAATTTTTAAATTTGATGATAATAATATATTCACTATTTTCAGAAATTATTTTTTGGTTGAAATATATATATATATATATATATATATATATAATTTTTAGATAAAATAATGTTATCTTTTGTTGAATATTCAATGTTATATATATTTATAATTTAAATTCCATAGCATATTATTGTATTTTTAAATTTAATGATAATTGTTATTATTTTTAGAAAACATTTTTGAACGGAAAAGTTTCATGTTTCTATTTTTAGTACATTTTTCTGCTTATATATATATATGTATATTTTAACTTCAATCGTATTTTTATCTACATTCTAAAATTTTTATATTAAATAATATATCGCTCGTAGCATCATCATTTTTTGAATATTTGTTGCGTATATCTATATATGCATATAGAGAAACCAATCATCCTATTAAAAGTAAATGTTAAATTTTACTTGATGAAAAAAGACTATTTAAATTTTTTACAATCTTATTTTTATGTATATTTAAAATTTTTGAATTAAATAGCATATCACTAATAATATTATTACTTTTTTAAATATTTATTTACTATTATATATATATATATATATATATATATATAAAAGAAACAAAACACCTTTAAATTAAATTTTTTTTCATAATGAAAAATATTTTTTTTAAAAAAAAAATCTATCTTATTTTTATAAAAAAAGTAAAAATAAATAAATGTTGTAAAAATATTATTTTGATTTTTGTTTTTAATTCAATTATATATTTTATTTATATTTTCAAAACTTTAGTTTAACTATTTGTATCTGATTTTTATGTTTTTATATATAAAAATGCTAAAAGTATAACAAATATCATGTACAATGATATCTACAACAATAATTTCCTGATATTTTGATATTTTATCGCGATATTTTGTATTTAATTTATCATGATATTTTGATATATTAAACTCTTGTATTTATTTTTTGGCTTGTAAAATTTGAACTACAAATTTTGTTGTATTAGGCAAAACAACCAAAGATAAAAGAAAAAAATTAAATAGTATTTTTATCTATATTTTAAAATTTTAGTTCAAATATTTTATCGTTTATAATATCATATTATTTTTTGAATATTCAATATTATCTCTATCTATAATTTTGAATTTAATAATATATTATTTGTATTTTTTAATTTTATGATATCTTTAGTATTTTTGGAAATGTATTTTGGGCGAAAAAAGTTGTTTTATTTCTATTTATGAGACTTTTTGTTTATTTATATATATATATATATATATATATAGATATAGATATGTAGATATAGTTTTTTATCTATATTTTAAATTTTTTAGATTCAATAAGTCTATTATGCATAATATCAATTTTTAAATATGTGACACGTATATGTATATATGCAGAACAATCACCCTATTAACCAAAAAATATAATTTTTTCATCATGAGAATATTATTTTAATTTTTGTTTAAATTCATCGCATATTTTTATATATATTTTAAATAAAAATAATTTTTTCATCATAAAAAAATTATTTTAAATTTTTATAAATTTAATCGTATTTTTACATGTGTTTTAAAGTATTTAGATAAAAATTTCTATCACTTACTCATAATATAATCTTTTTTTTTGAATCTATTTTTATATGTGAATTTAAATTCAATATTATCTTTATTTGTATTTTTTTATGCATTTACTATTTTTGGAATGAAACTTTAGGCGGGAAAAGTTCATTTTTCTTTTTTTAGTATACTTTTCTGTTTATATATATATATATATATATATATATATATATATATATATATATAGATATAGATATAGATTTATAGCATCCTTTGAAATTTCAATGTTTAAATCGAAAATTGGTACATTATTATATATAAAATTTACAAATTTTTTTTTTACATATTTGACCAAAAATTAATTGAAATTTTAAAGTATTGATAACATACTAACATCCAATCAAATTTCAAATTTGAACAAAAAATTGGTATATTATCATATATAACATTTATGAAAATTTTCACATATATATATGAACATAAAATTTAACTGAAATAAAAAAATAGCGATAATATATGATCAAATTTCAAATTTTGAACCGTACATTGATACATTTAAAATTTTCAAATTTTGAATCAAAAATTTTAAAATTTTGAAACATCGGATAAATTTTGAACAAAAAATCATGATATAAAAAAATTTGAAACCTAAAATATTGAAACAATCAATAAAATTTTAAAATTTGAAATATCCAACCAAATATCAAATTTTGAAACGAAAATTATCATATATATATATAATTAATGAGAATTTTCACACATGTACATAATTGACTAAAATTAAATTAATAATATTTCAAATAAGTATTTTAAATTTTATTGATAATACTTATTTTATTTAATGAATTATAAAAATTCTTAAAGACGGATCAAATTATTTATTACAATTTTGTTATTATTTGTTGTATAGCTGGTAGTTATTATTGATAACATGTATATGCTGATCACGATTCACGCATGCAAATATATTAATATTATTTTGTTTAATATTATTTCAAAACCAATATATTCACATAAATATATGAGAAATAATTATGAATGTTATTATTTTTTAAAAAAATACATCAATTAAATAATAATAATAATAATAATAATAAGAAAACAATCGATAAACCTAAAATAAAAAAAATTAATGAAATATTATAATCGATGCAGATATTTAAAGTTATTTTATATTTTCAATGTTCTTAATTTCAATCTCAATATGAATTTGAAAAGTTTTGAAATTAATTTTATATTTGGTAGATGAATATCTCTTACTATTATATTAAAGATGTGAGTCTCATACTAATTTTTTTTGGTAAGTTGGTATAGCCTTTTCTAATTTTCAAATAATTACTTACTATATATTTTACAGAAAAAAAACAATGGAAAAGTAGATAATATTCATCGGTAAAATCCATATTTCAAAAAATAACTTCCCACATCCATTTTCTTTGTTTATGCAATTATTTTTTCTCTCTTCTATTACTTAACATTATATTTCTCTTTCTTATGCAAAACAAAAAGAGAAAATTAACCAAAACTAACTCAATTTTTTAAACACTATATCAAATATGTTTAAATTAAGGACAAACGCATTTATCACATTTTTTGTTACACACGTGTGTGCCAATGTTGCTAGTAATTAATGGAAAATTTTGCATATATATAGGCATAAAAAATTAGCAAAAATTATCATATTAAACTATAACACACAAATATATATATATATATATATACATATATATATCATTTATGAAAACTATATGCAAGCATATATAAATGTTTTAGGTTGTGTCGTAAGTTTTTTATTATTAATTTGACATATATATACACGATATTTAAATTATTTATGATATTTTTGGTAAGATTAATTTGTATATGGATACAATAAATCAATTGAAATTAAAAAACAAACATTGATAAAAGTAGTAAATATAAATTTATTTTTACAAATTTAACCAAAAATATTAATAGTATTATTTTAACCGAATACATTATCTATAACCTTAATCATCATATTATTATTATTATTTGAACCGAAAACATTATCTATAGTTTTAACAAAATTTCATCCATAATTTTCATTTATAGTAAGTATGTTTTGGCGGAAAACTACTATATTTAGTAAAAACTCTGCTTTTATATATATATAGATGTGATCCTTATGTGATCAGAATAACAACTTGTTGAAGTGTGCTTCGGGTTTCTTGAGCAGTTTAGCTCGTTAAACTTTGAGAGATTGCTTGATAGTATGATAATGTTCTTGAATTGCCGAGAGAGTTTCTTCAACTGATCAATATGCTTTATTTATAGGCTTGGATTCCAACGGTAATAATTTTTTAATGTCATCAGAAATCTTTGAATTATTCCCGTTACTTTGTTTTCTTTTGTTTTGCCAACATTCTCTACAAAAAGTACAATCTGATATCGCGGCGTTATGTTGCAGGCATGTCAATGTACTGAAAAATTTATCTGTTTAGTGAACTGATAGTTAGTATGAATATTCTCTGATTCTTTTGTTTCTGCTTAACTTCCCATGGAGACTTTAACCTGTACCTAGTGACGGTTGTGGGAAAACTGATATAATTGATAGATTGTTCAAGCGATCAGTTTACTTCCTAAGTAATCAATAAGTTTAACTGCTTTGATGAGCTGAACTTGTTTCGTCTATCTTATTTACTTGATCAGTCTAGCGGTTCTCCTTTACGCAATCAGTTGAGCTATTCGCGATCTTGATTTTTGAATATATCCGCTTAGTTATGCAAACACCGAAATTTGAAGTTTCCAACAATTTCTACCTTTTTGGTGTTTGACAAAAATTAGATTTTCAAAAAAAATTTCCATATACACTGAATGTATTTGATAGCTTAAAATGATAAACTTATAACTTGATGAACTGCATTTTTTTCCTTTTTTTTTGACAAACATGTCATAATAAAAAATAGTGAATAAGTCTAAGACATAAGATAACCAGTACTGAGATTCTATCTTTGACTTGAATGACGTTGAGAAATTCTGTCAGTAAGACTGGAAGGAAGATGTCTGCTTGACTGGCCCTGATGGCCATCTCGAGTCTGAGTGGATGAGGGGAGCGCAAGATGATAAATAATTTGACAGTCTGAGTGGATGAGGGGAGCGCAAGATGATAAATAATTTGTCTTGAAAGGTCAAAAAGTGACTCGAACTGATTCTTGATGCCTTGAAAGCTTGTAGCGAGCGAATCTTTTAGAGAGTGCACTTCTGTTGAGAGAGTATCCACCTTGGTATCCAAAGAAGAGTGAGATTGATGAATGATTAAAATGTGAATATCTCATTGAAAAAGATCACATGACTTTATGGAAATGATTAAAGGAAAGATTTGAACATAAGGAAAGTTATACTTCCGACCACCCGTGATGAATGGAATACGTTAAGATTCCAAGACTTTAAGAAAGTCAGTGGTTATAACTCGGCAATGTATCGAATAATCTCGTAATTAAAATTTTGTGGATATGAGGTTACAGAATCGAAAATGCTTGAGAAAACATTTTTCACTTTTCACGCATCAAATATAACTCTACAACAACAATATAGACTACGTGGATTTACGAGATATTCTGAACTTATCGCATGTCTTATTGTGGCGGAAAAGAACAACAAGCTGCTGATTCTCAATCATCAATCTCGACACACTGGATCAACGATATTAGGAAACCGGATATTTTTATGATAGATATATATTCGCTTTCATCTACAAGCAAATAAAAATGAAAGAGTTTTGGTATTTTAATCTTTTGGAAAACTGGATATTTATCTAACACATATACATAATTTGTCAATTTTGACCTTTTCATAATCATCGAATTTACAAAAGTATCACCAACAAATTTTTGAAGTATATATAAACGAAAGACAAAGTTAACAATAAACAATGAAAAACTTTGATATTGACTCACATTTTTTAATATGTACAAATAGGTATAGATTGGTTTTAAATTAAATTATTTTTAGTAAATTCAATTAAAAAGTTTATTTTAAAAAATTGTTTTATTGATAAAAGGAGTAAAAAATTATTAATTTACAAATTAAATTATAATAAATAATTTTTTACTATAATAATTTTAAAATATTTATTTATTATATCTATAATATTTCATTTTATGTATATATAAATCAAAAGGATTATAATAATTTTTACTTTAATTATATTATAATATTTTTAAAATTTTTTTGCATGTATTATAATAATTTTGTGTGGATTATATTACAATTTATTTTTAAATAAATTTTTGCATATATTATGTGTATTATATATTTTTAGCTAGATAATGTAATAATTAAGTGATTTACAATCATTTATGTACCAATTTATCAACAATTCATATACCAAGATGAATTTTACTTAATTAATGTTATGAAAATAATTTATTTTGTGTTAACCGTTGAAGCTCTCTTTAAAAATAAAAATAAAAATAAAGCAATGTTATTGCAAAAATGGAAAAGGGAAAACGCTTTCAATACTTTACATGAAAAAGGATGAAAAACACAAACAAACAAACAAATAAAAATAAAAATAAAAATTTGGCACACTCAGAAGATCCGAACTTGGAAAGCTTCGTTTCCATTGATATATCATCAATCACAACTAAATATCTCCTACCGATGAGCTTTTGGTAAACTAGTTTTGCCAATTGGGCTTCGCTCTCTCCATTGAAGCCTTCTTCAAGAAGCTCAGAAAGAATCTTCCGCCTGTAATGCTCCTAAGAAACTGTAATCCATTTGCAGATGTCGAAGTGCTGAGAAAGGAGTGAATCGTCGTAAGCTTTTCTTGCTAAAGTCGTCTTCCCGATTCCTCCCATCCCGACAATTGGGATGATCTGGAGATTAGTTGAATCGCCATACAGACGTTCTTTGATTGCCTTCGAATCGTCTTCCAATCCAACAGCCATGCTTTTTCGAGATAGTTGGACTGACTGTTGGTCCCAGGTGCTGCATCACGAGATAGAAACTATGTAAATTGAAGAATAAAATAGACACCAAGATTTACGTGGAAAACCCCTAAAAATTATTAGGGTAAAAACCACGGGCAAGACCAAAAGATTCCACTATAATATTTGGAGAATTACAACCTCTCTCTGTGTTTATAAAGAGACACTCACTCTCTTAATACAGGAGAAATCCTATCTTATAAATATATATAGAAATAAATAAGGGAGATAAAGAACTCAAGCTCAGAAAGAATTGCTTGAGAATGGGATACTAGAATGAGAAGCGGAGGGCTCTATTTATAGAGCTTCTCCTCAGTGTAAACAAAACAAAGCGAATTCAATTTTGAATTCGTTTTGCCCCTGCCACCTATATAATTAATGAGGTAGGTATGTGGCAAGACTTTTCTTCCCATATTTGCCGACATTTCTCCCACTTGGAGATTTGATTGAGAATCAAGCACATCTCCACACATCCTTTCAATCTTGCCTTTCCTGCTGCTTACGTTTCTGCTAGGCCACTTGAGGATCTACACCACTCAAACTTATCTGTGTTCACTGGCTTGGTCAGAAAATCAGAAATGTTATCCTTCATATGGATCTTCAGCATATCCACACTTCCTTTCTCTACTACTTCTCATGCAAAGTGAAATTGTACTCCAATGTGTTTAGTCCTGGAAAGAAAGGCTGGATTTCTTGCAATGTGCAAGACACTCTGACTGTCATAAAACAAAGGAATTTTCTCTTGTTTGTGTCAAAGCTCCTCTAATAAACCTTTTAATCCATATTGCCTCCTTGCAAGCTTGAGTAGCTGTCATATATTCTGCCTCCATTGTAGATAATGCCACAACTGTTTGCAGTTTTGAAACACAGCTGACTGCACCTCTTGCAACTGTAAATACATAACCAGTAATAGATTTTCTTTTATCTGGATCACCTGCATAATCTGAATCCACATAGCCCCTGAGTGTAAAATATGATCCTCCAAAACATAATGCAGGATTCGAGGTACCCTTAATGTATCTAAGGATCCTCTTAACCGTGCTCCGGTCCAATGCTCTTGTCCAGGATTCGCCATATACCGACTGACTGCTCCCACTGCTTGTGCAATGTCTGGTCTTGTACAGATCATAGCGAACATTAAACTTTCCACTGCTGATGCATACGGTACTCGAGACATATCCATCCACTCTGCTTCACTGCTAGGACACATCTCAGAAGATAACTTGAAGTTAATAGGAAGAGGGGTTGAAATTGGCTTACTATCTTGCATGTTGAAGCGCTGCAAGACTTTCTTCAAATAATTTTTCTGGGAAAGCCAAGTCTTCCTATTACTTCTGTCTCGGTGAACTTGCATCCCTAGAATCTTGTTTTCTGGTCCCAAATCCTTCATATCAAACTCCCTAGCCAACTGTGTCTTCAATTCTAGGACCCGATCTTTGTTGGGGCCTGCTACCAATATGTCATCCACGTACAACAGCAAAATGATATAATCATCATCACCAGACCTCTTTAAATACGCACAAGGATCTGCACTGAGTCTGTTGTACCCAAGGCTCATGATATAGGAATCAAATCTCTTGTACCAACACCTCGGCGCCTGTTTGAGACCGTACATAGATTTGTTCAACCTGCAAACCAAGTTCTCTTTGCCCTTTTCTGCAAAACCTTCTGGCTGGAACATATAGATTTTTTCTTCAAGATCGCCATGAAGAAATGTCGTTTTCACATCTAGCTGTTCTAGATGTAGGTCAAACACCGAACACAATGCCAATACTACTCTGACTGTTGAAAGTCGAACCACAGGAGAAAATATCTCATTGAAGTCAATACCTTCTTTCTGAGCGTACCCTTTGACAACCAATCTTTCACGAAACCGCTCCACTTGGTTATTGACATCACGCTTGATCTTGTAGACCCATCTGTTACCGATAGCTTTCCTTCCTCGTGGTAGTGTAACAAGATTCCAAGTTTTGTTCCTGTCCAATGCTTCCAATTCTTCCTGCATCGGTGTCATCCACAGGGATACATCCGAGCTTTGAGTAGCCTCATGGAAACTCGATGGCTCACCATCGTCTGTTAATAGACAATATGCAATGTTGCTTTCAGTGACATAATCTGAAAGCCAACCTGGTGGTCTTCTCTCTCTCGAGTTGACTGCCTCACTTTGGAAACCTCTGACTCAACTGGTTCTTGTTCCTTGTGCTCTGGTACTGCTTCACAAGAAACTTGATCTACGTCTATATTATTTTCCACCTGAATGATAGTAGTTTCTGAATTCAATGTGCCTTTGTCTCCCTTCACTTTATCTTCCTCAAAGATAACATCTCTGCTGATGATAAGCTTGTGGACAGCAGGATCCCACAAGCGAAACCCCTTAACTCCATCAACATAGCCCAAGAAGATACATTTTCTGGATTTGGAATCCAACTTCGATCTTTCTTGTTCATTGTACATAACGTACACCGGACTTCCAAATGTATGTAACCGAGAATAATCAGCTGGCTTGCCAGTCCACACCTCCATTGGAGTCTTCAAATCAATCAACACTGAAGGAGAACGATTGACGATATAAGAAGCGGTTTTGACTGCTTCTGTCCAAAATGACTTGGCTAGACCCACAGTACTCAACATGGCCCTTGTTCTGTCCAACAAAGTTCTGTTCATCTGCTCTGCCACTCCATTCTGTTGAGGTGTGTAAACCATCGTGAAATGTTTTTTGATGCCCTCATGCTGACAAAATGCATCAAACTCATCACTGGTATATTCTCCTCCATTGTCAGTCCTCAAACACTTGATTTTCTTGTCAGAATCAAGTTCAACCCGCGCTTTGAAAACTTGAAAGACTTCAAAAACATCTGACTTCTTCTTGATTGGATACACCCAACATCTCCTAGAAAAATCATCAATAAACGAGACAAAATATCTCGCTCCTCCTAAGGATACCACCGGTGCTTGCCAAACATCAGAATGAATCAGCTCCAATATGCCTTTGATTTTGGCAGTAGATGTGCCAAACTTTAATCTGTGTTGTTTACTGGTAACACAATGCTCACAAAAGGGTAGAGTCACTTTTGTAAGCCCCGACAACAGCTTTCATTCTGAGAGAATCTTCATTCCTCGTTCTGACATATGCCCAAGCTTTCTATGCCACAACACTGTTGATTCTTCCCCCGAACCTTTTGATGCAACAGCTAGTTTCGCCTCTTTGTGTGTTTTCCCCAACAATACATACAGATTTGCAGCAACATTTTCCGCCTTCATAACCACAAGCGCGCCTTTCACAATCTTCATGATCTCTTTCTCGATACAAGTTTTGCACCCAATATCATCCAATTGCCCCAAAGACAAAAGATTCTTTGTCAGGCCCTTCACATGTCGTACCTCCTGTATGGTGCGAATAATACCACCAAACATTTTGATTTTAATGGTATCGAATCCAGCGATTTCCAAGGCATGATCATTTCCCATGAATACAGATCCTCCTGAGACTGGTTCATACTGATCGAACCATTCTCTCCTTGACGTCATATGCCACGTCGCTCCTGAATCCATAATCCATGCATCACAAAATCTGTGTCTGCCTTCCGCAACTGTTGCTGCTTCGCTGAATAATATTTCACCACTACCTGAAGTACTGGCCACATTTCCTTGAGATCCCTTTTCGATGCTCTTCGTACACTCTCTCTTGAAGTTCCCTTTACCGCCATATTTAAAGCAGTAAATATTCTTCTTCTTACTTCTTGACTTAGATCTACCATATCTGTGGCTCCCACTGGAGTCACGCTCCGTCAATCTTCCTCTCGTCATCGGTAAAGCCTCTTCTTTCTTCGACGTTGCCAACATATCTTCCTTGTTCTTTCAAAGAATCTCTTCTCCAAGAACCGCAGTTAAGACGTCGTCAAAATTTAAATTATCCGAAAGAACATTGTTAGTAACGTTGATGATGAGCTGATCGTATGAATCCGGTAGACATTGAAGTAGAAGCTCCGCACATTCTTTTTCCTCTATTTTATGCCCCATAGACGTGAGTCGGGAAAATAGAGTATTCAGTGTGTTGATATGGTCGATCATCGATGAGGATTCCGCCATCCGAAGATTATAAAGCTTTCTCTTTAAGAAAATCTTGTTGTGAAGTGACTTGACCTCGTACAGTTTTTCCAGAGTATCCCAAATAACTTTTGCACTTTTTATTTCAGAGATACTTGACAATATTTCATCTGCTATAGCCAAGTGTAAATTGGCAATAGCATTGTGATTCATCTCACTCCACTTTTGATCGTCTGTGATATCCGCTGGTCTGTCATCAATAGCCGCCAAGAAACGCTTATTTGTTAGAATTGCTTGCACCTTCAATTTTCACAGCAAAAAATTGCTCCCATTGAACTTTTCTATCTCGTATTTTGCCGTCATCTTGACTACAAGAATCCTGCCTTATAAAATCTTCAAAAAATCTTTTCTGATGTGGAAGATCAGTCACAGCTGCAACCACAGAGCATACTCATAATTTTAAGAAATTTTATGCCAAGGCTCTGATACCACTTGTTGGTCCCAGGTGCGGCATCACGAGATAGAAACTATGTAAATTGAAGACTAAAATAGACACCAAGATTTACGTGGAAAACCCCTAAAAATTATTAAGGTAAAAACCATGGGCAAGACCAAAAGATTTCACTATAATATTTGGAGAATTACAACCTCTCTCTGTGTTTCCAAAGAGACACTCACTCTCTTAATACAGGAGAAAACCTATCTCACAAATATATATAGAAATAAATAAGGGAGATGAAGAACTCAAGCTCATAAAGAATTGCTTGAGAATGAGATACTGGAATAAGAAGCGGAGGGCTCTATTTATAGAGCTCCTCCTCAGTGTAAACAAAACAAAGCAAATTCAATTTTGAATTCGTTTTTCCCCTGCCACCTATCTAACTAATGAGGTAGGTACGTGGCAAGACTTTTCTTCCCACATTTGCCGACACTGATGATGAATTATCACCAAGAAAATTAGAGTAAGATGTAGATCGGATATCTTTTGGTGGGCCGTTGTTGTTCAACTTCATGGACTCTTCCCAGATAAAATGAACCCTTTCAAATGTCATATTGTTCAAGCCACGATCCAAGCACACCTCGTCGCAGTTATATTTGGTTCTAAACACCAAATACAGATACAAATCCATGAAATCTTGCTCTTCATTTGAAGCTTCTCTGATTTCCTTTCCCAGATGATCAAGTGTTCCACGATGTTTGTCGGAATAATCTTCCAGGAAAGTGATGATTGAATCAACCTTTTCATGGAGGGAAGCGATTTTCTCTATGTTAAGAGGATCGATATCAAGGGCAGAGCCAGGATTAAATATTGAGGGGGGCCAGTAACAATATTGGAAAAAATGAAAAAAAGTTATCATATATAACAATAAAATTTAAATACGTTATAGTTTAATCGAATAATAATCAATATCCATCATTAATGAAAATTCTAAAATACATCGTTACTTTCCGAATAAATTAGAATTTAGAACGTTTCTCTTGCATCTCAAGAAAAAATCTAATAAATTTTTTTGAGCAACTAGCTTCTCAATATATATCAACAATAGTCATTAAGAATATCATTTATTTAAATATGACACATTTTAATAGAAAGAAAATCTATCAATTTCAAGTTTTACTTTGTATCATAATGATTATTTTATCTAGTAATAGAAAATTAATATCAATGAAGTTTTTTTGTTTAAAACAAACATGTCTTACTAAAATTTTAAAGTGAATTAGAATTCAAGATAATAAAGAAAGTTGGAAAATCCTCACATAAAAATGAGATCAAGGGAGGGAAGAGACAAAAAATTGGAGTCACCAGATCATGTTTATAATTAGTTTTGTAAAATTAGTTCAAAAATTTATAGATGCATTAACTATTATTATATTAATTAGACTTTAGATATTAACTACAAGAAGTATTCATACAATAACTAAAAATTGTCATTATATTTTTTGAATCGATCATTATATATATATATATATATATATATTGGGGTTGTGGGGGGTCAGGGCCCCCCAAAGGACAATGTCCCTCTGCCCATGATCGATATATTGGTCGAGTTCCAAAATATGGTGCAGCGATCGAGCAAGGCAAAGAAGCGCAGCGTAGTTAGCAGCCATATATGGAATGGGACAGAGATGTTGACTTGTATTCGATCGCGTGATATTTGGTAATGGGAGACCAGCTTTAAAATGGATGGGTATCTTTATCAACCCATTATTACATTATTATTTAATCAAGACCATGTATATAATGTGAATGGTGTAATACTTGATTTTATATTGATGATGTACTATGGGTGTTGTGGCTTTTGTCTATGTTGCTCTTAAGCCAACTCTAAAGGCAGCATAGACTGACCCGGTGTTGTGATATTGTCGTGATGAAATAAAATATTATTTTTTTATTCTAATGAATAATTATTTTTTTAAAACATAATAAAATTGTACATAAATATAACTTTAGACAATTAAATTTGTCAATCTTCAAATATGACAAGTACGAAATAATTAAATATCAATAAAACAATTAGCTATTTTTGAGAAGATTAAATTCCTAAAATAGTTAATTAATTGATATTTAATATATTTTGTGATCAAATCAAGATTTTAAATCAAGATTGCATCTTGCACAAATTGGAAGAGAATACTAATATTTTTAGTATTTGAGATCAAATCTTGCATCAAATAGAAGAAAATACTAATATTTTTAGTATTTAAAATCAAATCTTGTGATTAATGGAAGATAATCACTAAATGAATCATGAGGAGTCAATAAAATTGCGACATCTCATAAAATCAAAATGGTAGGAATCTCATCCTTCATCTATAAATAGGGGACAGATGACCAACAAAAGACACAACAAAGAAGACTGAAGCAAAGAAGTAGAAGAATTCAAGATTTTTCTCTCAAGTCACATTCAAGAAGTTCAAGGCGCAATTCAAGGCGTTTTTCTTCAAAATCATCACATTCGAGAAGATCAAGACGTGATTCAAGGGATTAATTGTGTTCTTCTTCAAATATACTTAAATTCATTCAAATTCAAGAAGATCGTGTTCTTCATCCAATTCAAGAAGCTCGCATTCTTCATCAAATATATCAAATTCAAGAAGATTGTGTTCTTCATCAAATTCAAGAAGCTCGCATTCTTCATCAAATAAATCAAATTCAAGAAGATTGTGTTCTTCATCAAATTCAAGAAGTTCATGTTCTTCAACAAATAAATCAAATTCAAGAAGATCGTTTTCTTCATCAAATTCAAGAAGATCGTGTTCTTCATCAAATTCAAGATAACAAATTTCAAAGCGCGATTCAAGGAGTTCATCGCGTTCGTCCCAAATTTTGAAGTTTAATTTGATATCAAGGTGTTAACCCATCGAATTAATTTTATCAAGACATCAAATCTTCTTCTAGAAGATCAAATACTCAAGAAATTCAAATTCATCAAGAAACTGTCATTGAAGAGGAAAATCAAGGGATTATTTAGAAATTGCATCCACTAATCTTTATTTAATTTCTCAAATTCACTTTGTATCAATTTTTTATTTCTTAATTTTAAAAAATAAAGAATTTTGCGCTACAATAACAAATTAAAAACACATAATTAAATTTAAAAATTACACATAATTTAAAAATCATAACATAATATTCCAAAATAAAAAACATACATAAATAAAAAAAAAGATACATACATTAAAATTGACACAAGTAAATAAAAGTTGACGAGTTCCACTATTCATTCCCATGTAAATTTCAAATATGTTCGATCAGGTCCTATTGAAGCCTGTTGTGTAATTTTCCAAAATGAAAAACACACATAATTGATTTTTTTTACCATTTATTTAATTTATTTTTAATTAAAAACATTTTTTAAAATTAAAATAATGGTTGATATGATCTGTCGTTCAGTTTATTTATTTATTTTTTTAAAAAATAAAAAAACATTGGTGGGCTTCACCGCTCGAAAAGTCTTCACACGGGTTACACCACTTCCTCGCACGTGGAAGACTTCCACTTGCGAGTTGTGCTCGCCCTTTGGAGGGATGAGGAAACAAAACGGGCGAAAAGATGCACTTTCTCGCTCGTTGGACATGCTCTTAATATACAATTCATTATTATTCCGAGGAAAGATCCTTTTAATAATTTGGTTGTGTCCTTGTTGAGAAAAAAATTATATATTTTTATGATTTACCATGTTAATCTATATCAAAGATGATTAGGAAAAATAAAAAGGAAGCTATTGTTTTTTTATTAAAAAAATAGATTACTTTAAATATCATTAAGTGGTGATAATTTAATTTATTTTTTAAAATATATACTATTCTCACAATTCAACCATTAAAATTTTTATTAATTAATATTATTTTTCACCCACACATGTAAGTTTTCTTTTAAATTTTAAATAATTTAGTGGGAAAATTAATTCCAAGTGGTTCTCTGATAAGCTGGTAGCCCATGCATTTTTTTAATTTTTAATTTTAAAAAAATAAAATTTCAAAACTAGGGTGGCTATTGGCGTTCCCTGCAATTTTTTGCTGGTCTGGGCAAAAATCTGCAATACCCGCTGCAGCTGGTAGTGGACGCTGAATATTGAAACATCCTTCGTTGCTATAAATAATGTTCATTATCCAATGATTTGAAAGCACTTGAGTCAAAGAAATTGACCTTCTATTGGCATCTGTTAGGTAGTTTCTGCCCTTGAAATGGATAGACACTTTACAAAAATCAGATTTTGAAAGATGTCTCTAGATGTTGTCAACACTTGAGACAACATACAACGGATATATTTAAAGCGTAAATAAAAAAACGAATAACAAAATTCTCAGGTATAATTATGCACAAGTACCAAACACTTGCGCGATGCCTCAGGACAAAAATATTTACTAGAAAAACTGTAAATCGTTTTACAAAAATCAATACTAGTGAACGTTATAAAAAATTCAGTTTTCTCTAAAACAGGTGAGAAAACAAAAGCAACTCCCTAACAATAAACAAACGACAAAATCATAAAACCAAATGGAGGTGATCCGAGTTGCCAAAATTCGAGAGATAACGAAAGAACTTAGACCAACATTGTAGCAAGTGTTATCTCCAAGTGCTCTCAACACTTCAAGGCAACACGGGAATCTAGCAATGATGGCTATAAGAAACTTCGACCCCTTTCAATGCTTCAGAGTTCTTGATTTTTTGTGTATGTCTTTGAATTATTTTTCTTATCTATTCTCATGTATCACCTCCTCTTCTTTAAGCATATATTTCACCTACAAGAATAGCAAACAGATGTGAATTAGGAAATAGATACATAATTAGATCATAAATAATTTCTTTTAATAAATCAACCGTGTTTTAAATCTAGGAATATTATGTTATCTCTATTTACTTCAAAATCATTCCTAGTTTAAAATATGTCACACATATAGATAGGAAACACAATATTAACTATCAATCTTAGAAAGTCAAAAGACCAAAATAAATCTTTTTCAACATAAAAAGATATCAAGGAATAATTAATCATTTTAATCTCCTCATTTTTGCCTTTTTGGAAAAAGCACTTATAACCAACTCAACAAATCCCCCTAAATTTTAATTCTCAGAACTCCCCCTGAGTTCGATATATCAAATCAATTCTCCCCCTGAATTTGATCTATTAATTCCAAGTGTTGTCGAGAATGTTGTCAACATGTGCGCACAATACTTTACTAAATCATGAAAACTTAATACCTATTAAGAGCAAATCATGTTGTTACATCTTAACATAAACAAAGACATATATTATATGTAATGCCCCGATTTTATTATAATTTAGTTTAATTGAGATAATCAGGGTTTTCAGTGATTGAGGGTCGTTTTGATATTCGCAGGGGTTAGTTTGCAAACTTTGAAGAGTTGAGGGACCGAAGTGCAGAACTTGATTTTTATATATTATCTCTTGCAACTTGACCGATCAAATCACCCCTCCTTCCTCCCTACTCTCCCTCTCGATCTCTCTCTCCTCCAGAAGCCATGGAAATCGATTCTTTAAGCTTTTTCTTCCTCTGATTCGCACGATCCAACCGTTAGATTTTATTTCCGAGTTGAGATTCACGATCACCGCAACAAGGGCTTCATTTTGACGTAAGTTTCGCTACGATCCTCGAAATTTGATTTTTGTTGGGTTGTCAGAATTTGATAATCTTCGAGTATGTTGTGCTTGAGCTAACATAGATCGTGTATTCGAAGTCGGTTTGGAAAAAAAATGAAGTTTGGATTTTATATGAATTTTGAGGCATATTTCGAAAATGGGTTGTTGGATTTTGGTTGGATTTTGATTGTTTTGTTGGTTTAGAAGATGATATGGGTTGTTTGGAATGGTTTGTTGAGGTTGGAGATTTTTGGTTTGACCGTTTATAGCCGTATGCCATCGAAATCGAGTTTGGATTATCGGTTGTTTATTTCGATTTGATTTCCGGGTTTGGTCGAATTAGTAGATTGATATCGAATCCGTATATTCTTCATTTTCAGATTTGGATTAGAGTTTCGGGTTTGGATCGAACTTGGGAGTTGATTCGAGTTGAGAATTGAAGACGGTATATTGATTGAATTTCCTTGTTTTGAATTGTTGTGATTCGATTGATTATTTATTTGAGTTCGTTGTTATTTTCAGATTTGAATCCTCGACGGACTTGAAGGGTAAATGACGACATTGAATTGAATGGGATTGAATATTCGAGTTCGAATTGATTCTCGAGTCCCAAAAATTACATACTGCATGTTATTTGCTTGTGTGAACTTGATTGATTATTTGTTTACACTTGCATTCATATTGAGCCGATTATTCGATTCGTTCTGAAGATAGACGATTTAGGGAGCTATATTGAAGTGGCTTTGGATTTCGAGTTTTTCCAAATGCCAGAATACTTCTTATAGTTGCTCTGAAGTCAAGGGGTTTGAGTTGTGCGACATCCACCCCGAAAGGGTGTGTAGGTGTGTTGTTGTAATGACTTGGCCCCGGGATCCCAACCGAGTACCGATCGATATTTCGATTATCTGACTTGATAATCCCGAGTTTTTAAGTCATGCATACATTCATTCTCATTTTGAATTGTTATTGATTGATACTTTTCGTTATGAGATGTTTATCTGATATTGCATGTCTGTCCCTTTTACTTAGAAATTATATTTCTAACCGGTTTATCCGGCTATTGTCTTTGTCTGTATGTGTACTTGGCAACAGGAGGATCAGGAGCTGGACCAAGTCGTATGGGTTAGCTCGGGGTGAGAGGATAGAAGTGAGACACCGCGTTCTAGGGTCGAGGTTGTTGAACTTGTATTAGTTTTGTTGAGTCGTTTGAACTCTATTGTTGAACTCGACCTAGTATTGTATTTTGGGCAGAACTTAGATTATGGCATGTTCTAAATATTTATTTATATTGTGCTTGAGTTTGGATTGATTGGAATTGCCTTTGTTGGATTTTTCCCAGGCTTCTCTCCCTTTCTACCCGTTTTGCCTGCGCGTGGGCGAGGCATCATCTCGCGCACGCGCGAGGATCCTGGAGTGGCTCGGGAATTTTTCCCCCGCGCGCGCGAGCATTTCCGCGAGCCTCTGCTCGCGTAGCCTGCGTGCGCGCGAGGTGATGACCTCGCGCGGGCGCGAGGCTCTTTTAAAAAAAAATGATTCATTTTTCCGCGGCCTTTCATGTTCGATTTTGTTTAATTTTTCGAGATTAGAAGATTAGAAACGGGGTTTCACATTATATAAGAACAAAAACAGTCAGACAAACAATTAAAACTGATTGCTCTCAGAGCCACCATCAGATCCACCATCTTCTCCAAAGGATCCATCTTCAACATTTTCACCATCTTCATCTTCTCCTTTTTTTGTCCAGAAGAGGTACCCACACCAAGAAGACCTCGATATTGTTCCAATAAGGCTTCGTAGTAGACAATGTCAGCTTTGGCTTGGAGAATCTTCTATTCAGCATGCAGCATCTGGGCTTGGATTGAAGCCAAGTTCAGTTGGAGAGTTGAAGTGGAGGGTATTGAGTTAACAGTGACAGTGTCAGTGTTGGACACATCTGGCACAACATCTGATTCTGTCCAAGGCAGATCCAACTTTCTATGTCCCCTGAGAAGAGCAGGTGCTAACTGAAGGACCTCCACAGCAGTAGATAAAGGTTCATTATCATCTTTTTCAAAACCTTGAGATACCAGCACAACATATATCAAAGAAGGAAACGGAAGCTTGTAAGATACCAACCCACAGTCTGCATATTGCATAACTGTAGTAAACACAAGTTTTCCCTAGTTAAAAACTTCTCCAGTTCCTATAGCAAACAACACCAAAGTATAGTGACCCGCATCGTGATCACCTACTAATCAGAGGCTTAAGAATGCAATAAACTTAATAAAACATAATCAGATAACTTACATCGGAAACTTTAAATAGTAATACAAACCCAAGGTACTGAACTAAAAATACTTAAATTATTACAACCATATCGAATAAAGTTTTTAGTACCACAGACCAACAAAACAGATAAAATAACTCTACAGAGGCGTGTCCCGTCGAATGGGGTGTCCAAGAAACATAGAAAATAAGGACGTGAGCGAACTACGCTCAGCACAAGAGTATGAGTATACAAATACTATATGAGCATGAATGCAAGTGTACGGGATACCAAGACTCAAGGTCAAGAAACTCTGCTTAACAGACTCGACGCCAAGGTATGTAGAACTCTATGCCGTTGCACCAGGAGGTGGCTCTCACACCTAACAGTGGATATAGATGACCTGATCACGAGTCCACGTGTCCAACCATCCACTAACACATAGGGTGAACACCCTACTACAGGGTATCTCAAATATACAAGCTCAAGATGATAATGCATGCAACATAATATCGTGACATAAAATATGCAAATATAATCATGCCATATAAAACATGAAACACATAGAAAATGCATACTCTGTTAGGGTATCTCGAATAGTACTTTAGTACCTCAATATAACAGTCTAGCTACTTCAGCTCTACTATCCATGCGTATAATCATAAGATTATTATATCACTAAACATTATCTAAAAGTCTTAACTAAGCTAATAGACACTCCCAGAATATTTATAAGAACTCGGATTATAATGCTGCATGTGTTACTCAAACGAAACAAGAATACATCAAAAGCGACAGAACTAAACATGTTTCCCCTAAGTTCTTCGCATTCACCCAAGAGCTTGAGAAGAATAAATATTTATATCTGTTACATTCAATCAAGTGAAAACTCATTAGATCTCTTCATAAAGGCACTTCCTACGAAAATATTCAGAAAACATATATATAAAATTGGGATGCGCAATCTACGAAATGTGTGAAGAATCGTTCGTATTAACATAAGGGGGAGTTTACGAGTGACTGCACTCTTTTTTCCTTACTATAGTTTTTACCCCAATGAGTTTTTTTTAGTAAGGTTTTTAACGAGGCAGTATAAAAAATACGTAATAAAGACAGTCATTGTATCACGATCATCATCACAAGAGGGAGCGTTGAAAATTAGAGTTGGAAATACTGAAAATAAATATGTGATGATGTGTAAATAGTAAAATTATTAAATGCGTATTTTTGGACTCTTTTCAAATGAGGTTCTATAAATAAGCCTCCCCATTTATGAAGGACACAATTGAGTGAAGAAAATTTTATAAAGTGTGTAGTTTGATATATTTTAAGATTTGAGAATTTTATTTTTTACCATAAATTTTTACTTTTTACAACAATTTACTATTTTTTATAAATATAATTATATATACTATTCTCATGTGTTTGCCATCTAATAGTTATTTAATTACGGAAATATCACCTCTATTTTTTTTGGTCGTTTAATTGATATTTATTTATGAAAACGACATTTTTTGTTTTTTTTATTTCAAAACTTGTTTTGTTTTTCGTAACAAAAAAATGAACGGATGTTTTTGCTCAAATCCCCCCCATGAAAAAATATTAGCTAAAAACTCCCCATGTTTTTAAATTTCGAGCTCACGCACCCTTGCCAATACTTTTTGTATCACACACGCCTAATGTTTTTCCTTGGTTTTTTTAAGAGTGTTCGTGTGATCAATCGAAGCTCATAAAATTTGCTGAGTATTCAATTTACCGTAAAGCATTGAAATCAGTATGTGCAATTTTTCACTGAAAAAATCTAGTCTTCATATAACATTAATTTCATAACAACATAAGTACATAAAGCATACGTCAGATCATCTAATTGTTGTTTTTTATGGATAATTTAAAATTTTAAAAAAATTCAAAAGTAATGCAAATGATGACAACGGATGCTGCAGCTTTTTTCTTTTTAATTTTTCTTGTTTTCTTTTATTTAATATCATGTTTATTTATTTAATAAATGATACTTGAGGGTACATACCACATATGTTGAGTTTACTGATTTGCAAGACAAATAATTTTCAAAGGGTCAAGCGGTCTCATTGGTATTTATATATAATCACTATATATACTTTGATTTTATTTTTTGCAATTATACTTTGAATTTTTTTTAAAAAAATAAAAATATTAAACTTTTTTGAAAATATATTATAAAAATAAATATATTTAAAAATATATATATAATTTACCAGTTCACCACAATTTTGAAAACGACAAAAACTCCAATGAAAAGGTCTGTCAGTTCAGTTTTGTGAGTCGGTTCTTCGACCTGACTCGACCTATGAAAAATTATTATTTTTCACAATATTAAATTATTTTTTAATGTAGGTATGGACCTTTTCGACCATTCTTACTGATAAAGATATATCAAAGGGACAATCTCACTTTTTGAAAATTATTTGTCTTGAAAATTGGTAAATCCATCATATTTGGTATTAACCTGAAATCACATTTTATTAAATAAATAAACATGATATTACGTAAAAATAAAACAAAAATAAAAAATGCTGCAACGTCCGCTATTGGTGGTGGGCTGATGGAGTTTTGTAGTACTACTGCAAAATTTCACAACTTCCATTACTTTTGAAATTTATTTTTGTTTTTAAATTATTAATAAAAAACACATGTTACATGGCTTTTGATTCCAACAAAAAAAAAAAAAAAATTCATGTGGTGAAGTACGCATTTTTGAAATTTTACAGGGAGTTTTGGTGCAAATAATTATATTTTTCTTATAGATTAATAAAAAGGAATTTTTGTACATTTTATGTATTATTTTTAAAAAATCGGTCTCATAGACGCAACCCTTACGCATGTTCCATCACTTACGCATGTTCCAACAATTGGATTAGCAAAGGTAAATAGTGCAATTTCTTTAAAAACACAAGGATTATGACGCCTATTTAATTTTCATAGATGTAAAATGTGCATTTTCGATATTTGACTGGGAGTTTGGTGCAAATAACACTTTTTTAAAAATGGTATTTGATACCTCGGAAAATTATTTTAACCCGAACCCGTTCAATATGGGTTTAAGAGGGTTGGCCCAATTATAGGATTATTATTAGATATAAGGTCCAGCCCAGTTTTCTACCTGTTAGGGCACGTCAAGACCTGAACTGCTGTTAATGGGCCGACCCGAGCTGGGGCCCAGTGGGCTTGGTAGGTTTTCGAGTTCAAGTAGGACTCTGATATATATGAGATAAGCGTGGATCTTTTCAAATATTCACGAGATAGAGATAAGCCTACTAAGGGACCAATGGATGAAGAGTCCTAGTCAGGGACATGTTACAATTCGACTAGGTAACTTACTATTTTTTTCCTATAAATACAGGTATTGTTATGGTTGTGATTATTCATTATTCATTACTCACTATTCACTATTCATCACACATTCACTCACTCATATCTCTCAGTTTTCGCATTAATCATACTCTCTGTCTTCAAGCCATTGACTTAGGCATCGGAGGGGTCACGCCGAAAACACCTTCGGCGCCCCTTGACCTAGCTGTTGCTTGTGCAGATCTACGTGGAGCCCGACCCGACCTGCTTCATAAAGGAGTTGGAGGATCCATTCTATCAGACCGAACCCGAGGTAAAATTCCGACATCATCAATTGGCGCCGTGTGTGGAAATTTGAAGAAAAAGAGTTTCGATGGCTAATCAGAATGGAAATCACCCAAATTTAGAGGAGTTAGTAACTCGGGCTGTTCAGAGGGCTTTGGCGCAAAGGGGTGAGGCCAATCCCCCGCACCCCAATCATAATTCCCACCTCGAGGAGATCAAAAAGTTGAAGGAGGAGATGGAGCAGCTAAGAAAGAAGCAGGCCGGGTACCTAGCTACGACAACCAGAAACATTCTTTTTACTCAGGAGATATTGGACGCTGATCTCCCCAAACAATTCAAATTGCCTCACGTCGGGGAGTATGATGGTAAAAAAGATCCTGAAGACTATTTAGCACGCTTCGAGAATGCAGCTCTGTTACATAAATACTCTGACCAGATTAAGTGCAGGTCTTTCCTTACAACTCTCATAGGACCAGCCCAGCAATGGTTCAATATGCTACGCCCTGGGGAGATCAAGGAATTAAAGGATTTTAGCAAATCCTTTTTGCATCACTTTGCTAGTAGCAAAAAGCATCCTACCACTACTTTCAGTCTCTTTGCAATCAAGCAACGAGAACATGAAAATTTGAGAACATATATCCGCAGGTTTAGTGCCTCGGCTCTCGAGGTACCCATGGCTACCCCAGACCTGCTCATCAGTGCCTTCATGCAAGGGCTGGATACAAAAGATTTTCTCAAATCTCTAATAAAGAGGTTGCCGGAGACATACGAGGAATTACTCGCCCGAGCTGAGAAATATGTCAACATGGAAGAAATACAGGTCTCTCGAGCAGCTGTGAAGAGGGAACGGCCAAAAAGTCCAAAGAACAATAGGGTTCCGAGCAGTAATTCTGGGATGGGACAGTCATTCCAACCCGCACTATTGGGAGAATTCACCTCTTTCACTCCTTTGCCCATGAGCAAAGTCCGAGCTCTTCAAATTTGTGACGATTGGAAACTCACGCAAAGGCCTCCATGGACTGAAAAGGGACCTCAGAATAGGGAATCGGATAAATATTGTCACTTTCATAATGAGTATGGGCACACTACGGAGAACTGTCGTCAATTAGATCAAGAGATTGAAAGGATAATACAGCAACACTCTGAATTAAAAAATATATTGACCCGTCAAGAGGGGTATCGCCCGAACAGGGGACAGGAAGGAAGGTCAAGACAAAGAGCCTGAACTGCTCCCCCTCAAGAAGACTTCAATCATCCAAATAAAGACCAGCACAGAGATGACCGAGCTCATCAAAGACCGGCCCCTCCTGCTCGAGGAATTATCAATATGATTTTCGGAGGCCCTACTGATGGAGATTCTAATCGAGCGAGGAAAACTAGCAGCCGAAAATTAATAAATATGGAGATTGACAATCAGACTGTCAACACTGGCCCGACCTTCTCTTTTGGGCCGGAAGATTTAAAAGGGGTTTCTAGCAACCATAATGATGCACTGGTAATAAGGGCCATGGTCGTGAATTACGATGTGGCCCAGATATTTGTGGATTCAGGCAGTTCTGTCAATGTTCTATTCCAAGAAGCTATCGATCAAATGGACCTGGGGCAGTACAAAATGGAGCCCGTCGTTACTTCACTCTTTGGTTTCACGGGTCATGCAATCCGGCCTGTTGGGTTAGTACATCTACCCCTAACTCTTGGGAAAGGCAACGGTCGCAAGACCAGGATTGTGAGCTTTATTATAGTAGATGCTCCGTCTGCCTATAACGCCATACTGGGTAGACATGCCATGACCACTTTCATGGCTGTCGCATCAGCTCTGCATCAGAAAATAAAGTTCCCAGTTGGTAAGGAGGTCGGTGAAGTACAAGGTGATCAAGTTATTGCTCGCAAATGTTATGTGGAGGAGGTCAGAATAGAGCAAAAGGTGACCAGGACTGATAGAGTTGACAGACCTGGACTTTCCGGCATGGAGAAGGTCAACCTGATAGAAGATACATCTGTCACCGCTGAAAAAGACATTGAGGAAATCATGATCTCCCCTCCTTCGGGGACGGTAAAAATTGCTCGCATCCTTGAAGCACAGCTGAAACAACCACTACTGGAATGCTTGAAAGAAAATAAAGAC
The DNA here is from genome assembly GCF_033568475.1 of Henckelia pumila. Taxonomy (NCBI): domain Eukaryota; kingdom Viridiplantae; phylum Streptophyta; class Magnoliopsida; order Lamiales; family Gesneriaceae; genus Henckelia; species Henckelia pumila. The sequence continues at coordinate 39,801,082 of NC_133123.1, read as the reverse complement.
ATCTTTTCATGGTCAGTTTCTGACCTGGTAGGGGTGTGTCGGGAGGTCGCAGAGCATAAACTCAATATAACAAGGGATTGTTGCCCTGTGATTCAAAAGAAACGCCACTTCGGTCCCGAAAAAGATGCGGTAATAAAGGAGAAAGTGGACGAGTTACTCAGGGCTGGACACATTGAGGAAATATATTTCCCGACCTGGTTGTCTAATATCGTCCTGGTTCCCAAGTCCACGGGAAAATGGCGTATGTGTGTAAATTTTCGAGATTTAAATATAGCATGCCCTAAAGATTTCCCTTAGCAAAAGAGGACAAGAACAAGGTGAGTTTTGTCACATCGACAGGAACTTATTGCTATGTGGTCATACCGTTTGGACTCAAAAATGCTGGGGCTACATACCAAAGGTTGATGGACAGAGTATTCGAGCAGCAAATTGGCAAAAATATTGAGGTTTATGTAGATGATATCCTGGTCAAGACCCGAACTGCAGACCAGTTCATTACCGACCTAACTCAAACTTTTCAGACTTTGAAGCGCTATCAGCTTAAGCTAAACCCCAGCAAGTGTACTTTCGGAGTCCGAGCTGGAAAGTTTCTTGGTTACATGGTTACAAGAAGGGGAATCGAAGCTAATCCCGAAATGGTCCAAGCCATCATTTTTATGAGCTCCCCCAAGAATATACAGGAAGTACAGAGATTAACGGGAAGAATTACAGCACTGGCCCGGTTTATAAGCCGATCAGCAGATAAAAGCCTCTATTTATTCAAGGCACTACGAAGGAAGAAAAATTTTGAATGGAACGAGGAAAGTGAGAAAGCCTTCCAGGACTTGAAGGCTTACTTAAAGCAATTGCCTGTGCTGAATAAGCCTACCCATGGGGAAGCATTGTTCTTATATTTGGCAGTCACACCCCGAGCAGCCAGTTTGGTCTTGGTCAGGAGGGACGGAACAAATCATCAGCCCGTTTATTTTGTGAGTCATGCCTTGAAGGGAGCCGAACTCAATTACTTAACCCAGGAGAAGCTTGCCTTAGCTTTAGTCATCATCGCAAGAAAATTGCGTCCTTACTTTTTGTCACATCCCATCACCGTGCTCACCAACAGCGTTTTGGGAAAAATTGCAACCAATTCGGACACATCGGGGAGACTTATCAGATGGATTACAGATCTGAGTGAGTATGACATCAAATTTGAGCCTCGGACAACCATAAAGGCTCAAGCCCTAGCTGATTTCTTGGCAGAGATAGTTCAACTAGAACAAGAAAAGCTATGGAAATTTTTGTAGATGGGTCATCATGTCAGTCCGGGAGCGGAGCTGGAATTGTGATCATCTCACCTTGGGGTGAAGAAACTAATATTTCAATCAGATTAGACTTCAAAGCCTCAAACAATGACGCAGAATATGAGGCATTATTATTTGGGCTCAAAGCAGCACGAAACTTGGGTATCTCCCGAGCTATTCTGTATTTTGATTCCCAATTAGCAATCCAACAGAGTAACGTGAAATTTGAATGCAAAGATAGGAAGATGCTGAGGTATGTCAAAGCACTGTACAAAGCCAAAGAAGGTTTCACCGAGTTAAATTTGGAGCTCATCCCCCGAACTGAAAATATTAAAGCAGACCACTTAGCCCGCCTAGCCAGTGCCCTCAGCAACCGACCTGATCCCATTGTTCCAGGTCGGGAACTTGTTTCCCAGCTCGAAACTCTCGATGATATTATAGCTCAGGTACCAGAGGGAGACTGGAGATATGATATATATCAGTATCTGACCAAGAAAGAACTACCAAGCGATAATAAGAAAGCTAAGGAGGTAAAGAGAAGGGCTCTTCGCTTTGTCATGATCGATCATATCTTGTTCAAAAGATCTTTCTCTCAGCCTTTGTTAAAATTTCTGGGTCCTGACGAGGCTAATTATGTACTACGAGAAATTCATGAAGGGTCTTGTGGTAGTCACCTGGGCAGTCTTGCCCTAGCTCGAAAAGCACTCCTGGCGGGATTCTTCTGGCCTACTATGCGGAAAGACTCATCAGATCTGGTTAATTCATGTTATAATTGCCTAAGACGTGCTAACCTACAGTGGAGACCTGCAGAATACATGAAGGCAGTGGTGGTCGCTTGTCCTTTTGATCAGTGGGGGATGGACATTGTAGGGCCATTCCCTGTTAGCACGGGGTAAAGGAAATTTTTGTTGGTCGCAGTCGATTATTTTTCCAAATGGGTGGAAGCCGAGCCCCTAACTAAAATTACAGAAAACGAAGTGCTCAGTTTCCTATGGAAAAATATAGTGTGTCGCTTCGAAATCCCTCGCAGGTTAGCATCAGACAATGGAAGACAGTTCTGTGGATCCAAAGTCCGAGCATGGTGTCAAGAAATGAATATCGAACAAGTTTTCACCTCTGTAGCATACCCGCAAGGGAATGGACAGGTCGAAGTTACTAACAGAACGATAGTCCAGGCTCTTAAGACACGACTGGATGCAGCCAAGGGCAAGTGGGCGGACGAACTCCCTTCCGTATTGTGGTCTTACCGAACTACAACTCGATCCGGTACGGGTGAAACTCCTTTCAATATGGTGTGTGGGACTGAAGCTGTTCTCCCAGCAGAAATTGGACAAGAGAGTGCTAGAATAATTGCATATGGGGCAAACAATCAAGAATTGCGAGCAATGGATTTGGACTTACTTGAAGAGCACAGGTCCCGAGCTGCAATTAGGCTCGCAACCTATCGCAAGTGAATGACCCAGGCCTACAACAAAAGAGTATACCCTAAGGTTTTCCAGGAGGGAGACCTGGTTATGCGAAAGATACAACATCCAGGGGAAAGAGGAAAGCTAGAGGCCAAGTATGAAGGCCCATTCAAAGTGATAGGAAAAGCTGGAATAGGTGCATATTACTTGGAAGATCCCCAAGGAAAAAAGGGTAAAAGGCCGTGGAATGCTCAGCATTTAAAAACAATACTATCCCTAGTAGCTCAGCTCGGGTCTCGTCATATTATCTTACTAAGCTGGTTCTTAACCAGCCGTCTTTGCGTTACAGTCAGTCCTGTTTTGTTTACATCAGGGTCAGTCCTGTTTTAGTGTCAATTTTGTTTTTTGAATGTTGCAAGAGTCAGTTCTGTTTTATGGAACATCCTCTGATTTTTGGTAACATCCTTTATTCAAGGTCCACCTCAGTGGCCCACATCAGTGGAACTCAAAGCCCAGGCAGGTCTGGCACTCAAGGACCACATCAGTGGAACTCAAAGCCCAGGCAGGTCTGGCACACAAAGTCCACCTCAGTAGCCCACATCAGTGGAACTCAAAAGCCCAGGCAGGTCTGGCACTCAAGGACCACATCAGTGGAACTCAAAGCCCAGGCAGGTCTGACACACAAAGTCCACCTCAGTGGCCCACATCAGTGGAACTCAAAGCCCAGGAAGGTCTGGCACTCAAGGATCACATTAGTGGAACTCAAAGCCAAGGAAGGTCTGGCATTCTAGGACCACATCAGTGGAATTCAAAGCCCAGGAAGGTTTGGCGCACAAATCCCACATCAGTGAAACTCAAAGCCCAGATAGGTCTGGCACTCAAGAACCACTAGTGGAACTCAAAGCCCAGGCAGGTCTGGCATTCAAGAACCACATCAGTGGAACTCAAAGCCCAGGCAGGTCTGGCGCACAAATCCCACATCAGTGGAACTCAAAGCCCAGACAAGTCTGGCACTTAAGGACCACATTAGTGGAACTCAAAGCCCAGGCAGGTCTGGCATTCAAGGACCACATCAGTGGAACTCAAAGCCCGGGAAGGTCTGGCGCACAAAGCCCACATCAGTGGAACTCAAACCCCAGGCAGGTCTGGAACTCAAAGACCACATTAGTGGAACTCAAAGCCCAGGCAGGTCTGGCATTCAAGGGCCACATCAGTGGAACTCAAAGCCCAGGCAGATCTGAAGCACAAAGTCCACATCAGTGGAACTCAAAGCCCAGGCAGGTATGGCACTCAAAGTCCACCTCAGTGGCCCACATCAGTGGAACTCAAAACCCAGGCAGGTCTGGCACTCAAAAAATCACATTTATGGTACTTAAAAGTTCAAAGTTCGGATCGATATCAAAGACTGCAGTAAGGCTTGAATAGTTTTATTTTGAGGCTCAATTTGAATTCGGCCAGTCCTGGTATATATAGGTCAGCCATACAATGTGTTGCACGATCAAAAAGACTAAGCTTTTGGCCAGTCCTGGTATATGTAGGTCGGGCCTTCAATGAGTTGCACTTAATAAATCCTTGATTAAACTTTTAGCCAGTCCAGGTACATGTAGGTCGGACTCTTAAATATTTAAATGGGCTTGATTCAATCAGTCCGGTAACATGTAGGTCGGGCTTTAATGACAACATTTATTGTTTATCCAGTCTGGGTACAGGTAGCCCGGGCTCTCAGTAATTTACTCGGTAAAACTTCGACTCAACTGGATTTCAGCCAGTCCGGGTATGTGTAGGTCGGGCCCTTAAATGATCTATACTTAATAAATTCTGTGGCTGGACTTGTATGCACATTTATAAAAGTAAAACCATGTTAGAATATGAGAATTTTTAAAGAAGCCCGAACTGGGCAAAAACATTCATGCACGGAACAGTAAACAATGTATTAGCCCGACCTGGGCAACAACCAAAATCACTGACCGCACAGGGTCTACCATTAAGATTATGTTTTTAAACAAATACAACAGGAACAAAAATAATCAAGGAGCGGAGGCATCTTGAGGCTTTGAGCTCTGGGCGGGATTTTCTGGCTGCTCCAGCTCGGCCTCCTCCGAGTCCTCATCAGGCATGTCATCGAGAGCCTTGGTACAATCTAGGAAAAGGGCGGGGTGCTCGCCTCTGAGTACCCATTAGCCCTGAACTGGTTTAAGCACCCCTTGAAACCCTCGTCAAAGAAGGTAGTCGCCTTCTCAGCCACGGCATTAGCAAAATCAGCGGAATTCAAGAACTCCTTCTTCCCGACCTCCTTGGCAATATCTAATTCTTTGGTCAGGGCCCGTACTTGGCTCTCTGACTCGACTTTTTCCACCTCCAGCTCGGCAATTTTAGTATTGGCAGTTTCCAGGGCAGTACGATAGGACTCAATCTCAGCCCTCATCCCGGCCTGTTCTTCTTCATATTCTTTTTTCATCTCACGGGTCCTCCGCGTGAGTTCAGAAATCCGAGTCACAAAAGCCTCCTGGTTCATGGCATGCTCCTCTCGGGTTTTGAAAACTCGGCTAGTAATCTCCCCTCCCCAAGCTAAGGCCTGTGATAATATACAAGGATAAATACTAGCTCGGGATACAAGTTATGAAGTTAAAAAATAATATACCTGCAGGAAAGCCAGAGAAAAGTTTTCCTCAGCCTCCAGGTGGGGCACAACTTGTAGGATCTTTACGTCAGACCGGGAGATCAGGTTTTGCATTATGCCCAGGCTCCCTTGGGGGTCGGGCTGTGAAAATAAGGACATCTCGGGAGTCCCGGTCTGGAAAGCCATGCCTCGAGGCACGGGGTCCGATTGAGATTCAAACTCCTCTATCGGGCCTTTTCCATGAGCTCGGACGGGTAAAGGGGAAGGCTGCGGCGGAAGCTCCCACAGTATGTCCTTGCTCCTTGGATTTGGAGGATTTCTTCTTGGAGGGAGCAGTGGTCTCTGGTTCGGGATGAGAGCTGGCCTCTACATCTTCAGATTTCTTCCGTTTTAAATTCTTCAAAGCAGCTCTGAAGTTAGCAGGCATGGTGGCAGATATGATCCTGTCGTCTGAACAAGGAGAAACACAATAAATAAATATATTGGCAAAAGGGTAAATAAAGATAGTACGGATACAGGGGTACTACCTACATCCCCTTGGATCTCTACTCCCTTCCCACTGAATCCATAAAGACAGAGCAGATCCTCCTCAATCAGGTTCTCAATATCAAAGGTTTGCGCGGACATTGTGTTGATAAAGTTGGTGAAGTCATGAGTGGGCAGTGCTGGGGGTTCAGGGGTGGTGAAATTCATAACCCAGTTGGACCGACATTCCCAGGGCTGATTGGGTTTAACAAAAAAATATCTGTTTGTCCAGCCCTTGTGTGAGCTAGGCTTACCCTTCAAAAAGGGGTATTCGGGTCGCATGGAAATATAGAAGCGTCCCGGGGCAGTTTTTTTAATTTGCAGGAAATAAATGAAATTTCCTATGTCTAATGGAATTCGGAAGAAACAAAAAAGGACACCTAATAATAGAATTGAACTAAAAGAGTTCGGGGATAACTGACTTGGACACACACAAAAATATTGACAGAGATAGGATACGCAGCTCGGGACGGGAAATCTTAGACCCATCTTGATTTGGTCTAGGCTGAAGCTCAAGAAGTTAGGGGGAGGTCTGTGAGCCCGGTCTTTACGGCTCGGAATTATAAGATCATATGTATCGGGCATGCCCGATCTCTCCCTAAGGAGGGGACCCAGGTCTGGACTTATATGGGAGGCCAATACTTCATACCATTGTTTTCCCTTGGCAGATAATCGGGCCTCATCCGACCTGAGTCTGTGCAGTTGCTTTAATTTTTCCTCTCGAGTCTCCGATAAATCCAGCTCTGAGCTTGGATTATCGAAATCGGAGGGCTCGGGGTTATTAGAGGGAGAATTGGGTGCTTCAACAAATGCTACTATTTCTCTAACAGATGTTTCATCTGGGGAAGACATATTAATCAACCTAGTGTAAGGACGATAGGACTTACAGGTAAAAGAGTTGTAGCTCGGGACTGACACAAATAAGACAGAAGTAGTAGTCCGGGCCGGGCGAGCTTTCAAAATTTTGACAGCGTAACAGTACAAGAGTGAAAAGTAAAAAATGAAATTTTACTGACATATTTATAGAGGTAATGAATTGATCTAGACCGTTGATTATCATCTCGATCTACGGCTCAGGACGAGACAGTTCAAGGCCTCCAAAGCCTCGGGAGGCGAACCGTCAAGAAGCATCTGGGCCGTTCATAAAAAGCACATCACGCGGATCCTGATCTGGACCGTTCAAAGAAACACATCCCTCGGATTCAATTTTGGACTGTCTGATTGAAGTATGGGTAGTACGGGGTCCGAACTGCATTTCTTGGTCTAAATTCATTCTTCTTTTAGACCAGTTAGGGAGGTACTATTGATACCCCGGGAAATTATTTTAACCCAAACCCGTTCAATATGGGTTTAAGAGGGTTGACCCAATTATAGGATTATTATTAGATATAAGGTTCAGCCCAGTTTTCTACCTGTTAGAGCACGTCAAGACCTGAACTGCTGTTAATGGGTCGACCCGAGCTGGGGCCCAGTGGGCTTGGTAGGTTTTCGAGTTCAAGTAGGACTCTGATATATATGAGATAAGCCTGGATCTTTTTAAATATTCACGAGATAGAGATAAGCTACAAAGGGACCAATGGATGAAGAGTCCTAGTCCAGGACATGTTACAATTCGACTAGGTAACTTACTATTTTTTCCCTATAAATACAGGTATTGTTATGGTTGTGATTATTCATTATTCATTACTCACTATTCACTATTCATCACACATTCACTCACTCATATCTCTCAGTTTTCGCATTAATCATACTCTCTGCCTTCAAGCTACTGACTTAGATATCAGAGGGGTCACGCCGAAAACACCTTCGGCGCCCCTTAACCTAGCTGTTGCTTGTGCAGATCTACGTGGAGCCCGACCCGACCTGCTTCATAAAGGAGTTGAAGGATCCATTTTACCAGACCGAACCCGAGGTAAAATTTCGACATCATCAGTATTGTAAAGCCCCAAATTATTCGTATAAATGCTAATTCATTTAATTGTATATAATATAAAAAGTATAAATTAAGAAATTCAGCCACTTCAAAATCTATGGGTAGTCTGTACCACTTCTATCAAGTTAAATCTTGGAACTCTTATTTGGATTTTCTATACTCATTGCGATATTAATTGACGGAGATTGATTCACGTGTATATCCTTGTGCATAATAATAATAATAATAATAATAATAAATTAATAATAGTAATGATAATGATAATGATGAGAGTAAGTATCTCGTGAGACGATTACGTGAGATGAGTCGACCCGATTCATAATTAATTTGTAATGAAAAATAATATTTTTGATATACAACATTTTTTTATGGGTTGAGCCAAATGATAGATTCATATTGAACTTTAAGCCAATCTAACAAGAATTTTTAGTGACTTTAAAAACGTTTTCAACTCAACTCAATAGGATTCACGCATACGTTGGTCACGTGAGCGTGTGGCAGATTCCAAAGAGAAAACATATTAAAGGACAAATAAGCATCCTATCCAAAATAGACAAATACATTAATATCTTCCCCAATATAATATTGCATCACAAGATACGAACTTGGAAAGCGTCGTTTCCATTTTCATGTTGTTGCTCCTTTATTCGCTTTGCCGAATTCACTAATGATTCGCAGCAGTATTGTAACTCAATAAGTTGAAGTGTATCGATTTCTCCAATGCCACAAGGAATCTCATAAAACGACCAAGCACCGAGGAGAACCAGTGTTTCGAGGCTTGGGAAGTGCTTTTTTCAACTTCCCAGCTCACCAAATGATCAAATGTAGAACTAAGGCACTTGAGTCGAAGAAATTGACCTTCTATTGGCATCCACTCGGAAACCTCTTCTGCATGATTATGGAATATCTCGAGCACTTGAAGATTTGGAAGTGACCCAATTATGGTCATTTTATCCCAAGGCAAGCGAACATACCGTAGAGTTAAAGGCTGATTGGAAACTCATAGTTCCATATTCTTGGAGGTATATCATAATCAGATATCACTCGTAGTTCTTCAAGGTTTGGTAGAATATATCAATATAATTGTAATGACATCCAATGAATGTTACAGGAAACAATGTTCACAGAGTTTTACTTTTTTAGACATCTTTTTGGTAACTATTTTTCTATTTATTAATCAAAAAATTAGTTGATATATGGCTTATGAGTATCACATGTTTATTTCAATCAAGGTTACAATTAGAGCTGTCAAACGGACCAACCCATGGCGGGGCGGGTCGGCCCATCAAAAACCCACCTTTTGGCGAGTCGATGGCGGGCTGGAAATCCTCAATCCAACCCAACCCAAGGTGAGTTGCGAGTTAGGCGAGCCGGCCCGCGGGTTGGATCACGACAAATAAAAAATATTATAATTAATTATAAATATAATTTCATAAATAAATATTAATAGAAACATATTAATAAAAATTTTAATTATTGATTTCATGTGTGTAAATTTTATATAAATTAATTAATACAAAAAAAATCACAACTTTTATTAAAAAATACATGTATAACAATAAAAATAAAAATAAATTATTAATTTTCAAGGCCCGCAGGCCAACCCGCGCGGGTCGCGGGCCTAGGCGGGTTGGCCCATCTAGGCCCACCCCAACCCACTTAAATTGTGTAGCGGACCGGGCCAACCCGACGGGCTTAACCCAAATTGACGGCTCTAGTTACAATTAGCTTGCTATTTTCTATTTTTATGTTATGCTCATGATTAATAATTGGCTATGCGATTTTTTGTGTTATTTCCGTATGAGTTTTTTTAATTACATTATAATTATTTATAATTTTTTAATAATCAAGTTTATTCAATGGATGGTGAAATAGCCCAATAAATAAATTATTTATTTAATTCAGAATTTGAATCGGATTCCAAGGTAATTATTATTAAAAATAGAAAAGTAAAGTTAAGTTATATTTATATTTTAGTTTGTAATTACGTGCATATGCTTACTTGTAATTTGAAATTATAATGATTTAATGGATAAATAATTAATCATTGATAAATTAACGGAAAAATTAATAAACAATTAAACTTAAAACTAATGTGATATTTTAAATGATTTATTTTATTTTTGAATTTTATAATTTATTATATCATATAAATTTGAGTGATATAATTGTCCTAACTTAATTGTACCCAATAAAATATATAGTTAATTTAATTTATAATTTATTAAATGGAGTTCGTTAAATGACATCATAATTGTAGTTAGCAGAATACCACCGAATTCTATCTTCTATAATCATTATCTAAATTATACAATTTGGAAATCAGGAAAAAAATTTGAATACTTGGTCAAATTTTTTATTAATATTCTAATTTATTGGTAATAAACAAAGTAACATGGCATATTAAAAATTAAATTAAGTTAAATTAATAAAAATAGTAGTCCAATATCCAATAATTTTTATTTATTTAGAAGCAATAATTATGAACAATTAAAAATAAATTATTTATCTCTTCCATATAAATGTACAAAAGAAATCAACAAGATAATAGACAACTTAACTTAATGTTATATGTTTAACTTATTTGATAGACGCCCTTTATTGGTTAGTTATGAACATTATACTTTGATAAATATTAATGTGATCGTTAGTTATCATTATATATCTATATAAATTGTTGATTTTTTTTTTTGTAATTATTTTTTATTGTATGATGTGTGAATGGGTAAACATTTTTTTAAAAATATTTGTTTCAATTCATATTGTTCTATATGTGTTATGCTTATTATATTATCATTTGCTAATAACACATGCTTTAGAGATTAAATTTTTTAACTACATATATGTTTTTAATTCATATTATATTTAATTGATGTAAACGTGCATCGCACGTCTTTTTGCTAATTTATTAAAATACGTGTACTCGAGTACTAGTAAGCTATACTATATTATTACACTTGAAAATTTTTAGTGTCATGTTACGTCATCGCAATGTTTAAAGTTATACTTTAATTTAACATAGCATATTAAGCATAAATGAGACTTTGATACAATATTGATATGCAACCATATTTTTTTTAATTGCTATTTAATTACAAAAATATCACATTTTTTTGTCATTGGTGGATATTTATATACGAAACTTCATTTTGGTATTTTTTTATTTCATCATTTATTTAATTTTTTTATTAAAAATAAATTATACAAGCATGCGTGCATCTGAATAATTTCATCATTTATTTATTTTTTTATTAAAAAATATATTATACAAACATGCAACGCGTACATCCGAATATATATATATATATATATATATATATATATATATATATATATATATATATATTAAAGTTGAGGATGTGGGGAGTTTGGTCTTAGGAACAATGTTCAAAAATGCGCTAGGCGGTAGGCGGGTGGGTTTTTTTTAACCTAAAAAATTAAAACCATGAAATATTTATGAGTTTTATTGTGAAAAATAATTTTTATGTCTTATGTTTTTTCAGTTTTTTGTATAAAATTCTTTTAAAATTTTAATAATAAAGTAAAATATATATAATAATATAGTCAATACTCAATAGTTGGGGAGACAGCAAGAAAGATGAACATTGAAGACAAGTTCATGACGACTTTTCTTGGTTTTTTCCACTTTTTGTTTTGTTTTGTTTTGTTTCTTCTCTTTTTTTATTGTGAGTTTGTGGTCCTTTTTCTTCTTTTTAAATTTTCTTTATTATTTAAAAAAATTAAAAGTTTTTTTTTATTATATGGGTAAATCGCCTAGGCGGCCAGTTAATCAGACGACGCCTCCAGCCATTAATCGAGGCGGCAGGCCGTCGCCCAGCGCCTAGGCGCCACCTAGTCGGGCCTAGGCGAGGATTTTTAGAACACTGTTTAGAAGACGATGTATGGATGTACTTCTAATATATATATTAAAGTTGAGGATGTGGGGACTTTGGTCTTAGGAGACGACGTATTCCCTATTATATATACTAGTATTCCACCCGTGCGATGCACGGAGCTTATTTCGTATATAGTTTTATTAAACATTAAATATTACTATAATTTTGGCAATTCAATTAAAATGTATACACAAGCTAACTTAACAATGACTACTACATGTGACGTAGGAAAAAAAATAATTACAAATTATGAAAAACTTCTTTGAATACGACATTTGTCGTTGAATTTTCCTGGTTACCATCTGCATCACATATTAAAAGTTTGAGGCCCTTAGGACTTGTAACTCTGGATAAAGCAACGTACAGTTGGCCATGACTGAAAACAGGTTTCTTCAAAAAAAGTCCTACATGAGATAATGATTGTCCTTGACTTTTGTTAATTGTCATTGCATACGAAACAATCAACGGAAATTGTCTTCGCTGGAACTTGAAAGGAAGTCTTGGATCAGAAGGAGTTAATGACATTCTTGGAATAAGAACTATATGACCAGCATTACTTCCAGTAAGAATCTGTCCTTCCAAAACATGGTTCCCAAGCCTCGTTATAATCAATCTAGTTCCATTGCATAATCCAAGAGAATGGTCTATGTTTCGTAACAACATAACCGGAGTTCCAACCTTCAAGTTTAGCTCGTGATTCGGAACTCCAGAACATCTAATTCCATTTAAGAATTCGGGCGTATGTACATCATGCAATATATCAACATTTTTATCCGAATGGCACGCAGAATCAGAGCTTAAATACAATCTCCCCTCTGAATTGTTTAGTGATGTCATGTATTCATTTATGGATTGAACAACATCGAGAGTTGGTGCTAATATAGCTCTTTGCTGGAAGTATGTTGTATCACTTATCATAGTACCAAACAACGGATATGTACTCTCCACTATAGTTGCAATAGGATCATTGCAGACTTTCAGCAACATTTCATCCGGAATATCAATGTTCGCATAACCATCGTTTGGTTCTTTAATTTTTCCATCTCCTATATTTGCAATCCAATCTGAAAATCTCTTAATTTCAGCACCTTCATCACAAGCCAAATTCAGTCGCATATTCTTAGTCAATCTCAAAACTTTGCAGTGTCTCCATAGATATGACGAATTAATAGTAGCATGAACAATATCTTGTCTACTTCCCTTCGGAATAACAGGCAAAATTTGTCGAAAATCACCACCGAATACAATTGTCTTGCCTCCAAATGGGAGTTGAAAGTTTGAAGGATTGACAAATCTCATTAAGTCGCGCATGCTTCTGTCAAGTGATTCGAAACAGAATTTGTGCATCATTGGAGCTTCATCCCATATGATAAGTTTGGATTTCACAATAAGTTCCGCAAGAGGACTCCCTTGTTTGATATTGCATGTTGATTCTTCATTAGGATTAAAAGGAATTGCAAATCGAGAATGAGCAGTTCTTCCACCAGGTAAAAGAAGAGACGCGATACCACTGGATGCCACATTTAATACAATTTCTCCCTTCGATCTCAAGGCTGCCGATAGGGTTTTCCAAACAAATGTTTTTCCAGTACCTCCATAACCATAAACAAAGAACATTCCACCTTTGTTTGAATCAACTGACACCATCACCGTGTCATGTACATGACGTTGCTCATAATTTAAATTTTTCAGAAGATGTTCATATTGTTCTGACAAAGATCTTCTATCATAACACAACTCATCTTGTACTAACCTGTTTCTTGAGGATTGGAAATATTGATCACCAGGAAATGGCATCGACTGAAAATCACGTAAACTCTTTCCACAACCTCGCAAAAGCTTTTCGATTTCCACCAATGCATAATTTTTAATTTCGTCCTCGTTTAATTGCAATTCTGTAATAGAAAAATAAATGATCAAATGTTGTAAAATAGTATTATTATAAAATAAAATTCATGATATTACCTAATGCTTACCATGGTGTTTTAGCAAGTTTCGTTGTCTGTATAAAATATCATCTGATAAGTATGTCCAGCATGACTCCCAAACTGAGTCGGGTCGGCTGATGCAATCTGATGATAACAGGGTAGCAAAAAGAACTCTCAATGATTGTGCTGAAGCCCATTGGCTTGTCTCAACAATACCATCAATATACTCACTGTCATCATTTAACAGCCCTAATCCATAGCAAGCATCGCGAAAGGACTGATATTGAACACCATTGACAAAAGATATATCATCGTAGCATTTTGCACCGCGACTGACATTCAATAGACATCTTAAGTAATACAAATCCCCACATCCAGGTGGAACGAAAAAGATACGCCCAATTGAGAATCCTCGTTTCCTTGGAACCCATTCACGTGCATCTTGCTTCCAGACAAATTTCATTGGAAACTGAGCATACGTTAATTCTCTTGCCTCGGGATATTTTTTATTCGCTTCAAACCAAGCTAGAAACATGCTCTGATTAATAGTAGGACGATCAAGAACATTTTCGATTTGTTCCAAGTCAGAAAATACTATATTTTGTTCATTCGGAAGATGAAAGCTCAATCGCTCAACTGGTGGATCTCTATATTGAATGTCAAATCAAAAAATTCTCCAAGCAGCCTCACATGAGGAAATATACCTGCAATCATAGTACATATTAACTTCATCAACATGCTTACCTGAGTTCTCATCATCACCACTCTGATAAAATGATGCAGTCACACGATCGTGTCCCTTATTTATATACTTGAACAAATATTTAATGGCTCGAGATTGGTTGCACCATTCAACATTCATATGAGCTCCATAACGAATCAATAGATAATGATTATGTGGCACGACATATCTGTTGTCCAAATCAACACCATTCTTCTGAACAGTTCGCCCATTATCTCTACGTCTATAGACTGGGTATCCATCCTCATCTACTGATGTGACGTCAACAAATTTTTTTGGAAAATGTTTTGTGCAACGACCATCTGACATGCATGGAGAATTCTTTCTCACCACACCACATGGACCATGAATCATGAAGTCACGCACAGCTGCATAATAAATTGGATCTTCTTTCTCATCTGGAATTTCAGCTGAAATTATATCGTTTACTTCTTCTGCACCTGGAAATTTGTCTTTTTTATGGAGAAAGAGAAGAATGTGCGCATGAGGTAATCCTCGCTTCTGAAATTCCACCGTATATATAACTGCAATAAGGTTAATAAACATTTTTTAAATTATTATTAAAAAAAGTCATACATAAATTAATACAAACAAATATATATATATATATATATATATATATATATATATATATATAGTTTGATGCAAGATATTTAAAATTATTACCTGCTTGAACATCACCGAAAATACTGTTCTTACGAAGATCTTTGATCAAGCCATCCAATTTAGCTTTGAATATTCTGCTCACAATATCAGGACGATCCTCAGTCTTCAAACCCTTAGCCTCGACAAATCTTACGATCTCGGGCCATTTGGGGTTGCATGTAAAAGTGATAAATAAATCTGGATATCCAGCCCATTTGCATATAGACATTGCATCTTGATAGTTTTGAATCATGTATCTTGCCCCTCCAGTAAAAGAAGATGGCAGTATAATTCGTTTTCCTTGCCTAGACGCATCTGTTTCCCCACGCAAAAGAGCTTCATGGAGGCCTTTGTATATTTCACATCGTAATTGCTTTTGATGCATCTTAATATACGTCAACCTTGCAGATTCAATCATCGTGTATGCATCGACAACAAACTGTTGGAAAAGTCTTTTGGAACACAAAATTGTCGATGAATCACAATTTCTATCATGGAGTCGGTACGCAAAAAATTCCCTCATACTGACATTTTTTCTTCCTCCGGCACTTGATTTAGAAGAAGACAGAGATATATCTTCTCTGTATCCATCCTCACCATATGGGAAAAGCAAAGGATATTGAAGGCCAAGATATGAAGCATTCAATTCATTGATACGTTGAAGTTTTCCCGTCTGCGTTTCTACTAAAATATCTCTATCGCCCAAAGATTCATCAAAATCTCCAACAATTAATGCAGCAACTTCGGATGTTGAAGGAAGCTTATACCTTCTTGCGTCCCCACCTCTTCTACCTATCAACCTTAATCTCACGTCTAATCGTCTCTCCTGCATCATCTTTTCCTTGGCCATCCTAAAAGACTTCACCAAAACGTTGTTGTCATCTAACATAGATTTCAAATCACATATTATTTCCGAGTGGATTTCATCCGTTTCATTTCGTTGCCTGTAAAAAAATACATATCTATATAAGTCAAACAACTATATATGTTTTAGTATGGATAAATTTAATTTTAAAAAAAATGTGGATATAGAAAAATACCTGGCAACTGATATTCTATTAGAAATTTCATTCTCTGTGTCATAAATATATAATTGAGCAAACTTGGGCTTTGACCCTTCACATGGAAGTAAACTTCCAATTAAATGATAATTCTGACCATGTAGTTTAAACACTGGAGGTGAACCACCCCGATTTACACTTGAATCTACTTTTCCACCCATGGACGTGAAACAAAATATGCTGTTGTATGATCGAATATTTTCGCGAAACTGTTTGCTTTTAGCGCTCACCCCATACAACAAATCATGCAACACTTGAGGGGGTTTTTTCAAAAGTGGAAGTTGGATTTTTCCTTGCATACAACACAAAGAATGTTTAGGATTCTTGGCATTATAGTATCGACATAACCTTTCTTCATACCAGAATATTGCACCACAAAAACCACATGAATATGTTGGATCGCCAATATCCCAATAATCTACACCTACATATATAAATAAAGAAAAGATTAGTTTTAAAAATATATAAGTTAAAATTTAAAATTTTACACATACAAAATTTGGTAAAATTAAATGTATTCTGTAAGAATACTTAAATAATAATTTATTGTATTATTTAAAGTACCAGAAACTTTTAGAACAATATTTATCAAACAAAATATAAAAATAAAATATACAGAGAACGTACCAATTGAAGACATGGATAGCTTTTTTGCACGATTACGGAAAACACATTCATTATGAGGAATGCAATCCAAATTTTCTGAGAGTTCATTGAGATAGTCAATGGCACAACAAACTCAAATATTATTGGTGCGAATGAATTAATGCAATATTACTAAATATACGTAAAATAAATAATCATGATGATAAATGAATACCATTTGTGACACAGTCCAAAGGAATTTTCATCTCACTTTCCATCAAATTGATATCAGGCCTATTGTGATCGACGACATTCGTAATTGAAGATAATGATAACTCTATGTCATCTGTTAAATCAATGATGTCTATGCGATGTGGGGTTGAAGATGTTGGAATTTTAGAATCATGTATCATTCTACACGTTTTTGTAGATGAGCCACCTACAAAACCAAACATTGAAATCAAATAATAGATATTCGTGTGTGCATATAATTTAAAAGAGATGACAATTGTATTGTTAATTAATCTCACCATTGGTTATATCACTTAAAGGAGATATATTTCTTTGAAAAAACGTGCTCCTGACTGTACCACGTACAAATGTGGTTTGTTGTGAAAATCTGGACGAAACATCTGAATTTTCTGCTTAGCAAATGAAAATATAAAACATTTAGTAAGATCTTAGATTGACAATATATTTAAACAATTTAATTTTAATTTATACTTTTATAAAATAACAAATGAAGAAACGTGATTGCATCGAAGAAAAAAAATCATTGTAGGCTTCATATTTAATATGTATACTATATTAAAGATGCTTATTAAATATGATATTTAGATAGTTTTAGTTATTTCCTTGTAGGCTTCATAGAAGTACATTTTTTTATTTTTTGCGGAGAAGCGACCTTGCTAGCTCAGCACCTATTTGTCGGGCTTCTTGTTTGCATTTGTGCAGTGGATTGACTCTTTAATAATAAAATAAATATGTTTGATACACTAATGAGAAAAATAATTGAGAAAAAAATAGTTGGACAGAATATGGAATATAAATCCCGAAACAAACCAATTTAATTGTATGGGTTCATCAAATATTAAGTGTTATAATTGGACTCGTAAATCTAATATATATTTGGACCTTGAATTGTATGTTATTGTCGGACAATGTTTGGACTTCAAAATCACAAGAAATGAACAAAGCCCATTATCTAAAATCTATTTAAGTCACATTCTCAACCCTACCGACAGTCTTCTCGTCTCGTGTGTCTCCCCTCCTACATTGTCTTCTCAAATCCTCTATGCCGAAGCAAAATAAAGAAAACATCTCATGCCTGCTAAAAAGATTTCCTAATCTATGTTACCAAAAGGTGTTTATGTTTATGTTTTGGTTTCTGGTTGTTTTTTGTTTTTTTGTTTTGTTTTTATAGATGTAATATTCAACAATGAAAAAATATTTGAATGATGTTTTTGTTTTTGTTTTTGTTTTCTTATTTGAGTTTATGGATATATCTGTCAAAGAAATACGGATATTCGTCTTGTTTTCCATTTTGATAGATATATCTCTGATAAAAATATGATTTCATTTTTTTCAACCATTATTAATTTTTTTTTTTGGGAAAAAGATGTATAGATCCGATAACTGGGACACAAGATCTAATCAGATCTGGTCATCGTGATAACTGCTGTAAAATTGAGATTTGTGACCCCTTTTTCGAAAGCAGTAAGAGTAAGATTTGATTGTTCGTATCATTATTAATTATTTTGGAAAATGTTCTATAGATCTATGTTGGGATCGGTTCAGAGGGTAGAGGGGGGGTGAATACACTCTGAAACTTTTCTTCTTCTTCTTTAAAATGATCAAGTGAGGTTTAGTTCACTTAATCAGTTTTCTCAACTTCTAAAACGTTTTGAACAACTTAAATAGTGCGGAAATAGTTCAGAGGTTTTAGTGATGCAAAGTTTATAATGCAGTGTATGAGCAGGATGTAAGATAAATGGCAGTAAATGCTAAAGCACGATTTTATGGAAGTTCGAAGGCTTAATCCTTCTACGTCTCCCCTTCTTCCACTTAGGAAGGAATTCACTAGAAGACTTTGGTTATTACAACGTCTTGTAATACACCCACTTCAGACTTAGGACTTATCCAATGCCTAATCCGAAACTCCTAGATTTACACAGATAAGATTCTCAGTTCTTATCAGACTGGTGGAAGCTTTCAGAGCAGCTTCAAGTCTCTTCAACACTGAGTATAGTTGAGTTGAGCTTCTCAGACTGCAGAGCGGTCGAGAGGCTTGAAAACCCTAGGATGATCCTTGACGATCAGATATGTGAACTGTAGGCGAGGGTTTATTTGAGCAGCAGATGAATGATCTTGTAAGTGTGCTCAAGTATATCAGATGAGGACTTTTGATATTAGTCAAGTGATTGAAATTTTTCTGAGTTGCTTGTCTCTCTTCGTTGTCTCGTATCACTTGTTGTTGTTCTTGTTGTTTTTCTCTTTTTGAGCAATCTTCCCTTTATATAGGTCAATCATCAACGTCTTTATTTTGAACGTTCTGATGCTGCATTGAATGCACATTTAATGCTCATAAATGCATTGATGATTCTGCATGAGGATCGTACACTGCAGACAACTTCCAGGGTCCAAAACTGGAATAAACGATCGAATGCTTTATCTGCAGTCATTCTGTGTTTTTGCCATTTTGGTACAACCTGTTGTCTTGATTTGCAGGAGTCAACAAATCTTCTGAAACGCCGGTTCTGCTTTTAATAAAGGATCCTGCAAAGAACATCTTGTCACAGGTACTTGTCTCGAGATATCTAGATAGGCAGTTGGCATTCTACCGGTAGAGATATTTGTCCTCTGCTGGTTTGAATAACCAGTCGATAAGCTTGTGACTTCAACCGGTCGACAGATAAAGGCGGTTGACAAGCTTCCGGTAGATAGATTTATCCTCTGCTGGTTTTGATAGCCAGTCGATAGGCTTGTGACTTCAGCCGGTCGAGGGCAAAGGCGGTTGACAAGCTTCCGGTAGAAGTTGTAGTAGATTTTTGAAATACAATGGTTGGCAGCACATTCCTATACAATGAGTTGTTGTTTGTTATCACCAAAATATCGGATTCAACAATTTCCCCCTTTTTGGTGATGACAAAACTTAAGTGCTCCAAGAACAATATGAAATCATTAAAATGAACTTCATTGAGAGAATGAATTTCATTAAGTACAATAAGCATTTTTATTACACCTACAGAAAAAAATAAGATGCGGCTGCGATAAGTAAAGAAGAGATAAGTTGTTCATCTTTTGAACCAACTGGCTCCTCCTGACCTATCGCCTTCTCTTCTTCTTCTGTCGGCTTCTTCTTTTCTTCTGGACTCTTCTTCACGTCTTCTTGCCTCTGCTGCTCTACGTTGCTCTTCTTCCCCCTTTTTGGCATCACCTTGGTTGAGCCGAAGGATGACCTCAGTGAGTTGAGTGCCAATGCAGGCTTGCATAGTGTCTATTTTTGCATCGATTTGAGCAAGTAGAGTGGCTTGCATAGTGTCCATCCGATCATTCAACTGCTTATGAAGGCGATTTTCGGATCGGATAACTTGTTCGGAGACGGTAGAGAGCGTGTTGATTTGAGTGCGATGATGATTAGTGATCTCTGTGGACAGACGAGCAAGGTCTCGAGACACGGTCTCGAAATGCCGAATCATCGTCTGGCGTGAATTATCGACCGATAAGGATGAGTTTGTTATGTCTTGAGAGAAGGACCTAACCGTTTGCATGAGCTCATGAAGCCGATTTATCAAGGTATGATCTAGAGCTGCGGCCATGGCTTCAATTAAAGAATCATCAGTCTGAAGCATTTGCCCTTCTGGGTCATTTTTTGGTGAAACCGGGCTAGACTCACGATGATGTGGTGCGGGTGAATTTGCTGGAGAGCTGCCCGATGGACCTTCCAATAATGGTACAGTTGGAGATGTAATAGTTTCGACTGCAGCCAATATGGTTGGTGGAGTACCAGGATCAGCACTTGGTTCATCCATAATGAGATCTTCCATAAACTTTTCAGTAGATGGAGACGGTTGAAGTGCTGGATCAGCATCAGTCACGTGCTGTTCTGGAGATGCAGGTGATACAATAGTGCTTGATATCTCCGTTGGGGGCACTGTTGCTTCACTACTGCAAGGAGCCTCTGTCACAGAGGTGACAGGTATCTCTTGTGCAACCACTTCTAAAACATCTTGTGAATGACCGGGAGAAGTGTGAGCGGTCGTCACGGGAGAGGAGTGAGCAATCACAACTGCTTCCGGTTGAGTAACTGCTTGGACTGCGGTTGAGGAGGGGTCGACCGATGAAGATGCTGCCACATTCGATCTTAGAGCATATGATTGAAAGAGGTCAGCAGTGATGAGATCGGTCAAAATCCCATCTGAAGAAGGGAGAGCATAGACGTCTTCTTCACCCTGATCTTGAGTGAGAAAGGTTTTCATCATCACTTGTGCTTCCAGCACATAAGCTTGTAAACAGGCTGCTGAAGCTGGTGTTTTGACATTGTTGAGAGCTTGGAAGTGCTGAAGTAGTTGAGTGATTTGACGTAGACTATCCTGTAGTCCAGTCAAAATCACAAAGTCATCGGCGGCGGTAGGACTCTTGGATTTGAAATTCTTGACACGCTCATTAATTAGCAGTGATAGCAGGCTTCCTCGAAGCTTCAAGTCTATGAGATGTCTTCTTCCCAGAGCCTCCACGATGTCTTCAGTATCAGCAAATAGAAGCATCTTCTGCTCAATGACGTTTAGAGATTTCCATTTAGGAAATATTTGAGCGAGTGTCAAGTGAGTGCGGGAGTGATGCCATCTGTCAAAACATTGTAGATGACGCTTGACAGTACGGAGCACGTGAGAGATGATCATATTGAGTTCTATCGTAGCTGCTGGTTGAGCCTTGGGTGTGTATATCATCACACCTTTCCCTTTGTCTTTGGGATCAGCTAGAGTGACCTCAGGAGCTGATGAGGCACCTTCCCGGATTATCACACCTTTTGTAGGACGAGGAGCAGTAGAAGCAACAACGGTGGTAGTCTCGACCGTTGGCAGGGTAGGAGCAAGTCCAGAAAGAGACTTTAGCTTCTTGTGCTGCCTCTTCTTCTCGCCTGCAGGCGTGGATGACACAGCTGCTTTGGAGACCGAAGGAGATGACTTGCTGAAGGCTTGAATCAGTGGAACATTCTCACGTGATTCATCTTCAGAGTCAGATTCGATGATCAGTTGACGCTTGGCAGACTTTTTGGTATGGACTGGTTTGGCCACGACCGAAACCGTTGAAAGTGGTTGAGGGATAGCAATAACCTTTGCGGTTGAGGGCAAGGTGTCGACCGCAGTCTCTTTCTTGTTCAGGAATTTGAGAATCGTAGACTTGTTGAGCCATTTGGTGGGATGCAGAGGCTCAGTCTTGGAAAAGTCCACTCCAAGGACGCCCAAGATGTGGCAGATTTGCAAAGCAAATCCCTCGGATTGCCCTTTGCCCCTGATCATTTCACATAGAATATTGAACAGAATGTCTGACCAGTTTATGTTGATCTTGGAGGCAATACAAGCCATGTATTGAAATTTCTCCAGCGTCACCTTGTCGTAAGATCCAGCCTTGGCCAGAAGATTCTTGGCCACGATATTAGTCAGTAGTCTGAATGGAGCTTTGAGAGATGTCTTCTGGGCCGGCAGTTTGATCGGAGCATCAGTAGTTGAGAACTCCTTCAACCAATAAGAGCAGTTACCATCTGGAAGATCCGTGCATTTTGTCAAACCCCTGGAGGGCAGATCAAATGTGCTGGCGAAGAACTTCTGATTGAAGGAGTAGGCCTCTGTCTTAATCAAGCATTTGATAGTCCCATGCTCGATTTGAGCGGTTGCGAAGAACTCCTTCAAAATAGGCAAATCGCAGATGGCGCTGCATTCCAGAAATTTCTTTAGTCCAGAGGCTTCAAGCATGGTGAAGACCTCAGTTATTCCTGCGTTGTTTGCCTTAACAACGGAATCAAAGTTGATGGCAAGGCAAGTCTTCTGGATCGACATGATATCTGTAGATAAGAACTCGAGCAAAGAGTAAGCAAGAGCTTGAGAGTAATTTGATGGACCGTTTAATACAATATGAAAGCTTTTAGCAAAGGTGAAAGATTGATATACGAGTGTAAAGAGGTATATATAGGAACCTATGGGCCATAGGGTGACGTCATGAAAAGTATTTTTGAAATTCAAAAAGTTTTGAAGTGCATAATCACGGCGCCTCAATTAATGTCATTTGGTTCAAAGCACCAAGCTGCTAGTACGAAGCCTGTCAGAGACAAGTTAAAGGCGGATGATATGCCAATATTTATGGCAATCGTAACAGCTAATCTATTAATGTCATATTGACAATCATTCCCCCTAAACACATGCATACTAACTTAAATCTACTAAGCCAAGAATATTTCGAAAATATGAAAACTTAGCGTCCGGTAGAGGCTTGGTGAATATGTCTGCTGCTTGCTGATCGGTAGAGATGTATTCCAGCCTGATTTCCTTCTTTAAGACATGATCTCGGATAAAGTGATGCCTGACATCAATGTGCTTTGTCCGAGAGTGCATCACTGGATTGTGAGTGATGGCTATGGCACTTGTATTGTCACAGTAGATTGGAGCTTCACTCGACCGAATCCCATAATCATTAAGCTGCTGTTGAATCCAGAGTATTTGAGCACAACAGCTGCCAGCAGCAAGGTATTCTGCTTCGGCGGTCGAGGTAGCAATTGATGTCTGCTTCTTACTTGACCACGAAATTAGTCTATCTCCAAGGAATTGACATGTGCCACTTGTACTTTTGCGATCAATTCTACAACCTGCATAATCTGCATCTGAATAGCCAATAAGATTAAGATTTGAATCTTTGGGATACCAAAGACCCACATTAGTAGTTCCTTTAATATATTTAAGTATTCGTTTGGTAGCAATGAAATGAGATTGCTTAGGTGCGGCTTGAAATCTAGCACATAAACAAACTGAATACATGATATCCGGTCGACTGGCAGTCAAATAGAGCAGTGAACCAATAAGGCCTCGATACATGGTTACCTCGACCGGAATTCCCCCTTCATCTTTATCAAGCTTAATTGATGTACTCATGGGGGTAGATACAGTTGAGCATTGTTCCATTCCAAACTTCTTTACCAATTCCTTGGCATACTTGGACTGATTGATGAATATTCCAGTTTCAAGTTGCTTTACTTGAAGTCCAAGAAAGAAGTTTAGCTCGCCCATCATGCTCATTTCAAACTTCTCCTTCATCAGTTTAGAGAACTTTGAGCACAACTTGGGGTTAGTTGACCCAAATATAATGTCATCAACATAAATTTGTACTAGTAACACATGATCACCTTTTACAAATTTAAACAGGGTCTTATCGACCGTTCCAATTTGGAAATCATGTTCCAGTAAAAATTTTAGCAAAGTGTCATACCAAGCACGCGATGCTTGTTTTAATCCATAGAGAGCTTTGTCAAGTTTATAGATATATTGAGGATGAGTAGGATTGACAAAACCTGGTGGTTGTTCAACGTACACCTCTTCTTGAAGTAGACCATTGAGGAATGCAGACTTCACATCCATTTGATAAACTTTAAAATTCTTGAAGGCTGCATGTGCAAGAAAGATGCGGATTGCTTCTAGTCTTGCAACTGGCGCGAAAGATTCCTCAAAGTCTATGCCTTCTTCTTGTCTGAATCCTTGAGCAACAAGTCGAGCTTTGTTACGCACAACAGTGCCATGTTCATCGAGCTTGTTACGAAACACCCATCTAGTTCCAATCACATTTTGATTTTTCGGTCGAGGAACTAGATGCCAAACATTGTTGCGGGTGAATTGATTCAACTCTTCTTGCATAGCTTCAATCCAGCTGGCATCTGATAGAGCTTCATCTATTTTCTTGGGTTCTACCTGAGATATGAAAGCGGCATGCAAGAATTCATTAATCATTTGACCACGCGTTTTTCGAGGAGCAGAAGGGTCACCTATGACCAACCCAGGTGGATGATCTTTGTTCCACCTAAAATAATTCCCTAAAGGGTTGTCATCAATTGGTTGATGAACGTCCTCGTTTACTGGATCATCATTGGCTGGAGGATTGTTATCAACCGGTAGATCCACTTCTGGCCTTGTTTGATCACACCCGGTAGAGGGAACTGGATCATCCTTCTTTGGAGGATATAGATCACTGTCACTCTCTTCCTGTAGATTTGTGTTTTCCAGTCTGTGACTCAGATCATTTATGCTCCCTTGAGTTTGTTCTGTACATAGAGTAGATTCATCAAAAACAACATGAATGGTTTCCTCGACCGTTAGTGATCTTTGATTGAACACTCGATAAGCTCTGCTAACGGCTGAGTAACCAATAAAAGTTCCTTCGTCTGCTTTGGCATCGAAGGCTGTCAAATGGTTTTTGCCATTGTTGTGGATAAAGCATTTGCACCCAAAAATTTTGAAATAAGAAATATCAGGTTTTGTGCCATTCCAGATCTCATATGGAGTTTTGTTAAATCGTTTATTAATCATAGATCTGTTTTGAGTATAGCAAGCTGTGTTAACTGCTTCTGCCCAAAGTCTTTGAGAAACATTTGAATCAGCAATCATAGTTCTGGCTGCTTCTTTTAAAGTACGGTTCCTTCTTTCAGCCACCCCATTTTGCTGTGGGGATCTAGCAGCTGACAACTCATGCTTGATTCCCTGATCATCTAGATAAGTCATAAGAGTGGTGTTTAAAAATTCAGTCCCTCTATCACTCCTGATTCTATCTATCACAGTAGATTGTTCATTTTGCAAGCGTTTAAAAAGCTTAATCAGGTGAGGTGCAGTTTGATCTTTTGAAGAGAGAAAGATGACCCAAGTAAATCGAGAAAAGTCATCTATAACAACAAGAGCATATCTCATTCCCCCTATGCTTCTTACTGGTATAGGACCAAATAGGTCCATGTGAAGTAAGTCTAAACATTTGGAAGAAGACATACACCCTTTATTTTTAAAAGTTGCTCTCACCTGCTTTCCTAGTTGACAAGCAGGACAAACTTTGTCTTTTATAAAATCTCCTTCGGGCAGACCAGAAACCAAATCATGCTTCCTCAAGTTAAAAATGGACTTAAAATTTAGATGATTTAACCGCTTATGCCACAACCAATGTTTATCATGATGAGCAGTAAGACAAGTAGGTGAAGAAATATGTGAGCAAGACCAGTTTACCTTGTAGGTGTTTAGGTCTCGTACACCGGTCATAAGAGTCTCACCTTTGTCATTTTTTATGAGGCAAGTGTGTTTGTGAAACTCGACCGAATGATCATTGTCACATAGTTGACTAATACTTATCAAATTATAGCATAGTTTGTCAACAAGTAACACATCTTTAATAATGATGTTACCATGGATGATCTTACCCTTACCCACGGTTTTACCTTTGGAGTTGTCTCCAAAGCTGATCTTTGGTCCTTTGCACAACACCACTTCTGTTAGAAGTTCTGGATTCCCTGTCATGTGTCGTGAGCAACCGCTATCTAAATACCAGGTAGTGTCCTTGATAGAAGTGGTTTTCTCGCCCGTTTGGACTTTTAGTACCTGCAAAGAGTGAAGAACTTTTGGTACCCATATCTAGTAGGGTCCAGGTCGGATTAGCCCTTTCGGGACCCACACCTGGAACACCCTTACAGGTTTGCCCGTGTGTGTGTCCAGAAATCTGTGCGGTCGATAGGCAGTAAATGTGTGTGCTTGTGAGGTTGCTGTGTGCTGCTTGCCTTTTTTATTTTCATCAGTTAGCCTGTACCTCTTTTGAACTGGCCTGCAATTAAAGTACTGGTAAGGCTTCTCCTTTGACCATCTTTTCTTAGAGTAGTTAGACTCATTCCATGGCCTTTTGAAATTAGATTGGTTTCCCTTTCTTCTTTCATTAGGTTTTGGTTTGATCCAAGTTCCTCTTTGATTAGAGGTCTGGGGATCCACATATCCCAGCCCTCTATGCTTAGAGCTTCGTTCGTTCGATACTTTCTGATTTTTGTCAAAGCTGCACTTATCGTGTTCATATATCGTGCTGGACCTGACAAATCTTATTTTGTTAAGATTGCCTTTGTCCAGGCTTGACTGAATACAGGATTCCATAGACTGTTCATTTGTTCCAAACCCTAGACCGGTTTTATCATGTACCGGTCTTTGGATTTCTTGAATCTTGTCAATGGTTACCGAAGATTTATTCCAAGCCTTAATGGTTTCAAGTAGTTTTTTATTCTCAATCAAGGTAGCTTGGAATACTCTTTTCAAGGTGTCGTTCTCAGTAGCCAGCAGACTTAGCTTGACCTTAAGACCATCAAGCTCTTTTTGCTGCATGCAGCTTGATTTGCTTGACTTATCTTTTAGGTCAGCTCTTTCTGCCTTTACTTCCTCGAACTCCTTGGATAATGCTTTGTATTCATTAGCCATTTCGTGTAAAGCAGTAACTAAATCACTGTGAGTAAATTCAGGTGAGCCAAAGTCAAATACCTCCTCAGCTTCTTCTTCGATGTCGGCCATAAGGCATTCCACTTTTTCATCATCGCTGTCATCTGAAGAGCTTCCGGTATTGGAGTTGTCAGAGTCAGACTCAGCCCACTTGCTTTTGCTTTCGTCTGCTACTAGAACCCTTTGGTCTCTTCCTTTTCTAAACGTCCTTTTATCCTCCTTACCCCTTCTTCTTTCGGAGAATTGCTTCTGATCATTGTTCTTAGGCTTGGTGCAGTCTGCAATGAAGTGGCCTGGCTTTCCACAGTTAAAACAAGTAGGACCATCGTTTGTATGGTCCGATTTATGATAATTTTTAAATTTAGAATTGTTTTTACGCATAAATTTACCAAATTTCTTGACAAAGAGTGTCATGGCTTCATTGCTGATTTGCTCAGCTGATCTCTTTGGAGCTACCTCGACCGGTGGACATATCACGGTTGAGGTTAAGGCCTTGGTTGGTTGAGAAGTAGATGGTTCATCTTCTGTTCTCATGTTGAGCTCGAACTCATAGGCTTTGAGATCTGCAAAGAGATCATGCAGTTCAACCTTGCTCAAGTCTTTTGACTCTCTCATGGCCACTGTCTTGATCTCCCATTCTTTGGGCAGAGCTCTCATAACCTTCACAGCAATTTCACGGTTAGTATAAGTTTTACCTAAAGCAATAAGATCACAGATGATACTACTGAACCGTTCATCAAATTCAGCCATGGTTTCCCCTGGCTTCATTTTGGCGTTGTCATATTTTTGAATGGCCAGAGTGAGCTTGTTTTCCTTTGTCTGGTCATTCCCTTCACACAGCTGAGTGAGCTTCTCCCAAATCTCCTTTGCTGTGGAACATGACTTGATTTTGCTGAACATATTCTTGTCCAGTGTTTTGTATAGGATGTCCCGGGCCACATTGTCAAGATTGGCCTTCTTTTTGTCCTCAGTGGTCCACTCAGCTCTTGGTTTCTCAATCATTTGTCCTGCACCATCGGCTAGAGCTGGGTTGACCTTCATAATTTTGATAGGACCGTCTGTTATGACATATAGCATGTCATCATCCTGTGCTGCAAGATGTGCCTGCATGCGAATTTTCCAATCATCATACTCTTCTTTAGAAAACATAGGAATTCTGTTGAAAGAAGTCATGATTTGAAAACTTCAGATCAGCAGTTGAGAAAGGAACCCGCTCTGATACCACTTGTTGGGATCGGTTCAGAGGGTAGAGGGGGGGTGAATACACTCTGAAACTTTTCTTCTTCTTCTTTAAAATGATCAAGTGAGGTTTAGTTCACTTAATCAGTTTTCTCAACTTCTAAAACGTTTTGAACAACTTAAATAGTGCGGAAATAGTTCAGAGGTTTTAGTGATGCAAAGTTTATAATGCAGTGTATGAGCAGGATGTAAGATAAATGGCAGTAAATGCTAAAGCACGATTTTATGGAAGTTCGAAGGCTTAATCCTTCTACGTCTCCCCTTCTTCCACTTAGGAAGGAATTCACTAGAAGACTTTGGTTATTACAACGTCTTGTAATACACCCACTTCAGACTTAGGACTTATCCAATGCCTAATCCGAAACTCCTAGATTTACACAGATAAGATTCTCAGTTCTTATCAGACTGGTGGAAGCTTTCAGAGCAGCTTCAAGTCTCTTCAACACTGAGTATAGTTGAGTTGAGCTTCTCAGACTGCAGAGCGGTCGAGAGGCTTAAAAACCCTAGGATGATCCTTGACGATCAGATATGTGAACTGTAGGCGAGGGTTTATTTGAGCAGCAGATGAATGATCTTGTAAGTGTGCTCAAGTATATCAGATGAGGACTTTTGATATTAGTCAAGTGATTGAAATTTTTCTGAGTTGCTTGTCTCTCTTCGTTGTCTCGTATCACTTGTTGTTGTTCTTGTTGTTTTTCTCTTTTTGAGCAATCTTCCCTTTATATAGGTCAATCATCAACGTCTTTATTTTGAACGTTCTGATGCTGCATTGAATGCGCATTTAATGCTCATAAATGCATTGATGATTCTGCATGAGGATCGTACACTGCAGACAACTTCCAGGGTCCAAAACTGGAATAAACGGTCGAATACTTTATCTGCAGTCATTCTGTGTTTTTGCCATTTTGGTACAACCTGTTGTCTTGATTTGCAGGAGTCAACAAATCTTCTGAAACGCCGGTTCTGCTTTTAATAAAGGATCCTGCAAAGAACATCTTGTCACAGGTACTTGTCTCGAGATATCTAGATAGGCAGTTGGCATTCTACCGGTAGAGATATTTGTCCTCTGCTGGTTTGAATAACCAGTCGATAAGCTTGTGACTTCAACCGGTCGAGAGATAAAGGCGGTTGACAAGCTTCCGGTAGATAGATTTATCCTCTGCTGGTTTTGATAGCCAGTCGATAGGCTTGTGACTTCAGCCGGTCGAGGGCAAAGGCGGTTGACAAGCTTCCGGTAGAAGTTGTAGTAGATTTCTGAAATACAATGGTTGGCAGCACATTCCTATACAATGAGTTGTTGTTTGTTATCACCAAAATATCGGATTCAACAATCTAATATATATATTAAAGTTGAGGATGTGGGGACTTTGGTCTTAGGAGACGACGTATTCCCTATTATATATATATGTATTCATCAAGTGGTGATAGTTTAATTTGGCAATGGGAGACGAGCTTCGATTAAAAATATATATTACTCCCTACTTTAAATATCAAGTGGTGATAATTTAATTTATTGCTATTTTTTTATTAAATATGTACTATTCTCAATTGACCATAATTTACAGTTGCTCCCCATAAATATATATTATATAATAATACTTAATCATAACAATAATCTTATGACAATTTATTAATCTCATATTTTCATATTCATAGACATATAAAATGACAATTATATCGACAAAAAGACAATAAAACATTAACTAAACAAATGTATTAAACAAATAATTTGAATAAAAAATATAATATATTTTAAGTTCATTTACCGGTACTTAATCATAAGAATATATCAATATAATTGCAATGACATGCAATGAATGTTACAAGGAAATAATGTCCATGGAGTTTTACTTTTTTCAAACATCAGTTTGGTAACGATTTTACTATTTATTAATCAAAAAATGAGTTGATATATGGCTTATGAGTATCACATGTTTATTTCAATCAAGGTTATTATAATTAGCTTCCTATTTTCTATTTTTATGTTATATATACTCATGATCAATAATTGGTTATGTGATTTTTTTGTGTTATTTTCTTATGAGTTTTCTTAATTACATTATAATTATTTATAATTTTGTAACAATCAAGTTTATTCAATGGAAGATGAAATAACCCAGTAAATAACACTATTTATTTAATTCAAAATTTGAATAAGAGTCCAATTTAATTATTAAAAAAAGAAAAGTAAAGTTGAGTTATATATTTTAGTTTGTAGGCACGTGCATATGCTCACTTGTAATTTGAAATTATAATTATTTAATGGATAAATAATTAATCATTGATAAATTAACTAAAAAAGTAATAAACAATTAAACTTAAAACTAATGTGATATTTTCAATGGTTTATTCTATTTTCGAATTTTATAATTTATTATATCATATTAATTTGAGTGATACAATTGTCCTAGATTAATTGTACCCAATAAAATATATAGTTCATTTAATTTATAATTTATTAAATGAAGTTCGTAAAATGATATCATAATTGTAGTTAGCAGAATACCACCTAATTATATTCTATAATCATTATCTAAAATTATACAATTTGAAAATAAAAAAAAAATTGAACACTTGGTCAAATTTTTTATTAATATTCTAATTTATTGGCAATAAACAAAGTGTCGTGGTATATTAAAAATTAAATGAAGTTAAATTAATAAAAAAGGTAGTTCAATACCCAATAATTTTTACCTAAACAACATTAAAAACCAATAATTATGAATAATTAAAAATAAATTATTTCTTTCTTTCATATAAATATACAAAAGAAATCAACAAGATAGTAGACAATATAACTTAATGTTATATGTTTAACTTCTTTGATAAACGTCCTTTATTCATTAGTTATGAACATTATACATTGATATATATTAATGTGATCATTAGTTATCATTATATATCTATCTAAATTGTGATTTATTTTGTTTTGTAATTATTTTTTTATTGTATGTTGTGTGGATGGTTAAACATTTTTTTTAAAATATTTTCTTCAATCCATATTGTTCTATATGTATTATGATTATTATATTATCATTTGCTAAGCTTTAGAGATTAAATTTTTTTAACTATATATATGTTTTTAATTCATATTATATTTAATTGGTGTAAACGTATATCGCGTGTTTTTTTTGTTAGTTTATTAAAATACGTCTACCCGAGTACTAGTAAGCTATACTATATTATTAAAATTGAAATTTTTTAGTGTTATGCTACGCCATCGCAATGTTAAAGTTACCATACTTTAATTTAAGATAGCATATTAATCATAAATGAGACTTTGATACAATATTGTTATGCAACAATATTTTTTGTCTTTTAATTGCTATTTAACACTTTTTTTTTTTTGCCATTGGTAGATTTTTATATAAGAAACTTCATTTTTGTATTTTTATTTCATCATTTATTTATTTATTTTATTAAAAATAAATTATAAAAACATGCAATGCGTGCATTCTAATAATTTTATCATTTATTTATTTTTTATTAAAAAATATATTATACAAACATGCAACGCGGTTGCTCTTGAATATAATGCAACTTTTATCGTAAAAAACAAGTGGTCTTGTTTGTTTCAAAATATATATATATATATATATATATATATATATATATATATATATCATCGAGTTGTGATAGTTTAATTTGGCAATGGGAGACGAGCTTTGATTTAAAAAAATATAGGGAAAATTGCTTTTTTGGTTATGTAAGTTTGTCACTTTGCGATTTTGGTCCTCTATATTTTCATATTTCAATTTTAGTCCGCTATCTTTTTTTTTTTTTG
This sequence comes from Henckelia pumila, assembly GCF_033568475.1. Classification (NCBI taxonomy): domain Eukaryota; kingdom Viridiplantae; phylum Streptophyta; class Magnoliopsida; order Lamiales; family Gesneriaceae; genus Henckelia; species Henckelia pumila. Next base: position 39,768,948 of record NC_133123.1, on the reverse strand, counting down.
AAAATTTTAGCTCTTTTTCCGATGTGGCGATAATGTGGAGCTGACGTGTATAATGTCCGGTAAGTATTTTCGAAGAAAAAAAAACTAATATTGCCAAAAAATCGAAATATGCAGACTAAAACTGAAATATAAAAACATAAAGGATCAAAATCGCAAAATGACAAAGATATGAAACCAAAATTGCAATTTTCAAAAAAAATATATTACTCCCTATTTTATATATATCAAGTGGTGATAAATTAATGTATTGCTATTTTTTTTATTAAATATGTACTATTCTCACACTCGCCCTTGAACCATATTTAAAAATTGTTATTTAGTAAAATACGTGTATTAATTCGAGTACTAATAAGTTATGCTATATTATTAAATTTGAAACTTTTTAGTGTCATGTTACGTCATCGCAATGCCAAAGTTATCATACGTTAATTTAACACAGCTTATTAAGCATGAATGAAACTTTGATACAATATTGTTATGCAACCATATTTTTTGTATTTTAATTACAAAAATGTCACATTTTTTTTTGTCATTGGTGGATATTTATATACAAAACTTCATTTTTGTTTTTTTTATTTCATCATTTATTAATTTTTTTATTAAAAATAAATTATACAAACATGCAATGCATACATACAAATACTAATATATATATTAAAGTTGAGAATGCAAGTATGGGATGTTGGTTACACCTTTGTTTTGGCCTTTAATATTTATCTATATGTGTATATAGATTTTTTAATCATATAAAAGAGCGGGCGTGCATTTCAAAAAGAAAAAGGGAGACGAGATAATGGGAGACATGCTTTGATTTTTTTAAAAAAATGTTACTTTAAATATCATTATGTGGTGGATAATTTAGTTTATTAATTCTGTTTTATAAATATATATTATTCTCACAAACAAAATTCAACCACTAAAAATTTTATTTTTATTATTTTTATCAAGTAATTCACTATTAAATCTAAATAGAGGCATTACAATAGTGGAGCAAGCTATCAAGATTCAAGAATAAAAACAAGAGCATCGTAAGACACATAAGCAATGGCGGAGCAAGGATTTCTGGTCTATTCGGGCTAAAACATTAAGCTTTCGAATCCTTTAATATTTTCAATTGAGCTACCCGAGCTAATACTAAATTAATCCAAAAATTTTCAAATATTATATATACAAAAATTTGAAAATATTTCGAGCCACCCGGGTTGTACAAGTGTGGCTTCGCCCTTGCACATAAGCACTAGCATAAGAATTGATCGCACTAGCAAGTGAACGAGCTATCATATTAGCTTGTCGTCTAAAAAATCGAACTTTGTAAGGAATTTTTTGTGAAAGAACGAAGCGACATTATGCAATAATTGTACTAAACTCGCTGCGATCCATCAGTGTTAACAAAACGACATCTACCACAAATTTGGAATATGATTCAAATATGACTTATTGCAATTCCAGTGAGACAGTCTGTAAGGGTTTTGACAGTCTCGACTACGAAAATACCATAAATAATTCAAATAATTTTTTGAGTAAGTGTTATCTCTTAGTCTTGTTAGGGGTGAGCAAAATATCGGTTTAACCGAAATAACCAACCGAACCAAATTAAATCGGAAATTTGGTTCGGTTTAATCGATCGAACGGTTTTTTTTAAAAAAAAAATATCGGTCAATTCGGTTTAGTCGGTTCGATTTTGGTTTTAAATTTTAAAAATCGATTAAATCGATTTTAATATATATATTTTTAAAAAATGATTATTGGGCCTGATTTTTCTTTGAATTCAGATTATTTATATAGGGCTTTAATCAACATGTCAAAAACCCAAAAATATAAATCATTTGTTGCCCTACCCAACTCCAACTGCATCCTGGGCCCTGGCGTCGTCTTCTTCTCTTCTGCCGTTCTGCGTCTTCTTCTTTCTCTCAATTTGTCTGTGTTCCAACCTCCAGGGAGTCTGGCCACAACTTCTTTGTTTTTGAACCAAAATGGACTAAAAAGGTTAGAGGCAAATCGGTTTTTGTTTTTTGAAAATAGGCAGATTTGTTTTTTATTTTCGATCGAACCAACTGTATCTTCTCGATTTAGGTCATGTGTGGCTTATCTCGAGTGACATTATTTATTTGTGGAGCTCTCTTAATTGTGGGACTATGTCGAAGCATCAATAATTTGTCAGGAATGGATTTGAGGATTACTTCGGATATTCAAAGTTTTTTTAAATTTTTTTTTAAAAAAACATCGGTTATTTCGGTCGGTAACTGAAATAACCGATGTTTAATCGGTTCGGTTAACTCGGGTTTTATGCTAAAAATCGTTCGGTTCGGTTGTTTGAAAAAAAGATTTTGATCGGTTCAGTTTTGTTAATTTCGGTTCGGTCGGTTTGGTTTTGACCGATTGCACACCCCTAGTGTTGTCAATACTTCAAGACACACCACACAACGGAATAATTAAATAAAAATAATAAATAACACAAGGATATTTATGCACAAGTACTAAGTACTGGTACGATTCCTCATGGCGAAATAATCACTAGAAAACATTAACAGCTATATTCTTCAAACGAGGAGAGGTGAGCCAATAAAATTGAAAAACAAGAAATAGAGAAAAGATCATACACGATCAAGAAAGTTAAGAGCTTCAAGAACAGTTGAAGCAGATCAATCAAGCACACACTTAGAGTCATATCAGATCAATTGAGGATCATTTGTGTTGAGTTTATCGAGTTGTAAACTTGTACAAGATCAGTTGAGTGTTCAGTCAAAACATCATCTTTGTAGCAAGAATCAGTCGAGGGCTGAGTTCTTGAGTGTTTAGGAGTTCTAAGAGAGGCAGCAAAGTAAGTCCAGTCTTGGATCGGGTCTGTGCTAATTGTTTGTATAAATCAAAGTCTTTTAGAAGAGAATGAATCCTTTCGAGGTGGAAGGAGGGGTGACGTGGAAGATTGAGCTCGAACATCCAAAAACAAGTTACTGTGTTATTTCTTATATGTTCAACACATTCACTCACCTCACAAATTCAACCAAGCTATTTGATCATCTGTGTTCAATCTGTTAGTCAACCTCTTTTGCATTGATTTAAGTTGGTTGATTAACATAGACACACGAGAAAAACTGAACTCCATATAACTAAGAAGTGTATTTTCGATCCTAACAGAAAGACTTTATGTTTTTTTTTAGTTTTTTTTTTTTTTGTTTTGAGAAAAAGGATTGATGTTTTTGTAATTTGTAAGAATAATATAATATAAGTGTAAAATAAAAAAAATGGAAAAAAGGTTGACCAAATTTAAAAGCAATTTCATAATCTGAATACTTTGTGGAAAATTCGGTCCTACCCATGGGTGGTGTGGACTTTTTTTATTGGTACAAATTTTGTGGGCTTCACATGATTTGCCTAGGGATGTAAACGAGCCGAGCCGAGACGAACAATATCAGGCTCGGGTTCTGCTCGTTTGGTATTTGTGGGGGCCCGGGCTCGGCTCGAGCCCGAACCGAGCTTTTATCATAAAGCTCGGCTCGGCTCGGCTCGTTTACTACATATGTAGGCTCGGGCTCGGCTCGAGCTTGGCTTATTTATCATATTAAACGAGCCTGACTCGAGTTTGGCTCGTTAAACGAGCTCGTTTTCAGGCTCGTTAGCTCGATTAGTAAGATTGTTAAGAAGGCTCGTATTCTGGCTAGTTAAGTGGGCTCGAGCTCATTTTCGAGCTCGTGAAGCCTAAATACAATACAATACATCTCTATAAATTAATTATAAACTAAAATTAAATTTTTTTTAAATAAAATAAAAATGACAAACATAATTTTAAAAAAAAAAACGTCTCCAAAAAGTGATTTTTTGTGTTAAAAAGTTCTATAACTTCCATTTAAACACCAAACCGAGATTCCAAACCGATTTATCCCAAAATTAAACAGACTGCCATTTATGTTAATCACATTTTCAAGTTCCTAGCTTAAATCGCCCAAAATTTCAAAAACAATAAGCATTTTCGCGAAAATAAATACTTGATATAGTTTTGACATGTTTCAACAGAAAAATCATATCTAATCTATATGTTCATCAAATTAAGTGATTCCAGCGCCAAATGGAAGACAAGACAAAGCACAAGTTTCTTTGTAGTGCACACTAAAAATTTGCATGAATCAAGCTCATTCAACTCGATTAATAAACTACATGTAGACTGAACCTACTATCAAAGCATGAATCCGAAGCTAACACACTAAACGAGCCGAGCTAACGAGTCACCTAGCCGAGCTCGAGCTTCCAAGCCTATTAACGAATATGTTCGCGAGCTAACGAGCCGAATATCCTTAAACTCAAGCTCGGCTCGTGAACATTGTCGAGCTCAAAATTAAGCTCGGGCTCAGTTCGATAAGCTTAACGAACGAGCTGGAACGAGCTTTTTCATGAGCTGAGCTCCGAATAGCTCGCGAACAGTTCGGCTCGTTTACATCTCTTCATTTGCCCCAATCACATTGTTTCAACTAGCCCAAGGCACAATACCCATGGGGTAGGATCGAACATATTTTGGGGAGTTTGGACTCTCCTCTCTGCTTGTCTACTTCCTTGTCAAAACCCTGTCTACGAAGTTCATCTTTGGAATTTTTCACCCGAGGGATCTGTAAAATCGATATAACACAGCCAATTCATCCCATTTTCTCCTGAATTCCCAAAGATTTCTGTCTAAAACTTGTTCGAATTGGAGAAAATCTATTATCAGGAAAAAAAATTGGCGGATTAGAAGGATGCCACATCAGTGCCATTGAGTCAAGGTGACCCCGAAAGAGAAGATCCCGAAGATCCAGTCAAATCTCCCCCCACTTGTCCCGATTCTTCCACTCGTAAGGTTGGTTTGTTTGTTTTTATTTTATTTTTATTTGTGTATCTCTTTTTACGGTAATTTGTTTTGCCCTATTTGAATTGTAAAATAAGATTTTTTTTTGTTTTTATTGCAATATCGAATTGTGGCATATTTACTTAACATAATTAATGGGTCTGCTACGATGTATGAAATTCACTCACTGTAATAGGATTGAATCGAGCGCGTTTGGTAGTGATCAGTGTTAAAGATTTCGTTTTACGTTTTGTTGGTTGACTGACCATGATGAATTGGATGGCCGTTTATTGAATTTGAATCTGAATTATGGTTGGACGATGGATCTGTAATAACAATCCAAGTGCCATCTCTCACAATCGATTACCATCTATTGATAATGTTGGATGTCAAATATAATGGGATCTGGTTGTTCCATCTGATATGGAAAAGTAAATTTGTTCCTACCCATCTTTCTTCTGAAAGTATAAGTTGAAATGCTAGTTGCCTCCAAAACGATCGTTTTCTTCATTATCTTTGCGATAGCAACTGATATTTTCATCGTCTTGGCTATAGGGACTGATTGGCCTAGGTCGTTGTCATTGCATTTTTGTTCTCTTTTGTTTTGAAATATTGCAATGCAATGGACGATATAAGATGGTTTATATTGCTAATTTTCTCAACATTGGTTGCTAAGACAGAACTTCTTGTGTCCCACCAACATATTGTAATTTTCCAAGGGGCTATTTTTTTCTTGGCAAGATCAGTTGCGCTGGGGGGAGAGAGAATACTTTTGTCATATGGCCGTTATTGTTATTTATTCCTATACAGCATACATTAATGTACTTAACTGTTAAAAATTAAGCAAATAACGTCCAATCATGAGATACCACTGCCAACCACATCCTACTAAAAAAATAATACAACTTCAAGTTTACTGGATATTTTTAAAACAGAAGACTCCTTTCAAAGACATTAAAAACGTTTTCAACTCAGTAATAGTATGAATACGAATGCGTTGGGCACGTGAGCGTGTGGCGGATTCCAAACAGAATACATATTAAAGGACAAATAAGCATCCTATCCAAAGAGGCAAATACAGTAATATCTTCCCCAATATCGCATCACAAGATACGAACTTGGAAAGCGTCGTTTCCATTGTCATGTTGTTGCTCCCTTATTCGCTTTGCTGAATCAACTAATGATTCGCCGCAGTCATGTAACTGAATAAGTTGAAGTGTATCGATTTCTCCAATCCCATAAGGAATCTCATACATGGACCTAGCACCTTTGAGAATCAAGCTTTCGAGGCTTGGGAATTGCTCTTTTTCCACTTCCCACCTCACCAAATGATCAAATGTAGAACCAAGGCACTTGAGTCGAAGAAATTGACCTTCTATTGGCATCCACTCGGAAACCACTTCTGCATGATTATGGAATATCTCGAGCACTTGAAGATTTGGAAGTGACCCAATTTTGGTCATTTTATCCCAAGGCAAGCGAACATACTACCATAGAGTTAACATCCTAAGGCTGATTGGAAATGCATAGTCCCATATTCTTGAAGGTCTATCATAACGAGAACCAGAATCATTTATCATTACTCGTAATTCTTCAAGGCTTCGTAGATGAAAAAGATTGTCAAGACAGAGACCATCCCAGCTTCTGTATCCAATAAGGAGACGCATACTTTTGTATTCACCATCAGTTTAATTGCCTCTTCAGTTAATTTGAAATCTTTCACTTGCCAAAGTGTTTGTATATCACTTTCTTGGATGACTCTTACGTTAGAAGGATGGGATAAAAGAAAACAGGGTTGTATGATAACATGTCTCAACTTTGGCATCTCCAGAATTTCAAATGGTACTTCGACTTCTACGGAAAAGGACTTGACAAATAAAGTTTGGAGATGGAAAAGTTTGGTTATCGAGGCGAGAAATCCACGAGGACGTGATTTTTGAGTCAAGTTAATACGAATGTACCTTAAATTGACAAATGTGGAGATTGCGTCTGAAATTTCCGGCCAAATTAAATTTGGTGCGTTCACGATATTGAGGCGTCTGCAACCAAGAGGTAATTCAAATCGTTCATGTCTGTGGTAGAAAAACAGAACAGAACGAAGAACGGTTGAGTCTGCAGATATTTGACATTCCTCAAAATTCTGGACGTGATGAAAAATAAGGCGGCGATTTGAACGTTCTATGTTGTACTTTTGGGTGGATATATAGCGAAAAAACCCCTGTTCTTCAGCTTTTTTTATGCAAATTTCCCTCAACAAATCATGTACTCCAACATATTCTGGTGTGCCGTCTGGCCGTTTCTCGACCACCGAGAGCAAATTTCTGTTCAAAAAATACCTCTCGCCCAACTCTTCCAAGCATTTAGACTGATGATAATATGGTTTGATAAATCCCTCTGCAATCCACAACTTGTTTAGTTCGGAAACATTGATTTTTGAATCTTCTGGAAAAGCTGTGATGTAGAGGAAGCATGTTTTTAGTCGAAGGGGCAACCAATCATAGCTTAAATAGAGTATTTTTTAGCACTGCAATGCAATTGTGGGTTCCGTGAAGCTTATGTTTTCAGGGCCCGAACCACTAAAAATTTTATTATTAAAACAATTTTTCACGTACATTTGCAAATTTATTAGTGAACTCGCCCCGATCTACTCCGCCAATAAATATAATAATATATTATTAATCATCTATTTTTATGTTCTATTATTTGAATAATGAAAACGTAATCCATAATTTTAGTTAATAGTATTTTAAGTTGAAATAATTTTATTTTAGTATGACATGTTTAATATCAAAATATATAATTATATTATAATTTTTTTTGTTATTTGATAATTTTTTTACTGTTAGATATTATTAATATAAATTTAGAAATTAAAGTAACTGTATTTGATTTATTAATTTTTACTTTTTTATTGTATATTGATCTTAATTTAAATTTTTTTATAATTTTTAGTGTATCTAACTCAGATTGGACTCATAAGATTACGAGTACAGAGTGGGACGGGCTTAATACATCGAATTGTACAAGTACCAAAGATAAAAAGATAAAATGGTGTTATTTTATAATTGAGTTACTTGATCAAATAATTTTTTCTAATTGATCGTTAATTTAATTTCACAAAAAAAAATGTGAATCTAATATTCGATTTACTGTGTTTCGATAGCAAGATTATCTCTTACTAAATTATTAGTTGTTTTGTAGATTTATAACGATTTTTAGAGGATCTCTTATTAATTTATTTTGTTTTCTTGGGATTTACATATATATGCATTGCATATGTCATGGACTCATGGTAGTATTTTTTATGCTTTAGACTGTGAGAGATTTTCGCAAATCTAATTTTAATTAAAATCTCAAAATAAATAAATAAAATCTTTCTCTGGTAATCTCTACGGCCTTCAAATCATCTTCAATCAATTTCCCAATTACAGAACCTTAACATTTTTCATATTGTTTCGATTATACCTTTTCTTTATATATGTGCACTCATAAATTCATTTTTACACATTGAACAATTGTTATTCTTCTTCATTGCATTACACAAATTAAACAACGGCTATTCTTCATTACAAAGTATAAATTTTAGGAAAAAGTGTAATTTTGGTTCGATAATTTTTTTACTTTGTGATATGTTCATATTTGTTTTCATATTTCAGTTTTAGTACTCATGCATGCATGTTGCAATTTTTCGTACATTTAGTTATTTTTCGTCGAAAATACCGATGTGAACACTCTATATGTTAGTTTACACAGACTACATCAGCGCTGCATTAATGTCACACCAGCGACACGTCAGAAAAAAAGATTAAGATTGAAAAAAAAAAGATACCAGATTAAAATTAAAATCTAACAACATATATAGGACCGAAATCACAAAGTAACAAACATACTAAATCAAAAAAGCAATTTTTTCTATTTTTTTTATAAAAACCTAGAGTGACTATTATACTTAGGATTTCACTATGTATAACTTATCCCAATCAATTTCGCCTTATTTTCGTCATATTATTTATCTATTTATTAATTAATAATTTTACATCAATTAAATCAAATAAATTATAATCTATCTATCAAATCAAATAATTTATTAACTATTTTTTCTTATTTATTTTTAATTTACATTATATTACTTATCTATGGATTACTTATCCTATCACTCAAACCAAACGGTGCTAGTATTAAATTAAACCTTACTAAACACTTAGAAGCTGGAACTCCTAGGCAACTCCGATGACTTAACCAAAGTCTATTCGCAAAATAAAACTGGTTAAATTAATCAATTAAATCAAATAAATTATAATCTATCAATCAAATCAAATAATTTATTAACTATTTTTTTTTATTTATTTTTAATTTACATTATATTACTTATCTATGAATTACTTATCCTATCATTCAAATCAAACGGTGTTAGTATTAAATTAAACCTTGTTACTAAACACTTAGAAGCTGGAACTCCTAGGCAACTCCGATGACTTAACCAAAGTCTATTCGCAAAATAAAACTGGTTAAATTAATCAAGCTCAAATACTTCTAAAATGAGCAAAACAGTACAAATTGATCCTTAATAAAAGAAATGATAAAACAAAGAGAGGGAGCTTGATCGATAATTTGGGCCCAGTTTTTCTTAGGGAATCGTGAAATTTATGATTTCTTAAATATTAAAATATTATTTCTTATATCGAGAAATTAGAGGTTGATGTATTGTGAAATGAAAAGTGAATATCTAAATTAATAAAATAGTTTTTTTACCACAAACTTTTGGTATTTTGTAGAAAAATTTAGCGGTGAAATCGGGTCGGGACTCGTCCCGTAACCCTTTTATATTTGATTTTCGTTTTGATAAGAATTGAGATTTTTTTTCTCTCGATTCCGCACTCGAGAAGTGTCGGGATCCGAATGCTCGAGATCCCGAACATTCGGGGTCCCGTCGGGTCGGAAGAGGGTAATTCCGAACAATATTTTTTTTAAAAAAAATTCTATGAAAATATTTTTTTTAAAAAAAATGATGAAGAAAATCAAACAATTTCTTAGTATTACAAATAAATTAAAATTTCTTTGTATATAACCATTAAAAAACTAAAACATATTCTTAGTACATTACAAATAAACTAAAACAACTACTTGATTAATACAAAAAAAACATAATTATTCATAATAATAAAAAAATAAAATAAAAATTTATAACCCAATGTTAATATAAAAAAAAAGATAAATATAAAAAAAATTACATGGTAGATAATTATAAAACATTAATATTAAAACATAAAATTATAAAAAAATTATTTTTTTAATTAAAAAATATTATTTTTATATTTGGGCCGGTTCGGGAATCTCGTTGGGAAGAGTTGTCTATCCCAATCTCGATCCCGAAATTGATCGGGTCGAAAAAAATTCCGACCACTCAAGTCGGAAAAAGTTTGAGACGGAAAAAATTTGGGACGAGGATGAATTGAGAATCGAAAAGGATCGTGATTTATGTGAAATTTGTCAACCCTATAAAACTTTGATGTACGTAGATGCCCTAATCTCTCCACGTTATCATCAATCTCAACGAGGTCACTTGAGAATTAAGATGTTTCTCGGGTACAACAACATAATTTTTTATTTTAAAACTTTGATATATTTGTCATATTTAAAATTGTAAATAAATGACAAAATAAATAAAAAAAATTAACGAATGTGTTTGAAATATCAGTGACAAGTCAAATTTTAAAAATAAAATTAAACATTAATTATATCAATCAATTATTGAAATTAAATTACATATATCCCATCAAATTTAAGATAGGTTTTAAATTATTAGGGATGACAATTTTCCCGAACCCGCGGGAAAAATTCGAAATGGGACGGGTTTGGGTGAGTATTTTCGGGTATGAGTTCGGATTCAGGGATTTTTAAAAATCCCCAAAATATATTGGGGCGAGTATGGGGATGTTATCCCCATCCCCGAACCCGCCCCGACCCGACTCGATAATAATAATAATAATAATAATAATAATAATAATAATAATAATAATAATAATAATAATAATAATAATAATAATAATAATAATAATAATAATATTTTAATTATCAAATTTTATTAAATCTAAAATATTTTAAAAAATTAAAATTAAAAGTATTATTATTATTTCGTTTATATATATATATGTGTGTATATATTTATACATTATATATAATACATCCGTTTATTATAGCGTAGTTTTTTTATAACATAAAAATATTATTTGAATCTCATTCATGTTACGTACACATATAAAGTATTTATATTAGTCTATATATATATATATATATATATATATATATATATATTATTTTGATAAATTTAGAAACAATATATAATCTTAATAAATTTTTGATACAAAATATTTTATTTAAAATAATAATTTTTATTTATAGAAATATTTTGTATTTAAAATATTTTTATTAATTTTAAAAGTTAATATTATAATAAAAATTTGATCCAAAATATTTTAGATATTTTATTATAAAATTGAATAATAATTTTTATATTCTTAAATAATAAAATTTACTAATTTATATATATATATATATATATATATATATATATATATATATATGAGTTTTGATATGCTGAGCACCTATCATGTACATTTATGTGTGCACCTGCTGATGTGGTGTTCACCTATTGGATGTAGAGGATGTCACGTCAGCGGTGCACACAAAAGTGCACATCATGGGTGCTCATAATATCAAATCTGTATATATATATATATTTTCGGGTATGAGTATGAGGATGGAGACTTGGTCCCGCGGAGATGGATATGGAGAATCCCTGATAAAAATTAATGGGGATCGAGGCGAGTATAAGGATCAGTTTTGAATTCGAGGACGTGGATGGGGGAGTCATCCCCGTCCCCACCCCGCCTGTTAGGAATTCAAGATCTAAGTTTCGGTGTTTGAAAAATTACTTAAGTCATCAATTGAAGAAGCAGATCAAAGGAGATCAATTGAAGAAGCAGATCAATTGACGAAGCAGAAGCAAGAGAAGCAAGGATCAGATCAATTGAAGATTAGCTCAACAACCAAGGAGCTTTTGTGCTAAAAGACAAAAGGCATTAAAAGAAGATTTGAACGTTGCCAACAAAGAACCAGAAAGTCAAGATCTAAAATCAAATTAAGGTGACTTGTCGACACCTTAACGGATACTTTCTAAAGGCTATAAATACAAGAAGAGAAGAAAAGAAGAAACATAGGTTAAGAAGCGTAAGAAAAAGAGAGCTACGAAAAGAGAAGAGAATACACGATCAGAAATATCGAGTTGTAAGATTATATCAGATCAGTTGAGTGTTCTGTAAAACACTACCTTTGTAACAAAAAACAGTCAAGGGCTGTGTTCTTGAGTCTCTAGGAGTTCTGAGATAGGCAGAGGTGTAAGTCCAATCTTGGATCGGATCTGTGCAAATTGCTTGTATAAGATCAAAGTCTTCTAGAAGAGAGTGAATCCTTCCGAGGTGGAAGAAGGGGTGACTTAGGAGATTGAGCTCCGAACATCCAGAAACAAGTCTTTGTGTTATTTCTTATCTGTCAAACGCATTCACTCACCTCACGAATTCAACCAAGCCATTTGATCTGTGTTCGATCTGTTAGTCAATCTCTTCCGCACTGATTGATTAACATAGACACACGAAAAAGACAAGAGTTCATTTACTAACCCATCTGAACTCCATATAACTAAGAAAGGCATTTTTCGATCCTAACAAGTGATATCAAAGCGAGGTTCTTTCTCGTCTCTGAACATATTCAAATAGCCGCATTCAGTGATATTGCTAAAAGCTTCTGGTACACCACTATGGACAACTGCACTGCCAAAACTATTGAGACATGCTCCACTGCTAAGGATCTTTGGCAGCAGTTAATCAAGCTTGGAACAGATGAGGAGGCTGAGCAGATCAGGAGTCCAATGATTGAAGATCTTAAATAACTCTGCTGCTCAGATAGTTCCAGATCAAATGATGAAGAGAGCACAAGTCAACCAATTCATTCATCTGACTTTCTCGAACGTTGCTCAACTGAACCAATCGCTTTTATTGAAGAATCTTGTTGTTCAGTGAGCACATCAAGTTCTGATGACAAAGATGAAGATAGCTGCCTCATGGCCAAAAGTGACCAACCATCTATCAGCAATCAATCATCAGATCAACTCTTCTCCAGTGAACAGGTATTTGATTTCAACTCAGATGAATTTACACGAGAAGATTTAGCAAATTCATTGCATGACGAGTAATGAGTATCAACGACTGTGCTTAGCATTTGAGGAAGTTAAGGCCAAGCAAAATGATCTGTTGGACTGCTCAACTGAACCCAATTGGGAAACATCAGTTGAGAAAATTAGTCTAGAAGCAGAGATTGCCAAGCTTAAGATTGAAAATGATAAGCTACTAGTGGAAAGTCAGCAGTTAAAGTCATAAAACTTAAAACTTACTGAACTGATAACCACGCGAAATAAGTCATCTGTTTTATTGATTGAGATGCAAGAGTCACAAAAGTCTTTTGGAGATAAGACATGTCTCGGCTTTGATGACAAGGACTGCAGATCAACTGAGAAAAGTACTCAATCCTGTCTGGACAAGAACACTTCAAATTATGTGAAATTTGTCAAGTCTAGCACGATATATGAAAATATAGAACCTGATAATCATGTCAGTTCACCTATATCTCAACCAAAAACTCTTTACAATCGAGGATTGGGATATGTGGAACCAGAGAGTTCTAACTTAAGCCAGATAGAAAATAGACCAGTTCGTTCTGGATATGGTCAAGCAAGAGAAGACTCTATGAAGGTACAACATAGACCGCCTTATTTCAAAAATAGATCCGTTCAAAAGAGATATTGGAAGCCTAACTTGTACAATCAATTAAGACATACATATCCAATGCACAAACGACACAATGCATATCATATTTATCATTCACATACACATCACCAGCACACACGGCACAATATACAAACTTTATGGGACACTTTCAATGATCGACCTGTTAGATTAATCAAAGATTGGGTTCCTAAAGGACTAATCCATCGATGACCCACATAAGATATGGGTACTATAGCATATTTTTATTTGTATTTGCAGGTGACAAGTACTGAGAAGAATTGAGAAAGGAATTACAGTACAACAAACTTCAGAAAATTACAAAGGATGTTAGAGAAAACTATATTCAATCTCCACCATTCATAATGAATTTTAAGATGTTTTTAAGTTGCTGTCCAAATTTCAGCTTGATCCGACGGCTAGATTGTGAGATATGATTTTTTAAAAATTGTAGTTCAGCAGAACAAGAAAGTAGCGCCCCTCAACAGCGCGATAGCGCTCATAGCACTCCTTGGAAGCGCGATAGCACTTCAGTAGAGCTCCTCCAAAGCGCGATAGCGCTGTTGCTATGAAAAGCATGCGAACCCGCACCAGTCTTGGAGACTAGATGAAGAACTGTGAAAAATAAAAGATCGATGAGATTTCATCTACATATAAAAGAGATTTTGAAGAACACAAGAATACACCACACAACCCAAAATATGGAGAGAAACGCAACAGATTGAGGGGGAATGAAGATTCTCTCTGGCATCTTAATTGAAGAAGAAAGCAGATCAGTCGAGAAAAAGAATAGAAGAACTGAGCAAAGCAGATCAATGTATCCAACAGGAACCAGATCAACTTGGAGGTAACATATCAACTCGAAGATACAGAGCAAGAGATAAGAATCCAGATAAGTTGGAGCAGATCAAATAACTTAAGCTGGCGCAGTTCAGTAAATCAATCATATCTCATAGCTCGGTGATCCAAATGACTTGAGGCCAAAACAGTTAGAAATATTACTCAAATATCTAGAAGTCATATCTCAGGCCAGATGAGTTAATTCGGACGTTATCAAGGCGAAAAGTTGGTCGCAACATCGATCTGGATGCAAACCAGATCAAAGTTACAACAACCAGATCAAACAGACCAACTCTGATATTTTGGCCATAACTTACAGCTCGCTTATTAAAACGGGATGATTCAGTATGAGTTACGAATCTAAGACAATGATCTACAAATCATCTTCAAGAAGTTCAATCTTAATCGGAGTGTAAGAAGCAGATAAAGCATGATGAAGTTTAAAGATCTGCACAGAAATTCTGCAGAACAGAATTTCTGACACAACTTAGTATTTCGAGTATATCTCTCACATACAAACTCGAAATCGAGCGATTCTTGATTCCGTGGAAAGCCAAGAGAAAGAGCTACAACTTTTATGTTTATCATTTTGCCCAGAAATAAGTGAATCAAGAGCTATAAACAAGTGAAAAGATCAGATTGAATCATAAACGAACCAGATCAATTGGAATGATGCAGATCAACTAAGAGGCTAGATCAACTATGAACCAGAACAGATCAATGCTTTACCAGATCAAAGTCGGACCAAACCAGATCAAAGCTTGACCAGACCTGATGATTTTGACCATATCAACGTCAGATCAAATCAGACTGGACCAAACCAGACAGATCAAACAACCAGATCAATCAATTCATCCAAATGAACACTTCATTTGGAATCACCTTTTAAGGGGGAACAAATTCAAAGAAAGTAAGAGCAGATCAAAGAACAACTAAAAAGGGAAAGATCATCAGTTGATGCGATTGTCAAAAAAAGGAAAATGACAGATAAATTGCTTACTTTTATCAAACACCAAAAAGGGGAAAATTGTTAGGAATTCAAGATCTAAGTTTCGGTGTTTGAAAAATTACTTAAGTCATCAATTGAAGAAGCAGATCAAAGGAGATCAATTGAAGAAGCAGATCAATTGACGAAGCAGAAGCAAGAGAAGCAAGGATCAGATCAATTGAAGATTAGCTCAACAACCAAGGAGCTTTTGTGCTAAAAGACAAAAGACATTAAAAGAAGATTTGAACGTTGCCAACAAAGAACCAGAAAGTCAAGATCTAAGAGCAAATTAAGGAGACTTGTCGACACCTTAACGGATACTTTCTAAAGGCTATAAATACAAGAAGAGAAGAAAAGAAGAAACATAGGTTAAGAAGCGTAATAAAAAGAGAGCTACAGAAAGAGAAGAGAATACACGATCAGAAATATCGAGTTGTAAGATTATATCAGATCAGTTGAGTGTTCTGTAAAACACTACCTTTGTAACAAGAAATAGTCAAGGGCTGTGTTCTTGAGTGTCTAGGAGTTCTGAGATAGGCAGAGGTGTAAGTCCAATCTTGGATCGGATCTGTGCAAATTGCTTGTATAAGATCAAAGTCTTCTAGAAGAGAGTGAATCCTTCCGAGGTGGAAGAAGGGGTGACGTAGGAGATTGAGCTCCGAACATCCAGAAACAAGTCTTTGTGTTATTTCTTATCTGTCAAACACATTCACTCACCTCACGAATTCAACCAAGCCATTTGATCTGCGTTCGATATGTTAGTCAATCTCTTCCGCATTGATTGATTAACATAGACACACGAGAAAGACAATAGTTCATTTACTAACCCATCTGAACTCCATATAACTAAGAAAAACATTTTTCGATCCGCCCCAATGCCATCCCAATAAATTATACTAATTAAAGAACGTGGGGTTTTTTCCCAAACAAATCAAACAATTATGTTATTATTATTATCATTATATGAGAAAAAATTATGATTAATCATAAAAGATAATTATTATAATAGTTAACGTGAAAAAGAATTTTGAAAATTAATTAAGGAGAATAACATTGACAATTAATTATATAGAAATAAGTTCAAATGTAATTAAGATTAGTACTTTCGTGCACGCGATGCGTGCTTATAAAATCCGTGTTTTTTAAGAAAAAAAATGTATAAATAAAATATTGTGAAATTTTAAAAAAAAACATATAGGTTTTGTTTGGACATGTACTTATAAAACGTTTTTAAAAAAGTGATTTTTAAAAACTTTTTTATAAAATGTTTTAAAATTTGTTTTAAGAATAAATATGTGTTTGAACAGTTATTCTATAAAAAATATTTTAACATTTCAAAAGTAATGTTATTCATCTTTATCTTCCATAGTTCCATTCTAAAAACATCTAAAAATATATTTCAATTGTTCTTCAAAAACAATATTTGGAGAACACTTTTTAAAAAATATTTTTCAAAAAATTTATCCAAACACATACTTTAAGTTTTGTGTATTTATAAAAAACTAAAAACGTTTTTAATTTAAAGTACACATCCAAACGGAACCATAATATTTTAATAAATAAATAGTCACTAAAACCCAAAACATACATTAATTTTGCATGTGTCTGGAATTTTAATTAAAAAAAAGACACCAATGACCACAAAATTAATGGTAATTCTGGTAAATAAAAAAAATCTAATGACTAAGAAAATAGAATGTTATATAAAATGATTTGTTTAATAATTTTGGTTTGTTGTGCATTAAGTAAGAATATAATCATGATTATATTTTAAATTTTATTAATTAATAAAAAGTTAGTTAATTAATCGTTATTTTTAAAATAGATATTTCAGAGTATAAATAACAGTGGGAATCATACAACGAAAGGCTTGATGTAATTGTAATTTGTAATTGTGATTTGTAATAATAATATAATATAATATAAATGTAAAATAAAAAAATGGAAAAAAGGTTGACCAATTTAAAAGCAATTTCAAATCTGAAAATTTTGCGGAGTTTGGACTCTCTTCTCTACTTGTTCTATTTCCTTGTCAAAACCCTGTCTACCAAGTTCATCTTTGGTATTTTTCACCCGAGGGATTTGTAAAATCGATATAATCCAGCCAATTAATCCTATTTTCTTCTGAATTCCCAAAAATTTCTGTCTAAAACTTGTTCGAATTGGAGAAAATCTATTATCAGGAAAAAAAAAAAACATGGCGGATGAGAAGGATGCCACATCAGTGCCATTGAGTCAAGGTGACCCCGAAAGAGAAGATCCCGAAGATCCAGTCAAATCTCCCCCCACTTCTCCCGATTCTTCCACTCGTAAGGTCCGTTTTTTTTTTTTTTTTTTTAAATTTTTGTATCTCTTTTTTCGGTAATTTGTTTTGCCCTATTTGAATTGTAAAATAAGATTAATTTGTTTTTATTACAATATCGAATTGTGGCATCTTTACTAAATATAATTAATGGGTCTGCTAAGATGTATGAAATTCACTGTAATAGGACTGAATCGAGCGCGTTTGGTAGTGATCAGTGTTAAAGATTTCGTTTTATGTTTTGTTGGTTGACTGAATTTGGTCCGGGGAAATCCTATGAAAACCATGATGAATTGAATGGCCGGTTATTGAAATTTGTTGGAAACTTGGAATCTGAATCTGAATTATGGTTGGACGATGGATCTGTAATAACAATCCAAGTGCCATCTCTCACAATCGATTACCATCTATTGATAATGTTGGATGTCAAATGGGATCTGGTTGTTCCATCTGATATGGAGAAGTAAATTTGTTCGTACCCATCTTTCTTCTGAAGTATCAGTTGAAATGCTAGTTGCCTCCAAAACGATCGCTTTCTTCATTCTCTTTGCGATAGCAACCGATATTTTCATCGTCTTGGCTATAGGGGCTATAGGGACTGATTGGCCTAGGTCGTTGTCATTGCATTTTTGTTCTCTATTGTTTTGAAAAATTGCAATGCATTGGACGATGTAAGATGGTTTATATTGCTAATTTTCTCAACATTGGTTGCTAAGACAGAGAACTTCTTGTGTCCACCAACATATTGTAATTTTCCAAGGGCCTATTTTCTTGGCAAGATCAGTTGCGCTGGGGGGAGAGAGAAGACTTTTGTCATGTGGCCCTTATTGTTATTTATTCCTACACAGCATACATTAATGTACTTAACTGTTAAAAATTAAGCAAATAACCAATCATGAGATACTACTGCCAACCTCATCCTACTAAAAAAATAATAGAACTTCAAGTTTACTGGATATTTTAAAAACAGAAAAGACTCCTTGTAAAAAAAACAGAAAAAACCGATAATTTTTAAAAAATCTTATCATTAATCATTTATTGAGATATGAAAAAGACCTGCATAGTTCTTGACAAAATTTAAAATGTATTGTTCCTCTCTCAAACAATATATGTACTACTCTTTGATAGAAGATGTTATGTCATCCGGAAATAAAGGGATCAAGTGAACATGTGTGCAAAAATTCAATATTATTTGAGTTGAAGAAAAGGATCTCTTATCTTCAGGAACCTTATCTATTGCTCTACAAAGATTGAACATCTCCTAGGAAAGGATATAGTAGAGATCGCACACCTTCCAAAAGTATAAACAGATTATAACTGATAAATCCAACACAAGAATGCCCGAGCTTTTACTTATATTTGACCATTTGAGAGTATGAAATTATGAATCAGAATATGGACTATATGGCAAGGTTATATCTGTGTTATGTTTTACTGCTCATGACGCGCCAACTCTTCCGCTTCTGTAGCATTGGAAACATTTCAATGACGGACAAACAAAGTTAATTATTGTGCTATATGTGTTAGCTGAAATGTTTTCTGTTTACTACCGGTTCAAGTCTGCTAACTATGAAATATTTTTTTTCACAAATTGGTCATTGTTCGGTCGTCTACAATGCAGCAGCAGCACTATGTTTAGTGTCATGCTTTGACCTTCTGATATTTTGGCTGTCGTAGATTTTTGTTTGTATACCATTATTGCTTGGTTTAATTTTTTGCTGTTTTATTGAAATTATCGCATTACCAAATATTTGCACCGACAACATTTTCATTCATGCATGTCGAAAACTGTTAATTATACTTGTACATATTTAAGTACAATAGTACATGTTTGGATTTAAATGTTTATGATTGGACAATATATATTGCACCTCTCCAGGGTCCCTGATAGATTTTAGTCTTGTTTTTGTGTGCTTGACCGTTTAGAAGTTTGTGTTTCTGTGGAAGTTGTGTGTTTTTTTTTTCTGTTTCTAAGGTTCGATGCTTTTTCATTTGTCCAGGCTTGCTGTTTTGTTCTTCAAAGTTGGGTTTCAAAAAAGTTCATGACTGGATGGTACTTATTTGTTTGTTATCTTGTTGAAGTGCATATTTTTATCTATACTTGTCTGGATTAAGTATAACATTGCAAAAAAAATTGGAATTGCAGTGTAGTTCTATTTCCAGTTGCAGTCACTTTTTTTGTAACTTGGTGGTTCATTCAGTTTGTCGATGGTTTCTTCAGTCCATTATATGATCAACTGGGCATTGACATATTTGGTAAGTTTTCAGATTCATGCATTGCTCTTCATTGATGTTACCAGTCTATTTTCTTGAAGTTTATGCTCGTGACCGTGAAGTAGGAAAACATAAACCCAAATCAGTTAATATTTTTTGTTTATAATTGAGGTGGTTGTTTTGGATAAGTATGTATCCGGTCGTGTTTCTTAAAGAAATATCATCTTTTTTTTTTTCGGGCAATTTTCTCAAGATGGCATTCTTTCTAGATAGCTATGAGGTTGTAGTATTTCTTTATCATGGGATTCTCGTTGAATGTCTGTGGTTATTCCTTGATTCATTTTTAAAAGGTTGTCTAATATTTGGCACCTGTTATTGTTAAAATCCTTGCATTTTTCTGCTAATATTTCTTGTCGAACTACTTGGATATGTTTTTTGAGCCGATTTGTTTGGGTGCAGGTCTTGGATTTGTGACATCATTAATTTTTGTGTTCCTCGTTGGTGTATTTGTTTCATCGTGGTTGGGGTCTACAGTTTTCTGGATTGGTGAATGGTTTATTAAGAGAATGCCGTTTGTGAAACATATTTACTCAGCCTCCAAGCAAATTAGTGCTGCAATTTCGCCAGGTAAAGAATAGAGATGTTTGCTTTGTGGAGATCTAACAATTTTGTGAATGATGCAAATTCTTTTATATGTGACAGTGATCTTGAAATTCTTTTACTTTTTTAATCTCTAGAACGTCTTCCTAAATACCTTTATATTTATTTATGGCATCCCCACCTTCCTCTATGTGGCGGAGAAAATATTTGTAATGAAATGGTTACGTTTGCCTTGGATGAGAAATGTAGGCCACCTTATGTCCTTTGTACGATGTGAACTTTCTAGTTATTTTTTTTTACTCACGTAGACTAAGCTAATATTTTTTTACGAATTACCTGTCTATAATGGTTGTGGTCCTTGTGGATGAAAGAATCCTTTATATTGTAAATAAATAGCACTTTGAAGTTTATCAGCGAAATAACATAGAATTTGTTCCTAAATGCAGCCAATTAGTTTTTGGCTTCCTTAAAGTTTTCAATGGTGTGGCTAACTAGAACTATCTTTATGTTGGATTGTTGGGCATAAATATTTGCGACCTATTTTGGATTTTTCGTGAAAGTTACATGTAATCAATAGATGGTTGCAACTTGCATGGAAGCTTAGAGATGATAAATTGTTCACCTTTCTATCCTCTTGTTTGCAAATGCGAATTGTTGTACATTTTCCAAAACTTTTGTCTAATGCCTGGGTAGTCGCCTTAAAATTGCATTCCAATCGTGTAGGATTAGAATGATAAGATACAAAAACCTCTTCCCACCTTTTGGTCCTATTCATGCATAGAACATCCACTAAACAACTAATATTTCTCAACAGCAATGCTGGCAGTCGTAAGAATGGTAATTGAATTTTGGCATACGTAAATGGTTTAACATAATAAATTATCCTCCTTCTGCGATTTATTTATTTATTTATTTATTATTATTATTATTATTTTGCATCAGGATCTACTTCTTGATTATTTTGCTTTGTTTTCACTGCAGACCAAAATACTACTGCATTTAAGGAAGTTGCAATTATACGTCACCCACGAGTGGGTGAATATGCATTTGGCTTTATTACTTCATCGGTTCTCCTTCAGGTGAACATATGGTTAATTAATGGCCTATGTTTGGATAGAATTTTCTGCTTGTATTTTTTCCTTCAACAAAAAATTACCGTTTTGCTTGTCAATCCTGCACCTCTTAGTTTTTCTGTCCTCGACACTCTGCATCTGAGCTGTAAGATGTTGGGTTCATGATTGATGTTAGATTTAGGTTACATCTTCTGATCTTCTCACGTAAGCCATGCCAATAAACACAAAGAACTAAGAGGAATTTTGTTAAAAGAGTCTCTAGCCCATGCGATGGATGTCTGTCTCCACGAATTTGGTGTGATAAATAAAAAATTCTTGTCTTTCACATTCTTGTGCATTATTTTATTGTTATTGTACTTAATTTTGTCTTCTTTTCCCTTTTGATGCAGAGAGATGAGGGCGATGAACAGCTATGCAGTGTTTTTGTACCAACAAACCACTTGTATATTGGTGATATATTCTTGGTTAATTCCAAGGATATAATAAGGCCCAATCTGTCTATCCGTGAAGGGATAGGTATACTATACTACTTGTGAAGTATTCTTATTTACTCTATGAAATAATATGATATACATGTGATGAATTTTTAATTGGGACCATGTGTTGAAATCTTGATCCAGCTATAGAACCAAACTTTATATTGCCACTACTAAGGCCATGTCAATTGTCAATAGTAAGATCAGATGAATAAAAGTACTAGGTGTCGTAGGTGCATGTAATCAACAAGTAATGCTGGCACTGGTGCAGGTTTCATAAACGAGGTTGAATTTAGATAAATATTCCTTTTTATAGGGTTGCCATTTTAAGCTAGAGATAGTGAGCAATTATGTTATAAGTGTACT
Source organism: Henckelia pumila (assembly GCF_033568475.1). Taxonomy (NCBI): domain Eukaryota; kingdom Viridiplantae; phylum Streptophyta; class Magnoliopsida; order Lamiales; family Gesneriaceae; genus Henckelia; species Henckelia pumila. The sequence goes on along the minus strand of NC_133123.1, from coordinate 39,746,433 downwards.
TGATTCCATGAACTATTGATAAATGGAACATTTTTACCTTGGAAAATTTATTCCAATGTCGGACCAAGGCCTAATTTTTTACGGGATATGACCAAGTTCTTATTTTTCATGTTACAAGAGAATTTTACATCACTTCATCGAACCTAGGATATTCCTAAACTTTTTGATGTCATGCATTGCAGCTAATGATCACACTTTCTTGAAGTGTGAAGTGTGTGGATGAAAGACAAAGAACGAACATTAACCATAAAACCCTTGTTACTTTCTTCCTTATCTATGCTTAGTGTTGGAAACTTAAAATATCAATAGTCTTTGTAAGTGGGAAAAAAAAGGAAAAAATGACGGAGTTGCATTTTTTATAAGCCCGATGTTGGACAAGTTCTTCGGATCCTATTAGAATTCTTTGGCTGAACGGATTGGATAAAATTCTTTAATACCACCATTCGGAATCATGCGCTTGCTTACATATATGCTACGCGACTTTTAGTTATTTATTGCCGTTGACCGTATGCCTGTTGTGAGTATCATATTTCATTTCTATTTTAATGAAAATTTTGAGTTGAAATGTAGAAATAATCGTCTCCGGTGGTATGACAATGCCCCAAACAATATCTCCAATGGAAAGTGTTGCTCGAGTGGGTGAAAGAATCCCGCTCAACAGGCTAATGTAGGAATATAGAGGTTCAATCTCCGTGATCTGCAGTTACTTATTGCCATGGGTGACCTCAAAAGATTTTGGAGTTGGAGCTGTTTAAACTCAACAATACCATGCCGGAAAACAACGATACCGGTTTAAAGCCGAAAGGGGAGGTAGGAATATAGTTTGCGCCAACTTGTCATGTTGGATAAGATTTGCATTGACTGTATTTTACTAAGATCCTATTTCATCCTGTTCATTTTTTCCCCCTACTATCTTGTGTTTAATCTCTTATTCCGGTAGGATATCAGGTGTGCTCTTACTAAAGTTTTCTGCAACTTTTTGTTATTAACCTTGTTTTTTCATTTTTTTGACCACAGTTAAAACTCCTGCTTCAAATTGTTAAAATCTGATTTATTTTATCTGCACTAGTGATGTGTGTATGCATATGTATGTATATATGATGTTCATCTGAATATAAAGAAAAATATATTCTACTAACCTAAATGCATGAAACAATTAGTTAAATGGAATATGATACATTGCTGCATTGGGTAGGGGTCCTTCCAAATTACTGGACTTTATAGAAGGGTGAGGAAAATGGGTTAACACTCCTGGTGCATTTGCATCGAGACATTTGAATTTAAAATTCATTTAATTGTTTGGATGAAATTATATTGGTGTATTTTAAATCCCAATTTTTGGTGGAAGAAGCTTCATATCGGTTGATTTTTTTGAGTGTGCAATTGTTCTATATGGCCAATTAGTGGAATAAAAAAGCTCTGGTGTGACTTGTGAGACTTGGTTTTTCTACTATTTTCCTTGGGAAAATTAGCATTTTGGTCATGTATGTTGGCTTTTTTTTTTTGTTTTGGTCCTGTATGTTGGCTTGTTTTGAAAAATATCCTGTAACTCGATTTTTGTTTTGGATTTAGTCCTATATATTGGCTTATTTTGGTTTTGGTCCTGTAAGTTGGTTTGTTTTTTTTGTTTTTGTCCGGTATGTTATCATGTTTTGAAATTTAGAAGTTGACCTCTAATTTTTTTTATAATAAATATTTTTTTATGCTTTAATGTTTTATCTGCTTATTGGTTTGAGATAATTACAATTAACTAATAAAAAAATATTTTTTTACGCTTAAACTTTTTTTTAATCTAAATAATTTAATAAAATCTAAAATATGTTAATTTAATGTATTAAATGTAACATACTTTTGTTCTTTTAAAAAGTAACAAACATTCATTTATATCGTTTTCAACTGTAACCTCGATTTTTTTATTTATTTGGCACTAAGTGTCGTCCACTTAGCACCTATTAATGATCATATAACATAAATAAGTTTCATCTAAATTAACAAAATTAGCTAAAAAACTAAAAATATATTTAAAATATACTTTCGTTCTTTTAAAAAGTAACATATTAATATTTTTTTTATCATTCTCAACTATGGTTGACTGTTTTTGTTCCGCTTTTCTCCAAAGCAGAGCTTTTTAAGTATGTTTCACGTTTATCACGCTTAATCGTCGCTTAAGTGTGTTTTTTAGAACACTGCAAATAAGAAAAATTTTGCTGCTCCATTCAGTTCGGCGACGGAGGAAAAATACAAAAAAATCCAAGTTATTGTACCTTTTAGAACATAATTATTATTTTAAAAAATAATTAGAAGGTCAACATCTAAATTTTAAACCTAATTTATTTATTTATAAAATCATAAAAAAATATTTATTATAAAAGCTTAAGCGGTGAAGTTGAAAAGTCAACATCTAAATTCTAAATTTAATTTATTATTTTAAAATAAAAAAACATAGGCGCTTATTCTAACTTAACCGAGATTAATTTGGTCAAAACCGTATCTTTTTCATGACCAAAATAAAAAAAACAAGTCAAATAATATGACAAAATCCAAAAAAATCCAAATTACTGTACTTTTTTTTTTTCAAAACATGACTTTGTATAGGACCAAAACCAAAAAATAAGCCAACTTATAGGACCAAAACCAAAACAATCAACATGTAGGACTAAATAAAAAAAAAACGAGTTACATGATCTTTTCCAAAACAAGCCAACATACAGGACCAAAATCAAAATAAAGCCAACATACAAGACCAAAATGCTAATTTTCCCATTTTCCTTTGACATCATTTATCAAAATGATTCTTTTTTCTTTATTTTCTAAATAATTAATAGTTTTGTGGGTAATATTTAAGATTTATTTAAATTGACGTGTGCTATAAATTTTTGGAAGATGATACAAACTCAGTTCCATAGAGAGACGAGTTGGCGTCTTTTTGAGATATTAGGTGGGAATATCGTATGAAACGCTCGAACACGAGTCAACTCCCTTAATTAGATTTTATATTATTAAATTTATCAGTGAATTTGAGATCTAGATTCTTTGCATAACTATAAGATCACAAAAATTTCAATGAGATTGTCTTAAAGATCAATTTTGTAAAATGATTTTTTTATTCGACTCCGTCAATGAGAAATTATTGTTTCTATAATAAAAAAATATTATTATTAATTTTAAATATGGATTGAGTCGAATTATTTCACGGATATTTATTCAATGTGGACCTTTAACTAAAATACCCTATCATTTTAAAATTCTCCTCCTAACTTAAAGAAGTAAATAAATGATTATTTTTGAAATTATTTAAAATGATCTACCATTTATGATTTTATCTTTTTTCTTTCTTATAGTAATATGAATTTTTCCAATTTTATTTAAATTTTAAAAAAAATAAAAATACGAATTAAATATTTACACACTTACAAAAACACGAGTAACATATATATATATATAAGTTTCATCTTTCCTAAACAGTAAACTTTTCTGGAGTGTATTTGCCAGACATATTGGCTATGCTCTCTAATAATACATGCGCCTGAAACATACATACATTACCGTAAAAAAAGAAACTTGGAGTAAATATAAAAAAACATTTGCATCAATCTTCCAAAAATATTCATGAAGATCACTTTAAAATCCCTTAAGGCTTAAACAGATATATGTATCCAATTTTCAGCGATGATGAGTAACAATCCCGTGAGACGGGTCAATTCTATCCATATTTATAATAATAAGTAATACTTTTGACATAAAATGTAATATTTTTTAATAGATAACTCATATAAGAGATCCGTCTAAAAAAAAGACCCTTAAACCGTCTCATAGTAGTTTTTGTCATATTTATTCTATATATATAGTATTCAGTTTATTGGCTTTGTAACCATGTAGAGACTCTGAATAGTTCTATACCTTCGTTTCTTGGTGATCTTGGTCTCTCCGAATACGTAGCCAAGATCGGCGGCGGCTCCGCCTTTTTTATTCCTTTTCATGTAGGTCGTCCTAGAGTACCGATCAGTATTTGTAGTATTGTCATTATCATGATCTTCATGGTCTCCGAAGATCATTATAAGCTGTCTAGAAACAGTCTGCGACGACGTCTTCGACTCCGGAAATCCATTTGGACGCTCGTCTTTGGGGCAAACTTCTCTTGAAGACGATGAAGGCCAATGCTGAGCCATTGAAATTGCATGAACAGATTACAGGAGGAAATCTATGTTTGAGAGAGAGAGAGAGAGTTGCACCTCTGAGTGCGTGTTTCTGTGTGAGGTTCACGAAACGGTGTTTTGTGTTTGGATGCCAATGAGAGTCAATTTTTTTGTTTTAAAATTCTAACTTCGAATATATAAATAACATGCTATCTTATTTAAATATCAAAATCTATTTTCAATGTATAAATTTTATGGAAAATATCTTTAATTATAGGTTTTGGTTCACCACGTTTTCAAATTTTGATTTTAATACACACCGACTTTTAATTTTCGACTGCTTTGGTCTAATAGTTGATGTAGTACTGATAAATGGTGACATGAAACTAGAAAATGCTGATGTGAAATCAAAATGCCGAAGTGATATTGAACATTGATTATTTTTCAGATGTGATATTAGATCAAAATAACCTAAAAAAATAAAAATTAATGTATCAATACCAAGTAATTTTGATAACTTAATTGAACAAAATCCAAAATTTGACAAATTAAATGACAGAAAAATCATTTTCCCAAAAATTTATGCATCAACAAGATTTTTTTTGTCGTCAATAATATAGATGAATCTTCGTACCTACCATCTCACCGATATTTTCCATATAATCGTTATAGAATAATAGCAATTTGCTATATATGAATCATATTAACTTTTCAAATGTCTTCAGAATTATGTCAATAATATAATAATACCTAATATAAGAGTGTTTATTAAATATAATAAATAAATATTTGGCTGAGTGTTGATATAAATGGTATTGAAATTTGAACATTGCCGGGTTTCAGCTGGACTCAAGAGATTCGGTGGAAATTGGACTAAATATACAAGGAAAAAAAATACAATTTATTTTACTATATAAATCATTTGATCGTTTAGACTTTAGAGAATCAATTACATAAGCCAACTTATAAGAATATCTGTTTTAATTTTGTTTTTTCGATTATGCATACAGCATATATATGAGAAATAGAGCAATCGATGCAATTTCCTCCTATCGAAAAAATAATTTCGAAAACATACAATGTATTAAATTAATAACGTAAAATTATTTATTGCAAATATATTTATAAATTCTTAGCTGATGTCTTCTTTCTGAAGCTGTCGTGTGTTGACTCGGCCAACATTTAGTTCGTTTTTTTTTATGGGAGTTCGTATTTTAGGCCTGACATCATGTATATCTATATATATAATAACTGAGTTTTTGCCATTTTTAGCAAATTCCTGCCAAAACTATATTGCCAAAAACGGAAATAAAAAATTCCATACTTAAATTACAATATTAACTTAATTAAAAATTGCATAATCTTTGCATATTTATATATACATATATATAAATTAAAACTTCCATAATCTTTGCATCTTTTATATACATATGCATATACATATATTTACAATATTTTTTTTCCAAACAATATTTATGTATATTTACGTAATCTTTGTCTATATATATAATTTGTAAATAAAATAAAAACTATAAAAAAAATCACTAATTATTTCTAAACCCGTAAAAAATAGAAAAAAATTCAGATTTTAATTACTAAATTAAATCACAATATTAATATAACTAAACATTCCATAATATTTACATCTATATATATATATCCAATTAAAATTATACAAAATTATTTACATTATTCCCTAATTTCAGCATTCTTTTTTATAATATTTGCTTTTAAAAAAAATTTAAAAATAAAAAATAAATATTTAAAATAAAATCCAACATAAGATTCAGAAATAAAAATTTTCAGAACAAAAATGGGAAAAAATAGTTTTAAAAAATCATACTTTTTAAAATTATATTAAATCAATTATTCTATATTAAGCATATTTTGATTATGGAGGATTTTCAAAAATTTAAATTTCAGGCTTAATCAAAATATTACGTAATGAAAAATTTCATAATATTTTAATTTTTTATTTTGTGTAAAAAAAACTATACAAAATCATAACTATAATTAAAACTATAAAAAATCACTATCTATAATTGTGAATTAGAAGCATACAAAATCATTATCTTAATTAAAACTATAAAAAATCACTACTAACTTTTCGATCATTCTTAAATACAATAAAATATAAAAATTAAGAAAAATATAGAATAACTTAGGTTTAACAAAAAATATAAAGCATTTCATATCTTGATTACGAAATTAAATCAAAATATTCATATAATTAAACATACATAAATATAAGTAGAATTTTTGTCATTTTGGCAAAATTATGACAAAAAATTCCATAATTAAATTGCAATATTCATGTAATTAAAAATTCCATAATATTTGCAACTATTTATATACATATATATATACATGTAAAATTACACATGATTATTTTCATTATTCTTTGATTTCAGCATTTCCTTTCTAATATTTATTTAATTTTCTTTTTGTCATTTTTAGTAAAATCCCGCCAAAACTTGGTTTCAAAACAAAAATTTTGTGAAAATCGGAAAATAAATTGTTTTAAAAAATTATATATTTTCAAATTATAATTCTTCATATTTGGCATATTTGGATTACGGAAAAATATTTACAAACTATTATATTTCTAAATTGAATCGTATTATTCATGTAATTAAAAATTTTATAATATTTACATATATTTATATACATATATATTCATTTAAATTACACAGAAATATTTAAAATATTTCATTATTTCAACATTTCATTCATAATATTTGCTTTCCAAAATATATAAAATTCATCAATTAAATTTTTTAAAAAATCCAACATAAGATTCGAAAAATATTTAATATAAATTTATACATAGACATATATATATATATATATATATACACACACACACACACAGAATTCGGTAATATAATTTATATACATACACCTTTAAGATCTATAAATGTTATTATTAAATATAAATGTAATTTCTTAATATTTGCATAAATTAATATACATAAATATCATCCCGTAATATTTGCTTTCTAAAACATCAACAATTCTTCATCTAATCACAATATTCATGTACAAAATTAAAAATTTGAAATATTTACATTTATTTATATACATATATATTCATTTTAAATACGAAAAATATTTACAAACAATTACAATTCCACATTTCTAATAAATATATAATATTTCAATTTGAAAACACTTATAATTACAATTAAAGTGCACTTTTAAAATATATATTACATAATATTGCTAATTTACCATGTATGTGTGAATATATTTATAAACATATGTATCATAATATCAATAAACATTTAAAATACCAGATAAATGTTAAATATACATGGATATATGAATTAGATAATGGTTCTAATGTGAAAAAACAATACTAAGAAATACAGAATGTTTCATATTTACCATATATGAATAAATATATTTATATATAAAATATATATCATAATATTAATAAAATATTTAAAATACCCGATAAATATTAAATATACATGTATATATAGATTACACAATGTTGTTAATTTATCATATATGTATACATCTTAACCAAGATTTCAGCATTTCGTATACGATAATTGATTTTTTTTTTTAAAAAATTAAAATCATATTTTAAGATTCGAAAAAAATCACATTTAATACATTCATATATTTATATGCACATACAATATTTTCTTTCCAAAAAATTGAAAATTCCACCTCTAATTTTTTTTAAAAAAAAACAATCATGATTTTCCTAGTGGTGGAATTTCGGTATATCGTATAAAAATATTTGTATAAAAAAATTCATACCGATACAGATATCGAAATTCTAAAATTTTGGTATGAAAAAAATCCATACTAATACCGTAGAGATAACGAAAAAAATTTGATATATCAAAAAAATGTTTATATATCGAAAAAATTTTGGTACGGTATCTCGAAAAGTCGATATTTTGGTTCGATATCGCATCCCTAGATTTTTCTGCACACAATTAAAAATTTTAAAATTTAACAAAACTGACCGAGCATTTCCAATATTGGTTTGAATAAACTTAATGCATAAATATATTTATGTGCAAAAAATATTATTTAACATGATCAACTACTTTAATAAAACAGTCACCAATCAATTGCAAACCAAATGACACATTTGCTTAATGTTATTCGTGAACTATGCCCTTCAGATTAGCATTGATCGTTGAAACACAGTTAGTATGTTGTTAAGATCTACTAGATCTCACACGATAAAACCATATTTTAAGATGTTGATGTATACATAAATTTTTTTGATTTATTTTTATGTTCTATCTATGTTCGTTCAAATGTTTAATCTTACTATTTTTTTTATCATTAATTGTATCAAATAACATCATGTGCATCGCACGACACATTTTTTAAAGATTTTTTTAAAAGTTTTTAAAAGTATTTTTTAACATTATTATTATTACTTATTGTAGAATTAAATTTTTTTATATTTTAATTTCATATTCAAAATTTTTATATTATCCAATTTAACCATATTATACATGATATATAGTCCGTGCATCGCACGGGTGAAATACTAGTATATATATAAAAGAAGGAAAATAGCAGCTTGATCCATTAATTTTTTTTAATTTGAGTTTTGGTTTATAAATTTTCAAATTTCATTTCGGCAGTACATTAAATTTTAATTGTTGCTATTTTGGTATAATTGTTATATATAGTTGCATGGGACAAATCAATAAGTTCTGATCAGCATTAGTATTTTTTTTAAATATTATTTCAGCATTTTTCATGTCATTTCACCATTCTTTGTGTCACGATAATACTTCGGCAGACCGTGACTGAAAAAAGATCATTATTTGTGTATCAAATTAAAATCAAAATTTGAATGATTAGTGGGACAAAATCCAAAATAGAGAACATTAGTGAACCAAACAGTTATTTTCGTAAGAAAAATAATATAGACACTAGCTTATGTAGGATTAAGAAGAAAAATTTCACATCATAGGAAATACAGTATTCATAACTAAATGGTCATTTGTTTTTTACTATATATATTTTAAAAATTACTTTTTTAGAATAATTAGTTGGGAAAATTGTTTTTTTGGTCCTGTATGTTTGTCACTTAGCGATTTCAGTCCTTTATATTTTTAAATTTCAGTTTTAGTCCGCTATCTTTATTTTTTTGGCAATTTTAGTCCTTTTCCGACGTGGCGCTGATGTGGAGCTGACGTGTACAGTGCCACGTAAGCATTTTTGAATAAAAAGGACCAAAATTGCCAAAAATCAAAACATGCAGGACTAAAATTGAAATGTGAAAACATAGAGGACCAAAATCGCAAAGTGACAAACATATAGGACTAAATTTGCAATTTTTCCTAATTAGTTTTAATGTCAAAATATGAATGTTATAAATAACCAAAATACCCATGTTCGTCAATCAATGAGTTTGTATTTTCAAATTGCGTTCGTGACGAAATTGATGAAAAACATTCTTCCTAAGCATATAACAATTGATTTTCCAATTGAAAGAGAACAAATAAATTGAATAGAAGTTGGAAATTGTCTCGAAGAGTTAGTCTCAATAGGCCAGCTTCAATTTCGTTGAATATTGGACATGATGACGTCCTACTATATATTTAGGGAATGATATGGTGAGCAACCACAGTGAGCACCTATGTGAGCACCTGCTAACGTGGCATAATGCACATCCAATAAGTGAGTAACACATCAGCAGGTGCTCACATTGGTGCTCACGGTAGTTGCTCACCATATCATTTATATATATATATATATATATAAAGCCAGTTTTTGTGGGTTTTCAATGCAAGACTAAAACTACGTACGTCAAGATAAATTTAATATATTTTTTCTTGATTTCCTTCATCAAGAATAAGAAGAAAGAATTTGACCTTCTACGTACATAATTTGATTAGACCAATTCTCAATTTTGTGGCAGTTTAATACTCCTATAATTATATATAAATGCAAATATATAGTAACAATTGTCTCCACCAGAAATGCATATTTTCTTTGTTGAACATCTCTAGAATCAATCTTCCAGAAGTGGCGCCTTACAGTTCTTTAAACCAACGTAACGGGGCGCGACTACATGGCAAACGTCCCCACGCGAGGTGCTAAGCCCAGCCGCTTAGGCTCGATCTTTTTGATATGTGCATCCATCAAGGATAATAAATCGTAGACTGATCAATTTTTCGTGTACTGCCCTTTGGGCATGCTCAATATCAATAGTTTCATTAGGGAAGTTTGTAAGAAATGCAAATATATATGGTGTTTACAATAATTCAATAAAAATATCTCATATATATAACACATAAAACAAAAAATATATGACATTTTTTTTTAAAAAAAACATATTTAGACAATGAAAAAACATAAGCAACCATATCCCTAATTTTCCTAAATAAGATATTTTTGGAACTTGGAGAGAGTGGCTTCTGATTCGATGGAATTAATTAACTTTTGAATACTACAGTCCCATCTCCATTGCCCTCTTCATACAATGAATATGCAAAGTCTTGGTTTTCCGAACATTCATCCCTATTAATTAATATACATTCAAAAGCTTAATTGATCTCCAAAAAGAGAATGAATGTTTGCATGAAAAACTCAAGAAATTAATGCATCAATCTTGAGTCATCATGTGGGATGTTGTGTTATTTGTGTCGATTTCCATTGGCATTCCCATTCCCTAGCTAGCTAGCTAGCTATTTCTTGTCAACGATCCCACAATTGCATCACTTCTTTGGCCACAATGATAATATATCATTGATCAATTTTTTTCAAGTTACAACAAGTGATATGATCATGAATTCATGATCTTTCTTTTCCACGACAAATTTTGATTTTCTCTCTTTCTCTCATGTATTACTTCTTCCTTTTATATTATGGAGTTAATGGATAGATGCAGGGGTGTTCAAACCTTGTTTAAATTGAAAAAAAAAAAAAAAATTACTTAACCAGAAACCGAATTTTTTTTATTTTGGATAAAAACGATAAAATTGAAGTTTTATTAGATTGATAATTTTTTAATATTTTTATTGAGGTTATATTTTATAAAATAAAGTGTAGTGCATTAAGCATGTTTTTTGTTACTTTAATTAGTTTATTATTTGTCTGTTTAATTCATTTAGACTTTAAATAATTAAAGGTTTTATAAAAAAAATTAACTGAAGAGACAATATATTATATTTTAAAATATATTTTAGTTACTATTGTAAATTTTTGTCCCAACCGGATAGACCGAATAGTTTTAATTCAATCGAACGGATTATATGTTTAAACGGATTATAGATAAATAGATAGATAGATATGTGCATATATAAAAACACACAAATAATTAGTTGCAATATATATGATTTGAAACAAAAATGAGTTATGGAATATGGACCAATTATTTCACTTTATGAGATGCCTTTTGAGTTCTCAAATAATACGAAATTAAATTCATGCCATTAAATCTCCATTCCCTTGTCCTTTCTTCTACCTCATTACCCTCTATAAATCCACGCTTCCCCTCAACTCATTTTTTCACATCTCAAAATCATAAATTAATAAATTTCCTATTAACGAATTACGTATAACAAAATCTTTAGCATACACTATGTCTTCCACGGGTTTATTTCTCTTCCTCGCAATGGCTTGTTTGGTGTACACGGCCGCATCGGCTAGGAACCACCAGTATCGTACGATGCCGAGTTTCAGTCGTCTCTCCGGAGGACTCGAAGTGGCAGGGAACACGATGGATTGTTTCAACGCCCTCTACAAAATTAGGTCGTGTTCCGATGATATTTTCGCGTATTTCGCGAAAGGATCCATCGATATTAGTCGACAGTGTTGCCAAGCCATAACATTGATCACACATCAGTGCTGGCCTGAGATACTGAGCACCCTTGGCATTACGCTGGATCAGGCTTACATTCTGCGAGGCTACTGTGACGCCTCGGCCTCGACTGCCGCGAGCTTCGCACCGTTTTCGAGCCCGGCAGGGCAGCCCATGCCGGCGATGCAAATTGGAGATGACTATTAGTTGAGAAAATATGGGAGCTAGCTAGTGCTGTTGTGTTTAATAATTAGTGTCGTAATTTGCATGAATTTTTTTCATGCAAATTTGTGTTTTTCGGATTTTTTTTTTTTTTAGGAATCGTACGGTACGTACGTACCACGTCCAAGTACGTTGTTGCAGCATTGTTATTTTATTTTGTCTTGGTTTCAATGGGGTCTAGAATTGTAGTAATGATGCATGTTTTAATGTTAAATCTTATGCATTTTATGAAATACAGTTTGTTTCTTTTAAAAATTTTGAATTTCTGTATAAGTGTATGATTTAATTATGGGCGTAAATGGAGAAATATTTTAAGAATATTTCTTTCTTCCAGCACGATGAAAATATATAAATTTAAAATGGAGACAGGTTGCACTAAAATGTTTTTATAATGTTATAAACTATTAGATATATAATTTGTACTTTGCGAGGAAAAAGTATGAACCTTTTGTTCCTTAAAATATACCACCTCTGTCCATAAAATCCATGTTTTTTTATGAAACATAAACTATATTAATGAAATAAAAGCTAGCCCTAGTATACTTAAAACTTACTCTATAATATTGGAATTCAATGTACAGTATGCGTTCCAAGAGGTGCCAGTAATTATTGTAGTTCGATTAATCCAAGAATTTGGACGTGCATTTTAATTAATTGGTTTTCAAAGAACTGATTTGAGGATAATAAAAAAGTTTAGCAAAAAAATATAATCAGAAAATGCTTGATGATCATGCGTCCTATAATTATTTCGATTTAGTTCAACTTATCCTTATTCCTTAATGCAATTAATATATATCCTCCGAAGGATAATTTATTTTTATGTGAGTCAAACATAAATCTCATATATTTGGACAAAAGATGAATGTCGGATGTGCAAAGAAAGGTAACAACACACTCATTGTTTCAGTTTCTATAGAATCTGTTTTTTTTTTCCTCTTTAAATGCTAAATGTTACATTTTCGATTAAAAATAATAAGAAACTGCATTAATATTGTAAATTTCTAGCAATAATTTCTAAGACTTTCTTTATGCCGAAACCGACATCCTAGTCCTTAATTATACAAATTATTGATTGCAACAACGAAATCTATAACGTATAATCAATAATTCAATCAAATAAAAAAAACTTACAAATTTATCTAAGATTATTTGGGCACAATATGTCAAGTTAAATATTTGGAACTCATTTATTTTATTTGCAATGTATATATCTGATATTATTTTCCCGAGTCCTTCAAGCTCAGGAAAAATAAATCAAATCGATTTCAACAAACAACTGTATTTTACGCAATATATTATTAAAATTTTGTTTAAATCCACTTGAAACTTCTCTTGGGGCGCCTCTTTATCTCCTAGCTCTTGCAATAACTTTATTTAATTTGAAGGCGCGATTATAGACTTTAAATAGACTTTAAATGGTACTAATAATGGGCAATTATCATAATCATTATAATATATATAATATAATATAATATAATATAATATAATTATATAAACACATGTCTATATATAAATATTTACCAAGTTAGTATTTAAATTTAATTGTAAAAATTATTATATTATATTATAAATAATAAAAAGCCGATAGTAACTTATTGATTTTCCACATTCCTTCATCATTACATAATAATTAATAAACCATCTTTTAGCTTTCTCGCCATGAATTTTTGTCCCTTCATCTCCCCAAGTGCACAAAATCACACTATAAATACAACCAAGATAACACAACCATGAAACATCCAATTCATATCCCACGCACAAACACTCCAAGCCATGGATTCCACCCCCAACGTAGTCCTTACAACAATGCTGCTATGCTTCTTAGCAACAAGGGCAGTCGAGGGCCGAATGCTCGATGCAAAGCCAATCCGCGGGTTAGCCGAGGCAGGAGAGTCGTCGAGTTGTTTCGACTCTTTGTTCCAACTACAATCATGCACCAGCGAGGTCGTGATGTTCTTTCTGAATGGTGAGACCTACCTGGGGGCAGGATGTTGTGCGGCCATAAAGACGATCCAACACGACTGTTGGCCGAATATGCTCGGCTCTCTCGGCTACACAACTGAAGAAGGCGACATTTTGCGTGGCTACTGCGATGCAAGCGACGACTCGGGCTCCACCGAGACTCTGCCTCATTCACCACCGAAGGCTCATTGAAGTTTTATGATTTCGTTAATAAATAACTATATGGTGGCCGTTTACAGTTCCATGTATAAGCCAGCCCTATATTCATGTTTACTTTACAGAGTTGCTTCTTGGGATTCTGGGAATGAATGAAAATTAAAGGTTAAAAACAAAGGGCACCTTATCTTATAATTCACTTCTCTTCTATAGATAATAGTTCGACAAGATTCTAATTTGATCTCAAACATGCTATGAAGGGCATCACTGTCGTTGAGTATCCGCGCAACGAATTCCCACACCGATCACAAATCCATGTCGATGTAGTCAAGTGTGTATCATGCATAAGTATAATCATGTTTACATAGGTCGCGTATCCCTTTGAGGCGAATCAGACCACCTCAACTGAAACCCGACTACCACTTGTGCTCTGGCGTTCCAAAATCTACTAGCTTTTATTAATGTAACGTAACATGGAACCACAAAGAACGCTCTGAAAAACCTAGTAATCAAACACGAAATGAACCGATAAAAAATGATTAAGTCTAGTAAAGAGACGTTCCTCGTACCATATATGTAACCATCCAAAATTGTTGGCATGGCTAGCTCACAGTAAAAAATTCAAGCTCCCACGTGAAATCTGAGTTCCAAGATCAGCAGGGCTCGCGAGCAGCCTTCTTCAAACTACCTAACAAATCATCAACTAGTCTGTCCTTGCTATCGTCAGGTTGTTCCAAGACAAATGAATAGTTTTTGCTCGGCTTCAGTTTTCTTGATTGTTTTACTAGAGCAGGATCCGTGCTCTGGCTGAGGCTAGCGAGTGTACCTGGCTCTAAAATATTTTTCGAACTATCTGCAACATTGCTGATGTTTACCGATTCATCCTTCTTGCTATTGACCTTTTTTTCACCGTTCACCAATTCGTCTTTCCTGTTATCACTGTCTTTGCTACTGTACCATGACTCGAGAATGTGTAACAAAGAGCTCTCCTCCTGAATCACTTTACGCTTGCCTTCACTATCTGATTTAACGGGTGTCTCATCTTCTGAATCTGAAAAATCGTCATCTTTTAAAGGTTCATAATGAGGGAGACGTTTCATTGAGCCTTTCCCAGTAAACCTCGAATCCATTGCTTCTTTCTTGGAGCTGGTATGATCGATGGGACCAAGCTCGTCCCAAGAATCACTTTCGTTGGATTCACCATCTGAGTCGGCCGCTGGATCAATTTTGCTCTCTTGAAAAGGTAGATGCCTCATTTGAAAACCCTGATTCTTATCCGATTCAACAGGAATAATTAAATTAGACTCAATTCTCACACCAGGCATCGTCTCTAAAAGATTAACCAACTTTTCAAAGCCAAGCTTCTTTAAGTCAAGAGCATAGCCACGTTTTTCAAGAAACAGTTTCCTAAAGGATCCCATGTTAAACCCTTCAGGATATTCCTTCACGATTTGATCCACAAGCGATCGACAGTCAACCAATATCTCATTCCTGGGCTTGCTAGAGAAACCTTTGTGACATGAAGTTTGAGTAACCCCAGTATGAGGAGGGTTTTGGTGCTTTCTGTCCCCAAGTTCTCGTAAACTTGGCTGTCTGACAGCGAACATGTGGCTCAACCCATTGGAACTAGAAGGGTGATTATTGTGCATATCTTTTCCAACCGGCCGAGTGAGCATGAATGGAAAAATTGGAGAGTCACATTCCTCAACCCATTTCTTATCAGAGATCAACAAGTGGACCAGGTGAATAAGATCACCCTCAGTAAGAGATCTCAGAACTGAAGGTCCTCGTTCTTGTAAATTTTGTGCCAGATGCTCCCTAATCCAAAACAAGGTTGTTTTCATGAAAGTGAGACATGAGTTTATAGGAGAACCATTAAATTGAAACATGTATTCTATACATATTCAACATATCAAATTATCAATATCAAATTGTCCAATGAACCTTGTATAATCAGAAGTTCGTTATTTGAACATAATAAAAGTTAACGTGCAAAGAAGCTTCAACAGCTTAGTCATAAATTTGAAGAGACGATTAAATAAAAAGTTCCATGTCCTTTAACATAAGGATAAGCTGAAAATAATTTATACATGAGGAAGTAACCCGGGAACATATGAATGAATTTCCAGCAATTTAACCACTTTCTTGGAATAAACTTCTTTCTACTTCAGGATGCTTCATTTGTACATCAAGAGTCAAATTTCCTGGACTAGCCAGAGGCATATATATAGTTTAATAATCGGAATATCAGAAGTCCAGGACAAGCCAGAGGCACTATGATTTTTTCAATAAACCAGAACTTCACTCATATGGATGAAAATGCAGATTTTGCTTATTTGTACAAGATAGAAAACACAAAACCTCTCAAATAGGAGAGCTTCTTCCTCAAATAGGAAGTAGCAACAGAACCAAATAGTTTCCATAACAAGCTCTACGCCTATATGCTTGTTAGATGCGAGTATCAGATTGAAACACACTGAATTTGGATCCAAGGATATGGAGAGATTTGTTTTGGGAAAAGATTCGAAGCTTATATTTCAAATGATACCAATGCTGGTGAATTTGAAATCTAGTACAACTGTTCAGACAAATACTTTTTTGAGAGAAGATGAATTCACAATCTACTCATTAAATTCATCCAAAAAAAAACAAGAACAAATTTGAAATACTCAGTCAAAACATCTCTGAATGAAATTTGGAATGAACCTTATGATGCAACTTAAAATTGGATATATCCATTATTTGTATATGGGTTTCCGGTATAAGTTAGGCAAACAGTCACATTATTATAATAACATGAGATCTCGACGAAATACCTACCATATTTCTTTTACAGCTCTATTTGGCACATGAAATAAGGGAAGCTCTACCGAATAACAAACGGTAAATAACTGGAAATAGAGATGATAAAACGAGAAAATATGCACCTGGTCCTAGACTGAGAGAGAAGATTTGAACCTTCTGATGTATCAACAAATGACTCTATTTCACTCCAAAAGGATTCTTTTGCAAAAATCGCAGGCTGCACAAAATTCTTTTTTGCCCGATCTACTTTTTCACAATCATGTATGTTACTTGACCTTTGGGAACCCCAAAATTTACACCAGCTCACAATTTGATAAAAAAGGCCGGATTCTCGGTTGGATGGATAAGTGGCAACAGCTGAACTTCTCGGAACTTTTCCATTAATAAGTGCCTCATGACTTGAAGGAGAAAACAAAGCTGGACTTGCTGTTGCAGCAGATTTGCTTGCCATCGGGTCCTTTTCAGCCGCTGTTTCATCCACTTTATTGTAATTCTTCTCATTGTGATTTGTTTCACTTTCACTATGCACAAACCATGCCATCCATGCCTTTCTGAAGATCCCAGATTCAGCAGACGAGCTATGCTCACTGATATCATGCAGCTGATCCTCGTTTCTTCCCCTACAATCTTTTAGAGAAGCTACCTCGATATTTTTTGGTAGCTTCTGCAATTTTACCTGTTTTTCTTGCCCTTGTATCTGTTGCACATTTGTTGGGAGAATGGATTCCATTGGTTTTTCTTCCTTTTTGGGAATGTGCAAGCGCGTTGCATGAGCTTTAGCTTTTACGTCTTGCGAGTTCGTCAATGAAAAGGACTCATTCCAATTTTCTTTCTTCTCAGACTTTCGCAAGTTTGTTGCATGATCTAACATTCTTGATTCTAAAAGAGATACTGGAGACTTTTCAGCTAAGTGCTCACTAGAGTTTCCCTCAGCATCGAGATTAGGATCACTGCTGATCTCAGACTGTACAACACTAGTCGCTGGTTCAATATCTATGGCCGGAGCTAATTCATCTCCACTTTTATGATTAAAACTACTAAGAACAAAGAGGCCATCATTTCGTGACTGAAGCTTTAAAACATTTGGCATGGCTAAAAGAAAACGAGAGAACTTTTTATATCCATAAAGACCCTTGTCCATTGCCAAATTACTCTTAATTAATTCATTGCGAAGTTGAGTGATAGGAATTCCTTCGGGATATGAAGTCAGAAGATGACGAATATACTTCATAACTGCCTTTGGAATTGGACGTAGCTTCTCCGGACTCTCAGGCAATTCAACCAATTTCAAACAAGTATTTTGCTCGGTGACTGCAAAAGGATCCTCAAGAGGAGCCTTGTAATGTCCATACCAAGAACCATATGGGCCATCTGGAGGCTGGTTAAAGTGCTTCCCTGTAAGATTCTCTCCCCTCAACAAATCACTCCACTGCCACATGATAGTTGCTGCACCGCACAGAACACTGGGAGCACTATCTGGACTTGACAATAAGATATTGTAATTGCTCATTCTCAGTCGATGTAATATTCCAGCAAAATCTCTGTCACCGGATATTAGAAAAAGGTGTGCTGGTGGAGGATTCTGAGAAACCCAGTACATAAGATCCACAAGAAGAGATCTATCAGCACTATTTTTGCCACCTAGGAGAATGAGGAAAAATTACATAAGAACAAATCTTTGAGAATCGTGAACAATCAAATATATTACAACTATAAATTAAAGATCCTGCTGTATAAGAGAAAGCTAACGGTTAGTTTTCTGTACTCCATCCCTCCCACCTCACCCACAGAAAAAACTCATTACAAAAAAATAAAAAATCATCACAGCACAAGAAGACTCAACGTATTCCCTTTTGCAAAATTAATAACTACAAAAGCTACAATTTCTGAAACTTCAAGCTTCAATGTTCCACAAACAGCAAAGATCATACCATGTTCTCAAGTGATTCCAACTTGGATTATCACCAAACAACCATCCAAAGCAACAATTTCTACCAGTGAAAGAAATTCATAAACACAAGAGAACAGAAACAAAATTACAATCAAAGAATCAACCCAAAAAAAAAAATTTGACCACACCCTAACTTAGAAAATAATTGATAATACCGCCACAAATAACATGATTCAATCCTTCATTTATGCATTACAAGTGAAAATTCTAAAACTTTATCGATCCATCAGTCCATTCCTTTCACCAAGATCAGCTGACTACTACTCAAAAAAAGCAATCTTTACGTACGAGCAAGCATAAACAACACACAAAAATATGAAAATGGAAAAACTGCTGGTTTACCAGAAGGAACGTGAGTAAGATTGATCCCAGTAGACGAGAGGGCTTCTTGATTAGTCCTGGATATCTGCATTACATCTCCGAAGGCCGTAATCTGTAGAGAACCCTTAATCCCATTAGCCCTGACAGCATTGGTGATACACTGCGCCACCTTGAAGACATTGGCGTTGCAGGGCAAATTGCAGTTCTCGAAATCCCACCACACCGACACCCGAATGTTCCTGCTCTCCTCGTCATGGCGGCGTTGCGGGTAGCTAGAGACGGGATTTTGTGGGGCCAGCGAGGAAAACAAGAATTGCTGAGAAATCCCAAAAATGGCTGCAGTAGATTTGGGTATCAAGACCAAAGAAAGATTGAGTATGGGGCTGGAGGAAATGGGTTTCATTTTGAGAATAAGCCCCCGATCATGTGTGGGAAGTGGAAATAGGTGCAAGGGAAAGCTGGGGTTTTAGAGGAGGAGAACCGGAGAAAGAAGTAAAACCCTATGACGTGTTGCTTCTCAAAAAAATTATTATTATTACTCCACAATTTATCCCAAAAATATTTTAATAATAGTTAATTGGGGGAAAGATATTTAAAATTTAGGTAATTATGTTTTTGTTGATTGAATGATACTAGTTTAGTATGGTTTTTTAATTGTATTGTATTTATATATTATTATAATTAATATGTTCAGCACTTTTCCGACTTTTTTTTAGTATCTAAAAAAACAATTTACTAAACTGTTATATCATAGCTTCAACCTGATAGCTCTCCCAAACTCTACCTATTTTCTCGATTTCCTCTCAAAGAGGCGAGATTGATTTCATTATGTCGTGATTACTGATCCGTGAAGCAAACATCTACGCTCTCACGTATGATGTAATTAGTTCGAGGCTTATCAGTTGCGAGACAGTAAGAGTATAAAGATGTGAAAAGAGGACACCAAAAGATATTAGACGAATCTAATGCTTTGAATTTCTTTCTTGAAAAAAAGAAAATGCAATCTGAATTTGTGAGTGTAATCTTACTTGGTTCTTGGAATAGCACCAATTGTGAATTGGCATTGTTATTGTTTTGTTCGAATCAGTGACCTATTGATCTGCAGTCAATCGCTTTACCACTGAGCCATGGACCCTTGATTCTTGAATGCCTTCTGTTCAAATTTGTAAGTATTTCTTAAGCTTAAGAACTGAAATTTTCATCCAGGCACCAACAAAATAGTGTGTGCATAGATATCAAAATCCTATGACTACAGTCTACAGCTACTTTTCTTCACCAAGCATGAGCTTCTGAGTAGAATAATAAAAGATCGTTTTCAAGATTACGGAAGCCAATATATACAGCACTATCCTGACTTGCTACTCTGCAATTAAGAATGTATAATCTTAGTTTTGACTTCTTGATGCAATTTCAACAAAAATATCCCTCGACTATAACACTTTCACCGGAGATTCTTGATGTCAAATTCTTTACTCTTGTTTTCATATTCACAAAATTTAATGCTTTTACTGCACTTCCACCCCAAATCGGCAAGACCTCCACCACCACTTTCTGGAACAAATCTTCATCAAAACCCTCTTTCAGTATATCCTCAAAATCACCATTGTCTCCCATTAAATCAAGTAATACGCTACATAATCCTTTTCTCTTGCAATGTTCAAGAATTTCAGTGAAAGTCATTCCATCAGAAAGTGTCCTCTGAACCTTTTCTTGGCCATTTTCCAGCTCTTTAAGCTCTTTTTTGGTGATGATCGTTACTTTTGAAGCAGCATTAGTAGTAAGATCGGGATTAAGGATTTGGGAATTTGCAGATTTTGATAACACTATTGTAAGAGGTTGATTTGCCCCCAGTTCCCTAGACACGGGAAGCACAGACTGGTTGGCCAGAGCAGTAGAAGAGAGTATGACTGCATCATATTCTTGCAACAATTTTGAGTAATATTCACCACGTCCCATAGCATTTTCACCAAGCCGGTCTAGCAGATTTCCACTGAGTGACATGGAATACCTGTTAAAAAAGAACGAGTATTGATGAAAATCGGCAATCAATTACAGAACCCACTAAAAGAAGATCAATTAATGTCAACCGAAGTTGAGAACTTTTAAGATCAAGAAGTAATTTAGGCCTGAAAAAGTAAGTACCTCAGAGTAACAAAGGGTCTTCCAGTCAGCATTTGATGAATGTAGGTTTCATTAAGACTTTTGCACAGTTCTTCCTCAACTCCTACAATCACTTCAATACCAGCATCTTGCAGTCTTTTAACGCCTGCCGAAGCCACGATCGGATTTGGATCCACCATACCAACCACCACTTTTTTCACTTTGGCTTTAATTAGTGCTTCGGTGCATGGTGGTGTTCTTCCATAATGGTTACATGGCTCCAAACTCACATATGCAATACCATTTTCCGCCAAATCACCAGCATCCCTGAGTGCAAAAACCTATGCCCTTGATGAAAATATTGGTCAGAATCTGTGTCATCGTCTTCGTCAGTAAATAAGTCGCTACAATTTAGTATTTCCATTGAAAAAGGCTGCCATTTTTCAGTTAATTATAAGATGTTATACCTATTTCTTGAACCGAGCGATGTTAAATTTACATATGAAATATAACATATACTCCATCACACTCATTCAGAATGAAGAGATCACGTCCCAATAGATGTTCATATCTCTATATTAACAAACAAAAAAGAGAGAATGAGTAGCATATTTATGAAACAGAGTTAAACTAGAGTCCACGTCTATCCAAAATATTCCCAGAAACCAACAAATACCACTCCAAATATAAAATGCTTCTAGCAAATACTAACTATTTCAAGAAACAAATTACCAGAGATCACAAATTTATATCACCCACGGAACCACATTAAACAATTTAAACAAACAACATATATATTCATAAATAAACTTAAGTAAAAACCATTTGGAAAGGATTAGAAACCCGATTCACCTCAGCATGAGGTTGGCCAGCTTTTGGGTGGAAGCCTTCACCGACAATCTTCCCATCTCTAACAATTACACACCCAACCATTGGGTTAGGACTTGTACACCCGATTGCCTTTCTCGCAACCTCCACACATCTCCTCATGTAATAGTCATCATTGCACTTCTCGTCTTGATTTAGTTCCTGTTTTATCTGTGATGCTCCTCTCCTTATTACAGCCAAACAACCTCCATTTCTTGAAATAATTCTTGGTTCAGACATTCTAGGGGCTGAACAGCAAAACTCATATTTCAAGTCGGGAGAAAACACCAATTTGATCTGCTGGATTATTGGTGGGTTGTAGCGAATGTGGTTGAGAAACAAGATTGTTTGGGTATACATATTAGGTGTCAGCGAGGAAATGTGAACGCTCGATCAATCACTAGAAAATCTCCAGTTGGCAGAGTTGATAAACCATAAATTGGAAATGAAAATGTGTAATCCCTGTCAAATTACTGAAATTAGCACTGATAAATGTTATGTATAAAATGTAGATATACAATATATATACACTAGCTAACTACGCACAAGCATTCCGTGTCTAAAATTCGGTATTACCATATCGGTAAAATCAATGTTCTAAAAAGCTCGCTTAAGCGACGCTTAATCTCACTTAAGCTTTAACGCGCTTAAACTCGATTAAGCGACCGTTTTTTAGAACGGAAGATTTTATTTATTTTTTAAAATGAAAACATTTTTATAAATATGTATATTTATAGTATAGAACTTGAATTATCTATTAAATCATATATTTATGGTTAATCTAACATTTTATTTAATGTTTGTCTTAGTAAAAATTTAAAACGTTTTTTCACACGTAAGCTCGTTCTAAGCTCGCTTAAACTTGAAAAGCTTGAAGTTTGACTTCCACACGCGCTTCACGCTTTTTAAAACCTTGGATAAATACAGTCTATACAGGAAAATAAAATAAAATAAAACCTTGTTCGTCCTCTTGCAAGGCACTGCCTGAATCCTGATCACCAAGCACCGATACCACTGGCTCATTTATATCCCAGTTATAGGTTTTATATGTACTAAAACAGTATTCAAAACATAAATGTGAACTAAGGAAGAAAAAGGAGAAGGCATTGAGAATAGGAGCTCCAAACAAAAATGACATAATACATATTACATATACATCGTGGTGTCCGCCACCAGAATCAAAATTTCTGGCCGAAACATAAATTTTCAAATCTCCATTCCAACTAAATCGAGCAGTTGTTCTTATTAATCTTGAATTTTGCAAATAAACGAGAAAAAAACGAGATTCAAAATGAAAGAGATATTTACCTCTCACAAGAATCGATTTCTCGTCACTTTGAGTATATACTCCATTTTCGTCGATTCAAAGTGAGGCTTGGGGCAATAGTGTTTTCTTGTCGCCGTAGATGAGACGAATTGACTATGAAGATGAAAACGTGGGTAGATTTTCTAGTCGAACGCTCCTGCTGTTTTTTTTTTTTACTAATAACAGCACAACAATTGAATTTAACCCGAATATTATTGTGAAAAAAAAAAAAACATTATCGCTTATTTTTAGAAATTACAATTTACAAACACTGCCTTATAATAATAAGAATTTATTCGATACCTCGGACCGAAATTTTGAAAATTTGAAAAATACATATCATTGCCGATACCAAAGTTTTCGGTGTCTTATTAATGTCGATGTATACAATATATGTTGATGGTAAATGCATATGTCGAAATTTCGATATTTTTTCCAACTGTATCACATAAACTTGACACATAGCCAGTTGGATCATTTTTAGGCGTATTTTCCTAGTATTCTAATGAATTTAATGTCAGCCTAGCTCTCTACTAATATATTGGGTCTAGTTGTTGTAATTTGAGCGTGATTTTTATATTTACTAGTGTATTGATGCACACGTTGCATGCTTGCATAATATTTTTTGTAATTAATTTAATTTATATTCAAATAAGAGTAATATCATAGTTGTAAAAATCATCGAGAGATTAAACTACAATTTGAAATATCGAAATTAAAAAACAAAAACAAAAGAAAATAAAAAGTGTAATATCTATATCAAATAAGGATAATTTGGATATAAATAAAGATGATGTCTAAGTGACAAATTCTTTATATATATATATATATTTG
Source organism: Henckelia pumila (assembly GCF_033568475.1). Lineage (NCBI taxonomy): Eukaryota > Viridiplantae > Streptophyta > Magnoliopsida > Lamiales > Gesneriaceae > Henckelia > Henckelia pumila. The sequence continues at coordinate 39,721,984 of NC_133123.1, read as the reverse complement.
TTTAATTTGGTAAATCAATACCTAATTTATGTAAAATGTTATACTAAGGGAAGCACCAACAGGCTTTCTTTCACCAAGATTATAGTCGTCAATTTGAATTAGATCCGTCGAGTTGACCCATCTTATTACATAATTTAAGTAGATTGGGTTGAAATATTTTCAACTCATTTAAAGGTGGGCTAGAAGGCCTGAAAGAAAAATAAATAAAATTACATTATAAATATATGTTAATATTTGTATTTTTTTAATGAATGTCGGGAATTTTTTTGTATTAATTATTTTGTATAAAATATGCACATGAAAAATTAATAATTAAAAATTTATTGATATTTTTTATAAATATTTATTTTAACCCACAACCCATCTTGAATTGGGTTGGGTTGGAGATTTTCAATCGAGCTGGCCCGCCCCACCCCACCCTGCCCTGCCCAGCCCAGCCACGTCGTGAGTTGCGGTCTAGGCGAGCCAACCCCTTCGAAAATTAAAAACAAAACTAGTATTTGGAATTGAAAAAATTATATATTAACAATGTTGCACAATAACAAATAATAAATGTCACAAGTAAACAAATCATATAAATTTTTTATGTTAACTATTATATTTTGTATAAAAAAATCATATATCCAAATAATATAAATAAAAAGTAGAAATTTAAACTTTAAGCATAAAAAACTAATAATGTAATATATTAAAAACACTTCAAACACTAGTACTTATAAATTTTCAAAAAAATAAAATTTAAAAATAAGTGTTTTTATGTAATAATTTTTTGTTAAAAATGAAAAAAAATTAAAAAATTGCGGCCCGCCCCGCCTCAACCCGTGGCTCATTTAGGCTCGCCTCCAAAGAGACCAGTAAAACTATAAACCAACCCATCAATTTTTTACGGCGGGCCGAGCTAACACAACGTGCATGACCTGTTTTGACGGTTCTACATCCTCGATGTTTTATTGTCTCAATGTCTATCTCTATTTTTTTTAGAAATGTCTTATTGCTCTATGGTTGCGTTTACTTAATGAGACGTGATTACATGTGGATAAATCATACTAGGACTATTAAAATAATTTTGAAGGACGTGAAATATTGATGAATAAGCAATAACATGTTTACTTTGAGTTATTAATTTTGTAATTGAAATAATGATTGAGGGACAAATTACAATTTTACCATCCACCTATAATAAATAATATTATGTTTAATTTTGTATTCATATAATTTGGATTGGATTCTTATTGAGCATTTTAAATTATAATTGATTCAAATGTAAGTCATTTTCACTTATCCAGATTATTGGTTATAAAAATATGTATTTTTTAAAAAATATATAAAATTGATAAAACTGAGTTATAAAAAAAAGATGAGAAACTGGGAGGAAAGAAAATGAATTAAAGGAGGGTATATTAGGATTTCTGTGGATTTTTTTCCACAAATATTGTCCAATATATCTTATACTTTATTATATAATTAAGGATGAGAAATCTCATAAAATCAAGGTATAATGACGAGCCATAAGATTTGATGAAAATTGATTTTTTGTAAGTAAACAATAGATGAGATTGGATTAATAAGTTCATCCTATGGTTATCAAGCCAAGTAAACACACTCATATATTTATTCATCTGGATTCATGTATAGTAATAAAATAATTTGAAAATTCGAAAAAATTTTATTTTATTGTATTACTAAATAATTTTTAAAATGAAGAATTGCTCTCATTTATAGATAAAAATTATTGTGAGACGGTCTCATGAGTTAATTTTGTGAGACGGATCTTTTATCTGTGTTATTCATGAAAAATATGATTTTTTATGCCAAAAGTAATAGTTTTGGAAAAATTGCATTTATCACCCATGTAAAATATCGGGTTTGCTGATAACCCCTGAAAGTTTTTTGAGCTAATAACCCCCTGTAATTTTAGATCTGTAGCATACACACTTCTTCCGCCTAAAAAATTGACAAAAATACCCCTACTTAAATAAATAATTAAATTAATTTTTTTATAATTTTATATTTAATTGAATAAAATAATCAAATTTTAGTTAAATAACTATTAAAATCATATATAATTATTTTATCTTAATCTTTGTTATAGGCGAAATATATTTTAATAGTAAATTGTGTTATTACAATAAATTAAGCAACAAGTTTAATTATTTTTTAAATAAATTTTAATATTTAAATTAATTAAAGTTATTGTATAAATAAACTTAATTGAAAATATAAGCAAATGCAATTGATGTTTAATTTAAATTTTTAATAAAGGTGATAAATGAGTTCATAAAAGTCATTTAAGGGCATTTTATTCATTTTTTTAGCCAGAAAAAGTGTGTATGCTACAGATCTAGAATCACATGAGACTATTAGCTCAAAAAAGTTCATAGATGGTTATCAGCAAATCCAAAATTTCACATGGGTGATATATGTTATTTTCCCATAATTTTTTATTGTAATATGATATAATTGACCTACTCACAGATAAAAATTCATGAAACCGTTTCACAATAAACGTAATCTCATTTATATTACTAGTTCTAATTCCAAATCTCTACAAATCTTTTTTTTTTTTTTCTCTTGTTCCAAACACACTATTAAGAATTATAAAGGTCCATCGACAAGTCTAGTCGTCTTCAAATATTTTAGGATCGACTGTGCAAACGAAATGTAGAATAATTGAACCCATGAAATCTTATAATCTCATCCCAATATATTATAATGGTTGTTTTTCTCAATATTCCACATACGCGTAAGGTTCATAAATGGTTTTTATACTAATTTTGACAATGTTATATGATACCCCGTGAAATTATTTTAACCCGAATCCGTTCGTTATGGGTTTATGAGGGTTGGCCCAATTATTGAATTATAATCATTATGTAAGGTCCAGCCCAATTTTACACCTGTTAGGGCTTTACTTAAATTGGGCTGGTATTTATGGGCTGACCAGAGCTGGCCCCTAATGGGATGGATAGACTTCTCTTACATGTATTGTGGATAAGTTTGACCATCTCGAGATATTTATGAGATGGGGATAAACTTGAAGGCGGTCCAATGGATGTAGAGTTCCAGTACAAGACATGTTATAATTCGACTAGGTAACTTACTCTATTTTTTCCTATAAATACAGGTATTGTTATGGTTGTATTATTCATTACTCACTTCTACATTCACGTACTCATATTTTTCAGTTTTCGTATTAATCATACCCTCTGCCTTCAAGACACTGACTTAGGCATCGGAGGGGTCACGCCGAAAACACTTTCGGCGCCCCTTTACCTAGTTGTTGTTTGTGCAGAACTGGTTGTCCCGACCCGACCTGCTTCATTGGAAATTTGGAGGATCCATTCTACCAGACCGAACCCGAGGTAAAATTTCGACATCATCAATTGGCGCCGTCTGTGGGAAATTGAAGAAAAAGAGTTTCGATGGCTAACCAGAATGGAAATCACCCAAATTTAGAGGAGTTAGTAACTCAGGCTGTTCAGAGGGCTTTGGCGGAAAGAGATGAGGCCAACCCTCCGCACCCCGATCATAATGCCCACCTCGAGGAGATCAAAAAGTTGAAGGAGGAGATGGAGCAGTTAAGGAAGAAGCAGGCCGGGTACCTAGCTACCACAACCAGAAACATTCCTTTTACTCAGGAGATATTGGATGCCGACCTCCCCAATCAGTTCAAATTGCCTCATGTTGGGGAGTATGATGGCAAAGGGGATCCCGAAGACCATTTGGCACGCTTTGAGAATGCAGCTCTGTTGCATAAATATTCTGATCAGATTAAGTGCCGGTCTTTCCTTACTACTCTCATAGGACCAGCCCAGCAATGGTTCAATATGCTACGTCCTGGGGAGATCAAGGAGTTCAAGGATTTCAGCAAATCCTTTTTGCATCACTTTGCTAGCAGCAAAAAGAATCCTACCACTACTTTCAGCCTATTTGCAACCAAGCAACGAGAACATGAAAATTTGAGAGCATACATCCGCAGGTTTAGTGCCTTAGCTCTCGAGGTACCCATGGCTACTCCAGACCTGCTCATCAGTGCCTTCATGCAAGGGCTGGATACAAAAGATTTTTTTAAATCTCTAATAAAGAGGCCGCCAGAAACATATGAAGAATTACTTGCCCGAGCTGAAAAATATGTCAACATGGAAGAGATACAGGTTTCGCGGGCAGCTGTGAAGAGGGAACAACCAAAAAGTCCAAAGAACAATAGGGTTCCAAACAATAATTCAGGGATGGGATAGCCATTCCGACCTGCATTGTTGGGAGAATTCACCTCTTTCACTCCTTTACGCATGAGTAAAGTCCGAGCCCTACAAATTTGTGACGATCGAAAACTCACACAAAGGCCTCCGTGGACGAAAAATGGACCCCGAAACAGGCAATCAGATAAATATTGTCACTTTCATAATGAATATGGGCATACTACAGAAGACTGCCGACAATTAGATCAGGAGATTGAGAGGATAATACAACAACATTTTGAAATAAAAAATATTTTGATCCGACAAGAGGGGTACCGTCCGAAAAGGAAACAACGAGGAAGATCGAGGCAGAGAGCCAGGACTACTCCTCCTCAGGAGGATTTCAATCGCCCAAATCAGGACCAGCCTAGGGATGACCGAGCTCATCAAAGACCGGCTCCGCCTGCTCAGGGAATTATCAATATGATTTCAGGAGGCCCTACTGATGGAGATTCCAATCGAGCTAGAAAAACTAGCAGCCGAAAATTAGTAAACATGGAAATTGACAATCAAACTGTCAACATTGGCCCGACCCTTTCTTTTGGGCCGGAAGATTTAAAAGGGGTTGCTAACAACCATAATGATGCACTGGTAATAAGGGCCATGGTAGCGAATTACGATGTGGCCCGGATATTTATGGATTCAGGCAGTTCTGTCAATGTTCTATTTCAAGAAGCTATCAATCAAATGGACCTGGGACAGTATAGAATAGAGCCCGTTGTCACATCACTCTTTGGTTTCACGAGTCATGCAATCCGGCCTGTGGGGTTAGTATATCTGCCCCTAACTCTTGGGAAAGGCAACGGTCGCAAGACCAGGATTGTGAGTTTTATTATAGTAGACGCTCAGTCTGCCTATAACGCTATACTGGGTAGACCTGCCATGACCACTTTCATGGCCGTCGCATCAGCTCTGCATCAGAAAATTAAGTTCCCAGTGGGTAATCTGAAACGCCCAACTACTAATAAATGCGGAAAAACTTTTTTTTTTTTTTTATACTATACTATATACATATACGCCCATACATATATGTATAAACTTTAAAAATAATATTACAAATAATAACTCGCTTAATAAAATAATAAACATTTATTTGATAAAATCTTGAGTCATGCAATAGATAAAATAATGTCTATAATAAAAATTTATAGCTTATGTCTACTAAAATCATGAAAAATCAATAAGTAATCATAACCACTGAAAACATAAAAATATCCTAAATAAATAACTCATGCATAAATAAAATCCTAGCGAGACGGTCACGGGGCCACTGCCATGCTCGCTCATACGTCCTCGCCACCGGTAGGAGCTACATCATACTCACCTGCACCATATAAGCGTAGTGAGCCTAGAGGCTCAACATGTCTAATCCTTTATAACAAGGTTAAAAATAATGCATCACGTAAATACTAATACATATACATGTACATGAGCATGCGTGGAAACATTTTTCATAACATAAATGCTTAATCATAAATCTTATACATAACATAACTTTCTTCATCATACATAACATAATTGAGCATGTCATAAACATAAAAACTGTGTATGGTCATATCCATGAATGTGACTAATAACTGTGCCGACTGATCAGTCTAAAGAACCATCGTACGTGGCGGTGGATAAATCCACCTCTATGCTGGTAGTAAACTACCTCTGTGCCAGTGGTAAAACCCACTTCTATGCCGGTAGTAGAACTACCTCTGTGTCAGTGGTAGAACCCACTTCTATGCCGGTAGTAGAACTACCTCTGTGTCAGTGGTAAAACCACTTCTATGCTGTCACATCACTTCAATTTCCATAAAATATTTTTCATGCTCAAATCTTAATCATAAACACATCATAAAATATTTCATGTATGCATGCACTTAAAATGTGTCCGTAATATATATTTAATTAATTTTAATAATAAATATACTTTTACTTAAAATAGACTTCATGCATAAAAATAATTAAATATATATTCCGGACTTAGTTTATTTTTATGGTTTGGTCCAGACTGCTGGTCTCTCTACTAACCCCTTAACTGACTTAAAGCCTGTTAACTAACTTAAAGCCCATAATTAAATAATTAATTTTAAAAATTATAATTTTTACTAAAATAAAATACTTAAATTTTATTGGGCTTAAATAAAAATATTTAGGCCCAATAACTAATTAATTCATAAAACTTCCTAGACTGACCCAATAAAATCACTGACTAGCCCAAAAATTCCAATGGGCCCACGGGCCCATAAAATTATTGGGTTAACTTAAAAATAATTTAAAAAGCCCAAATAAAATTAATTGGAAGCCCAAATAATTTTATTTCTAATTAAATGGCCCAAAAATCCAATTAAAACATTAAACATTTTAAAATTAAAATACTCGAGCCCGGCCCACCTAGCCCGGACCCGGACATGCCTGACCCGACCCTAGACCCTACTGACCCGACCCACTACCCTTACCCGACCCGGAACCACCCAGAACCCCCCTACCCGACACCCCCCCTCTCCTTGCCCTCGGCTGCGCGAGCAGCAGCCTTCCGGGGCAGTTGCCGCCATGCTCCGGCCGTCCACTGGCCAGAGCACCACCACCTACCTCTAGCCCTCTTCAAGACGTTTCCAACCATGTAAGAACCAGCCCAAACCATCAAGTATAGAGGGAGAACGAAGCTCTGCAAAACTGCCTACCCGCAGCTCGCGCGCAGACAGGAGCAGCTGTGGCATTTTGCTTCGTTCTCGAGATTCCGACCACCTAAAATCGCGAAACCAATTGCAAAACTCAGCCAACATCTAGTAGGTTCCAACCCAACAAACCTCACCAAAAATAGTGGCCTGAGGAGGGAGAACGAAGCCTTCTCCCTCAGAACACAAATCTGCGCGATCTGGTGCACTAGAGGAGAAGTGCTTCGTTTCAGACCAGCCATGGACAAAACCAACAGGACCACACGACCACAAGGACCCTAAGACATGCCCTCAGATGTGGATTAGCCGCCTGGACCTTTACCATGCATAAAAAACGTGATCATACTCATGAAAGATCAAGCAAAACGTGAGAAAAAGGAAAGGAAAATACCATCTGCATATACTTCTGAACAACAAACATATATACCACAAACTTTCTGCTGTAAAAACCAAAATAATAGCTTATATGGTGTTGAGAAAAGAATTAAACATGCCTTTCGTAATTATTTGACAACGAACGATGCGTTTACGGGACTACGGGACGACGAACCTCCAAAATAACTCAAAGAACTCGAAGCTTTCGGCTATGGGGCTGTTGTTTCTGTTGAAGCCGATGAAGGAGAAGGTGAGGGAGAGGATGGAGGCGGCTTAGACGTGAGTTTAGAGTGTAGGGTTTGGTTTAGGATAATTTTTTTGTATAATAAATATTAACTAAATAATATAGATAATATACCATAGAAAAATATAATTTAAAACTCTCTAATAATAATAAAAATCTGATAAAATATCTCCTAATCTCGAAATTATTAAATAGGAAAATTTTAAAAATTAATAAAAGTCAATAAAGAGACTAATTTTTGGCTAAAAATAGCCCCTTAAATAAATATATAACTAAATACTAAAATTTTCTTGACAAAATACCTTAAAATATTATTTTAAGGCTCATAAAACTCATAAAATATTTTTGGCTAAATATTTTGGTATCTCGTCCGTCCACGGTCCCGTCTACGCGATCAAAACCAATTAATTTCCATAAATCACAAAAATCACTAATTTTGGGTTAAATGCTAAAATAACTTAAATCATGCATATAAATCACATAATAACACATAAATTCATTTAACCCTTATTTTAAAATTAATTTCTCCTAATTATGCATGCGAATTTACGTATTAAAATTTCCGGGTGTTACAATTCTCCCCCCCTTAAATTGAATTTCGTCCTCGAAATTCGACGGAATCTGTCTGGGAGGCATTCTGTACCACCACATATTTCTTTACGTAAATCGCAATGCATAACTAAGGGTTTCAAAAGTCTTACTGAACATGAAATACTTAAAATTAATACATATGCTCCTTCTAAATCTTATTAAAACATTTTAAACTTACAGACCAGTAGCAGGATTTCTGAGCTTCACGTGGCAGATGGACACCCACCGAGGACCGTGCTCTGATACCAATTGAAACGCCCAACTACTAATAAATGCGGAAAAACTTTTTTTTTTATTTTTATACTATACTATATACATATACGCCCATACATATATGTATAAACTTTAAAAATAATATTACAAATAATAACTCGCTTAATAAAATAATAAACATTTATTTGATAAAATCTTGAGTCATGCAATAGATAAAATAATGTCTATAATAAAAATTTATAGCTTATGTCTACTAAAATCATGAAAAATCAATAAGTAATCATAACCACTGAAAACATAAAAATATCCTAAATAAATAACTCATGCATAAATAAAATCCTAGCGAGACGGTCACGGGGCCACTGCCATGCTCGCTCATACGTCCTCGCCACCGGTAAGAGCTACATCATACTCACCTGCACCATATAAGCGTAGTGAGCCTAGAGGCTCAACATGTCTAATCCTTTATAACAAGGTTAAAAATAATGCATCACGTAAATACTAATACATATACATGTACATGAGCATGCGTGGAAACATTTTTCATAACATAAATGCTTAATCATAAATCTTATACATAACATAACTTTCTTCATCATACATAACATAATTGAGCATGTCATAAACATAAAAACTGTGTATGGTCATATCCATGAATGTGACTAATAACTGTGCCGACTGATCAGTCTAAAGAACCATCGTACGTGGCGGTGGATAAATCCACCTCTATGCTGGTAGTAAACTACCTCTGTGCCAGTGGTAAAACCCACTTCTATGCCGGTAGTAGAACTACCTCTGTGTCAGTGGTAGAACCCACTTCTATGCCGGTAGTAGAACTACCTCTGTGTCAGTGGTAAAACCACTTCTATGCTGTCACATCACTTCAATTTCCATAAAATATTTTTCATGCTCAAATCTTAATCATAAACACATCATAAAATATTTCATGTATGCATGCACTTAAAATGTGTCCGTAATATATATTTAATTAATTTTAATAATAAATATACTTTTACTTAAAATAGACTTCATGCATAAAAATAATTAAATATATATTCCGGACTTAGTTTATTTTTATGGGTTGGTCCAGACTGCTGGTCTCTCTACTAACCCCTTAACTGACTTAAAGCCTGTTAACTAACTTAAAGCCCATAATTAAATAATTAATTTTAAAAATTATAATTTTTACTAAAATAAAATACTTAAATGTTATTGGGCTTAAATAAAAATATTTAGGCCCAATAACTAATTAATTCATAAAACTTCCTAGACTGACCCAATAAAATCACTGACTAGCCCAAAAATTCCAATGGGCCCACGGGCCCATAAAATTATTGGGTTAACTTAAAAATAATTTAAAAAGCCCAAATAAAATTAATTGGAAGCCCAAATAATTTTATTTCTAATTAAATGGCCCAAAAATCCAATTAAAACATTAAACATTTTAAAATTAAAATACTCGAGCCCGGCCCACCTAGCCCGGACCCGGACATGCCTGACCCGACCCTAGACCCTACTGACCCGACCCACTACCCTTACCCGACCCGGAACCACCCAGAACCCCCCTACCCGACACCCCCCCTCTCCTTGCCCTCGGCTGCGCGAGCAGCAGCCTTCCGGGGCAGTTGCCGCCATGCTTCGGCCGTCCACTGGCCAGAGAACCACCACCTACCTCTAGCCCTCTTCAAGACATTTCCAACCATGTAAGAACCAGCCCAAACCATCAAGTATAGAGGGAGAACGAAGCTCTGCAAAACTGCCTACCCGCAGCTCGCGCGCAGACAGGAGCAGCTGTGGCATTTTGCTTCGTTCTCGAGATTCCGACCACCTAAAATCGCGAAACCAATTGCAAAACTCAGCCAACATCTAGTAGGTTCCAACCCAACAAACCTCACCAAAAATAGTGGCCTGAGGAGGGAGAACGAAGCCTTCTCCCTCAGAACACAAATCTGCGCGATCTGGTGCACTAGAGGAGAAGTGCTTCGTTTCAGACCAGCCATGGACAAAACCAACAGGACCACACGACCACAAGGACCCTAAGACATGCCCTCAGATGTGGATTAGCCGCATGGACCTTTACCATGCATAAAAAACGTGATCATACTCATGAAAGATCAAGCAAAACGTGAGAAAAAGGAAAGGAAAATACCATCTGCATATACTTCTGAACAACAAACATATATACCACAAACTTTCTGCTGTAAAAACCAAAATAATAGCTTATATGGTGTTGAGAAAAGAATTAAACATGCCTTTCGTAATTATTTGACAACGAACGATGCGTTTACGGGACTACGGGACGACGAACCTCCAAAATAACTCAAAGAACTCGAAGCTTTCGGCTATGGGGCTGTTGTTTCTGTTGAAGCCGATGAAGGAGAAGGTGAGGGAGAGGATGGAGGCGGCTTAGACGTGAGTTTAGAGTGTAGGGTTTGGTTTAGGATAATTTTTTTGTATAATAAATATTAACTAAATAATATAGATAATATACCATAGAAAAATATAATTTAAAACTCTCTAATAATAATAAAAATCTGATAAAATATCTCCTAATCTCGAAATTATTAAATAGGAAAATTTTAAAAATTAATAAAAGTCAATAAAGAGACTAATTTTTGGCTAAAAATAGCCCCTTAAATAAATATATAACTAAATACTAAAATTTTCTTGACAAAATACCTTAAAATATTATTTTAAGGCTCATAAAACTCATAAAATATTTTTGGCTAAATATTTTGGTATCTCGTCCGTCCACGGTCCCGTCTACGCGATCAAAACCAATTAATTTCCATAAATCACAAAAATCACTAATTTTGGGTTAAATGCTAAAATAACTTAAATCATGCATATAAATCACATAATAACACATAAATTCATTTAACCCTTATTTTAAAAATTAATTTCTCCTAATTATGCATGCGAATTTACGTATTAAAATTTCCGGGTGTTACATAATCAGGTCGGTAAGGTGCAAGGTGATCAAGTTATTGCACGAAAGTGTTATGTGGAGGAAGTCAGAATAGAGCAAAAAGTAGCCAGGACTGACAATATTGACAGACCTGGATTTGCTGGCATGGAAAAAGTCAACTTGATAGAAGACACATCTGTCACCGCTGAAGAAGAAATTGAAGAAATAATTATCTCCCCTCCTTCGGGGATGGTAAAAATTGCCCGTACCCTTGAAGCAGAGGTGAAGCAACTACTACTGGAATGCTTGCAAAAAAATAAAGACGTCTTCGCGTGGTCAGTTTCAGACCTGGTAGGGGTTCATCGGGAAATTGCAGAGCACAAGCTCAATGTAATAAAGGGATGTCGCCCTATTATTCAAAAAAAAAAAAGGCACTTCGGTCCTGAAAAAGATGCAGTAATAAAGGAGCAGGTGGACGAGCTACTCAGGGCTGGGCATATTGAAGAAATCCACTTCCCGACCTGGTTGTCTAACATAGTCTTAGTCCCGAAATCTACGGGAAAATGGCGTATGTGTGTAGATTTTCGAGATTTGAATAAAGCATACCCTAAAGATTGCTACCCCCTACCTAGAATAGACCAGCTTGTCGATTCCACCGCAGGGCATGAATTACTTAGCTTTTTGGATGCTTACCAAAGATATCACCAAATTCCCTTGGCAAAAGAGGACAAAGACAAGGTCAGTTTTGTCACATCAACAGGAACCTATTCCTGGTCAAGACCCGGACTGCGGACCAGTTCATTACCGACCTAACTCAAACTTTTCAGACTTTAAAGCACTATCGGCTTAAGCTAAACCCCAGCAAGTGTACTTTCGGAGTCCGAGCTGGAAAGTTTCTGGGTTATATGGTTACAAGAAGGGGAATCGAAGCTAATCCCGAAAAGGTCCAAGCCATCATTACTATGAGCTCCCCCAAGAATATACAGGAAGTACAGAGATTAACAGGAAGAATTACAGCACTGGCCCGATTTATAAGCAGATCAGCAGATAAAAGCCTTCCTTTATTTAAGGCACTACGAAAAACGAAAAATTTTGAATGGGATGATGAAAGTGAGAAAGCTTTCCAGGACTTGAAAGCTTACTTACAGCAGTTGCCCGTGCTGAATAAGCCCATACAAGGGGAAGAATTGTTCTTATATCTGGCGGTGACCAACCGAGCAGCCAGTTCAGTCCTAGTCAGGAAGGACGGAATAAATCATCAGCCTGTGTACTTTATGAGTCATGCCTTGAAGGGAGCTGAACTCAACTATTTAACGCAGAAAAAACTAGCCTTAGCTTTAGTTATCACGGCGAGAAAATTGCGTCCTTATTTTTTGTCACACCGCATCACGGTGCTCACCAACAGCGTTTTGGGAAAAATTGCAGCTAATCCAGATGCATCAGGGAGACTTATCAGATAGATTACATAATTGAGTGAGTATGACATCAAATTAGAGCCCCGGACAGCCATAAAAGCTCAAGCCCTAGCTGATTTCTTAGCAGAGACAGTACAACTAGAACAAGAAGAATTATGGAAGATTTTCATAGATGGGTCATCATGTCAGTCCGGATGCGGGGCTGGAATTGTGATCATCTCGCCTTGGGGGGAAGAAACTAATATTTCAATCAGGTTAGACTTCAAGGCCTCAAACAATGAAGCAGAATATGAGGCATTATTGCTCGGGCTCAAAGCAGCACAAAACTTGGGCATCTCCCGAGCTAATCTGTATTCCGATTCCCAATTAGCAATCCAACAGAGCAACGGAAGATTTGAATGTAAAGATGAGAGGATGTTGAGATACATCAAAGCATTAGACAAAGCCAAAGAAGGGTTCACCGAGTTGAACTTAGAGCTCATCCCCCGGGCTGAAAATATGAAGGCAGACCACTTGGCCCGCTTAGCCAGTGCTCTGAGTAACCGATCTGATCCCATTGTCGCAGGTCGGGAACTTGTTTCGCAACTAGAAACTCTGGATGAAATTATAGCTCAGGTACCGGAAGGAGACTGGCGATATGATATGCACAAATATCTAATCAAGAAAGAATTACCGAGTGATAATAAGAAAGCAAAGGAAGTTAAGAGAAGGGCTCTCCGTTTTGTCTTGATCGATCAAATTATGTTTAAACGATCTTTTTCTCAGCCTTTGTTAAAATGTTTGGGTCCTGATGAGGCCAATTATGTCTTACGAGAAATTCATGAAGGGTCTTGTGGCAGTCACCTGGGCAGTCTGGCCCTTGCTCGAAAAGCACTTTTGGCAGGATTCTTCTGGCCAACCATGCGGAAAGACTCAGCAGATCTGGTTAATTCTTGTTATAATTGCCAGAGGCATGCTAACCTACAATGGAGGCCGGCAGAATACATGAAGGCAGTGGTGGCTGCTTGTCCTTTCGATCAATGGGGAATGGATATTGTGGGGCCATTCCCTGTTAGCACAGGACAAAGAAAATTTTTGTTGGTCGCAGTCGATTATTTTTCCAAGTGGGTTGAAGCCGAGCCCTTAGCCAAAATTACAGAAAATGAAGTGCTCAATTTTCTATGGAAAAATATAGTGTGTCGCTTCGGAATCCCTCGCAGGTTGGCATCAGATAATGGGAGACAGTTCTGTGGATCCAAAGTTCGGGCATGGTGCCAGGAAATGAAGATCGAACAAGTTTTCACCTCTGTAGCATACCCTCAAGGGAATGGACAAGTTGAAGTTACCAACAGAACGATAGTCCAAGCCCTTAAGACACGTTTGGATGCAGCCAAGGGCAAGTGGGCAGATGAGCTCCCTTCAGTATTGTGGTCTTACCGAACTACAACTCGATCCGGTACGGGTGAAACCCCTTTCAGCATGGTGTATGGGACTGAAGCTGTCCTTCCAGCAGAGATCGGACAAGAGAGTGCCAGGATCATGGCATACGGCCCAAACAATCAAGAACTGCGAGCAATGGATTTGGACTTACTTGAGGAGCACAGGTCCCGATCTACAATTAGGCTCGCAGCCTATCGCAAACGAATGACCCAGGCCTATAACAAAAGAGTATACCCTAAGGTTTTCCAGGAGGGAGATCTGGTTATGCGATAGATACAACATCCAGGGGAAAGAGGAAAGCTAGAGGCCAAGTATGAAGGCCCATTCAAGGTGATAGGAAAAGCTGGCATAGCTGCATATTACTTGGAAGATGCCTAAGACAAGAGGGGTAAAAGGCCATGGAATGCTCAACAATTGAAAAAATACTATCCCTAGCAGCTCAGCTCGGGCCTCATCATGCTATAGCTCCCTAAGCTGGATAACCACTTAGTCATTCTCTTTTTGCTATTTATTTCTCAATCTTTTGCAAAAGTCAGTCCTGGTTTATTTACTTTACGGTCAGTCCTGTTTAGCGTCAATTTTTGGGAACAATTTAAATGCAAAAGTCAATTTTGTTTTATGGAACTTACCACTCAAAGTCCACCTCAGTGGCCCACATCAGTGGAATTCAAAGCCCAGGCAGGTCTGGCACCCAAAGTCCACCTCAGTGGCCCACATCAGTGGAATGCAAAGCTCAGGCAGGTCTGGCACCCAAAGTCCACCTCAGTGGCCCACATCAGTGGAATTCAAAGCCCAGGCAGGTCTGGCACCCAAAGTCCACCTCAGTGGCCCACATCAGTGGAATTCAAAGCCCAGGCACGTCTGGCACCCAAAGTCCACCTCAGTGGCCCACATCAGTGGAATTCAAAGCCCAGGCAGGTCTGGCACCCAAAGTCCACCTCAGTGGCCCACATCAGTGGAATTCAAAGCCCAGGTAGGTCTGGCACCCAAAGTCCACCTCAGTGGCCCACATCAGTGAAATTCAAAGCCCAGGTAGGTCTGGCACCCAAAGTCCACCTCAGTGGCCCACATCAGTGGAATTCAAAGCCCAGGCAGGTCTGGCATCCAAAGTCCACCTCAGTGGCCCACATCAGTGGAATTCAAAGCCCAGGCAGGTCTGGCACCCAAAGTCCACCTCAGTGGCCCACATCAGTGGAATTCAAATCCAAGGCAGGTCTGGCACACAAAGTCCACCGCAGTGGCCCACTAATGGAATTCAAAACCCAGACAGGTCTGGTACTTAAAATTAGTAATTAGCAATACTAACACCCACATTTTGGTGGGTAATTAAAAATCCAAGTATGATTCAGGCTCGAGGGTCATAGTAGAGCTTAAAGAGCTTAGAAAAGGTACTAATTTGCATTCAACTAGTCCAGGCACCCTTGAAGGTCGGAATTCAATTCTCACTCATCCAATCTGGGTACATGTAGCTCGGGTTTTAGGGATACACTGGATTAATTATGACTTGATTCAGCCAGTCCGAGTGCATATAGGATAAGTCCTTAAAATTTTTAAGGGTGTGGTTTTGTCATCCAGCCAGTCCGGGTATATTTAGTACGGGCTTTCAGTACTTTACACGGTAAAGTTTGACTCAACTAGAATTCAACCAGTCCGGGTATAGGTGTAGGTCGGACCCTTAAAGGATTTATACTTGATAAGTTTTGTGGCTAGATTTGCATGCACATTTATAACAGTAAAACCATGTTAGAGAAGGAAAATTCTTAAATAAACCTGAACTAGGAAGAAACATTCATAGGGGAAAAAGTAAACAATGTATCAGCCCTACCTGGGCAACAACCGAAATCAATGACCTCGCAGGGTCTACCATTTAGATCATGTTTTTAAACAATATACAAATAATCAAGGGGCGGGGGCGTCCTGTGACTTTGAGCTCTGATCGGGATCTTCTGGCTTCTCTTGCTCGGCCTCCTCCGAGTCTTCATCAGGCATGTCATCAAGAGCCTTGGTACAATCTAGGAAAAGGGCGGGGTGCTCGGCTTCTGAGTACCCATTAGCCCTGAACTGGGCTAAGCACCCCTTGAAACCCTCATCAAAGAAGGTAGCCGCCTTTTCAGCTACGACGTTAGCAAAATCAGCGGAATTCAAGAATTCTCTTTTCCCGACCTCCTTCGCAGCCTCAAGTTCCCGAGTCAGGGCCCGTACTTGGTTCTTTAGCTCAATTTTGTCCACTTCCAGCTCGACAGTATTTTTATGAGCAGCTTCCAGAGCATCCCGTGTGGATTCAATCTCCACCCTCATCTCGGTCACCTTTTCGTCATGATCAGCCTTCATTTCCCGGGTTTTTCGTAGGAGCTCGGAAATCCGAGCAACGAAGGCCTCCTGGTTCAGGTTGTGTTCCTCCCGGTCTTTGAGAGCTCGGCTGGTGATCTCCCCTCCCCAAGCTAGAGCCTGTGAAAGCACAAAGGGTAAAACCCAGCTCGGTACATGACAGCTCAGTATACAAGGTAAGATCGAAAAATGCAATATACCTGCAGGGATGCAAGAGCGAAGTTCTGTTCAGCTTCCAAGGTAGGCACTCCTTGAAGGATTTTCAAATCAGAACGAGAAATCAGGTTCTGCATTATGCCTAGGCACCCTTGGGGGTCGGGCTTCGAGAAAAATGACATCTCTGGGACCCCGAGTTGATCGGGCATTCCCTGAGGCTCAGCGTCAGGTAGGGACCCGAACTCTATTATGGGTTCTTTGCCACGGGCTCGGGACGAGGAAACAATGGATGGCTGCTCAAGCTCGGGAAGATTAGTGCTGGGCTTTTTCTTGGTTTTGGAAGCTTTCTTTTTTGACTTTTCAGTGGGAGGAGGTTCGGGATGAGTTCTGGCCTCACTGTCCTCTGTTTTCTTCCTCTTCAAGTTCTTCAGTGCAGCTCTGAAGTTGGCAGGCATAGTGGCAGATTTGATCCTGTCGTCTAAAAAAAAAAATAAAAGAATAAAAATACGGTAAATCAAAGGCATAAGGGGAATTAGTCTAAGATAAGGATAGCACGGGTACAGGGGTACTACCTACATCCCCCTGGATCTCTACTCCCTTCCCACTGAAGCCATAATGACAAAACAGATCCTCCTCAATCAGGCTCTCAATATCAAAAGTTTGCGCGAACATGGTGTTGATAAAATTGGTAAAGTTGTGAGTAGGCAGGGCTGGGGGTTCAGGACTGGTAAAGTTCATAGCCCAGTTAGACCGGCATTCCCATGGCTGGTTGGGGTTGACAAAAAAGTATCTATTTGTCCAGCCTTTGTGTGAGCTAGGCTTACCCTTCAAAAAGGGGTATTCGGGTCGCATGGAAATATAGAAGCGGCCTGGGGCGGTTTTCTTAATTTGCAAAAAGTAAATGAAATTTTCTATGTCTAAGGGAATTCGGAAGAAACAAAAAAGTATACCTAATGATAGAATTGAACTAAAAGAGTTCGGGGATAATTGACTCGGGCACACACAAAAGTATTGACATAAATAGGAAATGCAGTTCGGGACTGGAAATCTTAAACCCATCTTGATTTGATCTAGGCTGAAGCTCAAGAAATGAGGGGGGGGGGGGGGGGTCTGTGAGCCCGGTCTTTACGGCCCGGGATTATAAGATCATAGGTATCGGGCATTCTCGATTTCTCCCTAATGAGGGGACCTAGGTCTGGACTTAGATGGGAGGCCAGGACTTCATACCATTGTTTCCCTTTGGCAAATAATCGGGCTTCATCCGATCTGAGTTTGTGCAGTCGCTTTAATTTTTCTATACGAGTCTCCGACAGATCCAGCTCTGAGCTTGGATTATTGGAATCGGAGGGCTCGGGGTTGTTAGAGGGAGAATTGGATGCTTCAAAAAAGGCTACTATTTCCCGAACAGAAGTCTCGTCTGGGGAGGACATATTAATCAACCTAGTGTAAGGACGGTAGGACTTACAGGTGAAAGAGTTGTAGCTCGGGAGTGACACAAACAAGACAGACGCAGTAGTCCGGGTCGGGCGAGCTCTCGAAATTCTTGCAGAGTAACAGTACAAAAGTAAAAGGTAAAAAACAAAATTTTACTGATTCATATATATAGAGATGGTGAATCGATCTGGACCGTTGATTTTTTACTGGATCTACGGCTCGGGACGGGACAAGTCAAGGTTTTTGGCTTCGATAAATGAACCGTCAGGGGACATCTAAGCCGTTCATGAAAAACACATCACGCGGATCCTGATCTGGACCGTCCAAAAGAAACACATTTCATGAATAAAATGCTGGACTGTTCTAGGGACACATGTACAGTGCAGGGACCGGACTCCATTCTTAGTCTAAATTCATTCTTCTTTTAGACCAGTTCGGGAGGTACTATTGATACCCCGTGAAATTATTTTAACCCGAATCCGTTCGTTATGGGTTTATGAGGGTTGACCCAATTATTGAATTATAATCATTAGGTAAGGTCCAGCCCAGTTTTACACCTGTTAGGGCTTTACTTAAATTGGGCTGGTATTTATGGGCTGACCAGAGCTGGCCCCTAATGGGATGGATAGACTTCTCTTACATGCATTGTGGATAAGTTTGACCATCTCGAGATATTTATGAGATGGGGATAAACTTGAAGGCGGTCCAATGGATGTAGAGTCCCAGTACAGGACATGTTATAATTCGACTAGGTAACTTACTCTATTTTTCCTATAAATACAGGTATTGTTATGGTTGTATTATTTATTACTCACTTCTACATTCACGTACTCATATTTCTCAGTTTTCGCATTAATCATACCATCTGCCTTCAAGACACTGACTTAGGCATCGGAGGGGTCACGCCGAAAACACTTTCGGCGCCCCTTTACCTAGTTGTTGTTTGTGCAGAACTGGTTGTCCCGACCCGACCTGCTTCATTGGAAATTTGGAGGATCCATTCTATCAGACCGAACCCGAGGTAAAATTTCGACATCATCATTATATATAATGAATATAATGTCCAAAAGTCCAACTAACTCTCTATTAATATCTAATTGGGTCGCTTTCAAAAAATATATATATATATATATCTAATTTTGGCTCTGGTGGTTGAAATTTGAGTTTAGGTTGTGTGTGTGTGTATTTTGGTTTAAACAAGACCGAATTTATATCAAAACTAGACCCAATTAATTAAATTTGTCCATATCCACCCGTAATCTTTTTTCCGTTGATATATATCTATACTTATTTACAGAGGTGTCAAAACGGACCAGCGGGGCGGGCCGACTCACAACCTGTCGCAACCCACCATTAGGCGGGCCGGCCCACCTTGTAGGCGGGTTGGAAAAACATCAACCCAACCCACCTAATTTAGGTGGCGTGGCGGGCCAATCCAGCGGGTTCACGTGTAAATTGGCGAATTTTTGCGGGCCAACCCGCAACCCACCACAACCCACCTTTAGGCGGGGCGGGCCGGGCCGGTCCGGCCCACCTTTTAGGCGGGTTGGGAAATTATCAACCCAACCCACCAATTTTGTATGGCGGGGCGGACCAACCGACGGGCTTAACCCATTTTGACACATCTACCTATTTATACCTATTTATTAAGTGAGAAGGACTTAGAGAAACCAACTTGGACTCTTGGTATGGTCTTAATTTGAATTTCAAATTATTTGAAAAAAAAATGGTGGAAAATTACTAATATAAATATATAATTCATGGTCTTTAACTACTTCTCATAGACTTATGACTAATATTTAACCCAAAAAAAATTCATTTTTTGTTTCTATAAATTTATTAGATTTTTTTTTCCAAATTAATTTTAATTAAAAAAAAATAAAATTTTTCGTCACACACAACGAGTGTACAAATACGCTAATATAGATAGAGGTTCAGGTGTTGAGATGTCAATGGGACGAGAGCGGAGATGCTTTATCATTGTCTTTTATTCTAAATATATCAAAAAACATATATTCTTAACTCGATCCTTACATAACACTTATAAAAATTATTTTTCATAACATTTTACAAAAAAATTGTCCAAAAAGACATTTTAAATTTTTTCCACTTACAAAATATTTGAAATATTTTAAAATATTTATCCAAAGTCCAAACGATTTTAAATGCGGACGTACAGTTTGCAGCCTCCCATATGTTTTGTTGTCTTTAATCTTTTGTTGGATTGCACGGCATATACAGAGGTAGAGTTTTAAAAATGACTTTGGTCAATTAAATTTTTTGATTTATGATTTTTTTTTTTAAAAAAATTGCAAAATGACCTTCAAATACAAAAAAATGCAAAAACAAAACGAAGAAAAAAATTGAAAATGTTATATTTCAAAATAATGGTCAAACAAAGGTTATTTACTTAAATAAATCTCATATTTATTATATATATTATTATATATATTATTTTATTATATAGATTGACATATATTTAATAGTAAGCAGGGTTTCTTCCACTTAGTATTCGGTACTAATACACATCGTGCGAGCACGAAAGAGTACATTTCCATTGGGGAAAAAAAAAAACTTGCATTTTAGAATATTAATTAAACGGTAGCTAGCTAGGCAACATATTCTATAATCTAGAGACCGATTGATTTTGGACTGCTGTTCAGAAAATGAAATGAAGATGTGATTTCATAAAGTTTATAGTATAACGTCTAATAATGTTGCTGAGTAGATATCTTGTGAGATGATCTCATATATTTATATTTATGAGATGAGATATGAGATATGAGATGAGTCGACCGATTGGATAAGATGCATCTTATAAAATTGATTCGTGAGACGATTTGTAGATCTCTGTGTAACATTCTCAAGATTTATATTTGTGAGATGAATTACTAAACATAATAATTTTTAGGTCAATAATTTTTACTCAAATCATCTTACGTGCAAAGATCAGCGCGCGGCAGTTTGGACATATTTGTCTATTATATGCAGTAGATTAGATGTGATCTGATCGTGTTAATTTTATATAAATAAATGACACACACACATATATAATATTTTTTTTCTAGTTTATTGTTTAAATTTAATCTAATATGTTGTGCCATGCACTTATTTGAATTAATTATGTTAATATTACAAAATTTGAATTTTATATTAATAAAAAAAATTCTTTAATTTGAAGGAGATGAAATAGTATAATTCTAAAAGTATAATAAATTATCATGTATTAAATAAATGAACATATATGATATGAAAATGAAGGGTCGAACGTGCATAGAAATTTGGCCTTCCACTCCACTCCATAAATTTTACCTTTTCAGCTTCCTTCACACACATTCACATTTTTGCTATACTATACTCAGAGAAAATGGGAGCTTGTGCTAGCAGGTTTGAGGTGTTGAAGGATGGCGCAAACCCTCCGCCGCCGCCGATGGCCCCGCCGGTCGGAGATGAATTTACCAATCGCCTTTCCTTTGACCATTTACTCGAGAAGGTAAAAATCTTAATGCATGTATATGTATATATGCACACATGCACATGTATGTACGTATGTATATATGCATGTATCGCCTTGAATCTGATTACGTACATAGCTGCGCTGAAGTGATTGTAATGTTATTTCTTCTGTAATTCGATCAATGCGGCGACTCCGGGTTATCCATCTTTGAAGGAAACGAGAAATTTAGTTGAAGGATGCATAGATGACTGGATGAGTTAAAAAGTACCATATATATTTACCAGAACACTTGTTAGTTGTTTATTAATTACATTATCATGGTTTACAAATCCTACGAGATCATGATCATATATAGTGAAACAAACATGGTTCGCCGTCGCAGGCCGTCCCCATATGCGAAACTTTTGTGCTACTTGAACATATTACGGTAGTATTTGGGAATGCTTATAAGAATCACTTTTAATTTAATTTCCACTACCTGTGTAATTTTGCATTTATCTTCTCTTTAGTTAATGCCTAACAAAAGTCCAATGAAATAATTAATCTGGTGCTTGTGTTATCTAATATGATTTGAAAACTTGTTTAGAATGAAGGAGAGAGAGTATTGTTCGAAAGAGAAGGCAAATCATCTGAACTAGTAGAGGGAAACTGCCAAGAAAATGGAAGCCTAAAGTCTCTTCAGCCTGTTGATGATCTCGTGAAGACACAAGTCGAGAAAACACTACTGATTGCAGAAGGCCTAATGTGCAAAACTTCGGAGGAAATAAAAACAGATGCAAAAAGTGAAGAATCGGAAGCGATTCCGAGGAATGTGGAACAGAAAGAGGTTGAGATAACTGGAAAAGATTTAAATCCCGTAAAGACAGAAAATGTATCCGCACAAGAAAGAATTTAGGCCGTATGTTGTTTGTCTTTTGAGGAACAACTGCATCTTGGTGTGTGATGAGTGACATTTTTACTTGCTTTGGTTTGTATTCTGTTTTGATCATCAGATGAAAAACAATTTACTATTCAAAGAAATTCATGTTTATTGGGGATTCGAATGAAATCCCATGATTTGGAGAAAAAATACAAATTGGATCTTGATTCATATCTGATTATGAGTATCATACTTTTTCAACAGGTGAAGATGACACTTCTTCCCCTCTGTCACCAGAACTGGATGTTTGATTTCCATCAGCGGACGACGCGAATTCCAGCATATGTTCCTCTGTTGTTTTCGAGTGAAAACTAGCCTCATTCATTTCCTTGGCTTTTCCCCAGAGAACTAAGTACAATCCCACAATAATGAGCACTGAACCTATAACACTAAACAAACAGATAAAAGTTACAACTAACAATGAAAAAGATGGCAATTTGTGAATAATAATTTGGTGGGCTAAATGTAAAACCTTCCCAAATGCAGCATCTCTTTGAGAATCAGAGACCCTACAAGCACGACAAATATCAGAGACAGAGGCTGAAATGAAGATACGAATAGAGGGCCGGCAACCGAGGTCGCCCATGCTCCTGCAGCAATCATCAGCCCCGAGCCGATAACACCCTGTAGCCAAATTTGGTTCTCTCAAGCACTCAAGAAACGCAAGCTAACAGTAGAGATGCATTCAGATGGATTTAGGTAATATAATGCAATTTTTTTTTTTTTAAAAAAAAGAGCCTTTCTTGGTCTAATAATAGTTACCATATAAGCAGCAGCCAGAAGTCTGAGGTTCCAGCCAAGTTTCCAGTTCGTCCAATTTCTTTCGGTGCACAAGGAGTAAATTCCAGACGTGATAGCTCCACTGAGACATGTTAGAGCAGTACTCGAATAACACGGGTATATTTTGCTCATCTTTGCCTGCTCATGATAAAAACAAATAACAATACGAGGCCAGATTCTAGCTTATCAACACAAGCAAGCGTCGTTACATGATGAAAGTGGAATGTTTACCTGAATTATCAACCATGTTGCATAAGCAATGCAACTACACAGAGCCAAGAAAGAGCCCAAAAAATTATGCTGCCCCACCTTATGATCCGTTGCAGATTCGACAGTAGGAGGAAAATGAACGCGAGACGACCAAAACGAGATGTCCTTTCCCTTGTAAAGAGTTAAAGTCATTGCTCCTCCAATGCCTAATGCGGTTCCAATAATCTTTGCTTTTCCGGCCGATCCTCGGACATCTAAACTCTCTAACCTGTGTAAAATGAAAAATTTGTCGATCGGTTGCATGTTTATTTGTTTTCCATAAATTAAAAATGTTGGAATTTTCGGAACTTTGTTAAGGAAAACGTACCTGAAAACAACAGCCATGACTAATGTCAGAGCTGGGATGAAATTAGACATAGCTACTGCATAGGTTGCAGATGTTAAGACCAAGCTTTCAGCATATAAATTGCTCCCTAATGCTGCTCTGTAAATAAAAACAAAATACAAGAAAAACATTGTCTGAATACATTAGGCAGCATTAGTACAGTCAATAAAAACAGATGAATTAGCTGATCAAGAACCCGAAGAACACTGGATTTTTTTCGAGAAATTTACCATTCTTACCCAATTATTCCACAAGCAAAACCATGGAAAGCTACATTCCAAGTTAATTTAGGTCTTCTTTTCCTGCAGAAGCAAATTAATTAGCAAGAAGATTGAAGACCACCCTCAACTTGAACTGAAACAATGGTTCTGACAAGTACTATAAGAAACATTTCTCTTATTATTTCACCTTTCAAAGATTAAAGCAATCGGAGCAACGAAAATGGTGGCGAAAGCCAGCCGATAAACGACCAGAATCTTTATCCTCATCCCATCTAAAACCGCTAGTTTGTAGAATATACTGACACCCCCGGAAGCTACTTGGATAAGTATCATCACCATTATGGGTTTTAAAACTTGTACCGCAACATAGCCATTTGATTGATCCATGATTGCTTCAAGTTGGCGTACAAGAAAACGACAAAGGATCGAGCTCAAACTCGATGATACAAAGCTTTGCTTCCACTCCAAACTCGTTAGTGTTACAGTCCACATTTTGAATTTCCAAAATCATACAAGTTAAATAGAGTCTGAGAAGATCAACAACATGTCAATTAATGGAAAATGTAAACGTTTAGATGACCATTTACTTGTCCTAGACTTATGTGTACATTACTTAAAATATGCATCAGCTTCAAATCAACATAGCCTAATCATATTGAGCATCAAACAATTGTATAGGCAACTGGTGATGTCTAATATTCGTATTAGATGATCGAATCGTGTGCGTAAACGCTGGTCGATGCGTAGATGAAGCAACAAATATGCATGGTTTCCAGATTTGGATTTAACTTCTAAATGATGATTCCTAGAACTGAAAAGATAGTTGTGTGATTTTCTAGAAAGGCAGCTTCAATCTGCCTACAGCCATATATAGTATATATTAAGACACATGTACTGGAGGATGATAGATTGGATCTTGAAATCATTCCTTTAATTTGGAGAGTATTGTATAAATTTGACTAAAAAAAATATTTGTGAAATGTTACAAATTTGGCTTATAAATTGGAAATTTGTCAACTCGTCATGTAAAAAAGGCCAAATTGCAACAGTAAGAAACGGCTGAAAACCATCGCTAATTATTTTTCGACCATATTGTTGAGTACTTGTGAATTTTAGGCATGCTTTTATCTATCTCGGTATTATTTTCTTTTTAAAAACTAATGAGGCACGTGCAATTTCCATTGGATAATTCTAGTAACATGATAATTATCTTTATTTTTTCATTTGTATTATTAGGTACAAGAACCATTTTGGTTAATTTCTCCATTAATTTTTAACGATGGATAACATTAAGGACGAAAAGCGCCTATAATTTATAAATTGTATGAAATTGTTTTCACGTCGCAAATAAAAAGGATCATAACGATTTGGACCTAAGACAACATGGACGAATGGAATAAGTAACACCTACAAATAGAAATTTAAATGTTGTTCTCTCAATCTCTCTACATCTATACAACAAATCATTCATTTCAATTTGACTTAAAATCGGGAGAATTACCATTTTTGATCCTGTAATTTTCACATTTTCTAATTTTGGTTCTGTTAAAAATAAACTTACAATTTTAGTCCTTTAACTTGCATTTTTTTTTTCATTTTTGATCTTATTAACATTGAATTCGCATTTTTAGTCCTGTAACTTACATGTATTTTTTATTTTAAGTCCTGTTAACACTGAATTTACATTTTTAGTAATGTAACTTGCATTTTTTTTTATTTTTAGTCTCGTTAACACTGAATTTTCATTTTTTTGGCCTTGTAACTTCCATTTATTTTTATTTTTAGTCATATTACCGATGAATTTACATTTTTATTCCATAAATTGCATAAATTTTTTATATTTTTAATCATAATATATTATGATTTAAATATTTTAAAACTTTTAAATTTTAAATGAACTAAATAAAAAACAATCAACTAAAAATTATTCAAAATATTTTTACACTAAATATCAACTTATAAAATACATAATATAAATAAAACTATTAATCTAATGTGAATGATGAATCATGTTTTTTCGATTTAGCTTTGATATATAGAATCTGAAATCGAACCACATAATTTTCGATTTTAAAATTTATATCTGAACTCCAAAATTCGATTTTCGGTTCGGTATTTTGTTTCTTGGGTTTGGATTTATGGTTTTCTTTGTTTTAACCAAATTTTAAGTATTCACAATATCTATGTTTGTCAAATACAATTTTCGGCAGAAAGTAAAAATAAAAAAATGAAAAAATTACAATTTACATGGTCTAAAAATGAAAATTTACATTTAATATGACTAAAAATAAAAATATACGAAAGTTACAGGACAAAAAAATAAAAATTCATTGTTAACAAGACTAAAAATAAAAAAAAATGCAAGTTACAGAACTAAAAATGTAAATTAAGTGTTAACATGACTTAAAATGAAAAAAAACATATAAGTTACATGACTAAAAATGCGAATTCAATGTTAATAAGACCAAAAATGAAAAAATAATGGAAGTTACAAGACTAAAATTATAAATTTACTTTTAACAGGACCAAAAATAAAAAATTTGCAAATTACAAGACCATAAATGTATTTCTCGGTTTAGTACATGCCGCCCGCAGGGCACTACCCTTCGGATGATGTGTAACCTCATGATTGGTCAAAATCTGTGGGTCTCACGTGGGACCCACTGATTTTAACCAATCATGGGCCGCCATGTTACCTGTAAGGCACTACCCTGCGAGTAGCATCTACTCAACCGTATTTCTCCCACGCCATTTTATATCTTTAAAATTAAAAAAAAAATTGTGGAGATCGAGAGGAGGTGATAAATATAATGGGACCTTGTGGCTTAAAAAAAAATGGGACCTCGCAATTCGCAAATATAGTTTCATCATGTGGTGCGTGGTGAAATAGTAATTTTGCGTACCAAATGAGATTGCGTTGTTTGTAACTTTGTATATGTGAATTAGGGTTGAGTAGATGCTACCCGCAGGGTAGTGTCCTGTGGGTGACGTGGCGGCTCATGATTGGTTAATATCAATGGGTTTCATGTTGGATCCACTAATTTTGACCAATCATGGGGTTACACATCACCCGCATGATAGTGCCCTGTGGGCAGCATGTACCAAACCGTGAATTAGAATGAAAAGTGTGAGGGTTGTCACATTATTTAATGAAAATAGTTTTTCATTTTATGAATAACGTTATTTTTCAAATTTAGTTTTTCCGGGGATAATTACAATTTTTATGGGTGTAAAGCTATTTTAATTTTCAAGTCCCTCGTATTTTAAATATGTCAAAAACCTCCCTCAATTTATAACGAACACTTTTGGTCTCCAACAATTTTTTTTTTGGAACTCCAACTTTAATTCATCATTGAAAACAAAGAAAAAAAAAACACGCGCAACTATTTCCCAAAATTAGCTACTTCTTTCAACAAAATAATTGAATTATATTGTTTTTAATCTTTTATTGTTTGGGAATAAACTAATTTCTATCCATATATTTGGAACAAAAACCGTTTTAATTGATTCATCTTCCATAAGTTATTTTATTCATTTATTTTGCTTTTTGTGAGAAAATCACATTAATTTTTTTCCTAAATAAGTTATTCAAGTTCTACAGGTGATCAATAGACAAATACCTTTAGCGGAATAATAACATAAATTTGACGGGTATTCGATCTCATTTTAAAATGTATGTAAACCCCACCCGTCATCGTAGCAAGAAACAAGAGTGATGCGCCTCCGAGGAGTATTCGAGTTGGTAGATTTGGTGACATGATCTTTTCTTACGAATCTGACTAATTAATTTGCAGATCATTGTGTTAGTTTGAGATTTATCTCGTATCTACTGAAAGATAACAATCGCGGGTTCCCACATCATTAAAAAAAAAGGTGAATCAACACCAAGAAACACTACATCTGAAATTGGAACTCAGATCCAAATTCATATGGTATATGTTTAGAATCACGTTAACACAAAATAATCCAATAGTGATTGGAATTAGAAAAAAAAAAGCAATTTATTGATTCTGGTAAGCCTATAAGCACAATTGATTTGTTGAAGTATGCTTCTATCAGATTGAATGGGAATAGAGAAGAGATCGGATCGGATAGTACATATCAGATGAACTCGGTGATCAGATGAGTTCATGGACAGATCGTATACTGGGATCAGATCGATGTGATGGTCAGACGAGTCTTCGAATGAGTTCATGCAGATAGATTGCTTGAGTATTGTGACTTGGTTAGAAGTCAGATGAAGTGTCCAAGAAGCTATACGCTTGCAGGCAGATCGATGCAGATCGAAATACAAGGGCAGATCAAACTGATGAATGAAGACTTATCGCTGGACAATGTTGACTTTATAATTGGGTCATAAGTTACTGTTGACCTAAAGCCCAAGATGAAAGTCGGTCTAATTCTCTATATAAGCAGATGGAAGCTGGCCGCAACGAGAAGAACAAAAAATCAAAATTCTTCATAATATATTGAGGGAGAAGAAGGAGAGATTTCGGAGGAGAAAACTAAGTGTAGATTGTGACGGGAAGATTCAAGTATCAATAGCTTGAATCGTGTCTGTATCTAGCTTGATAGTTTGTCTGAGAGTCCATCTCTGTAATAAGCTCTGTTCTTGAGCTTGGGTTGTTATGTTGGGTGATTAATAAAAGTGTGTATGTTGCTCTTCTGTGGACGTAGGCAAATCTTTGCCGAACCATGTAAATACTTGCGTCGTTTAATCGCTTTCGCGTGAGTTGGTTGATTGATCTGTGTGCGTTGGTTTTATCTGCTTTCTGAGATTATTGTTCTTATCTGTGTGTTTTGTTTGCCTGGTGAATTCTCGATCTTCAAATTTCGGATTGATTCCTAACAAGTGGCACCGTCTGTGGGAAACCAAGGAAAGATGGTGGGATCAATGAAGTTTGATATTGAGAAGTTTACGGGCAAGAATGATTTCTCGCTCTGGAGGATTAAGATGCGTGCAATCCTGATACAACAAGGATTGGTGGAGGCTCTTAAGAAGAAGGAGGAGATGTCCGATGAGATAAAGAACAAGGATGAATTGCTCGAGAAAGCACACAGTGCAATTATTCTCTGTCTGGGAGATAGACCTCTTCGGGAGGTGGCCAGAGAAGAATCTGCAGCGGCGGTGTGGCTCAAACTCGAAAATTTATACATGACGAAATCCCTGGCTAATCGTCTGTACATGAAACAGAGATTGTATTCCTTTGTGATTAAGGATGAGAAGAACCTTGAAGACCAGATCGAAGAATTCACCAAGATATTGGATGACTTGGAGAATATTGAAGTAAAGATTGAGGATGAAGATCGAGCTTTGATACTTCTGAATGCTCTTCCTAAAGCATATGAAAATTTCAGGGATGCTTTGCTATATGGAAGAGAACAGACGATAACATTGGAAGAAGTTATGTCTGCTATTCAATCCAAGAAACTTCAGAGAAAATCGAACACAAACACTGAATCACATGGAGAAGGTCTTACGGTGAGGGGCAGAAGTGATAAGAGGACATCCAGTGGAAAATACAGGCCAAAGTCCAGATCGAAGAGTCAAGGAAGATACCAGAACAGAAACTTGGGTAATATGAAGTGCTATGCCTGTCAGAAGGTTGGACATCTGCGAAGAGATTGTCCTGAAAGGAAAGGGAAGCAACAGGAAAAACCCAAGGATGATGGTACTCTGGCCATAGCTACAGATGGATATGACTCAGCAGAAGTATTGGTGGTTTCTAAAGGTGATCAAAACCACGAGTGGATACTGGATTCAGGATGCTTCTTTCACATGTGTCCTATAAGATCTTGGTTTGAAAAATTGGAGGAATCAGATCAGGACATGATACTGTTGGGGAATAATCAATCATGCAGGATAAAGGGCTCTGGAAATATCAGAATAAGGATGCATGATGGGATCGACAGAGTACTCACCAAGGTGAGGTATGTGCCCGAGTTGAAGAGAAACTTGATATCATTGGGAACGCTTGATGCTCAGGGATATTCATTCAAATCAGGAGCAGGCAGTATCTCAGTGTCTAAAGGATCTCTGATTGTGATGAAGGATGTCAAGAGGAACCTCCTGTATGTACTACAAGGTGAAACGATTATTTGAAGTACAGCAAATATTCAGGAACAGCAAGACAGAACCAAGCTATGGCATCTGAGGCTTGGACATGTAAGTGAGAAGGGATTACATGAGCTGTCTAAACAGGGTCTGTTAGGTGGAGAAAATATTGAATCACTGGAGTTATGTGATAGTTGTGCTCTTGGAAAATCAAAAAGAGTATCGTTTGGTCAAGGAAGTCACACAACTGAGCAACCATTGGCCTACATTCATTCAGATCTATGGGGTCCTTCTCGGACAAAAACTCATGGTGGAGGCAGATACTTCATGTCTTTGATAGATGATTACTCAAGGAGAGTATGGATATTCATCTTAAAGACTAAGGATGAAGCATATGACAAGTTCAGAGAATGGCTGCTGGCAGTTGAGAACAAGAGTGATCGAAGAGTGAAACACCTGAGAACAGATAATGGGCTGGAATACTTATCAGATAAGTTTGTCAAGCTATGCAAGGAGAAAGGCATTACCAGACACAGAACAGTGGCAGGAACTCCACAGCAAAATGGCCTGGCAGAGAGAATGAACAGAACTCTTCTGGAAAGGGTCAGATGTATGTTGATCAATGCTTCTCTTCCTAAGTATTTCTGGGGAGAAGCATTATCTATTGCGTGCTATTTGGTCAATAGGTGTCAATCCAGTGCGATTGGTTTCAAGACACCTATGGAAAAGTGGAGTGGAACACCAGCAGACTACTCAAACTTGAGGGTATTCGGATTTCTTGCATATGCTCATCTGAAACAGGACAAGTTGGAATCAAGGGCAGTCAGATGTATATTCATTGGGTATCGGATGGTGTGAAGGGTTATAAGGTTTGGAACCTGGAATCAAGAGGTCCAAAGTGCTTCAACACCAGGGATGTGAAGTTTGATGAATCCAAACTGGGATATAAAATGAATACAGATGGAAAGGACAGTCAGATCAGTGTGAATGATAAACTACCAATTGAGGTGGAGTCTTCTGTGACAGATGAAGAGGCAGATGAGATGCAAGATGATGATATGACAGCGAGTGATCCAAAAAAGGACTTAAGAACTTATAATCTTGCAAGGGACAGAACCAGAAGGGAGATCAGAGCTCCTAAGAGGGTTGGTGAAGCTGATCTGGCTTGGTATGCACTGACAGTAGCTGAGGACGTGGAGTATTCAGAGCCAAATACTTATGATGAAGCTATGGCGAGTAAACAGAAAAACAAGTGGATTGAAGCTATGAATGAAGAGATGAACTCACTTGAGAAGAATCAAACCTGGAAGCTAGTAGACAGACCGAAGCATCAAAAGACATTGGGATGCAAGTGGATCTATAAACAGAAGGAAGGAACTCCTGGTACAGATCAGATCAAGTATAAAGCAAGATTGGTTGCAAAGGGTTTTGGTCAAGTAGAAGGGATAGATTTTAATGAGGTCTATTCTCCAGTGGTCAAACATTGTTCCATCCGGATTATGTTAGCACTGGTGAACTAGCTTAACTTGGAGCTTGAGCAGATGGATGTGAAAACTGCGTTTCTACATGGTGACCTGGAAGAAACCATTTATATGGAACAACCAAAGGGCTTCATACATCAGAAAACCCAGAACAAAGTCTGCTTACTGAGAAAATCATTGTATGGGCTAAAGCAGAGTCCTAGGCAGTGGAACAATAGGTTTGATGAGTTCATGATTGATATTGGTTTTGTGAGAAGCCAATATGACAGATGTGTCTATCTGAAGAAGGATGATGGGCAGGTTATCTTGTACCTACTGATTTACGTTGATGATATCTTGATCGCAAGTAAAAGTAGGACAGAGATATCATCCTTGAAACAATAGCTCAACACAGAGTTTGAGATGAAAGATCTGGGTGAAGCGAAGAGAATTCTGGGCATGGACATAGTGAGAAACAGGAAAAGACAGGAGATTCATCTGAGTCAGAAGAACTATTTGAAGAAGGTTGTTCTGCGGTATAATATGAATCATGCAAAATCTGTCTTGACCCCTCTGGGACAACATTTGAAGCTATCTGCGAATCAGTCACCTGAATGTGTGGAAGACAAGATGAAGATGGCCGGTATTCCATATGCTAGTGGAGTAGGGAGTCTTATTTATGGAATGATGTGTAGTAGGCCTGATCTGGCATACGCAATCAGTGTAGTGTCAAGATTTATGGCTAATCCGGGAACATATCATTGGGAAGCTTTGAAGTGGATTCTCCGATATCTCATAAACACAACTGGGCTGGGATTGAAGTTTGAGAAACAACAAGATGGGATTGATCCGGTAGTTGGATATGTGGATTCAGATTTTGCTGGGAACTTAGACACGAGAAAGTCATTGACTGGTTATGTGTTCACCTTTTATGGCACAGCGATCACCTGGAAGTCTAATTTACAGTCAGTGGTTGCTCTTTCTACCACTGAGGCAGAATTCATAGCTGTGACTGAGGCCATAAAGGAAGGATTGTGGTTAAAAGGGATGATAGCGGAGTAGGGTGTAAAACAAGATCAACTGGTAGTACACTGTGACAATCAAAGTGCAATACACTTGATGAAACACCAAGTCTATCATGAACGATCGAAACACATAGACGTGAAAATGCATTTCGTGAGAGATGTAATTGAAAAAGGAAATGTGATCCTTGTGAAGATAGCATCAGAAGAAAACCCTGCAGATGCTATGACTAAGTCACTGCCGTATGCTAAATTCAAGAAATGTTTGGACTTAGTTAATGTGGTGATTGGAAATTAGCCAAGGCGGCTAGGATGGAGAGCAGCATTCCTTTTGAAAGAATCAAGGTGGAGATTGTTGAAGTATGCTTCTGTTAGATTGAATGGGAATAGAGAAGAGATCGGATCGGATAGTACAGATCAGATGAACTCGGTGATCAGATGAGTTCATGGCCAGATCGTATATTGGGATCAGATCGATGTGATGGTCAGACGAGTCTTCGGATGAGTTCATGCAGATAGATTGCTCGAGTATTGTGACTTGGTTAGAAGTCAGATGAAGTGTCCAAGAAGCTATACGCTTGCAGGCAGATCAATGCAGATCGAAATACAAGGGCAGATCAAACTGATGAATGAAGACTTATCGGGCTGGACCATGTTGACTTTATAATTGGGTCATAAGTTACTGTTGACCTAAAGCCCAAGATGAAAGTCGGTCTAATTCTCTATGTAAGCAGATGGAAGCTGGCCGCAACGAGAACAACAAAAAATCAAAATTCTTCAGAATATATTGAGGGAGAAGAAGGAGAGATTTCGGAGGAGAAAACTAAGTGTAGATTGTGACGGGAAGATTCAAGTATCAATAGCTTGAATCGTGTCTGTATCTAGCTTGATAGTTTGTCTGAGTCCATCTCTTTAATAAGCTCTGTTCTTGAGCTTGGGTTGTTCTGTTGGGTGATTAATAAAAGTGTGTGTGTTTCTCTCCCATGGACGTAGGCAAATCTTTGCCGAACCACGTAAATACTTGCGTCGTTTAATCTCTTTCGCGTGAGTTAGTTGATTGATCTGTGTGCGTTGGTTTTATCTGCTTTCTGGGATTATTGTTCTTATCTGTGTGTTTTGTTTGCCTGGTGAATTCTCGATCTTCAAATTTCAGATTGATTCCTAACATGATTAGTAATTTATAATTCTCACATCATAGACTAAAATCAAACACTCGTAGAAATTCTCAATTCTTTTCTGGGAACTTAGTAACTGTAACCCTTTAACAAACATTCCTGTCTTGGCTTCCTCCGACTCTCCTTCGGCGGTGTATTTGCCTAGCTGAGCCAGAGAATTAGCCTTTGCTCTAACAAGTAACGTGTCCTGCGCCGCCTTCACACATTCTCAGGTCTTCCTCCCCATGTCTTGAGGCATGTGTTTTGAAGGGCTCGTGCGTATGAGAACGATACGTGCCACGGGTTGGGGCATTGGTTCATAGCGTTCAAGTTGAGTGTCGCCTCCACTTACGATTGCCCGCCAGACAAAAACTGTGTCACGAGAATACACATTTGCAATTCAGTATACCACATTCCTCTACATAGAATGATACAAATGTCATGCCCCAGAGCCCAGAACCCCATTAGTCCATGCAACGATCCATTCTAACTTTACGAAAATGGTTAACACGAGTAGAGATTGATACAGAATTTGAGAGTACTTGCCATGATTCCTGGGACAGCAGAAGGGACTCTTCTTTTCAAGAGTTTTAATTAGAGTGTAATCAGCGACCTCTTGCGGTGTTGCCTTATCCTTTCTTTCGGCTCCAGGAGTTACCATAATAGGTTTCAAAATAATGCCTTCGAACAAGACATTGTTCTCGGTGAGGTAGAAGAACACCTCAGCCCACACTTTTAAGGCAACTTCAAAGTTTCTTTCGATCCCATGATCTCCATCAAGTAGTATCTCGGACTCCACTATAGGAAACAAACCAGCATCCTGAAAGGTTCAAAAGAAGTAAATATGTCATATGGGACGCAAGAATATATATTTATATATATATATATATATATATATATAGTTCAAGAATCCACTGATTAAAGTCTAATGTTGTTGATGAGTATATATAGATAGATATATATAAACCTGGGAAATGGCAGCATATCGAGCAAGACCTGTAAGAAATATTGACTTGGACCTAACTCACCTCAAAAGCTAGCTCAAGAGGTGAGGGTTGTCCTTGTCTATATTAAGGGCTCCCAGGTTATTTAGTCAACCGATGTGAGACACAAACTAAGACACCAACAATGTAAGGCCCAGGATTATTTAATTTTAATCCGAGAATATTTAATTTGGGAATATTTAGAGTTTAGAATTAAATTCTAATATTCTTAAATGAATAAGGATTGAAATTGAATTAAATTGCTTTTCCGGGGACTGAATTGCAAATAGTCAAAAGTTTAGGGACTAAACTGCAAAATAGCTTATATATATCTATTTTGACCCTTATTCCATCAGCTTACATGACACAAAGGCAGAGAACACGGCTGAAGGGTTCCAAAACGCCATTTTCAGATTTTTCAACCACAAAAGCTTCGATAATTTATGATCCGGCCGTCAGAAATTCGAGATAAATATATATCTGCGATCACCGCTCCGAGAGCTACGTTTTGGTACAAGTTTCATTCACTTTTCTCAGATTTTATTTTTATGTTTAATATGGAAATTCATGATTTTTAGATATATGCATATATGAGTTGTACCGATTATGTATTCGCAGACGGTTCGGAAAAAGACTGTCGATTGGATTTCTTATGATTTTAGGAAGCAAAGTTGAAACCCTGTCAATTCTGATTTTGTGTTGGACGTGTATATGCATGTTTATATGATAAATATTATGATGAGAATAGCTTGGTATATTGATTGTGATATTAATTCGGTTGCCGGTTTTTAGCCGTTACGCCGCCGATTTCAGAATTTGTACAAGTTTAACCTTGTTTACCTAGCTATGTTGAAATGGATTTGGAAGTTGATTTTTATGATTCCAAACACTTCATTACAGCTTTGTTATTGACGTATTCGAATTCGAGAATCCGAAATTGAATCGGCGAAGAAGTCAAGAAGGTTTGAAGCCTTTTGCAATTGAAGTTTGAGTTGAAAGTTGAGCAGCCTTTTGATATGAATTCTCATTGATTTAATTGCAGATTTGAAGTACTTTCAAACTTGACATCGAAAGGTATAAATGTCAGCTAATCCAGATGGGATAGAACGCTCGAAATAGCTATTGTTTCGAGTATTCCCTTGTTAATCACATACTTTTTTGAGTTTGTATTCTATGTGATTTAGATGACTTTGATGATTTGTGTGCTTATATGCTTATATGTTCAAGATAGTTTATAGTCTTTAATGCATACAGATTATATTGCATTCATCTTGAACTCCAGCCTGACAAGCACAGAGGGTTGA
Organism: Henckelia pumila; assembly: GCF_033568475.1. NCBI lineage: Eukaryota > Viridiplantae > Streptophyta > Magnoliopsida > Lamiales > Gesneriaceae > Henckelia > Henckelia pumila. The sequence goes on along the minus strand of NC_133123.1, from coordinate 39,686,047 downwards.
AAAGCCTAGAGTGCATATGACGTTTGGAGGGCTGTAGTTGAGTGGCACGGAATGTAGACTTACTTCCAGAGCCAGAAGACTCACTATAGTTGCACCAAAGTCAGAGAAAATAAAGTATTTGACTTCACCTTGATTGGGTGAGTTGGTGTTCGTTGAAGATTTTATTTCCTCGGGATCCCAAGAACCAATATCCTATTGATATCAGATTGATAGCTTCTTTTGACATATGCATTGCATTTACGTTTATTATCTTGCGCTTTATGTTGTTTATACTGGGATTTATTCTCATCGGAGTTATCCGGCTATTGATTTGTTTTGTATGTGTGCATGGCAATAGGTGGGGCAGGAGCTGGTCAGAAGCGACAAGAATAGATCGAGAGAGAGATTAGCATGTGGTGATTTCGGGTATAAGAAGTAGAGTTGATGTCAACCTTTGTATCTTGAACTTGAGTTTTTCTAGTACTTGGAACTTTTGAACATATAGATATGTATGTTGGTCAAGAACAAGAGGATGTAAGATCTTGTGGGTTTTATATCAAGTTCCATGTTTTGTTGCTTGATTAGCTCATGGTTATGCATGATTTTGTTTAGATTTTGAAGCATGAATCATGTTTGAAATGTTAGATGGTGTTTGAGATTCAAAACAGGGGCAAAACCTTCATTTTTCAGCTGTTTAGGAGTGGTACCCGAGGCCTAGGCACGGCCGCGCCTAACCAAGGCACTTTGAGTGCCTCGGCCCGCGCCCAAGGAGGCGCGCCCGCGCGTCAGGTTTTAAAAAAAAAAAATTGTTGATCTTTTTGCGACGTATTTTTGCGTCGCCAAATGTAAGGTTTTGCGTCGCCAATTGTCCGATATTGCAGATTAACTATTTTTTAGTTATTAATCGCCCTATAAGATTTGATTAGCACCCGAGGTCCCCACAACAGGTGGTATCAGAGCATAAGTTTCTGGATTCAGATAGAAGTTGATGAGCGGGGTAGATTGAGTCTGTCTGATTTTTTGATATTACATGAGATTACATGTTGTACCTGATTATGTGCAGTATATGCTAGCATGCTTATATTGCAATAATTATGTGATTGCATGATTATGTGCTTTCATTGCTACTGCATGCTATATATGCAATTGTATTCCAGAATATCTTCAGTCAGAACCTGAATTCTCATAAGAATGCATGAGAATGCTTATCAGAGAAGGATGGAATAAATTGCTGCATATGATATTGTTTATGCACTAATCTGTTTGACAATCAGATATGCCTCCCCGTAAAGCACCGGCTACTAGACATCCATTATTGGTTCCTCAGGCCGAACCAGCATTAGTACCACCGCCAGTTGCTGAACCTCAGAATGCACAGGGTAGTACATCTGCTGATTCTATGGATGTTACTGCTACGCCGATGGAGACATTGCTGAAACGATTTCAATAGTTCAAACCGCCAAAACTGAAAGGAACAGAAAATTCAGTTGATTGTGAGAATTGGTTAGAAGACATTGAACAGTTGTTTGAGTCACTTGATTATTCTGATGATCGTCGTATCAGACTGGTTATACATCAACTTCATGAAGTTGCCAAGAGTTGGTGGATTATGACAAAACGGGCGTTTAGAACATCGAGGTACGATTATCACATGGACTGTCTTTAAAACTGAATTCTATCAACGTTTCTTTCCAGTCTCCTACAGGAAGGATAAGGGTGCTGAATTTGCCAATCTGAGGCAAGGCAACTTGAATATCGAAGAATATGTGGCCAAATTTTCAAGTTTTTTGAAGTTTGCCCCACATATAGCAGCGACTGATGGAAGCCATGGCAGATCAGTTTATCAATGGCCTCAATCCAGATGTGTTTACTTTGGTGAACAGTGGACGACCCAATACCTTTGCTGATGCCTTGAATAAAGCTAAGGGTGCCAAAGCGGGTTTATTGCGACAAAGAGGAGCACCATTTCTTCCACAGCCATCTCCATAGCCGGTATCAGCATCAGTTCCACATAATCCGCCACAGTTTCAGCAACCTTCTCCCAGATTTGAGGGAGGAAGTAGTGGCAGAAAGGATTATAGATTCAGGCCAAAAGGGAAGCAATTCAAGAAGGCATGCAGTAGTTTTTCCAGTTCTAGTGGACAGATACAGTTTGGTACAGGGCAGAGAACTGGTGAGTCAGGAGTATTTTGTGGTAAGTGTGGTGGACGACATGCTATTGATCAGTGTAGAGGTGTGTCAGGGAATTGCAATATCTGTCGCCAACCAGGTCATTATGCCAATGTGTGTCCTCAAAGAACAACTGGTGCAAGTTCTTCTCGACCATCACCTCAGACAAAAAGGCAATCAGTGCATTCATTTCAGCCTCAACAAAAAACCAGATCAGGAGGAAGCCAGACTGTGACTCAACCTCCTAGACAACAGGCACGAGTGTTTGCATTGACAGAGGAGCAGACTCAGGCCGCACCTGATGATGTTATAGCAGGTAAATGCTTTATCTTTGGTTATCCTGCTTACGTTTTGATAGATACAGGTGCATCACATACATTCATATCTGAAAAATTTGTTATGATGCATTCTTTATCGTCTGAGCCATTGCCTACTGTTGTTTATATTTCTTCACCTTTGGGTAAAGGTATTATATCTATTCGAATGATTCAAAATTGTGCTTTGCAATATGACGGGAATGTGATTGATATAGATTGTATAGTCCTTGGATTATCAGACTTTGATTGCATTATCGGTATAGACATGTTAACCAAGTACAAGGCGACTGTAGATTGTTTCCAGAAAGTGGTCAGATTTAGACCAGAAATGGCAGCTGAGTGGAAATTCTACGGTAAGGGTTCCAGAGCCAAGATCCCTTTGATTTCTATGTTATCTATGACCCGTTTATTGCAGAGAGGTGCAGAAGGATTTCTAATTTATGCAGTTGATGTATTGAAATCCAGTCCAGTAGTAACAGATATTCCAGTTGTGCATGAATTTGCTGATGTATTTCCTGATGAAATTCCTGGTTTACCTCCAGTTCGAGAAATAAATTTCAGTATTGAATTAATGCCAGGTACGCAACCAATATCCAAAGCTCCTTACAGAATGTCACCTATTGAATTGAAGGAGTTGAAGGATCAGCTGAAAGATTTATTGGCCAAGGGGTACATTAGGCCGAGCGTTTCACCTTGGGGCGCTCCGGTACTATTTGTACGAAAGAAAGATGGCTCAATGCGGTTGTGTATAGATTATCGTCAACTGAACAAGGTAACCATAAAGAATAAATATCCATTGCCTAGAATCGATGATTTGTTTGATCAGCTACAGGGTTCAGCTATCTATTCAAAGATTGATTTACGATCCGGATATCATCAGCTAAGGGTAAGAGATGAAAATTCCTAAAACTGCTTTCAGAACAAGGTATGAGCATTATGAATTTATTGTCATGCTTTTTGGACTAACCAATGCTCCTGCCAGTATTTATGGGATTGATGAATCGGGTATTTCAGAAATACTTGGATGACTTTGTCATAATTTTTATCGATGATATCTTGATATATTCCAAGAATGTGCATGATCATGCTGAACATCTCAGAATCATTTTACAGACTTTGAGAAATGAGAAATTATATGCCAAGTTATCGAAATGTGAGTTTTGGTTGCAAAAAGTTGTGTTTTTTGGGCATATTATTTCAGGTGATGGAATTTCAGTGGATCCAAGCAAGGTAGAGGTTGTACTGAATTGGCCGAGACCTACATCAGTGCCAGAAATACGAAGTTTTATGGGCTTGGCAGGTTATTATAGACGCTTTATCCGAAATTTTTCCAGCATTGCGAAGCTATTACGCAATTGACTCAGAAAAATAAGCCGTATGTCTAGACTGAAGCTTGTGAAACAAGTTTTTTGGAGTTAAAGAAGAGGAAACTTACCTCTTGGCGCTTCTTTCATAGATGTTTCTCCATCAGTCGCCTTCGGTTCTTCTTGTGGCTTCTCCTTGGTTGAAGTCTCCACTTCTTTTTCTTTGATCTTCAACTCCTTCCCATTCCTTAAAGTAATTGCACTTGCGTTTTCTCTTGGGTTCGGAATTGTCTGAGATGGTAAAGCATTGGAGTGCTGTGCTTCCAGCTTATTGATGGCGGTGGCGAGCTGTCCCATCTGGGTATTCAAGTTTTAAATACTTGTTCTGGTTTCCTGTTGAAAAGCTACAGTGTTAGTAGCAAGATCTTTAACGATATTTTCAAGAAACTCACCTGGATTTGGAATTTGAGGACGCTGCTGCTGTTGAGGATACGGCGGCCTATAAGTTTGATTGTGCGGTGGTGCTTGAGTCCCCGATTGATTTGCTTGAGGGTTTCCATATCTCAGATTCGGATGATCTGTAGTAACCCAAAACTCATTTTAAGATAATAATATGTTAAACATGATTAAGAGTTGGTAATTAATCAATTTCGGAGTGTTATTGGACTTCGAAAGAGAATTTGAGTTTTTGACTTTGGGCCGGATCGAAAGCTCCGAACTCAGATCGGAAGCTCCCGATCCCATCCACTTCGGAAGCTCATCGGAAGCACCGAGATCGGAAGCTCCGATCCTGGAACGGAAGTTCCGATCTTCGGCTGCCAGCTTTGCCCGATGACTCAGCCGCGAGTTTTGACAAGTGTTGAACATAGAGCAGATCGGAATCTCCGATCGTCGGATCGGAAGTTCCGATCCTGGCGTGTCTTGCATGCATGCAATGAGCTGGATCGGAAGCTCCGATCCCGAAATCGGAAGTTCCGATCCTGGCCGGGAATTTTGCCTATAAATAGGTCTCGTTCGATTTCATTTTGAAATACGAATTCCCGAGTTTCTTTCTTCAGTTATATAGTGTGAGATATACACTTTAGGGCCCTATCGGTTATAATAGAGGTTCTGGAATAACCAAGCTGTGGTTATAGTCATCCGGGACTAGCGACTTCAAAGGGCTAACTACGGACGAAGGTATGGTCCGAGAATCTATTTAAGTTTTGGGAGTACTTATTAGCTTAGTTAAGGCTTATAGAATTTATGTAGTGATACGGTGAACTTTTGAATATAGGCTTGGAACCTAGGATCCTACTTTACTTAAACTAGCCTAGAGGTACGTACACATTGTGTAACACCCGGTATTTTAAATACGTAAATTCGCATGCATAATTAGGAAATTTATTTATTTAAAATTTTAAATTATGGGTTAAATTATTATGTGAATTATTTGTGTATGATTTAAATTATTTTCAAGCATTTAACCCATAATTAGTGATTTTTATGGATTATTGGTATTTGAATTATTTAATCGCGTAGACGGGACCGTGAACGGACGAGATGACAACTTTCTATCCAATTTATTTCATGAGCCTTTTTAAGAGCCCAAAATATTATTTTGAGTTTTATTTCCTCAAAATTATCAATATTTATTTTATATAATTCTAGGAGTCCATTTTTATCCAAATTGAGCCAAAATATTGACTTTTAATTACTTTTAAAATTCCCTTAAATTATAATTTCGAGATTTTAATTTTGGCATCAGATTTTATTTATTATTTAGAGTTTTTAAGTTATATATTTCATATTCAAAAATTCCTTATTAATATTTTAATTATTCCAAAACTCTATTTTAATTAAAAACACCCTAATTCTACCCCAAACCCTCACGCCTCTAAGCTCTCAGCCGACACCTCCCTTGTTCTTCATCTTCTTCATCAGCCTCCCTCACGATTTGACAGAAAACCACAAGCCCTTAGCCGATCAAGCTCTAGATTTGAAGGTTTTTGGTCCGTTCGTCGTCCCGGAGCCCGTTAAAACGCATCTATCTTCGTCGATTTAATTATCAAGCATGTCTTCTTTCACTTTTCTTCACGATATCAGTATTATAGGTGTGTGTTGCGTGTGCATAGAAGATTTTTTTTAGAATTTTCAGAAAAGAGGATCGGTTTTTGTGGTTGAAGATTGTTTACATGTTTATTCATTCATATCACGATTTGTTTTTGGACATGGTTGGTTCTAGCTGCTGGTTACGGTTGGTAAGGGGGCTAAGATGGGTCTAGGCTCGAGTGGCTTGAGTGGCTCGAGCCAAACGAGCCCAGACTTGGAGTCAAGAGGCGATCGGCCAAGAGGGGACGCAGGTTAGGGCTTCGTGGAAGGGGGCTCGGGTTCGGCTCTGTGGGTTGCATGGGGCTGGGTCAAGGACTAGGTTCGAACTACCCAGACGTGGGCTACGTCTGGGCGGTGGGGCTCCGGCCAGGGGCGGCCGGAGCAGGGCGGCAGCAAGCCCTAGAAGGGGTGCTTGCTCGCGGCCGAGAGCTGCAGGGAAGAAGGGAATCGGGTTTAGGGTTTCTAGGTGGGTCCGGGTCGGGTTGGTGGTCCGGGTCAAGTCAGTGGGTCCGGGGTTATGTTAGTTGGGTCCGGGTCAAGTTAGTCGGGCTCGGGTATTTTTATTTTTAAGTTTTTAAGTTTAATTAAGTGTTAAATAGGCCTAATTAAATCCTAAAAATTTAATTGGGTTCCATTTAATTACTTTGGGTTAAATTTAATTATTGTTGGGCTTAATTAAATTAATTAAGTGAGTCCACTAATTTTTATGGGCCTTGGGGGCCCATGAGAATTATTGGGCCAGTTTTGGGCTTTTGGGCCCATTGGGCCAGATTAATTATTTAATGGTCTTAAGAAAATTAATTGGGCTTACATATAATTATTTGGGCTAAAAGTTTAAGTTATTGGGCTTAAGTATGTTAATGGGCCAAGTCTCAGTGTTAATGGGCCAGTCTCAGTGTTATTGGGCCAGGTTTAAGTAATGGGCTTGAGAGTTTAGGGCCAGCAGTTCAGTACAACCCATGAGAAATTGCATGTGTCCTGAATATATATTTAATTATTTTTATGCATGGAAGTTATTTTTATATTTATATGTTAGTATGAAATTAAATTAAATATATATGAAGGACACACATTTTATTTAAGTACATGCATTCATGAAATAATTTTTATGCATGATTTAATGTTTAAGGTTGAGCAAAAGAAATATTTTATGTTGGAATTTGAACTAGTGTGACAATTTAAGGGGGATTCGTCCCCATATGTGAACTATTGAAGGGCAGTTTACTGCCAATTTAAGAGGTGATTCGTCACCGCCACGTACATTGGTTTCCACGCTGATCAGTATTTGATGTATGATTTAAGGTTACACTATGGATACAATCATGCGATGTTAGAAAATACTTTGCTCAACAATGTTTATGTATTATGTATGATTATGATATTTAAGTTAATTTAAGTTATGTTATGTCATGATATTATTTTAAGCATGCTCATTCATGTATATGTTATGTATTATTATTAAAGTGATTTAAATTATTTTAAATCCTTGTTATGTTAGCATATTGGGCCTCTAGGCTCACTACACTGGTATGGTGCAGGTGAGTATGTAGAGGACGTAGTACCCACCGGAGGCGAGGACCTATGAGCGAACATGCAGTGATCCCCCGCGGCCGTCGTCTGAGTTTTTATGATTATGTTTTTATGAAATATTAAACATGTTGTTCTTTTTATTCGTTTTCAGTGGTTGGTACTAATACTTATATTTATTTAAATATTTTCAGTGCATGCAAACTTTTATTTAATTGTTTAGAACAACATTTTTATTTAATGTATGACTCTGACATTTAATTTATTAAATGTTGCATTTTATTTAAGATATTTATTTTTAAATCTATTTATTCTGTGCATATATGTATGGGCATGTGTGTACATATATTTTAATTAGTATAAAAAAAAATAAAAATTTCCGCATTTATTAGTATTAGATGTTTCAATTGGTATCAGAGACACGTTCTTGGTGGGGGTCATCACTGCTATGCGAGCTCAGAAATCCACGCTACCGGTCTGTAAGTTTTAATTGCTTTTAGTATGATCTAGTAGTATCATGTTTAAGACTTAAGCATTTATGTTAGCAGAAAATTTTTAAGTACTTAGTTATGCATGGCGATTTACGTAAAGAAATATGTGGTGGTGCAGAATGCCTCCTATACCGATGAACAGACGTGGGGAATCTACACCTCCACCTCCACCTCCGCAGAACCCACTTGCAGCATTGGAGCAGGCCAATGCTACTTTGATGGCAGGGGTTACTGCTCTGTTAGAGCAGCAGGCTTCACGTCCCAGAATTTCCCATGAGGAGGACGTAGCTGAGCGGTTCCAGAAGAAGGGGCCGAAGGAGTTCATTGGTACCACCGATCCATTGGTGGCTGAGGGGTGGATTCGTTCTTTGAAGTCCATCTTTGCATATATGGGGATCACAGATGCGGACAGGGTGAACTGTGCGACGTATATGTTGAGGGGAGACGCAGCTCTTTGGTGGGAGGGTGCTGCCAGGGGAGTACACCTCCCTACACTGTCTTGGGCGGAGTTCAGGCGTGTCTTCTACGCCAAGTATTTCACGGAGGATGTGAGGAGTCGCATGATCTGGGAGTTTATGAGTCTCCGGCAGGGGGACAGGTCAATGGTTGAGTATGTGAGCCAGTTCGAGAGGGGCTGTCATTTTGTGCCTCTGATTGCAGACAGTCCACCGGAGAAGATGAGCAGTTTGTGGAGGGACTGAGAGCGGATATCAAGCACGACGTACGTATGATGGACGTCGCTACATATGAGGCGACAGTTAGTAGAGCACTGAGGTCAGAGGAGGGTAGGAGAGAGATGCAGCGAGAGCAGCAGGGGAAGAGACATATTCAGTCGGGGTATCAGCAACCATCTTCGCAGCCTCCTGCGAAGAAGCAGTTTACTGGGCCGGCTAAGGGCCCGAATCTGCAGCAGAGGCCGCAGCAGCAGAGGCCACAGCAGCAGAGGGGCGGGGCCCCTAATGCTATAGGTTTTCCTACTTGCCCAAAGTGTCAGAAGATACATTCGGGACCTTGTCTGTTGGGAGCAGGAGTTTGTTACCACTGCAGGGAGCCAGGGCATCAGATAGCTAACTGCCCGAGGAAGAAGAACACGGCTGGTAGAGTGTTCGTCATGCAGGCAGAGGAGGCAGACCCAGACACCTCCTTGATCACCGGTATATCTTATCCCTAGTATTTTATAATTTTTTCCTTTGGTTAAGAATCTCGTTTTCTTGCGAAATTGTTGTTATTTGGGTTACCTATCTGCATGTTAGAATAAGAAGCATGTTTTATTGTGATTAGAATTAAGGGTTATTTAGTGTCTCGTTGGGGGAAAGTTTAGTAGTGGCATGAAGTTGTTGGGAATTTTCTGCGTGCAGGGAGAATTCTAGTTGGAGGGAAACACCACGTTTGCGTTGCTAGATTCTGGGGCTATGCATTCGTTTATCTCCCTGGAGTTTATCAGGCGGATAAGCATCACACCTGATATTATTGACAGTGGGTATGATGTTACTATGCCGTCAGGGCAGATTATTTCTACCTCGAAGGTCATTCGAGAACTGGAGTTGGAGCTTCAGGGACACTCCATTTGAGCAGATGTGGTGGTTTTGCCATTGAGTGGTTTTGATTTGATTTTGGTTATGGACTGGTTGACAGTCAAATTGAGCTTTGATTGACTTTCGTCGGAGATCAGTGTCAGTGAAACCATCAGAAGGCGACCCGTTTCCTTTCCATGCATCTCAGAGCAGTGATTTTCCTCAGGTGATATCTCTTATTCAGGCGAGGAAGTTGTTGATACGGGGTTGCCAGGGGTTTTCTAGCAAGTATTGTCACGGCCTCAGAACCATCTAGCAGATCATTATCAGAGATAGAGGTGGTTCGTGACTTACCGGATGTCTTTTCGGAGGTTGTTGCAGGAATTCCACCAGTGAGAGATGTGGAGTTCAGCATCGACCTTAGTGCCAGACACCGTGCCTATCTCTAAGGCAACGTACAGACTTGCTCCTACCGAGATGAAAGAGTTTGAAGGAGCAGATTCAGGAGTTATTAGAGAAAGGCTTTGTTCGTCCTAGCTTTTCTCCATGGGGAGCTCCAGTGTTATTTGTGAAGAAGAAGGATGGCAGTATGAGACTGTGCATCGATTATCGAGAGCTCAACAGAGTCACGGTGAAGAATAAGTACCCACTGCCGAGGATAGAGGATTTATTTGATCAGTTGTAGGGTGCTTCGGTGTTCTCCAAGATCGACCTGCGATCTGGTTACCATCAGCTGCGAGTTAGAGAGGCAGATGTGTCCAAGACTGCTTTCCGGACACGTTATGGGCCATTACGAGTTCTTGGTGATGCCATTTGGGTTGACCAATGCTCCAGCGGTTTTCATGGATCTCATGAACCGGGTATTTCAGCCGTATCTTGATCAGTTCTTCATAGTCTTCATTGATGATATCTTGATCTACTCTAGGAGCATTGAGGAGCATAGACAGCATCTACAGACAGCCTTGCAGACCTTGAGGGAGCATCGTTTGTATTGCCAAGTTCAGCAAGTGCGATGTTTTGGCTCGAGCAGGTGGCATTTCTTGGCCACGTTATTTCGAGAGATGGGATTGTAGTGGATCAGTCGAAGGTTGAGGCAGTGCAAAAATGGGGTATTCCGAGGAATGCTTCGGAGATTCGCAGTTTTTTGGGTTTGGCAGGATATTATAGGAGTTCATCAAGGGTTTTTCCTCTATTGCAGTACCCTTGACTTCCTTAACCAAGAAGAATGCGAATTTTATTTGGAGTCCAGACTGTCAGAGGAGCTTCGATCAGCTGGAGGAAGCACTCACTACCGCACCGGTTTTAGCGATGACAGTAACACACGAGGAGTTAGTGGTGTACACCGACGCGTCTAAGCTAGGTTTAGGCGCATACTTATGCAGTGTGGTAAGGTTATTGCTTATGCGTCGAGGCAGTTGAAGATTCACGAGCAGAACTACCCAACACATGATTTGGAGTTAGCAGCTGTGGTCTTCGCTTTGAAAATCTGGAGGCACTATCTGTATGGCGAGAAGTGCAAGATTTTCACGGATCACAAGAGCCTCAAGTACTTCTTCACTCAGAAGGAGTTGAACATGAGGCAACGGAGATGGTTGGAGTTAGTGAAGGATTATGACTGTGACATTAGCTACCATCCAGGTAAAGCTAATGTAGTGGTCGATGCTTTGAGTCGGAAGTCGTCCGTGGTATCGTGTTTGTCAGTGCAGCTACCACTGCAGAGTGAGATTCAGAGGTTTGATTTGGAGTTTTACTCGAGTGGTCATGCACGAGCTTGTCATGTTGACGGTGCAGCCAGTTCTGCCAGATCGGATCAGGGATGGACAGTCTACTGATGAGGAGTTGCAGGCGATGGAGACAGAGAGATGAGGCCAAGGGTAATCTTTTGTATACAGTTGTGGATGACATTTTTCAGTACCGTGGTAGGATGTGGGTAACGAACGTCGATCAGTTGAGAGCTGAGATTTTAGCAGAGGCTAACACATCTCCGTACTCCATTTTCCCATTTTCCTACCGTTTAGCTCTACCACCAGGGCTAGCGGCAGTGCACAATGTATTCCATGTATCCATGCTTCGGAGATACATCTCGAACCCGTCACATGTGTTGGATTTTGAGCCTCTTCAGTTGACACCGGAGTTAGCATTTGAGGAGAGGCCTATACGGATTTTGGCTAGGAGGAGCGGAGGCTTAGGACGCGTGTCATACCGATGGTCAGAGTCCAGTGGCTGAATCACTCGGAGGAGGAATCTACTTGGGAGACCGAGGCACATATGAGGACTCTCTACCCGGAGTTGTTCGGGTAAGTACTTTATTTCTGATTGGACGAAATCCAATTTAAGGGCGGGGAAAAATTGTATCCACCGGTATTTTAAATACGTAACATTCGCATTGCATAATTAGGAAAAATTTATTTATTTAAAATTTTAGATTATGGGTTAAATTATTATTGTGAATTATTTGTGTATGATTTTAAATTATTTTCAAGCATTTTTAACCCAATATTTAGTGATTTTATGAGATTATTGGTTATTTGGAATTATTTAATCGCGTAGACGGGGGACCGTGGCAGACGGACGACGATGGGGGGGGGGGGGAAAACAACTTTTCTATCCAATTTATTTCATGAGCCTTTTTAAGAGCCCAAAAATTATTATTTTGAGTTTTATTTCCTCAAAATTATCAATATATTAATTTTATATAATTTTAGGAGTTCCATTTTTTATCCAAATTGAGCCAAAAAATTTATTGACTTTTAATTACTTTTAAAAATTCCCTTAAATTATAATTACGACGATTTTAATTTTGGCCATCAGATTTTATTTATTATTTAGAGTTTTTAAGTTATATAGTTTCATATTCAATAATTCTCTTATTAATATTCTAACTTATTCCAAAACTCTATTTTAATTAAAAAAACACCCTAGAGGATATTCTAACCCCAAACCCTCACGCCTCTAAGCTCTCAGCCGACACCCTCCCTTGTTCTTCATCTTCGTCATCAGCCTCCCTCAAGATTTGATAGAATACCAGTAGCCCTTAGACGAATCCAAGGCTATAGATTTGAAGGTTTTTGGTCCGTTCGTCGTGTCGAAGCCCGTTACAAGACGCATCTATCTTCGTCGATTTATTTATCAAGGCATGTCTTCTTTCACTTTTCTTCACGGTATCAGTATTATAGGTGTGTGTTGCATGTGCATAGAAGATTTTTTTTAGAAATTTTCAGAAAAGAGGATCGGTTTTTGTGGTTGAAGGCTTGTTTACATGTTTATTTCGTTCATATCACGATTTGTTTTTGGACACGGTTGGTTCTAGCTGCTGGTTTTCGGTTGTGAAGGGGGCTAAGATGGGTCTAGGCTCGAGTGGCTCGAGCCAAACGAGCCCGGGACTTGGAGTCAAGAGGCGATCGGCCAAGAGGGGACGCAGGTGAGGGCTTAGTGGAAGGGGGCTTCGGGTTTTGGCTCTGTGGGTTGC